>NC_079192.1:295912380-296601130 GCF_029499605.1 Hyla sarda
ATATTGCACCACGTTGATTCTAGTCTATATACAGTAAGTGTACTGCCTACTGTCACGATGCCGGCTGGCAGGAGGTGGATCCTCTGTGCCAGAGAGGGATTGGCGTGGACCGTGCTAGTGGACCGGTTCTAAGTCACTACTGGTGTTCACCAGAGCCCGCCGCAAAGCGGGATGGTCTTGCTGCGGCGGTAGTAACCAGGTCGTATCCACTAGCAACGGCTCAACCTCTCTGACTGCTGAAGATAGGCGCGGTACAAGGGAGTAGACAAAAGCAAGGTCGGACGTAGCAGAAGGTCGGGGCAGGCAGCAAGGATCGTAGTCAGGGGCAACGGCAGGAGGTCTGGAACACAGGCTAGGAATACACAAGGGAACGCTTTCACTAGGCACAAGGGCAACAAGATCCGGCCAGGGAGTGCAGGGGAAGTGAGATATACATAGGGAGTGCACAGGTGAAGACACTAATTGGAACCACTGCGCCAATCAGTGGCGCAGTGGCCCTTTAAATCGCAGAGACCCGGCGCGCGCGCGCCCTAGGGAGCGGGGCCGCGCGCGCCGGGACAGGACCGAGGGAGAGCGAGTCAGGTACGGAAGCCGGGGTGCGCATCGCGAGCGGGCGCCACCCGCATCGCGAATCGCATCCCGGCTGGAGGCGGTATCGCAGCGCACCCGGTCAGTGGATCTGACCGGGGCGCTGCCGTAGCGAGGATGTTGCGAGCGCTCCGGGGAGGAGCGGGGACCCGGAGCGCTCGGCGTAACACCTACTGACGAAGCTCAATCACATTCACTGCGATAGGCTGTGCAGCAGTGCCAGGCACAGACACATTCATGTGGGTATCAGCTGTGCTGTGCCAGGTACAGGAAAACACATTTAATGGTATGACTTCTAATATCACTAAAATATGCACAAAGCTCATGCAAAGTCCATTACCTGATGTTGCTGAAGGATTATTTTATATACAAAGCAACTATACTAAGCGACAGTGGATTCATTTAGGATTTTATTTTCTCTTGCAGCTTACAGGAAATCTGCAATTTCCCATGTATGAATTAAAATCTGCATAGTTATATAGACCACATAGACACATATAAAAGTGAATACAAATCATAAATGCATTATAACACTTTGTTTATGGGCGGTCAGTACATTTTCCGATGTGTGAACTTACCCTAAGGCATAAATCTAAAGAAAGTTTTGCTATAAAAACAGTTATCTGGAATGTCTGGAATCTCAAAAAGGCATGCATACGAAAAAAAGAAATACAAAAATCAAAAATTCAGGCAATACAAACCATACTGAGAAAGATGCAACAGAGGAAACCTCAGGCAAAGGCTTATGCTCTACACAGGCATTTCACAGCTACAGTCCACTCACCTTTTGTCTTTTTAGGCTCTACATCATTAGGTTTGCTTTGCTCTGCACAGGGAGTACAATTATTGCTATGTTACAAAATGTTTTGGTTTTACATGTTGCACTGCTGCTTTTTATAAATGAATAGTTCACCATGTACTCAAGAACTATAGGATTTTAATGGGTTCTTATCAATAAAGGTTGTTATATGGGCAAAACATTGAAACATCCCTATAGAAATTATGAGAATTAAAGAGGTTATCCAGGAATAGAAAAACAGAAAACTGAAAAACAGCTACTTTCTTTCAAAAACCACTCCCCGCCTGTCTCCAGGTTGGGTGTGGTTCTGCAGCTCAGTTCCATTAAGGTGAATGGAGCCAAGTTATTAAATCACACCCGTCCTGGAGACAGACATGGAGCTGTTTTTGAAAGAAATTCACTGTGTTTTTCTATTTCAGGATAACCCCTTTAATACTTTACAGACACTATATTTAAATTTTTGCCATAATAAAAAAAAATCAAGTAGAATTTCTACTACTAAAAGGCATGCATACTAAAAGTACAGAAAAATCAGACTATGCGAACACTAGCGCATTTGGAAAGGCAATCGCAACAACAATCCCATACACAGGCATTACACGGCTACAGTCCGCTCACCTGCTACTTTTTCAGGCTCAACATCATCGGGTTTGCTTTGCTCTACACAGGAAATACAAGTATTTTCTATGTTACAAAAAGTTTGGGTTTTCCATGCTGCAGTGCTGCTGTCTATAAATCCATGGTTCACTATATACACAAGAAGTCTTGCATCACAAGCATCACTTTGCTTTAACCTCCAGCTATTTTGTACACTGCACACTGTTATATGGGCAATGGACATACAGGCAGGACAACCATATTGGAACATCACTACAGAAATGATGAGAATTAATACTTCGACAGACACTATATTTAAAGTTTTGCAATAATAAAAAAAAGTTGAATTTCTTTTACTAAAAGGCATGCATTCTAAAAGTACAGAAACATCAGACAATGCAAACACTAGCACATTCAGAAAGGCAATCTCAGGCAACAACAATCCCATACACAGGCATTACACCGCTACAGTCCGCTTACCTGCTGCCTTTTCAGGCTCAACATCATTGGGTTTGCTTTGCTCTGCACAGGAAGTACAATTATTATCTATTACCAAACATTTAGATGCTCATATAAATCAGTTAAATGACTCTACTCATGCTTTTATTTAAAGAAGCACTCCAAGTTTTTTTTTCTACGCTGCATCTATGCATTTCATTGCTCTAATTTAGTCATGTGATCACCAGTCTGACTCTCCAAACCTTCCAGCGCTTAATGGTCAGAGCAGGCTGTCAGTTCTAGGTCTGACTTATGGTAAAATACAGGATGACATCATCAACTACTAGATCCCTCCCAGCAGCTCACACATCCTTCCCTTACTCTCCCTGCTCCATCTGCTATCTCTACAGGATCAGGATGTATAGTAATTATACATCTCATCGGGCCTGTGTTCACACATTGCATTTATTACTGCATTTTTAATGTCTTTGTCAGATGTTTTGGCCAAAATTGTGGCACAAATGGTGCTACTTTACTGCAGACAACGTTTAAATCACCTTAAAAAAAATCTTCATTTACCACAATTTTTGAGAACGCAGCAGAAACTACCAAAATGTAGTAAATCTATAATGTGGAGAAATAGCGCTTCATAGTGAAATATCAGCAAGCCAAAGAATACACAATGTGCAAGAAGCTGCTTACCACATGAAGTTGTGCAAGCCCATACACAACAAGAGGAATCGTATCAAATATGGATAAACCATCCAGGTCACAGCCCTCCTGCCCCAAGCAATCGATGCAAACGCCAAACCTTCTCCCAAACAATTCCAGGGTACATACGGCGCTGCTCAGGACATACATATGTGTAGACAAAAAAGAAGTTTCATGAACCAGAATGAAGCGCATTTCACTGCACATGGGCAGCTTCGTCAGGCATAGCAATGAAAGGTATACATGTAAGTTATATAGCAGCATGTTAACTCTTTCAAAAACATACAGACAGCACATATAAAACATATGTACACAACAATGATATACAAATATTTAAAATAGAGAAAAACATTAATAGAGATTAAAGATATTGAAAAAATAATAGTAATGACTGCCCTGATAGATATCAGAAACTGATTAACCAGGAGTTCTTTTGGATTTTTAGATTACGCACCTTATTCCCCCAGGGCCTCAATGAGACTATTGAAAATGTCCGGTAAAAGTAATATAATCTTTGTATATTATTATTATTTATTTTACTTATTATTGTAATTTTTTCTATATCTATAATCTCTATTAATTAATCTCTATTTCTCTATTTTAAATATTTGTATATCGTTGTTGTGTACATATCTTTTATATGTGTTGTCTGTATGTTTTTGAAAGAGTTAACATGCTGCTATATAACTTACCTTTAATACCTTTCATTGCTATGCCTGACGAAGCTGCCCATGTGCAATGAAACGTGTTGCATTCTGGTTCATTAAACTTCTTTTTCATCTCCACCTGTGCATGTCCTGAGTAGCTCCTTATGTACCCTGCTATTGTTTGGGAGAAGGTTTGGCGTTCGTATAAAATGCAGTAAAAACAAGTAAAAATTCAACTTGTAAACACAGCTTAAAGATTTCAAACCTTCATAAAACACCTTAATTGATTATAGGTCAAATCACTGTTGTTTCATGTCATGGCAATATTACTCTAAAAAACACACATTAACCAGTTAAGAACTCAGGGCGTACCTGTACGCCCTGCTCCCGTAACTGGGGTTTAAAACAGTTTCTCGAGCGGAGAACACTTCAAATCCCGTGGGTCCCGACTGCTATCAGCAGCCAGGACCCAGGGTTAATGCCGGTGCATTGCCGTGGAATGAGATTTGCCATAGAATGAGATGGTCCGCCTCCATCACATCCTATTGGCTCTCTCTTGTCACGTGACATATTTAAACGTCACGCATCGATGCGCACAGCAGTGTCAATTTGGCTATCACAGGGAGAGGATCTCCTCACCCTGTGATAGCTGAAGCTGTACGGAGCTCTCATGGCCTCTGTGGCCCGACAGAAGTTTACACGTACGCAGCTCATACGGCTGCCTCATATACATTTACTGTTGATCCACAGCGCTATGGGGATTCCGATGCCGCTGTCATCAGTGTGCCTCCCCCCGAGCGCCCCACGCCCGCAGCTGTACTCCCCGTCCCGTTAACGGTCAGGGAGCGGGGAACAGAAAGTAGAGCATCGGGCGCAGGTTAAGTTATTCGCGTAGTGCTGCGCATGCGCAGTACTACTTTACCTGCGCCCGATGCTCTATTTTCTGTTCCCCGCTCCCTGACCGTTAACGGGACGGGGAGTACAGCTGCAGGCGTGGGGCGCTCGGGGGGAGGCACACTGATGACAGCGGCATCGGAATCCCCATAGCGCTGTTGATCGCACCCTGAGCGTTAACAGGGGACTGGGAATAGACCTACGGGGGACGGGGAGTACAGCTGCGGGGGACGGGAAGTAGAGCTGAGGGGGGCGGGGAGTAGAGCTACGGGGGACCGGGAGTAGAGCTACGGGCGACGGGGAGTACAGCTGCGGGGGACGGGGAGTGGAGCTGCGGGGGACGGGGAGTGGAGCTGCGGGCGTGGGGCGCTCGGGGGGACGCACACTGATGACAGCGGCATCGGGCATAGGGATCCCGATAGCGCTGTGGATGTAATAGAGTAAATGTATATGAGGCAGCCGTATGAGCTGCGTACATGTGTGAACTTCTGTCGGGCCACAGAGGCCATGTGAGCTCCGTACAGCTTCAGCTATCACAGGGAGAGGAGATCCTCTCCCTGTGATAGCCAAACTGACACTGCTGTGCGCATCGCTGCGTGACGTTTAAATATGTCACGTGACAAGAGAGAGCCAATAGGATGTGATGGAGGCGGACCATCTCATTCTATGGCAAATCTCATTCCACGGCAATGCACCGGGCATGACCAATCAGGACGATGCCTGGCATTAACCCTTTAGACGCTGAGAGCAAAGTTGATCATGGTGTCTAAAATGAAAGTAAAACTATCCCGGCAGCTCAGGGGAGCTGATCGGGACTATCGTGACAGAATCGCGATGTCCCGGTCAGCTTACTGGGCAACAGGAGGTTCTTCACCTGCCTCCTCATTGTCCGATCAGCAATCTACTGCTCCAAGCCTGCTCAGCAGGCTGCAGCAGCAGAGTGCCAACAACACTGATCAACGCTATGCTATGGCATGATTGCATGATATAGCCCCCTGTGAGGGCTAAAAAAAAAGTTAAGTGTTAAAAAAAAAAAAAAGAATAAATGTGAATAAGCCCCCCCAAATAAAAGTTTGAATCACCCCCCTTTTCCTATTTTTTTAATAAAATAATGTAATAAAAAAAAATTATCATATGTGGTACCACCGCATGCATAAATGTTCAAATATTAAAATATAAGGTTAGCTAAACAGCACTGTCGATGGCGAACACAAAATTTTGCATTTTTTTGTTACTTCATATGCCATAAAAATATTAATAATAAAGCGATCAAAAATCCCCATCAAAACAAAAAAAGCACTGATAAAAACTACAGACCACGGCGCAAAAAATTAGCCCTCATATACACCTGTACGCAGAAAAATAAAAAAGTTATAGGGGTCAGAAGATGAAAATTTTAAACATACAAATTTTGGTGCATGTAGTTATAATTTTTTTAAAGTAGTAAAATAAATAAAACCTACATAAATTGGGTATCCCTGTAACCATATGGACCTATAGAATAAAGATAAGGTGTATTTTTTACCGAAAAGTAGCAATTGGCGTTTTGTTTTTTCATTTCACCCCACAAATAATTTTACTTTTGTTTTGCCACAGATTATGTTATAAAAAAAGTAATGTCATTACAAAATACAATAGGTAGCGCAAAAAACAAGCCCTTATATTGGTCTGTAGGTGCAAAATTTGATGTGTTATAATTTTTAGAAGGTGTGGAGGAAAAAACTAAAGTGCAAAAATGAAAATAGTTTTGAGTCCTTAAGGTGAAAATGGCCCTTAAGGGGTTAAATAAAAATAAAAAAAAATAAACATATCAACACTGCATGTAATGTGAATCAACTCCAACCCATTGATGAGTCTAATGAGTTTACCTGGGTAATCTCCAGCACAAGCAGCTTAATTAGATGACCGGCTGGAGTAATCAACCACCTGACTCTCAGCCAGAGGAGTCATGGGAAATGTATGCTGCATTACACAACTCACATCTTAGGCTTCATTATGGTTTACAAATGCCCAATCACATGTGCTAAAGATTTTCTACAACAGTTTTTCTGCTGCTGTCTGTACCAGGTTTGGAGCTGCAGACACTGGTGGGTAGCTAAGAGGTAGTGTTGCTCGCGAATATTCGCAATTCGAATATTATTCGCGAATATTGCATATTCGCGAATTTGCGAATTTCGCGAATATAGCGCTATATATTCGTAATTACGAATATTCGGTTTTTTTTTATTTTTTATTTTTCACAGTACACATCACAGTGATCACCCCTCTCTGCTTCCAGCTCGTGTGGTGTAAAGAAGACTCTAATACTACTGTGTGAGACTGGCGTGCAAATATTCGCATATGCTAATTTTCGCATATGCTAATTTTCGTTTGCTATAAATTTTTGTATATGCTAATTTTCTCATATGTAAATTTTCGCATACGTGAATTTTTCGCATTTGCGAAAATAAAACGAGAATATTACGAATATGCGAATATTCGCGAATATATGACGAATATTCGTCCATATATTCGCGAATATTCGCGAATTCGAATATGGCCTATGCCGCTCAACACTACTAAGAAGTAGAGAGCTTTCTCTTCAGATTAGCTACCTGCCAATGTCCATAGCCCCACACCTATTTTAGAACTGACAGATTTGTTTTCAGACTCTACTTATGTGCCTGATGTAAACATTATAGTATGTAGCTCAAAAGACATAGGTGACTGCTTCTAGAGTTGGACAGTTGGTAGAGGGCATAGGGAAAAATGTTGCATTGTACACTACATGCACCACTAGTTCTTACATTCTTATGTATCTCCAGGATGCCCCTTTTCAAAAGATGCTGCCAAGTACCTTAAATTACAAGGTGGTTTAATGTGTAACCAGTAAGTCTGATTGCGGGGGGCCTACCCGGGCAGGCTACCAACAGTTCACAGGGAGTGCCGAATGGTGATGCAGGTAGCAGAGTGCTCCATTACACCCACCAGCCGCTAGATCTCAATTGTATGTTTGTCCTAAGGACATGGTTACAATTGAATCCTGGAAAATCGGTTCAGGGATTCCACTTTTCCCCAGATCTGTAAACTTTCTGATATTTTAACAACTGATTTGGAAAAACTGATGAAAATTGGTTAAATTTCTATCTTTAGGAATAGGAATTGATAAGTTAGTGTGTATTTGTTATTTTTTACCCATATGCAGTTTGTGCTTTTCAAAAAGGTAAGAAAACACTTTGAGGACTGTAGGTACATTATATGTCCACTCAGGGATGTGCACACATAGGGGTAAAAGGGGGCTGGAGCCCCTGCCCTTTTCCTCACATGCCCCTAAAGTGCCCTCACAAAAGGAGCTACAGACTCAGGGTGATAGGTGCAGTAAAAAGGATCCGTTGTTGGGGAGTTGTATGGGGTTTAATGGAGGGTGCTGTGCCCTCCCTGCAGGAAGGGGGCGCCACTCACCCTGTCATCATTAGCTATTTCTCTGCTCCTCTCCACACAGGAGCAGAGCAGAGGAGGCAGAGAGAAGCCCCGCCCACAGCATGTCCCGGCCACAGCATGTCCCGGCCCGAAACTTTAGTTACATAGTTACTATGGTTGAAAAAAGACATACGTCCATCAAGTCCAACCAGGGAATAATTAGTCTATGCAGAGGGGTTGGTTACTGTAAGTAACTGTAAATATATGTGAGTGATTGTATGTCAGTGTGTGTGTATGTAAATATGTGTGTGTGTGTGTGTGTGTGTGTGTGTGTGTGTGTGTGTGTCTCTATGTATGTGCCTGTGCAGAGAGGGATGGCTGGGGGCTTAGTGTAAGTGACTGTGCATATATGTGAGTGATTGTATGTCAGTGTGTCTGTATGATGTGTATATATATGTGTGTGTGTGTGTGTGTGTGTGTGTGTATCTCTATGTATGTGCCTATATATGTGAGCAAGTGAATCTATGTATATGTGTGTGTATATATGTGAGCAAGTGAGTCTATGTATGTGTGTATATATATATATATATATATATATATACTGTATATACACACACATAGATTCACTTGCTCACATATATACACACACATATACATAGATTCAAATATATATATATAATGTGAGCAAGTGAATCTATGTGTGTGTGTGTATATATATATATATATATATATAGATATATATATATATATATATATATATAAAAACCAGATACAGGCGCAGCACTCCAACAAAATAAGTGATTTAATGTCTCATGTCAGCATTACTGAGACATTAATGACATGAGACATTAAATCACTTATTTTGTTGGAGTGCTGCGCCTGTATCTGGTTTTTATCTTGGATGGACTCTGATCAAGTCCTTTGGGACGCTGGCACCAATTTTTTGGTTGGACTGGATAAGTAGTGCTGCTTTATTTTGGGATTATATATATATATATATATATATATATATATATATATATATATATCTGTGAGTGAATGTATGTGTGAACCTGTATGTATGATGTGCCTGTTGGCTATATCTTTTAGTATATATTCCATGTTCTATGTATGTGTCAAAGTGTCTCTATGTATGTGTGTATATTTCTTATGTACTGTATGTGTCTTTATGTTATGTGCTTGTATGTATTGTATGAAGCACATTATTAGGGAATTAATAGAGGTATGTAAGCACATTATATAGAGAATTTATGGAAGCACAGAATATATTTTATTTATATTGGAACATTATATTTTTATGTATTCTGGCACTGTGTATATATCCTTAATGGTGGCACAGTATAGTTAAATAACAGTGGCACAGTATATAGTTAATTAATGGAAGCACAGTATATAGGGAATTAATAGATGAATTTGAAGGGTGGCACAGTATATAGATCATTCAGGGGGGTAAGGTATATAATTAAAGAGAAACTGACAAGCTGTTTACTCGCACTAAACCCAATACACTAGGTTACAGTGCAGGAGAACAGGAGAAAGATAATGTTATACTTACTAAATGTGGACCAGCCGTTTTCTAGGTATTGCCCCACATTGCTAGTATACGAAGTCAGTCTTGTGCGCAATGAAGGCGGTGCTTCCCTGCCTCCATCCTGTATGCTGTGCTATGCCTGGACGTCTTTGTATATTTAAAATTATTTTTTCTCCAACTCTTGTATATTGTAGCATGTAAGCATATATTAGTGTGGCGTCCATCTCTTCAGTGTAAGAACCAGAGCTGTGTGGAGATTTCTGCATAAGGTGGGTGCTGGGTGATTGGTGATGGGTTCTGGGTAATTGGGGTTGGGTGCTGGGTGATTGGTGATGGGTGCTGGGTGATTGGTGATGGGTGCTGGGTGATTGGGGATGGGTGCTGGGTGATTGGGGATGGGTGCTGGGTGAGGCCGGGTACAGTGCACGTTCTGTCATATAGAGCTCAGACCGGGGCATATAGGGGGAGATTTATTAAAACCTTTGCAGAGGAAAAGCCCTCTGCAAAATGAAAGAAACGATCTGATTGGTTGATATGGACAACTGCACCGCTCTTTCTCTGCACAGGTTTTGTATTCATCTCCTCTATAATACAGTATATTATAGGGCAGCTGTCACATGTTTTCTGTAAATAAGACTGACAGCACAGCCAAAGTGTATATACACATGGCAGACCTCAGAGAAACTGTTCTTCTGACTTTATTTTACAAAAACACCAACTTTTATGGGGGCTAGGAATGTTGAGGAGGCCCGGCGGGAGTCCACTGTACCCCTGGGCCGCAGCACATCTGCCCATTAAGTCTGGCAGGCGTTTTTTTAATTATGAGAAGTGCCCTCTTTTTTAATTGAGCCCCTGCCCTTCAAAATGTCTGTGCACGTCCCTGTGTCCACTGAATATATTCTCATAAGGCAGATTGGGGATGTACTGAATTTTGAAGTTCACAGTTTGAGGTAATCACCATTTATGTGATTTCATATTGACACATGGCATCTCAGTTACTTCTTGGACTACCGGGGAAGTTTTGTAGCACTACTTGATTTGAATTATTTTGTGGCAGCCACAGTCCACAGTACTGTAGCCAGATAGTTAAAATCTTTATGTAGCCCAGACCACAGCGCTAAAGGTGCTGCTACTTTGCTGAGAGCAGGTAAAAAGCAGATCCCTCTAAGGCTGCATTCACACCACGTTTTTGCAATACAGTTCCCATATACATTTTCAATGTGAAAACCGTACGGGACCGTATTGAAAACCGTATGCATTGACTCTCCATTGAAAACCGAATGCCAAAACGATGCACCTGGTTCCATCCGTTTGGCGTCTTGTTTTGTCAGTTTTTTTTTCACGTACCCAAACCCGTTTTTTAACCCGTATACGTTTTTTTTTTTACATGGGAGTCAATGGGAACCGTTCAGAACGGTATGTGCGTACGGTTCCACCCATTTTGCACCATACGTTTTTTGACTTCACACTGGTTTTTTTTATGGAATTTCATTCAAACAAGTGAAACTTTATTCATAATGGAGTGAAAAGTTATAAACGTATACGTTTTTTTCTTAAAAAATGGATGCAACCGGACATCATTTTTCAAACCGTATACAGGTTAAAATTTGTACACGTATTGATACAGTTTAGTCCGGTTTTGAGGAATCTGTTTTTCATCAAAAACCTGATACGGGAACTGTATTGCAAAAACGTGGTGTGAATGCAGCCTAACACTGCTCATGCCCCATAACTAACTGCAGTACTCTCATCTTTGTTCAGGTAGATGTTTTGTTGTCACACTTAGGGGGAGATTTATCAAAACCTGTGCAGAGGAAAAGTGGACCAGTTGCCCACAGAAACCAATCAGATCGCTTCTTTCATTTTTGAAAAGGCCTCTGAAAAAATGAAAGAAGCGATCTGATTGGTTGCTATTGGTTGCAACTAGTCAACTTTTCCTCTGCACAGGTTTTGATAAATCTCCCCCCTTAGTGCCTACAGCATTGACTCATTTGGGGCATTTTTCAAATGTATATTTGATTCATGATAATAGCATGCATATATTTACATACTTTTTGTAAACCTACAGGTCGATTAAGAGACACATTAGAGAGGTAGTTCCATCTTGCACATGTCTCTGACCACTGAAGTCTTCAGAAGTTAAGGAAAGTGCTTAGTGCTGCTTTTTGGCTCTTTCCATAACTGTTATATGCGTTAATGAATAGGATCACTTAATAACTCAACCACTTCTTCTCTGAAGTCTATAAGGTACACATATCAGTTGAATGGGAGGTCCATAAGATCCTACCACCTATTATTGCTCCAATCGTGCATGGATATGGTATATGTATAAGATTGGAACTCCGCTTGAAGGGCTCTGGTTGGTTAAATAGCAGGCAAAAGAAAAAAGAGACAATATGTAAAAGATGCACAATGTATTCTTATCATGCGTAAAATGCAAAAATGTGCAAAACTCAAACTAAACCACTACTGCCCTCTACATGGCCTACGTAACCCAAAACACATACCGGGCACTACTTACCTTTCTCAAGGACTTCATCAGTAGGTTTGATTTCTTCTGCTGAGATTAAATTATTTTTCCAGATTTAGAAAAAAAAAGATTCTAATTGTGAAAATAATTGTAAAATTGTAAATAAAAGGTGCTCGTGCGTCATCAAAACTGTAGACATTCTGCAGTATGACAAAAATGCTACAGCAAGGCAACCATTGGGAATCTGTGGCTTATTCAACTTTGTTACACCTATATGTGATATTACACATTGTCATCAACAATCCAGGTGTCCACCCAGGCTCACAAACTAATGTTCACATAACAGACACTTAAAACTTAGGTGCAACTTTTTTGTTTATGGAGGGTAGAAGGGAATACCCGGAGTAAAATCATGTATCAGTAGCACTCCTGGTGCCTACACTTTAATGTAGCAGAATTTTTATGTAGCAGATTTTTCTGCCTGTTTTTACCTTAATGACATGGCCCAATTTTTCAAATCTGTCCTGTGTCTCTTTAAGTGGTAATACCTCTGACATGCTTTTACTTAGCGACGCGATTCTGAGATAGTTTTTTTGTGACATATTGTACTTATTAGTGGTAAATCTTTGTTGAATCATGCAGCATTTTTTGTTAAAAACTCCAAAATATTGTGAACAATTGGAAAATTCCAGGCGTTTGTTTTTTATGGCATTCACTGTATGGTAAAAATTATGTTATTTTTATTCTGTGGGTTGGTACTATTATGGCAAAATCCAATTTATATAACTTTTTTATGTTCTTTTTCCTTTTCTAAACAAAATCCTTTTTCCCTTTTTTTTGTGTTGTCATGTTCTGACGCCCATACTTTTCATCCACCGCCATTGTGACGTCTTATTTTTTGTGGGACAAGATGTACTTTTTAGAGGAACCATTTTTGCAATTCATGCTACCTTTTTATCTTTTATATTCCACGTTTTAGACCAAAATTAGCATTTTTTGTTGTTGTTATTTTTACGGTGTTCATTGTGCGGGATAAATACCATTATCAGTTTGTTGTACAAGTCATTACAGATGTGCAATACCTATTATGTATAGGTTTGTTTATTTTTTTTATTTCTTTTGGGTGATAATATAGGGTTTTATTGGGAAAGGGGAATTTATTTATTTTTTACACTTCATTAATTTCTTTAAAAACCTTTTATTTTTTAACTTTTCACTTTTTATAGGTTATACTATGCTGCAGTACATCTGTACTGCAGCACAGTATAACAGTTAGTACTACACTGACTAACAGCCTGTGCGATCCAGCCTATGGCTGGACTTCACAGGCTGCCGTACTAGGCAGACAGGAGGCCATCAGCTGCCATAGCAACCAACTGCTAGAGCCCCCTCCCCCTGTCAACCCCATAGATGCCGTGATCAGGACTGATCACGGCATCTATGGGGTTAATGCTGCTGAGACCAGCGCGAGCCTGGTCTTGGCAGCTGCGGCAGGACCCCGGCTGTGATTGGACTCCTGCAGCACTGTGAATGAGATTGCTAGAACGTATGCATACGTCCCGTTGCGCTAACTAGCTAGCAACTTGGATGTATACATACATCCTTGGGCAGGAAGGGGTTAAATTCAATGATCAGTAGAATCTGCAGCAGATCTACAGCAAAAATATGCACAAGTGAACGTACCCTTAGGATACCTTCAGATTGGTGGATCCACAGCGTATTTTACGCTGCGGATCCGCCACCGATGGACCCCTACAGGGTGACTCAGATGTGCCTGCTCGGAGAAGCAATACACCAATCAGCAGGACTCTGATCAGCTTATTGGGAGAAGAAAGTAACCACTGTGCTAGGGATGTGGTTTGCCAGTTCATCTCCTTTCAGCTCCACTAATGTTTATTCATGGCCTGCATGTTTGGTAACGGATTATTATGAGCTGATTAACTGTTGTTTAAAGAAAGTCAAGCAGAGTCAACAGAGTTGCTGTCAATTCCTCTTGTGATCATCAGATTTCACAGAATTTGGACCTTTATCTGACAGTGTTGGCATATCCAAGAAGTATGCCACAATGTCTTGTTCCAGACAACCTCTTTTAACCCAATGTAAAAGAGTAGTCCAGTCCTGAAAACGTATCCCCTATCCTATGGATAGGGGATACGTTTCTGATTGCGGGGGGTCCAATCGCTGGGGGCCCACGCGATCTCCGGTACAGCGCCCCGGCAGCCCGCGGGAAGGTGGCGTGTTGACCACTGCACGAATCGACGGCTGACACGCCCCCTCAATACAACTCTATGGCAGAGCCGGAGCGCTGCCTTTGGCAATCTCCGGCTTTGCCATAGTGCTGTATTGAGGGGGTGTGTTGGCCGCCGCTTCGTGCAGTGGTCAACACTCCACCTTCCTGCGGGCTGCTGGGGCTCGTGTTCTGAAACTTATTCCCTATCCTCAGGACTGGACTACTTTAACTCCATTGTCTTTATTCTTCCCATTCCAATCTGCTGGATGTCTGTTACTAACTGCTGATGTAATAAAAGTTTCCCAATCAAAAAAAAGTGCTTTGAAGTCCAAGTTTGAGAGAAAATAAATCTTTGTCCCACAGGTATTCCTCAGATATGTATGGGACCACCTAAACATTTATGGTGAGAGAGAAATGTAAAATGTTTGTCTATCATAACTTGAATGGCTCTGGTGTATTTTTCTCCTTCACCCTTCAAGTATCTGTCAAGCGTCGAGCGTGCCTTAGCTTCAAGCATGCAAAAACCAGATCATCTTTCATGCAGGGTTGAAGGTGATATGTATTAACAAAACAACTGCAAACAATATTGTCTTCAAGATACCGGCAGCCACGTTCCTACGTACTAAAGAAATTTGTGTCAGGAAACATATACCAGATATGTATAAGCTACCAATAGTTTTCAGGCACTGTATAGAAATGAGAAGGGAACTGCGTAGAAAGGGATTTTAAGTTATAAAAAAGAATGGTATCTTTCAGCAAATCCTGCTATATTTTCCATTAACCATTATGATAGAAAAAGTATTTAGTAATTTTATAGAACCAAAATTTCAGTAAATAGTCTAATATTTTCCATTAGGTGCCCAACATCTGGTAGTATTACTTAAAGGGGTACTCCATTGAAAAACATATATATTTTTTTTTAAATCAACTGGTACCAGAATGTTAAACAGTTTTTTTTTTTTTATTATTTCTATTTAAAAATCCTAACTCTTCTAGTACTTATCAGGTGCTGTATACTACAGAGGAAGTTCTTTTCTTTTTGAATATCTTTTCTGTCTGACCACAGTACTCTCTGCTGACACCTCTGTCCATGTCAGGAACTGTCCAGAGCAGGAGAGATTTGCTATGGGGATTAGTTCCTGCTCTTAACAGTTCCTGAGGCAGACAGAGGTGTCAGCAGAGAGCACTGTGGTCAGACAGAAAAGAAATTAAGATTTTTAAGTAGAAGTAATTTAAAAAACTGTTTAACATTCTTGCACCAGATGATTTAAAAAAAAAAAAAAAAAATTTTTTTTTACCGGAGTACCTTTCTAAATCTATGGTTTCCAAACTTCTTCTGATTCAGGGGACCCTAAACAAATTAGAGATCCCATTGAGGAACTCTATTGAAACGAGACCACTACTGGTTATGTTGTTGATAGTGGCATTTTTGTTGTGGGCTACAGTTGCCATATGACATCAGTAAGTAATCAGTTAGCATACGAAAATAAGGGACCAATTACACAAGCTGCATATTGGTCAAACAGAACGATTATCACCCTGTGTAATAGACCCAGCAATCCCGTCC
The DNA here is from genome assembly GCF_029499605.1 of Hyla sarda. Lineage (NCBI taxonomy): Eukaryota > Metazoa > Chordata > Amphibia > Anura > Hylidae > Hyla > Hyla sarda. The sequence goes on from NC_079192.1 coordinate 295,928,252, forward strand.
ATTGATTGAATATGTTTTGACATGTTAAAAAATCCTTGCTCATTGTTAGCATATCAACCTGTGTAATACGGCATGTCCAGCTAATGAATCAAAGGAATTAAGGGCTGCCCAAACCACCCAGCAATCATTTGTGCATCCCTGCCAGCATGGTACCCGAGCTGTTTATAGGCACTCGCATCTGGTAGAAATCTGCCTGTCAAATATCACCCTAACATATGTTATTCGGAGAAATTTCTTAAGTGCTGCTCTTTACTCAGCCTTCTGCTTTTGGTCTTTATTAATTTTACTCTATATTTTAGCTTCATGCTACATATACTGAATGCTTTTAGTTGAAACCCTCAAACATTCAGGAGAACAGGTCCGGAACATATTCAGTAAGCCATTTTCTGCACTCATCACCCTATTAGCTTTATGTCTGAGGCCGTACACTGACATATTTTGGCTTCAGCACATGGCATTCCACCTTTCCAGTGCAAGCCATGGGTAACATAACAGCCAATGTGTTGTTCTAAGAATGAGCACATTTATCACCAGTCTCACATTCCTTTGCTTGTCGCAGTCTCTCAAGTGCCACGGTGTTAAAAGCTTTCAGGATATCTAAGTAAGGAATATTTGCTTCTTGAAGGCGACATGACTTGGTCTCTGATCTCAACTGAACATATAATTTATTATAGTTTGATTTACTAGCAGTACTGCATGTCCAGTACAAAGACAAGAAGCTGCCGCGTTTCCATGTGCAGTGCAGAGATCATCCAATATGACACATCAAACAGTAACCCAAATGGATTCATTAGAAGCTACTTGTCTCCCATAAGACAACTGGCACTCGGATTATGACAACAAATATGCTTTCATGTCTCATGCCAATTCTCAGATGGGATTAATAGGTTTGCTTCACATGTAACAAGCAGACATGTGACGCTACATTTTTATTATGCCTACTCTTGCAGATAATCTGGCAGGTGTTAATAAGAAAAACCATTATCAGTGATACGCTACCGGGTTTGTTAACATGTCAATTATCCAACAATGCCATTCACAGAAGCGCTAATGCAATTGTTTTCTAGGAACTCAGGTCATCCACATGCTTAGATACTTCTGGCTTAAATACTGAGAATTTATAATAGGTTCTAATTTCACACAGAAACAGAAGGCCACCTTTTCTAAGAACGTATTGTGGTGTCCCGGTACTGGACATGGTCCTGTACCTTGTGTCGTAAGTCCCCATAGTCAGAGTTTCTTCGTGCTGTTAAATTCTCTCAGTGGGATAACCCTTTGTCACCTCATCAAAATGTAATTTATTGTATATATTTAGAATATTTAATAATATAAAGGTTATTTACAGGACAGTAAATGTGTTATGTTAAAGTTAAGGACCTTTCAGGTCATGTGATTTAGTCATGTGATGTACCACAATCGTTGACAGGTTTGGGGAACCAATAAGCTTTGAGCCTGCCCCTTCAGATATAAGGGCGCTGTGTCCAATCATTGCTCTCTTTCCCCCGGGATATGAAAGCGAGCGGAGCTCTGTGCAAATCTACATGACTAATTAGGCCTGAAGCCTATCTCTACAACTTCTTGATAACCGTGAGTCTACCTAACTCCAATTCAGCTAATTCTACGTGACTACTGAACCTAAATCAAACCCCTAAATTCAGTGGAACAGCGTAAAGCAAGCCTCAAAGCTTATTCCCTACAAAGTCCCGACCAACCTGTGAGGAGCCTAAAGTCCGGTCCTCTGCATAGACTGTTTGCTGATTGCACCCTGCATAAAATCTGCAGCAAAGTTATTTTCCAGTTACTACAATTCTGGTTGTGGACAATCCTTGTTCCTCTCTATCGTTCCTGGGACGGGTGGCGGTAGGATATATATGTGGTGTCCCGGTACCGTATTACATACCGTACCTTGATAGGGGTCCCCGAAGTCAGAGTTTCTAGGAACCGTGGGGTCCTCAGGTCTAGTCCTCCCCTAGTCACCCCTTAAATAGTTAATATATTGTTCAGGTAAATGTAAATAAATGTATATAAAAAGTGTACTTATCTTGCGCTGGCGTCGCAGGACCTGCGGGTCACGTGACGGTGTTCTAGTCTCTATGGTAGTTGAAAGGGACCTTTGGAGGTTCATGGGACGTGTGGTGCCCACGGTCCTTGTGGAGCTGATTGGCAGATGGTGTGGACCAATCCTAGGGCGGCCAGCCCCTGTCCATATAAGGGAGCTGCGGCCATTATTCGGTCTCTTGGGTTGCTGTCACTGGATGAGGTAGGACCTCCGCAACTTTCAACGACAATTACTAGGCCAAAGCCTTGCGGCCTCCGTTCAATCAGTTAGTGAGTTCTTCTAAATTTCCCCGCAAATATCGGCAAGGACCCTGGACCTAAACATAACCCTAAATCCAGCGGATCTGCGCATACTAAATCCCTACAAGCGGAGGAACTTACTCAAGTCCCAACCAATTGTCAATCTAAGCTAAGTTGTTCATAGACTCTATTACAAAGACTGTTGCTTATGTTCGCATGTTACAGAAAATCTTCAGTAAAATTTACGCAAGTTTTCAGCAAAGCTCTGGTTGTGGACAATACTTCATTCTGCATCTACCTATCGCTCTTGGGAAGGGTGGTGATAGGCCAAGTCATACAGCATTTAACCCTCACCCTGATGTCACGACTGACAAGAGTTAATTATAACCGTGATTTACCTCACAGCAACACCCCAAGGCACCACATATATATGCAGAGGAACCTGCACCCTAGCGTCACGACAGTTAAGGGTTAATGCTATACCCTTTCATCACTACACAGCTACACCCTATTCATCCTGCACCCCCCAAGCTACTACAGTATGAGCTACTTGGTTATACTCTAGATCACTGGTCTCCAACCTGCGGACCTTCAGATGTTGCAAAACTACAACTCCCAGCATGCCCGGACAGCCAACGGCTGTCCGGGCATGCTGGGAGTTGTAGTTTTGCAACATCTGGAGGTCCGCAGGTTGGAGACCACTGCTCTAGATCGTCATTTCTTTATAGTAAGTGTATTTGTCTAATGAAACTTCAACAATATTCCTTTGTTTATTCGCAAATTGGCATTTCCTAATCCTAATTCTATGAGGGAGATTTATCAAAACTTGTGCAAAGGAAAAGTCGACCAGTAGCCCATAGCAACCAATCAGATCGCTTCTTTCAAATTTAAAAAGGTAAAATGAAGCAATATGATTGGTTGCTATGGGCAACTGGTCAACTTTTTCTCACCACAGGTCTTAATGAATTTCTGCCTATATCTTTATAGTTTGAAAATCTAAAGAACTGGGATTTAAAAGTAAACATTCAACAGTCATAACTTGGTCGACACAATTTTTTGGTCAATGGAGTTCTGTGAGGGCTTGTTTTTTGTGGGCTGAGTGTTTACTAGTCTTTCATTGTCTTTATTTCATTTTGTTTTAATAATGTTTACTGTGCAGTATAAATAACATGTCATCTTTTTTCTGCAAGTCGGTATACAGTGAGACCTACTTTATATAGTTTTTTTTATGTTTTACTACTTTTTCATGATCAAATAACTTAAAGGGGTACTCTGGTGAAAACCTTTTTTTTTTAAATCAACTGGTGGCAGAAAGTTAAACATATTTGTAAATTACTTCTATTAAAAAATCTTAATCCTTCCTGTACTTATTAGCTGCTGAATAGTACAGAGGAAATTCTTTTCGTTTTGGAATGCTCTCTGATGACATCACGCGCACAGTTCTCTCTGCTGAAGTTATTTTAATAATATTAACGCTTTATTTATTGTTGTCCTTAGTGGGATTTGAACCCAAGTCCCCAGCACTGTAAGGCAGCAGTGCTAACCACTGAGCCACCATGCTGCCCTTAGCATACATCTGCTATGCACGGTTGCTAAAATGGACAGAGATGTTAGCAGAGAACACTGTGCTCGTGATATCATCAGTGTTCTAAAAAGAAAAGAATTTCCTCTGTAGCATTCAGCAGCTAATATGTACTGGAAGGATTAAGATTTTTTAATAGAAGTAATATACAAATATGTTTAACTTTCTGCCACCAGTTGATTTAAAAGAAAAAAGGTTTTCACCGGAGTACCCCTTTAAAACAAAAAAACTAAGCTTTTTTGTGTCATATAATGAACACTATAATGTTTTTATTTTTCAAACAGAGCTGTGCGGGGCTTGTTTTCAGTGGAATGAGCTGTAGTTTTTAATGAAGGCAATGGTGAAGATTTATCAAAACCTGTGCTGGGGAAAAGTTGACCAGTTGCCCATAGCAACCAATCAGATCGCTTCTTTCAATTTTCACGGGCCTCTTTAAAAATTAATGAAGTTTTTTGATTGGTTGCTATGGGCAACTGCACAATTCTTCATATACACAGGTTTTGATAAATCTCCTCCAATGTGACAAAAATCATCAATTGTAGCTTTGTTGTTTTATTCCTACGCCATTCTCTGAGCAGAATAAATAACATACCCATACCCATTATGTATAGATGTTTTCCCCATTTTTATTATAAAGGGCTTTATAAGGAAAGAGGTGATTTTTTTTGACCCCTTAAAGGGTACTCCAGTGGCTAACAATTTTTTTTTTTAATCAACTGGTGTCAGAAAGTTAAACAGATTTGTAAATAACTTCTATTTAAAAATCTTAATCCTTCCAGTACTTATCAGCTGCTGTATGCCCCAGAGGAAGTACTGGAAGGATTAAGAAAATTCCCATAGCAAACCTCTCCTGCTTTGGACAATTCCTGACATGAGCACTGTGGTCAGACAGAAAAGAACAACCCAACTTCCTCTGGAGCATACAGCAGCTGATAAGTACTGGAAGGATTAAGATTTTTTTAAATAGAAGTAATTTACAAATCTGTTTTACTTTCTGGCACCAGTTGATTTAAAAAAATAAAAAACTGTTTCCCAGCGGAGTACCCCTTTAAGAACACAGCCCATTTTGGCCTTTATATTTTTGCATTTTTATTTATTCCTCCTTGCATTTGTGTGACCAATCGTACTTTGTAATGTCATCTTTCATTTTACCATAAAATGTATGACGCAACCAAAATAATTATTATTTGTGGTGGTGGTGGGGTGGGGGGGGGGATTAAAAAGAAAATATTTTAATAATTCAGGTTATTACACAGGCAGCAATACTGAATATGTGTTACGCCGAGCGCTCCGGGTCCCCGCTCCTCCCCGGAGCGCTCGCAACATCCTCGCTACGGCAGCGCCCCGGTCAGACCCACTGACCGGGTACGCTGCGATACCGCCTCCAGCCGGGATGCGATTCGCGATGCGGGTGGCGCCCGCTCGCGATGCGCACCCCGGCTTCCGTACCTGACTCGCTCTCCCTCAGTCCTGTCCCGGCGCGCGCGGCCCCGCTCCCTAGGGCGCGCGCGCACCGGGTCTCTGCGATTTAAAGGGCCACTGCGCCACTGATTGGCGCAGTGGTTCCAATTAGTGTCTTCACCTGTGCACTCCCTATGTATACCTCACTTCCCCTGCACTCCCTCGCCGGATCTTGTTGCCCTTGTGCCCAGTGAAAGCGTTCCCTTGTGTGTTCCTAGCCTGTGTTCCAGACCTCCTGCCGTTGCCCCTGACTACGATCCTTGCTGCCTGCCCCGACCTTCTGCTACGTCCGACCTTGCTTCTGTCTACTCCCTTGTACCGCGCCTATCTTCAGCAGTCAGAGAGGTTGAGCCGTTGCTAGTGGATACGACCTGGTCACTACCGCCGCAGCAAGACCATCCCGCTTTGCGGCGGGCTCTGGTGAATACCAGTAGTGACTTAGAACCGGTCCACTAGCACGGTCCACGCCAATCCCTCTCTGGCACAGAGGATCCACCTCCTGCCAGCCTGCATCGTGACAGTAGATCCGGCCATGGATCCCGCTGAAGTACCTCTGCCAGTTGTCGCTGACCTCACCACGGTGGTCGCCCAGCAGTCACAACAGATAGCGCAACAAGGCCACCAGCTGTCTCAACTGACCGTGATGCTACAGCAGCTACTACCACAGCTTCAGCAATCATCTCCTCCGCCAGCTCCTGCACCTCCTCCGCAGCGAGTGGCCGCTTCAGGCCTACGACTATCATTGGATAAATTGGATGGGGACTCTAAGTTTTGCCGTGGCTTTCTTTCACAATGTTCTCTGCACTTGGAGATGATGTCGGACCAGTTTCCTACTGAAAGGTCTAAGGTGGCTTTCGTAGTCAGCCTTCTGTCTGGAAAAGCTCTGTCATGGGCCACACCGCTCTGGGACCGCAATGACCCCGTCACTGCCTCTGTACACTCCTTCTTCTCGGAAATTCGTAGTGTCTTTGAGGAACCTGCCCGAGCCTCCTCTGCTGAGACTGCCCTGCTGAACCTGGTCCAGGGTAATTCTTCCGTTGGCGAGTACGCCATACAATTCCGTACTCTTGCTTCTGAACTATCCTGGAATAATGAGGCCCTCTGCGCGACCTTTAAAAAAGGCCTATCCAGCAACATTAAAGATGTTCTGGCCGCACGAGAAATTCCTGCTAATCTACATGAACTCATTCATTTTGCCACTCGCATTGACATGCGTTTTTCCGAAAGGCGTCAGGAGCTCCGCCAGGATATGGACTTTGTTCGCACAAGGCATCTTTTCTCCCCGGCTCCTCTCTCCTCTGGTCCTCTGCAATCCGTTCCTGTGCCTCCCGCCGTGGAGGCTATGCAAGTTGACCGGTCTCGCCTGACACCTCAAGAGAGGACACGACGCCGCATGGAGAATCTCTGCCTGTACTGTGCCGGTACCGAACACTTCCTGAAGGATTGTCCTATCCGTCCTCCCCGCCTGGAAAGACGCACGCAGACTCCGCACAAAAGTGAGACAGTCCTTGATGTCTACTCTGCTTCTCCACGTCTTACTGTGCCTGTGCGGATATCTGCATCTACCTTCTCCTTCTCTACTATGGCCTTCTTGGATTCCGGATCTGCAGGAAACTTTATTTTGGCCTCTCTCATCAACAGGTTCAACATCCCGGTAACCAGTCTCGCCAGGCCCCTCTACATCAATTGTGTTAACAATGAAAGATTGGACTGTACCATACGTTACCGCACGGAGCCCCTTCTAATGTGCATCGGACCTCATCAAGAAAAAAATGAGTTCTTGGTCCTCCCCAATTGCACTTCCGAAATTCTCCTTGGACTACCGTGGCTCCAACGCCATTCCCCAACCCTGGATTGGTCCACGGGGGAGATCAAGAGCTGGGGTACCTCTTGTTTCAAGGACTGCCTTAAAACGGTTCCCAGTACTCCCTGCCGTGACCCTGTGGTTCCCCCTGTAACCGGTCTCCCTAAGGCCTATATGGACTTTGCTGATGTGTTTTGCAAAAAACAAGCTGAGACTCTACCTCCTCACAGGCCTTATGACTGTCCTATTGACCTCCTCCCGGGCACTACTCCACCCCGGGGCAGAATTTATCCTCTGTCCGCCCCAGAGACTCTTGCTATGTCTGAGTACATCCAGGAAAATTTAAAAAAGGGGTTTATCCGCAAATCCTCCTCTCCTGCCGGAGCTGGATTTTTCTTTGTGTCCAAAAAAGATGGCTCCCTACGTCCTTGCATTGACTACCGCGGACTTAATAAAATCACGGTAAAGAACCGCTACCCTCTACCTCTTATCTCTGAACTCTTTGATCGCCTCCAAGGTGCCCACATCTTTACCAAACTAGACTTAAGAGGTGCTTATAATCTCATCCGCATCAGGGAGGGGGACGAATGGAAAACGGCATTTAACACTAGAGATGGACACTTTGAGTATCTGGTCATGCCCTTTGGCCTGTGCAACGCCCCTGCCGTCTTCCAAGACTTTGTTAATGAAATTTTTCGTGATCTCTTATATTCCTGTGTTGTTGTGTATCTGGACGATATTCTGATTTTTTCTGCCAACCTAGAAGAACACCGCCAGCATGTTCGCATGGTTCTTCAGAGACTTCGAGACAACCAACTTTATGCCAAAATGGAGAAATGTCTGTTTGAATGTCAATCTCTTCCTTTCCTAGGATACTTGGTCTCTGGCCAGGGACTACAAATGGACCCAGACAAACTCTCTGCCGTCTTAGATTGGCCACGCCCCTCCGGACTCCATGCTATCCAACGTTTTTTGGGGTTCGCCAATTATTACAGACAATTTATTCCACATTTTTCCACCATTGTGGCTCCTATCGTGGCTTTAACCAAGAAGAACGCCAATCCTAAGTCATGGCCTCCTCAAGCGGAAGACGCCTTTAAACAGCTCAAGTCTGCCTTTTCTTCTGCTCCCGTGCTCTCCAGACCTGACCCATCTAAACCCTTCCTATTGGAGGTTGATGCCTCCTCAGTAGGAGCTGGAGCAGTTCTTCTACAAAAAAATTCTTCTGGGCATGCTGTTACTTGTGGTTTTTTTTCTAGGACCTTCTCTCCGGCGGAGAGGAACTACTCCATCGGGGATCGAGAGCTACTGGCCATTAAATTAGCACTTGAGGAATGGAGGCATCTGCTGGAGGGATCAAAATTTCCAGTTATTATTTACACCGATCACAAGAATCTCTCCTATTTTCAGTCTGCCCAACGGCTGAACCCTCGCCAGGCCAGGTGGTCTCTGTTCTTTGCCCGGTTTAATTTTGAAATTCACTTTCGCCCTGCCGATAAGAACATTAGGGCCGATGCTCTCTCTCGTTCCTCGGATGCCTCGGAAGTAGAGCTCTCTCCGCAACACATCATTCCTCCTGACTGCCTGATCTCCACTTCTCCAGCCTCCATCAGGCAAACTCCTCCAGGGAAGACCTTCGTTTCTCCACGCCAACGCCTCGGAATCCTCAAATGGGGTCACTCCTCCCATCTCGCAGGCCATGCGGGCATCAAGAAATCCTTGCAACTCATCTCTCGTTTCTATTGGTGGCCGACTCTGGAAACGGATGTTGTTGATTTTGTGCGGGCCTGTACTGTCTGTGCCCGGGATAAGACTCCTCGCCAGAAGCCTGCTGGTCTTCTTCATCCTCTGCCTGTCCCCGAACAGCCTTGGTCTCTGATTGGTATGGACTTTATTACAGACTTACCCCCATCCCGTGGCAACACTGTTGTTTGGGTGGTCGTTGATCGATTTTCCAAGATGGCACATTTTATTCCTCTTCCTGGTCTTCCTTCAGCGCCTCAGTTGGCAAAACAATTTTTTGTACACATTTTTCGTCTTCACGGGTTGCCCACGCAGATCGTCTCGGATAGAGGCGTCCAATTCGTGTCAAAATTCTGGAGGGCTCTCTGTAAACAACTCAAGATTAAATTAAACTTTTCTTCTGCTTATCATCCTCAATCCAATGGGCAAGTAGAAAGAATTAACCAGGTCCTGGGTGATTATTTACGGTATTTTGTTTCCTCCCGCCAGGATGACTGGGCAGATCTTCTTCCATGGGCCGAATTCTCGTACAACTTCAGAGTCTCTGAATCTTCTTCCAAATCCCCATTTTTCGTGGTGTACGGCCGTCACCCTCTTCCCCCCCTCCCTACTCCCTTGCCCTCTGGTTTGCCCGCTGTGGATGAAATAACTCGTGATCTTTCCACCATATGGAAAGAGACCCAAAATTCTCTCTTACAGGCTTCATCACGCATGAAGAAGTTTGCTGATAAGAAAAGAAGAGCTCCCCCCATTTTTTCTCCCGGAGACAAGGTATGGCTCTCCGCTAAATATGTCCGCTTCCGTGTTCCCAGCTACAAATTGGGACCACGCTATCTTGGTCCTTTCAAGATCTTGTGCCAAATTAATCCTGTCTCTTACAAACTTCTTCTTCCTCCTTCTCTTCGTATTCCTAATGCCTTTCATGTCTCTCTTCTTAAACCACTCGTCATCAACCGTTTCTCTCCCAAACTTATTTCTCCTACTCCTGTCTCCGGTTCTTCAGACATCTTCCCCGTAAAGGAGATACTAGCCTCCAAAAAGGTCAGAGGAAAAACTTTTTTTTTAGTGGACTGGGAGGGCTGTGGCCCTGAAGAGAGATCCTGGGAACCTGAGGACAATATCCTAGATAAAAGTCTGGTCCTCAGGTTCTCAGGCTCTAAGAAGAGGGGGAGACCCAAGGGGGGGGGGGGTACTGTTACGCCGAGCGCTCCGGGTCCCCGCTCCTCCCCGGAGCGCTCGCAACATCCTCGCTACGGCAGCGCCCCGGTCAGACCCACTGACCGGGTACGCTGCGATACCGCCTCCAGCCGGGATGCGATTCGCGATGCGGGTGGCGCCCGCTCGCGATGCGCACCCCGGCTTCCGTACCTGACTCGCTCTCCCTCGGTCCTGTCCCGGCGCGCGCGGCCCCGCTCCCTAGGGCGCGCGCGCGCCGGGTCTCTGCGATTTAAAGGGCCACTGCGCCACTGATTGGCGCAGTGGTTCCAATTAGTGTCTTCACCTGTGCACTCCCTATGTATACCTCACTTCCCCTGCACTCCCTCGCCGGATCTTGTTGCCCTTGTGCCTAGTGAAAGCGTTCCCTTGTGTGTTCCTAGCCTGTGTTCCAGACCTCCTGCCGTTGCCCCTGACTACGATCCTTGCTGCCAGCCCCGACCTTCTGCTACGTCCGACCTTGCTTCTGTCTACTCCCTTGTACCGCGCCTATCTTCAGCAGTCAGAGAGGTTGAGCCGTTGCTAGTGGATACGACCTGGTCACTACCGCCGCAGCAAGACCATCCCGCTTTGCGGCGGGCTCTGGTGAATACCAGTAGTGACTTAGAACCGGTCCACTAGCACGGTCCACGCCAATCCCTCTCTGGCACAGAGGATCCACCTCCTGCCAGCCGGCATCGTGACAATATGTTTATTATTTATTTATTTGTAATATAGGAAAAGGAGGGTGATTTTTTTTTATTAGGGGAGGGGCTTTAATACAATAAAAAAAATTATTTATTTTTTATTTTACACTTTACACTCAATAGTATCAGTGTACGTGCACACACAGAGAGTGATAGCAGCACATTACATAAAGACATGTAAGATAAAAGGAAATAAATACCAAGTGGATAAGAAGGTAGTGGAGCGTGGGTCCTTGCTGGGTCCTTGCTGGGTCCTTGCTGGGCCCACGCTCCACTACCTCCTTATCCACTTGGTATTTATTTCCTTTTATCTTACATGTCACTATGTAATGTGCTGCTATCACTCTCTATGTGTGCACTTACACTGATACTATTGAGTTTACACTTGTTTAATGCATTATGTGAGCCCTTGCTTTTGTTCCGGTATTATACTGGTCCATTTCCCTATTCCCTGATTTTCAGGATATGTAATTTTAAGTGATTTTATATTTCTATTTTTTTGTTCAATAAAACTATATTTTGTATCCCATAAACGCTTCTCTTCTGTGTTCATATATTTCAATAGTGCATGGGATTTGTTATTTATATGAGGGACTTTATATTGTTTTTTCATCACTAGTGTGTCAATCCGGAGGCTTGAGGCAGCTTAGGGGTGCACAGGTACGCCCTTTTGCATTCAGTCCCAGACAGCAAGGGGGGACTATGATGACATTTTCTTTTTACATATGTATTCAAATATGTTTTGACCTTTGTTTTTTTATTTTTTATTTCCCCCTGGGAGACATCTATCAGCGGACTATAGAAGCAGATCTGTCACGGTACGGACTGAGACCTTCAGAAGTCCTCGGTCAGCCATTACAACATTTATCTACTTGTAATCTGATAGTGGTCAGAAGCTGCCGGGCATTGAGTGAGCTGGGGTCCTGAGCCCACTCCATACACCCTGAACAGCCCCATGATGTTTGATTTGGGAACTTCAAAACATATCCCAACTTGATCTTCAGTTAACACAAAAGAGTTGGATGAAATTTAAAAAAGCTCATGTTTCTCCCAGCGTGAACACCATTTTTGTCTATGGGCCATGGCTGATATTGCAGCTCAGCCTCATTTTATTTAGTAATACCAGACATAGCTGCTTCAACTAGATTTGGGCTGTTTCTGGAAAAGCAGACCATATTTTCTTCCTTTAGGGTATGTTCACACGAGCAGATTTTTTTGCGGGTTTTACGCTGCGCATTTGAAAGAGGGTGGGCTCTTCTCGGCTGTCCGCAGCAGATTTTCCGTGGTGGAATTTACACTGTGGCAAATCCGCTGCAGTCCCTGCTGACTTCAATGGGGCTTGCGGCGGATTTTCCGCAGCGTAAATTCCGCCGGGGAAAATCTGCTGCGGACAGCTGAGAAGAACCCATCCCCTTTCAAATACGCAGCGGAAAACTCACAAAAAAATCCACCTTATTCTCCTTTGTTCATGATCTGTTCCTGGCTTTCTATTCAATAATGGCAATTAAAAAACCTGAACATGTGAGCACAGTTATATAAGCTACAAACTATAGCTGTAACTTTATTCTTTCCTGTGTTTGTCTGCTCATTTCATGTATTACTAAGGAAAAAGAAGAAGTTTCCTGGCCTCACAGAACACGTATGCTGTCATTAGCGGTCATGTGACTAGTAATGACTGTGCTGCTGACAGCAGTTCTGTTAGTTTATCCATGGTGACATTGAGAATGTGTATGCCTTAGCAGTACCGCTGTCAGCATATTGTCAACCTGAAGCAGCATTCTATACAGTATCCCGTGACATACTGCCAGCATGTGGTATGGGACTGTGTTAATAGGTTACATACTGCAGTTTATTTAATAATGCTCACATATTCTGTCCAAAATATTTCTTTATAACGGTGCAGCATCCGCACCTTAAAGCCATCATACTAACCCATTTACAAATAGCGATAAATATTTCACAGCAAAATCTATATATAATGCATAGATCAACTATATAACCTGCAGAAAAATCAACATGTAACACAGGGTGGATTTACAGAATGATCCACAGTGTAAAAAAAAAAAAAATCTACCATGTCTGAATTAAACATTTTTAGAATTATGATAATTACCGCTGAATTTTACTGTAGCATTTGCCAACAAATGCACAAGGAAACATATATTTATATATGTTATTTATATGTCAAATAAAAATCAACCCTTAACCACCCCATTTGCCAGGGTGGGGCTTTTTGTCTGAAGACCCAACGAACGTTGGTATATCTCCTGATCACATTTGTCTTTGGCTGCAGAGATTGGCCAGGACTTTTAAACATCCTGCTGGCTGTCCAACACGTAGGTGCAGAGAATAGTTGTAGTAATTAAAGCCTTATCCATAGCATAAACACATTCTAGCATGGAGCATCTGGAGGCAGCACTGTAAAAGTGCCCATACACCACCAATTCTGGCAGGTAGCTAGCTGTCTAAGGCTGGGTTCACACTACGTTTTGTCCCATACGGGAGCGCATACGGCAGGGGGGAGCTAAAACCTCGCGCTCCCGTATGTGACCGTATGCGCTCCCGTATGTCATTCATTTCAATGAGCCGACCGGAGTGAAACGTTCGGTCCGGTCGGCTCATTTTTGCGCCGTATGCGCTTTTACAACCGGACCTAAAACCGTGGTTGACCACAGTTTTAGGTCCGGTTGTAAAAGCGCATACGGCGCAAAAATGAGCCGACCGGACCGAACGTTTCACTCCGGTCGGCTCATTGAAATGAATGACATACGGGAGCGCACACGGTCACATACGGGACAAAACGTATGGGACAAAACGTAGTGTGAACCCAGCCTAAGATGTATAGCGGCTTCCTGATTCTCCACTGGCAAATGATGATGGTGAAGAGAAAAGTTGAGCGTGTTGGATTTTCACCACCCAACCCTATTGGGAGGGATAAGCTGGCACAAGAGCTGTCTGGCTGCTGTTTACCTCTCCGCTCTCATAGAGGAAACATGAACATTCTGACATTTATGACGGCATAGTTCTCTTCTCCTGTCTGATCTGAGTGACCAGTATCATGCAGGAGTGGAAGCTGAATGTGATGACTGATGTCCACACCACCGCCAGCTTCCGACAACAAGAAAATGTCCCAAAAGACAGATTACCCACAACAGGAGATGCAGGTCCTGCAGGACCTTCTATGATGTCACATCATGATCAGTCACATGACTGGAAGGAGTCACAACAATTTATATCAGGCAGGGACATGTCTGTATTAAAATTAACCACTGTGTGTATGTTGGTGCAGCAAGGCTGTGCACATTAACAGAATAACAGTTGGATGTCCTTTCTAGAAAGATAATAAAAAGTTAATGGGGGGGGAATATTCAATGACTTGTGTAATAAGGGCTCTTTATTTTGCACCTAAAAGAGCATTATATGTGCTTCATTTTCAGCAGTGTGTTTGGTCTTTTGTAAATTTGGGGCAAATAGCACAAATGGCACATCATTTAAAGGGGTACTCCCCTGGAAAACATTTTTTTTATCAACTGGTGCCAGAAACTTAAACAGATTTGTAAATTACTTCTATTTAAAAATCTTAATCCTTCCAGTACTCATCAGCTGCTGTATCCTCCAGAGGAAGTTCTTTTAGAATTTCCTTTCTGTCTGACCACAGTGCTCTTTGCTGACACCTCTGTCCATGTCAGGAACTGTCCAGAGCATGAGAGGTTTGCAAAGAGTATTTCCTCCTGCTCTGGACAGTTCCTGAAATGGGCAGAGGTGTCAGAAGAGAGCACTGTGGTCAGACAGAAAAGAAAATTCAAAAACAGAAGAACTTCCTGTAGAGCATACAGCAGCTGATAAGTACTGGACGGATTGAGATTTTTAAATAGAAGTAATTTACAAATATGTTTAATTTTCTGGCACCAGTTGATTTAAAAGATGTTTTCTAGCGGAGTACCTCTTTAATACCAGGTATACTTGTTATTAACTGCAACACTTTGTGCACCAGAAAGTGGTACAAAACCTTTGAAAACTGTTATTAGCACAAAAAGCCTAACCCTTTTAAAAAGAAATTGGCTAACAGGGCACTAAATCGGGTGCTAAATATCTGAATATGTGGCGCTAATAGTTTGCTCCACATTTTAAGACAATTAAAAGCAAAATAAATTCTTTGAATATGAGACTGATGAGAGCCAGAAACTTAATTGTGTTCCCTATTTTCTGGTTGTAATTCTTTTTAATTCTTTTTTTGTACATTATTATGGGGACTGCCATCTTGCCTGAGTTGTTTTAACAGCATTTAGAGATATGCTTTATAGCAAGCTCCAAGGATAAGTATAGTCAGGAGCTGACCCATTGACAGGAATGGGAGAGGTTTCTCTGCATGTTCTAAGTGGTCAGAATGAAAATGGCAAGGTTTTAGGAATATTGTATGATATAGATATCAAAATGAAAAATGAGAAAAACACCACCAAAAAATATGTTTAACTTAATTTAAACAATAGGCTATTTTCAAAAACACATTCCTACATTCCAGTTGCAACCAGAAGCAGGGCCGCCGTCAGGAGGGTAAAGCAAGTACTCCAGTCAGGGGCCCGAGCTCCTAAGGGGCCCTGCCAGCTGCACCCCTCTGCAGCAGCCAGGGTCAGAACATTGGCAGTGGCTGGAGGCTAGGAGTCCCGACACACATATAGATCAGTCAGTGTGTCAGAACTCAGGACCTAAGTGCACCGCAGCTACAGCAGCACACACAGGTCCTGAGACTGACAGCTGACACAGTGACCACAAGTCCAGAGGCTACAGAGTCTATACTACATACTGTACAGACAGGACGCTCACTGCTGCCTCTACTGTCTGCCTTCTCCTAACCGGTTCTGGCTCCTCATGCTGACAGCACACAGGAAGAGAAGCTGCTCAGGGGAAGATCTGCTACACTGGGTAAGAGGAACCAGATCTTATTACTATGTGAGGAAGGAGGGCTGAGAGTCCTGCTGTGTGAGTGGGGGGGGGGCTCTGAAGAGGGGAGACCTGTTATAAAGGGGGGGGGGCTGGAGAGAGGAGACCTGTTATAAAGGGGGGGATTGGAGAGGGGGGACCTGTTATAAAGGGGGAGGGGGCTGGAGAGAGGAGACCTGTTATAAAGGGGGGGGGGGCTGGAGAGGGGGACCTGTTATAAAGGGGGGGGGGGCTGGAGAGAGGAGACCTGTTATAAAGGGGGGGGGGGGGCTGGAGAGGGGGACCTGTTATAAAGGGGGAGGGGGGCTGGAGAGAGGAGACCTGTTATAAAGGGGGGGGGGTCTGGAGAGGGGAGACCTGTTATAAAGGGGGGGGGCTGGAGAGAGGAGACCTGTTATAAAGGGGGGGACTGGAGAGGGGGGACCTGTTATAAAGGGGGAGGGGGGCTGGAGAGAGGAGACCTGTTATAAAGGGGGGGGGGGGCTGGAGAGGGGGGACCTGTTATAAAGGGGGGGGGCTGGAGAGAGGAGACCTGTTATAAAGGTGGGGGGCTGGATAGGGGGGACCTGTTATAAAGGGGGAGGGGGGCTGGAGAGAGGAGACCTGTTATAAAGGGGGGGGGGGTCTGGAGAGGGGAGACCTGTTATTAAAGGGGGGGGCTGGAGAGAGGAGACCTGTTATAAAGGGGGGGACTGGAGAGGGGGGACCTGTTATAAAGGGGGAGGGGGGCTGGAGAGAGGAGACCTGTTATAAAGGGGGGGGCTGGAGAGGGGGGACCTGTTATAAAGGGGGGGGCTGGAGAGAGGAGACCTGTTATAAAGGGGGGGGGGCTGGAGAGGGGGGACCTGTTATAAAGGGGGAGGGGGGCTGGAGAGAGGAGACCTGTTATAAAGGGGGGGGGGGTCTGGAGAGGGGAGACCTGTTATAAAGGGGGGGGGGGCTGGAGAGAGGAGACCTGTTATAAAGGGGGGGGGGGGTGGCCGGAGGGAGTAGATCTGTTATAAAGGGGGGGGCTGGAGAGGGGGGACCTGTTATAAAGGGGGAGGGGGGCTGGAGAGAGGAGACCTGTTATAAAGGGGGGGGGGGCTGGAGAGGGGGAACCTGTTATAAAGGGGGGGGGCTGGAGAGAGGAGACCTGTTATAAGGGGGGGGCTGGAGAGGGGGGACCTGTTATAAAGTGGGAGGGGGGCTGGAGAGAGGAGACCTATTATAAAGGGGGGGGGGGCTGGAGAGGGGGACCTGTTATAAAGGTGGGGGGGCTGGAGAGAGGAGACCTGTTATAAAGGTAGGGGGGGGGGCTGGAGAGGGGAGCCCTGTTATAAAGGAGGGGGGCTGGAGAGGGGAGAACTGTTATAAAAGGGTGGGGGCTGTAGAGGGGAGACCTGTTATAAAGGGGGGGGGGTGGCTGGAGGGAGGAGATCTGTTATAAAGGGGGGGGGCTGGAGAGGGAGACCTGTTATAAGGGGGGGCTGAAGAGGGGAGCCCTGTTATAAAGGGGGGGTTGGAGAGGCGAGACCTGTCATAAGGGGGGGTGTCTTGGGAGTGAAGATCTGCAGTTACTACTGTGTAAGGGAGGGGGGGACTTCGTTTTGCAATTCTAGTTGTTTATTGTCTTTTAGTTAAGTATATTTTAATATAGTTACATACAGTTAAAGGGAACCTGTAATCAGTTTTATGCTGCCAAAACCACGGCCAGTATAAAACAGGCATTGCGATTGCGGGACACTATGATATATATCCTGTGTATAGGGGATAAGAAGTAAGGTAGGTCAGTACCCTTTAAGCTCTGTAGTATACAGAATTAGGTCAGTAACAGTATGATGGTAATATGTATGGTGATATTTCCTCTTTCCTTCCTTCCTCATTGAACTCACGGGCTCTTGTTTTTCTTGTCCTGTGTTTAAAACATTAGTTTTTTATGGATAATGGGGAAGATAGCAGTCGTGCCCTGGGGGTGGCTACAAGAGGTCGGGAGCCCAGGCTTTGAGCTGTGTAAAGGACCCCAAAATTCTGATGGCAGCCCTGACCAGCGGTATTCTGAATGCAGTTCAGTGGTATACGTCAGTATTAGTACACGTTGTGTAATCTAATATATTTATGAAGACACTGTTTTATGTGGATTATGTTTATAAATAATAAAATAGTTTTTAAAGATAAACATACACTTTTAGGTTCTATTCACGTGTACAGTATCCTGCGGATATTTGATGTGCAGGATTTGAAGTCATTTAGTTTACATTGAAATCTGCAGCATAAAATCTGCAGTTTTAAATCCTGCACATCAAATATGTGCAGGATACTGTACGTGTGAATAGACCCTAAGGCTAAGTTTCCATTTGTTTTCTTTTTTGGCGTTTTGCCCCCCCCAAAAAAAAATGCCAAAACAGCGCCCATAGCGTTTTTTCATTGATGTTAGCTGTAAATCAGTGAATAAACGCAAAATTATTTTTCCACTTTACGTTTTTCAGTTTGGTGTTTTTAAATTCTTTTGGCCTTTTTCACTCTTTTTCAGCTCCTCGGCGGTTTTGTAACGTCGCAGCAGGTTGAGCCTATTCTCTCCCTGAAATCGTGGCATTTTTCCCTCAAAGAAGTCTATGGGAGAAAAAAAAAACGCCAAGAAAAACGACATCTGGGTTTTAACTTTGGCATTTTTGCAGGGGATTTTTATTCTTTATTGGACTTAAGCGATCCAAAAAGGTGATGAAGATACTTTTTTTTTATAAAATGTTGTAGATATATTAAAAAAGATACAGTAGTGATGAAAAAATTGTCTTTAACGAAATGCATCTTTTTTATAACGAAAATGTAACACATTTTTTAAACAGGGATCAATTAATGTGGGCGGGCAGGGCACAAAAAACGTAGCCAACAATAATAAAAATGTAGTGTGTGTTTTTAACTATTTTTTTTAAACATGTTTTAGGTAGTACTACTACTCCCAGCATGGAACACACTGTTCCATGATGGGAGTAGTAGTACCTGTACTAATTGACAGATTGCCCCGGGTCTGTTGCGATCCTTCTGTATAATGTATAGATGCGTCCGGCCGCTCTTCTATGGTCCTCTGCACTGCCGTATTTATACACCTATTCATGGGGGAGATTTATCAAAACCTGTCCAGAGAAAAAGTTCCCCAGTTGCCCATAGCAACCAATCAGATCTCTTCTTTCATTTTTAACAAGGCTTCTGCAAAATGAAAGAAGCAATCTGATTGGTTGCTATGGGCAACTGGGCAACTTTTCCTCTGCACAGGTTTTGATAAATCTCCCCTCATATTTCCAGCAGAGTGCTGTGATTGGCAAGATGGTTTCATCCAATCACAACTCTCTGTGGGAAATATGAATAGGTATATATATACGGTAGTGCAGGGGACCATAGAAGAGCGGCCGCCCGCATCTATACATTATGCAGGAGGATCACAGCGGGTGTCAGGAGTGACACTGGCTGCGATATGTCTATTAAAGCAGGTACTACAGCTCCCAGCATGGAGCAGAGTGTGCTCCATGTTGGGAGCAGTAGTACCTGCAGTTAAGGACAGATCACAGCGGGTATCACTCCTGACACCCGCTGTGATCATCCTTTATCCCTGAGATGCGGAGCGGCTTTCTCCTGTGCTCGCATCTCTGCTCTGTACACTGGCCGGCCACTCATTCATATTTCCCTCTGAGAGCGGTGATTGGCTGCCACCATCTGGCCAATCCCCACTCTGGGCGGAAAATATGAATGAGTGATGTGAATTTCTATTCACATCACTTGCCGGCCCGGAGTATAGAGCAGAGATGCGAGCGCTGCATAGAGCCGATCCGCATCTCTGCCATATTATGGACGATCGCATCGGGTGTCAGGAGTGACACCCAGGGCGATCTGTCTATTAGTACAGGAACTACTACTGCCATCAGTGTGTTCCATGCTGGGAGTACTAGTACTGCCTAAAAATATAAAAAAAAAAAAAAAAAAAAAAGTGAAAAACACGCACACACAACATTTTTATTATTGTCAGCTAAATTTTTTCTGCCCTGCCCGCCCAGATAAATTGATCCCTGTTTACAAATTAATTAAAATTTAGTTACATTTTTTTCCCATCACTACTGCATCCTATTTTTTTTTTGGGTTCCCAACAAATTTTGAAAAAAAAACCAAAGGGGCCAAAAATGCAATTTCCACTAAAATGCAAAAACGCCAGAAAAAACGCCAGAAAAGCATCAGACGCAAGAAATTGCACTGGCATTTTTTCCGTCATTTTTTTTTTCTGCAGTTTATTTTGCTACCCATTAACTTCAATGGGTGGAGAAATACGCATCAGCAAATACGCAACAAAATACGGCATGTGTGACCCTACCCTACAGTGAAGGGGTAGAAAGGGCTTTCTAGATATGACAATGAAAATGTGTACATTCTTAACAAATACATACGTCTGGATGTACTCATACCTTCTTTATGGTCGACATTTACTTTAGAATCTCCACTCACAACTGAAAACTCTTCCTCATGGGTGACTTTATTATCAACGATTACTGTGCGCTTTGTGTGCTCTGTTTGGCTGACTGTCTTTTCTGCTTTGCCATCTTGCTGCCATTTGACTTGGACCCCAGTCTTGACGGTCTGGGTTGTGATCTCAGTTCTACTTCCACCTGCTACATGGACAGTCTTTTGTTGGTCAGTGAAAGAAGATCCTGAAATATAAAAAGAAAGACCTTGTCTTGCCTACAGAAGGGACAGAGCTGTGTTTTTACAAGCTTTTTTTTCCAGTACTATATTTAGATGTTTTAAGCGTCAAAAGGATTGTCTGCTTTATTAGTCTTTATGACAGGTGCAGCATAGACAAGTGCCAAATTCACTTTTTATGACTGCTATTCTGATGGATGCCCTGATGTAATTACTAAGGAGCACAGACAGGGCTGGTTGTAGACAAAGATGGATTGTTATAATCAGAGCTGTTAGTATGTGTTTATATGACAGTATTAATTCTAGTATGGCTTTAGCTTTTTACAGCTATGCAGGGACACATTGTATGGAGCAGGAAAATATTTATAAGTTCATTTATTGACCCTAGAATATGTCATCTAAAAAAAACATTTGTTGTGTGATTGGTAAGGTGTGGGAGCACCAAATTTATTAAATGGTCGCAAAGCATTTCATAAGTTTTGTGCAGGTCACATTTTCTGAAATTTTCTCTCTTCACATACACCAAAAAGCTAAGCTAAGTCTGGGCTGGTGTAGTTTAGAGACTTTTCAGTGGCTTTTCGCCTTTTTTGCACCTTTTCACAAAAAGGTGAAGTTCATAAAACCCTTCCATATCATGTGTATTGCCAAAATCAGTGGATTGCAACTCAAAATCAGCAGAAATGTGTAAACCAAAAGGCGCAAAAAAGGCGCAAATAAACCCTGCTTCTGCCTTTTTTGCGCCTTTTCTAGACACAAAAAACAGTCTAAAGACACTAATAAATGTCGGCCTATGTGCTGGATGGTTTACAGTGCTGTAAAAAAGAACAAAAACAATGTACGCTGCCTACATGAGATGATTCAAGTATTTGTCTATAAGAGATCTCCAAGTCATTTGAATAAATTTTGCATAGATCAGTAGTACAAGCAAATATAGAAAACTTGTCTTGTCTTAAACAAAAATGCTTCTTTCTCCTGTTATTAAACTTTTCCCCTTTTTCAAATAGTTCGCTTTAAACATTAAAGGGGTACTACAGTGGAAAACTTTTTTTTTTATCAACTGGTGATAGAAAGTTAAACAGATTTGTAAATTATTTTTATAAAAAAAAATCTCAATCCTTCTAGTACTTATTAGCTGCTGAATACTACAGAGGAAATTATTTTCTTTTCGGAACACAGAGCTCTCTGCTGAATCATGAGCACAGTGCTCTCTGCTGACATCTCTGTCCATTTTAAGAACTGTCCAGAGTAGGAGAAAATCCCCATAGAAAACATATGCTACTCTGGACAGTTCCTAAAATGGACAGAGATGTCAGCAGAAAGCACTGTGGTCATGATGTCAGCAGAGAGCACTGTGTTCCAAAAAGAAAATAATTTCCTCTGTAGTATTCAGCAGCTAATAAGTAATGGAAGGATTAAGATTTTTTTTTAAAGACGTAATTTACAAATCTTTAACTTTCTGGCACCAGATGATAAAAAAAAATTCCACCAGAGTACCCCTTTAATGGTTGATCTTAAGGATAGACCATTTATATTTACATCTCAGTGGACCCCCTATAAACTTCAGGCCATGTTTACACACTGTAAAAGCAGCCATTGTTTTTTCTGTAAGGCCGTAAATTTGTATAAAAACATAATTTTTTGAGAAAAAGTATGTGTTATATTAAGGGGACTATGTCAGCTCTATATCATGTTTAGACCTGCAGGCATGGGCAGATAACTAATAGGGATGATGAAATAAATGAATGTTCAAGCTCGTGTCAGGGAGTTGTTGCCAAGGAAGTGTAACTCTCACCCCCCCCCCCCCCCCCTACTGGCCTTCCGAGACTCAGCCATGATTGTCAATCAGTTGAGTTTTATGTGAACATACCCATAGATAGGCCTCCCTTACATATAGTTTTTGGTCAGTATTGTGGTTCGTATATTTAGCCCAAACTAGGAATAGATCTAAAACACAAAAAAGGGTTGACTCTTTTCATTATAGTTTTTCACTGTAGTGCTCCACACCTGGTTTTGGCTACAAAAAATGACCAAAATACTATGTGAAAGAGACCTAAGAATGGTGCCACACGTAGCATTATTAGCATCAAAGGAATGAATAATATAAGGACTTATTCCTTCTGGATCCAACTCTAGCTTTGGCTTAGAAAACTGCATCAAAAACTGCAGTGGCAGTTTTTGATAAAATGCTGTGTGTGACCCCCACCTTAAAGAGCAGTTATGAGGTCAGTAACCCTGGTATGTCAATGACATAATGATACATTGTGAATTTGGAGGTTTCTGTCCTTTGAAGACCACTATAGCCAGTCCCAAGTGGATGACCCCAGGGAGCAATAGACTGCACTCCTCTGTCATACAGCCAGTCTATTGGTCTTTGATGTCTGCCATAGCTTGGTAGAGATACAGTCTATTTGTAAGACAGATGGTTGCAGTCTCTGCCTCTACCATCCTCACCTGGGTGACACCAGACAGCAATACATTGGCACACATTTTCTATGCCAGATGCACCAAGATTTTGTCTCCTTGTACACCAAAATTGTGGTGCACAGCAACTGGGACATTTTTATTATGATGTGCGCACCAAAAAGTCCTGGAAAATGTATCTCCCACAGCAAGGGAATGTGGCCTAAATGGAAACAGCTCGGCAATGACAAAAGAGATGTGGTCTAAAATGCCAATTTTTGCCTTTGCCTGAAGTAAGTCAAAAATGGCTGGTAGAAACTAATACTCTGCAGTGCAAACTTAGCATAGACAGTCTACAGATGTGCCAGATCAGCCTTAGCCATTGTGACAAATCTAGCAGTTTTAGTAAAGTCCCCCCCAGCGTGTGTAGGGTATAGTCATGTCATCTCTTTTCTCCCTGTTAGCCCTTATATCTCTGCTCCACTGCACATAGTCCTATAGTATCTGCAGCCACAGTCCTAGACAGACTTTCTTTCACTTAGGATAAAGATTCAGAATTAAAAATAACTATTCTTGAACTATGATGGATCTACTGTATTACTAAATAATACAGGTCATATATAATCATAAAATATATTTTACAATAATATGAAAGTGGAAAGTTAAGTTTAGTTATATTTTAAAATAAAGTGGTATTCCAGTTAAACAAAAAATATATATATATTATGCTGCGGCTAAAAGTAAAAAATCTCTATCCAGTCTCCCTCTGTTTTTTTCTCCTTCCTCCTTCAGAGATGAGAGGTTGGAGCAGGACCTCCCCACTTAGCCAATTACTGGCCGCAGCAATGTTCTGTCTTGGCCAATGATTGGCTGGGTGGGCAGGTCCTGCTCCAACCTTTCATCTTGATGAACCCTAAAAGGAGCTGAGGGGACCAGGGTAGGTAGGTATCACATTATTTATTTATTTTTACCACAGCTTCAGCATAATGCATTTTTTTACTGCAATACCCCTTTTACTCCTTCCTGCCCCATGGTGTAAATGTACATCATGGTAACCCGCACCTTAATGCAACATGATGTGGATTTAGGTCTATGCAGTGCAACATGTCTATCTGGCTATGAGCAACCGAAACTCTCTGTTAATGATGGACATCAGCAATCACGCTGATAGCCATTAACTCTTAAGATGTCATGATCAATGCCGATCACAGCATCTAAAGGATAATACAGTTGCTGGGAGTTCAGGGGCTTCATTACAGGGGTCCAATGAGTCTGTGCCACAGATCTCCACTCTTCTAATCTCAGGCAGACTGTACTAGGAGAATGCTGATAACACTCATCAATGCTATGCTATGGCACAGTACTGTATAGTGAAAACAATAAAAAGATTGCCTATATGTGAGCACAGTTCTATTCTTGCTTCAGTACAAGATGTAAATTGACGTCCTGGTGCATTAAGTAAATGTGTCTTTCCGAGTGTCACAAATTTCCACCACGGAGGGAGTAAAGTGGAGTTCTATTTTCCACCTTGCACCCTGGTAAACCAACCTATGAAGATCCTAATCCAGCAGATTGAGTAATTTGGATTGAAAACTTGTTCACCAGAAAGCCTATACACCTGCAAACATTTCTGAAAAAGACATCTAAAACACCTAAAGTTTTCTAAATTCAGCAATGCTGCTAATGAAGCATTAAAGGGGTATCGGATAGGGGATAAGATGTCTGATCGCCGGGGCCCCGCTGCTGGGGAGTAAAGGGACAGTGAGAGAAGCATCATGTGATGCGAAACGGGCCGTACCTTAACCACACCTCTGCCTCTGCACTGCAACTCTCCCCTGAAAAATAGCCATGTTTGTTTGCTGTTACATGGATGTTACAATAAAGAAGACATTCACATCCAAACTAATAAGTGCTATGTCTTCCTTCTTTCTTTAATGTTTACAGTGACCAGATCTCTATTCTCCTGGCTCAGGTAACTGTCTTTGGAATTGGGAAAGGAGTTCAGAAAAGTTTACAAATTGTCTCATGGAATCATAGCAGCAGAACACCAGGTTTCCGTGATAGTACCACTCTGCTACACACTTCTGGGACTACTATATATATAGTGGGATATCCATATGGTATATGTATAGCAACGTGACATGTGCTGTCTGGCTTTTGGACACATGTACAGTTGTTTTTTGTATTGTTTATGAAGGGAAGGGGTTTCTTCACACTATCTGTTATACATGGTCCCTTGTGGCATCTAGGATAGTCCTTTTCTTTTCACTGATGGAGTATAAGGGCAAGTTTTCATAGAACTGAATAAAAATGAAAGAATAAAGGAATGGAGCACTGACCGGTTTATGCTTGAAGCAAAGGAATCTTTTTTTCTTCAGTGGGTACATCATGTGCAGGGGAGCGGACTGCAGGGAGCCACTTTGAGCAACGGACTGTATCACGTGTTAGCACTTCCTCAAGCCCTGACGGCCTGAGGAAGCGCTAACGCGTGATACGGTACCGAAATTGCTCCCGGTAGTCCTCTCCATCACACATGATTTCCCGCTGAAGAAAAATAGTTTGATCAACATCTGTAAACATGTACTGTATGTTATCTATCAAAGATCTATGCGTAAAATGGTGACTGTTGCAGTGACTGATAAAAAATGACTCCTACAGTATAAATAGTCATCACAAAACTATCCTATAAGACTACTACCCAAAGGGCACCATGAAGCTGTTTCTCCAGTGTTTATCACTCACTACCCCCAAGTAATAAGGTGATATAAGGTTAATGGGTGACCTAACCGGTAATTATTCATATGACTAATTCACCTACACCTCAGCATGCCTGTTGCCTTGCCATAGGCTTTAATAGACCAACCATGATCTACTTGTGACTACTACTTCTACTTCAGACCAGTTTTTATGTTTTTAGATGTTTTATACATTATTTACACTATCACAATTTTCTTTCCTTCAAATAAAACATATAAAGGAGATCAAAGATAGTCATAAGTGTTTTTTATATTAAGACATCATTACAGCTAACATATTTCAGAAGCAGAGATTGATGCAACTGCAATGCTGCCTAAGATCTATCATGCATTCTAATCCACCCGTTACTTGAGTGATGAGCATTGGAATAAACAGTTTTATGTTTGCCAATATTATATAGAATCTTAAAGGGGTACTCTGGTGCAAAATTTTTTTTTTTTTTTTTTAATCAACTGGTGCCAGAAAGTTAAACAGATTTGTAAATTACTTCTATTAAAAAATCTTAATTCTTCCAGTTCTTATTAGCTGCTGAATACTACAAAGGAAATTATTTTCTTTTTGGAACACAGAGCTCTCTGCTGACATCACAAGCACAGTGCTCTCTGCTGACATCTCTGTTTATTTTAAGAACTGTCCAGAGTAGTAGAAAATCTCCATAGCAAACAGTTCCTAAAATGGACAGAGATGTCAGCAGAGAGCACCTTTCAAGGACTGGTCTCTATAATTCATTTTATATCCAATTCCTACCATGTGTCACTTTGCCTTAAAATCTAAACTATATTGTCAGCAGTTTGGAATGTTAATTGCAGCTGATAAATTACCTTTAAACGAGTAGTCCAGTATTGTAAAATGTATCCCCTATTTGCAGGATAGGAGATAAGTGTCAGATTGTGGGCGATCCAACTGCTAGGGGACCCCCCCCCCCCCCACGATGTCTTGCAATGCACCCTGGCTCTCTGTATGAATAAAGTGTGTTGACCATGGCATGAAGCTGTGGCTGACGCGCCTTCTCCATGCATCTCTATGGGAGAGCCGGAGATACACGAACGCTGTATTTCCGGCTCTTCCATAGAGATCCATGGAAGGGGCATGTCGGCCACAGCTACGAGAGGTAGTTGACAGTCTTGACAGTCTTGCACAAAGCAGAGATCGCTTCATGCATGGGGAGAGCTGGGTTGCGAGCGAGAGATCGCGGGGGGTCCCAGTGGATAGGGGATACCTTTTTTTATAACAACGTGTGAGAAGGGGTAGAAACCGGCACTTGCAAAACTAGGAGTTGGTAGCTGTCACCAAGCGGTCTGAGTCAGTATGGCTATCGGAGGTGCAAAGTCTATATAAAGTGTAACAATGCATGTAAAAGAAGATCAAAAGTAGACTGCACTCACTAATTATAACGGAGCTTTATTGTGGCAGATAAAGCATGTTGAATCGGAGTGTCAGCTCGTGGAAGCGCGCGAGTCACGCAAAACAGTTCTGTCCGGCACACCCCTGCCCTACCTGCTTCTGTCTGCCAGATTCAACATACTTTATCTGCCACAATAAAGCTCCGTTATGGTTGGGGAGCGCAGTCTGCTTTTAATCTTCTTTTACCTATAAGTTTTTTTTATTTTTTATACTGGACTATTCCTCTAAGGTTGTGTGTAAATCTATGATTTCATCACAACAGTGTTTTAACTTTAAGTCCTAGCTTCTAACATGTCTAAGAGTAAAAACACAGCATTGGGTTGCATTGCAGTTGCATCATGGTTTATAACTGCATCACATCAATTTCTAATAGTAAAGAAAGAATTTCACTGCCGTATTGGAAACCAGTGATGCAAGTAAAGCAACCTGATTGTGTGTTTTCACCCTAAGAAGAATATTTACACATTTCAAGACTGAAGATAGCAGTGGAGCTTAGGGTGGCAGATCTACATATCGAGTAAAAAAATGTAATCATCTGATTTAGAATTAAGTGGGTAAAATGGCACCCTATGTTTAACCGTTCAACCACCACAGTTGTCACCAGTGTTTATTGTGTTTCAGTTTTAGGATGCTCTTATACGGGGTGCCACCAGCCGTGGCTGTTCTGGTGTACACAATATCAGTAAATAGAAAGTTCTATCCAGTGTCACTAGCGATTGCAATATACTGTTAATTGTGTGCAACCTTTTTTGGCGGTTTCACACACAGCATTTTTGTTTACGAAAATGTCCCCCAAAAAATACTTGTGAAAATCACCTTTTTCCAGTTATACAGCTGTGAAACATTGCTATATCTAACTTTGTGTTGTAAAAAATGAAGGTTCTATGTACAAACACATAGATAAAATATATTTCATAGAAAGTCATGTGTTTAGTGTATTAGCTGTATTCCATTTTAAAAGAATCGCATAGGATGTACTCTATTCCATCATACACATCTGAAGTTGAATATCACCACACTACTAAGCCAAAAAAAGGTCTCGCCGGAGATTGTTCACAGTCTCTTTTTAAAGCAGCGGTGAACTTTGTAAGGGGTACTATGGTGGGAAACAATTTCAAATCAACTGGTACAAGAAAGTTAAAGAGATTTGAAAATTAATTATATTAAAAAAATCTTTTAGTACTTATCAGCTGCTGTATACTACAGAGGAAGTTCTATAGTTCTTTGCAGTCTGACCACAGTGCTCTCTGCCGACACCTCTGTCCATGTCAGGAACTGTCCAGAGCAGGAGAAGTTTGATATAGGAATTTGCCTCTACTCTGGGCAGTTCCTGACATGGACAGAGGTGTCAGCAGAGAGCACTGTGGTCAGACAGAAAGGAAATTAAAAAAGAAAATAACTTCCTCTGTAGTATACAACAGCTGATAAGTACTGGAAGGATTAAGATTCTTTTAAATAGAAGTAATAGACAAATCTGTTTAACTTACTGGAGCCAGTTGATATGAACAAATAGTTTTCCACCGGAGTACTCCTTTAATGCCTAATGTGCCTAGTGGTAGATATTTCTTTTTTTTTTAAATACAATAATATGGGATAACTAGCATAATTGCATTAAAAAAGACTAAACAATTTTGGTAACATTTTAAAGACGACAAAGAAATAACCTCGGATTTACTCAAATACTGGCAGGCCCATCCAACCATTCCCTAGTAATATAAATGTAGTCATCACACTTTAACTAATCTGACTGTGGAGTCTAAACAGCAGCTGTCATATCTCATGACTGAATGAATTAGTGACAGTAATGAAAGCCCCTAGATGTGTAAGCTTCCCTCTGGATACTTGGCCTCTCAGACTGCCGAGATACATAGCAGCTGCATGGTTTGGTATGGGTATTGCTATTCTCATGATTTCAACTATACACTGTCTATGAAAGCTCATACATTATTGTACAAAAATGGATTGTATTTTATTGTACTATTTATACCCATTCAGTTGTTGCTTAATAGGAGGCAAATAAATTACAAATATTAGAAATTTTCCTGTTTAATGGGAAATATGTATTTCGGTTTTCTGTCAGACTATCATCATTAGAGATGAGCGAACTTACAGTAAATTCGATTCGCTACGAACTTCTCGGCTCGGCAGTTGATGACTTTTCCTGCATAAATGAGTTCAGCTTTCAGGTGCTCCGGTGGCTGGAGACTCTTTCCTAGGAATGTATCCACCTTTTCCAGCCCACCTGAAGGCTGAACTAATTTATGCAGGATAAGTCATCAACTGCCGAGCCGAAAAGTTTGTGACGAATCGAATTTACTGTAAGTTCGCTCATCTCTAATCATCATCCTTTAGAATAACTCCTTACACATAAGTAAATTAAATATCTGTCTATTTTTCTGACTTATTTTTTACTTAGTGGTTTTAAAAAAATCTTTTTTTTTCTAAGAAAATTCTATTAAAGGGGTACTCCGGCGCTAAACATCTTATCCCCTATAAAAAGGAAAGGGGATAAGATGTTAGATCGCGGGGATCCCGCCACTGCGATCTCTCCAGCAGCACCCCCGGTTTTCAGCTGCACAGAGCGAGGATCGCTCTGTGGCTGATGACGGGCGGTGCAGGGGATGGAGTTTTGTGACGTCACAGCTCCACCCCCCCTTGTGATGTCACGCGTCGCCCCCTCAATACAAGTCTATGGGAGGGGGCAAGGCGGCCGTCACGATACTCTGGCCCCTGCATCGCCTGACATCAGCCACAGAGCGATCCTTGCTCTGTGCAAATGAAAAACGGGGTGCTGCATGAAAGATCACGGGAGTCCCCAGCAGCGGGATCCCCACGATCTAACATCTTATCCCCTATCCTTTTTATAGGGGATAAGATGTTTAACGCCAGAGTACCCCTTTAAATTCTATCATAACACCAATAAGGACATTAGGAGTTTATTATTGAGTTCAGAGCAGTTAACAATAAGCTCATAAGCTCCCCCTAGAGGCTGCTGCAGTCAGACAGAAATATATTACTTAACTCTATGTCTATGGAGGGGATGAGGGGTCTTTTTTTACTAGAAATGGAAACCAGCTGCTATAAAGATATATTAAGATGTTAATCAGCACAGAATGATAAATCTGAGAAGCGACAGTCTTGTTGTTACCAAGTATATATATATATATATATATATATATATATATATATATGTAGAATAAATTCTACAAGAGATTGTCAGATTTTCTTCCCACACTCTGCTATGCTATGTCAGCAGTCTTCAGTCTTTCAAAGGTCATTCACATTTTCTAATCTATTTAAATCTATTTATTTACAATGATATTCGATTTCCTATTTAAATGATAGAAACTAGCACAGTCTTATGAGTCGTTTTCTGTGATATACTGGAATTTACTGAATGACTCATTATATGACGGTAATACAGTAAGGTATTGTAATTGGTAGTTTAATGGCCTAATTTAAAACCAATATTCTTTTTTATTCTGTGTTTGTCTCCAACCAACAACAGTTAATTAAACTTTTTAATAACAATTTTTCGGTAAGTCCTGTAGCAAAAACAAACGGAAACTAATAATAAATAGGACAAATGACAATAAAAACCTAGGTGAAAAGAATACAGTAAAGTAATACAGTAAACTGTCTCTATGTTTTTGAAACGCATTGAATTTTCTTATTATTTTTGTCTATCGAGTCTATTTTTTTCATCTTGTAAACCTTTCCTTTATATTGCATCAGATTAACAGACTTCCTGGACTATCAGATGCTGCAATAATGTATTTGGGTATCAGTAGTACAATATCAGACACTGATATTTACTCATTTAGGCATAACGTCTACCTATACGGTATTGTCCTATTGGTATCACTGCTATTGTTAAACCAAGACGTGAGCACAGGGTGTATGTGCTGAACAATGTGGCGACATTTATAATAGTGACCAACCTGGCTATGTTTGGTAAGAATTGAGAGCCAAGAGATTGCCTGTTACAGATATTTTCAGAGTCATAAAGCTGGAGCTGAATATTTAAAGTTCCAGTGTGGGATATAAGGATTCTGATATAATCTCCTGGAATGCTTTGCAGTGGAAGATACTCCCAATGGCATGTTCTGAGAGATCTCTTAGATCAAAATGCTCTTGCTTTATTTAAAACATAAAAGCGTATAAGAAAGTAAACGCTTGTAAAAATCCAAATCTGCTCTTAAACTGGGATGAACTTCTTACTACACATAAATAGGTATTATCTATATGCACATCATGTAGATTGACATGAAGACTTGGTGTGGTCATTTATATAGGAATTTCAATTAAACAATGACCAACAACAGTCAGAACATGACCCTGACTTTAAAGGGGGGTTCCAGGAAAAAAAACTTGTTTTTATATATCAACTGGCTCCAGAAAGTTAAACAGATTTGTAACTTACTTGTATTAAACAATCTTAATCCTTCCAATAATTAACAGCTGCTGAAGTTGAGTTGTTCTTTTCTGTCTGGCAACAGTGCTCTCTGCTGACATCTCTGCTTGTCTTGGGAACTGCATAGAGTAGAAGATGTTTGCTATGGGGATTTGCCTCTACTCTGGACAGTTCCCGAGACAGGTGTCATCAGAGAGCACTTAGACAGAAAAGAACAACTCAACTTCTGCAGCTCATAAATACTGAAATAATTAAGATTTTTTAATAGAAGTAATTTACAAATCTGTTTAACTTTCTGGAGCCAGTTAAACAGATTTTTTCCCCCGGATAACTCCTTAAAATATTACAATACATTTTATACAGCATACATATGTATACAAGTAATATGTATTGTACTAGTATAAAGTAACATTCCATACCAAGCTACAGAAGAATACAGAAAATGTCTCATTGGTTGCTATAACTTACAGCATGCTTTTGCTTAGTTTTTTTTGATAACTTTTACCTGCTATTACAACTTACAGCCTTTTAATGTGGTAACTGCTTATGTGGAATGCAGAGAAAGCGCTAAAACTCCAAATTAAATCAAAAGTAATCTTCAACAACATTCCAACCACTTATAATGTAATATTAAATGCATCATCACAGAATACAAACACATCTCTTCTTATGCAATACAACTATATAGATCCAGACAGGAGGACATGGTTGAGGAAATATCCTAAAATACTATGATCAGTCCTTGCTACAATATATTTACACCTAATGTCTGGAATTGTCTGTAGCATGGGATTCCTTCATTGTGAATAAAAATGCAAGGATGGGGTAAATCCATTGAGGTGGCTTTGACATATACCAGACCATGTTCCCTCACTATATGTAGAGATGTTGCGGAGATTATAAGGATCTATACACTTAGGTTGATGTTCACTATTGTTATACTGCACTTAAAAATGAATTAAAGGAGTAGTAGTAACACTATGTTGAAGTTGAAAAAGCTATGCCATAGGATGCTGTGTTTTTTTTTTATCTTACAGTCAAGCTTTGGTTAATAATGGATGGAACTGGCAAAACAGTAACGGTATTATTAATATCCTAATACAAGCTGGTGCTGATGGATCTTTATGTATTAAAAGCATCTGCAATGTCAATACTGGTTCTTTGCAATTTGTTTTATATGTTACGAGTTAATGGAAATGTTAAAATGGGGTGACTTGAAGAATAGTAAATGTGGCAATGATACCACAGATACTCACCCGTTTTCTGGGTTGGTTCTGGCATTTTGTCAATAACTCTTTATTCCCAAAGAGTATTGAACTTTCCACAAAATAAAACCGGTTTACCAGCAGCCAGGTAGATACACAAGAGAGATGAGGAGCAGATTGAGAGCAGAGGGGGAGAGGAATTCCTCCACTTTATATACCGCTTTGAAATATCAATCAGATGGCACCTCCTCTGTTTACTATGCAAATATTTAGAAAATTGACAGTTATGGGAACTCTCCCATCTGTTGTCTGAACGGGCTGCTCTTTCAGCTTTTGGAAAGAATCTTTGTTGCATCTCATGTGGCCGATGAGAACATCTCTAAGCTTCTATATTCAGCTGCTCACTCAAGCACATAGGAATCATTGATGGTATTAAAGGGTACAGAGCATCCCTAGCTCGCAGTGTTCACTCTCACTATACCTGCAGCTTATTTGTACTTATATTTGCATTATGTTTTTTCAATTTATTCTTATTCTCAAGCAAAAATATAACAGATTAAAAATCTAGAAACTTCTTATATTTTACCAATACTAAAAATCCTAAAAATTCCTTTCGTTATAGTTGTTGGCTGTCAATTCATGATAGGAATTGTAGTTTTGCACCAGCTGGAGAGCCACAGGTTGAAGAACATTTCTTTATAGGATCTGTAATACATCTGATGTAATAGTTTTTAAGGGCTGATGCATGGTGAAAAGCTGTGTGCATGGACTAAGTACAGCAGCACATGGGGTCCTGTATGTGTGTGTGCCATTCTTTTTGCTTAGTGCCATCAATCATTAATATATGTATTATATACAGATATTAGAAGGAATGACTATGTTCCACCACAATGAGGTGAATATCAAAGCTAGTGATAAAAATAACAGGTATGAGACGTAGACAAAAAATCCCTTAATATAGTACATTGGAACATCTTAAGGCAAGTTAGTGGTGGCAGCACCTCCAAAAGACAGACTGGATGCAGTGATAGTTTTCATTTTAACAGAGAGTAGTTTTGTGGTATCTGGTAAGGGTAATGCAAGTTAACCTTTTTTGTGATGCCCAGGCATGGTTAACCTAAACACTGCCCGAGGTTGAGCCAGCTTCTCCTGGGCCAGGCACAGGGCAATGAATACTCTGAGGCAAGGTTACGGATAAACTGACTTTACTGACGCAGGATAGATACAATACCTACAATTTGTGCAGAAAGTACAGAAAAAAACCTCCGGTCAGGATTGAATATAGAAATAATAATAACTCTTTATTGGTATACAAATAACATATAGAAATACATATATGGAATCACACAAATATAGACAATAATGGAAATCCAGGATACTGGGGTGAAAGTCCTGATCTCATAGTGGGTTGTATGTCTGTTTAAATGTTATACCACCAGAATAGATCACAGGCATGTATGTAACCATGAATGTATGGCTGTGATGCAAAGTAGTAAAAGGAAAGATATAAAGTGCCACAGTGCAAAAATATACTTTAAATATACTTTAAAGGGCCAAGTGCACACATAGAAAAACCACCTTAGAAAGGGAATGTAGCAACAGACACATAAAATTAACTGGAACTGGTGGACCTTCTGTCGAGTTTAAATAATAACGGTAAAAACATCAAAATAGGGGAACCCATCATGGAGTTCCTGGATATAAAGATCTCAATAAATGACAATGGTGTTCTCTCAACAGATTTATATAGGAAAAGTACATCGGCAAACACAATCCTACATGCATCTTCAGGACGCCCCAGAAATTTTATGAGAAACATACCCACGGGTCAATTTTTGAGGGCCCGTCATATATGTTTAGATGACAGCACTTTTGAAATTCAAAGAAAGAGGATATGATGACAGATCTTTGAAGAATGCATACGACCGAGCAAAGGGAAGTAATCGTACTAGTCTCTTACAGGGCAAAAAGAAGAAAAGAACATCTAACAACACACAAGCAGTTAGATTCATCACCGACTTTCATTCATGTACCCAGGAAATGACCCAAGCCATGGAGAAATACTGGCCTATCCTCAGAAGTGATCAGGTACTTCAGAAATGCTTACCACAGACCCTCAATAACATATAGAAGTTCTAAAAACATCAAAGATACACTTATACATATCTACCATCCTGGGATAACCCCCATGCAAGCTTTTGGGTCTAGGGGACCCAAGTGGGGTACATTCACCTGTGGCCAATGCGTAGCCTGCACAAACATTGAAAGAAGCACAATGCTCAATGATGATAAGGGCAAAAAGACTTATACCATTACACACCACATTGATTGTGCTACAAAAGAGGTTGTATATTATGCCAAGTGCCCTTGCGAGAAAATTTATGTGGATCTAACAACCCGCAAATTTCGTAGACTTGTTAGAGAGCACCCCCCCCAAAAAAAAATCTTTATTACAGGTCGGAGGCATCGATCACATTTACGTGGCGGCAACTGGAAAAAAAAACTATTGGCACAGAAGGAAAGTAGATGGATTGAAGTATTGGGAACAAAGACTCCTGTTACGCCTAGCGCTCCGGGTCCCCGCTCCTCCCCGGAGCGCTCACGGCGTCTCTCTCCCCGCAGCGCCCCGGTCAGTCCCGCTGACCGGGAGCGCTGCACTGTCATGGCCGTCGGGGATGCGGTTCGCACAGCGGGACGCGCCCGCTCGCGAATCGCATCCCAGGTCACTTACCCGTCCCGGTCCCCTGCTGTCATCTGCTGGCGCGCGCGGCTCCGCTCTCTAGGGCGCGCGCGCGCCAGCTCTCTGCGACTTAAAGGGCCAGCGCACCAATGATTGGTGCCTGGCCCAATTAGCTTAATTGGCTCCCATCTGCTCCCTGCCTTTATCTGACCTCCTCCCATGCACTCCCTTGCCGGATCTTGTTGCCTTGTGCCAGTGAAAGCGTTTAGTGTGTCCAAAGCCTGTGTACCTGAACTTCTGCTACCCATCCTGACTACGAACCTTGCCGCCTGCCCCCGACCTTCTGCTACGTCTGACCTTGCTTCTGCCTACTCCCTTGTACCGCGCCTATCTTCAGCAGCCAGAGAGGTGAGCCGTTGCTAGTGGATACGACCTGGTCACTACCGCCGCAGCAAGACCATCCCGCTTTGCGGCGGGCTCTGGTGAAAACCAGTAGTGGCTTAGAACCGGTCCACTAGCACGGTCCACGCCAATCCCTCTCTGGCACAGAGGATCCACTACCTGCAAGCCGAATCGTGACAGTAGATCCGGCCATGGATCCCGCTGAGGTGCCGCTGCCAAGTCTCGCTGATCTTCCCACGGTGGTCGCTCAGCAATCGCAGCAGATTGCCCAACAAGGACAGCAGCTGTCGCAGTTGACCGCCATGTTACAGCAAATTCTGCCTCTGCTACAGCAGCAACCATCTCCTCCGCCAGCTCCTGCACCTCCTCCGCAGCGAGTGGCCGCTCCTAACCTCCGCTTGTCCCTGCCGGACAAATTTGATGGGGACTCCAGACTCTGCCGTGGATTTTTGTCTCAGTGTTCCCTGCATATGGAGATGTTGTCAGACTTGTTTCCTACAGAACGGTCTAAGGTGGCGTTCGTAGTAAGTCTTCTTTCAGGAAAGGCCTTGTCTTGGGCCACACCGCTCTGGGACCGCAATGATCCTGCCACAGCCACAGTCCAGTCCTTCTTTGCTGAAGTCCGAAGTGTCTTTGAGGAACCTGCCCGAGCCTCTTCTGCTGAGACTGCCTTGCTGAACCTGGTCCAGGGTAATTCTTCCGTTGGCGAGTACGCCATACAATTCCGTACTTTTGCTTCTGAACTATCCTGGAATAATGAGGCTCTCTGCGCGACCTTTAAAAAAGGCCTATCCAGTCGCATCAAGGATGTGCTGGCCGCACGAGAGATTCCTGCCAACCTCCAAGAACTCATCCATTTGGCTACCCGCATTGACATGCGTTTTTCTGAGCGACACCAAGAGCTCCGCCAGGAAAAAGACTTAGATCTCTGGGCACCTCTCCCACAGCATCCTTTGCAGTCTTCGCCTGGGCCTCCCGCCGAGGAGGCCATGCAAGTGGATCGGTCTCGCCTGACCCAGGAAGAGAGGAATCGCCGTAGAGAAGAAAATCTCTGTCTGTACTGTGCCAGTACTGAGCATTTCTTGGTGGATTGCCCTATCCGTCCTCCACGCCTGGGAAACGCACGCACGCACCCAGCTCACGTGGGTGTGGCATCTTTTGCTTCTAAGTCTTCTTCTCCACGTCTCACGGTGCCCGTGCGGATTTCCCCTACAGCCAACTCCTCCATCTCAGCCGTGGCCTGCTTGGACTCTGGTGCCTCCGGGAATTTTATGTTGGAGTCCTTTGTTAATAAATTCAGCATCCCGGTGACCCGTCTCGCCAAACCGCTCTACATTTCCGCGGTCAACGGAGCCAGATTGGACTGCACCGTGCGTTACCGCACAGAACCCCTCCTGATGTCTATCGGACCCCACCACGAAAGGATTGAGTTCTTCATCCTCCCCAGTTGTACCTCTGAGGTCCTCCTCGGTCTGCCATGGCTCCGGCTTCATTCCCCCACCCTTGATTGGACCACCGGGGAGATAAAGAACTGGGACTCTGCCTGCCATAGGAAGTGCCTCTCCCCCCCTCCCAGTCCCGTCAGGCAAACCTCTGTGCCTCCTCATGGCCCCCGTCCTGGTGTCACACTGCCCCGTGCCAGGCTTCGCCCTCTGCCCTCCCTCCCCATTCCCACTCCTGCTGTACTGCCTGCCGTTGAGGAAACCCTCCATTTTTTCCCGGTGTCCTCATCCCAGGGGAGGCAGTTGCCGGTCAAAGAAAAGGGGAGACCTAAGGGGGGGGGTACTGTTACGCCTAGCGCTCCGGGTCCCCGCTCCTCCCCGGAGCGCTCACGGCGTCTCTCTCCCCGCAGCGCCCCGGTCAGTCCCGCTGACCGGGAGCGCTGCACTGTCATGGCCGTCGGGGATGCGGTTCGCACAGCGGGACGCGCCCGCTCGCGAATCGCATCCCAGGTCACTTACCCGTCCCGGTCCCCTGCTGTCATCTGCTGGCGCGCGCGGCTCCGCTCTCTAGGGCGCGCGCGCGCCAGCTCTCTGCGACTTAAAGGGCCAGCGCACCAATGATTGGTGCCTGGCCCAATTAGCTTAATTGGCTCCCATCTGCTCCCTGCCTTTATCTGACCTCCTCCCATGCACTCCCTTGCCGGATCTTGTTGCCTTGTGCCAGTGAAAGCGTTTAGTGTGTCCAAAGCCTGTGTACCTGAACTTCTGCTACCCATCCTGACTACGAACCTTGCCGCCTGCCCCCGACCTTCTGCTACGTCTGACCTTGCTTCTGCCTACTCCCTTGTACCGCGCCTATCTTCAGCAGCCAGAGAGGTGAGCCGTTGCTAGTGGATACGACCTGGTCACTACCGCCGCAGCAAGACCATCCCGCTTTGCGGCGGGCTCTGGTGAAAACCAGTAGTGGCTTAGAACCGGTCCACTAGCACGGTCCACGCCAATCCCTCTCTGGCACAGAGGATCCACTACCTGCAAGCCGAATCGTGACAACTCCAAATGGTTTAAACAAAGTGAATAGCTTAGTTCCTTTCTTGTAAGTATTTAACCCCTTAAGTACGGAGTGTTTTTCTGTTTTTGCTATTTTGTTTCTTCTTTCTTACTTTTAAAAAATCATAACCCTTTCAATTTTGCACCTAAAAATCCATATGATGGCTTACTTTTTGCACCACCAATTCTACTTTGTAATGACATCAGTCATTTTACCCAAAAATCTACAGCGAAACGGGAAAAAAAATCATTGTGCAACAAAATGGAAGAAAAAACGCCATTTTGTAACTTTTGGGGGCTTCCGTTTCTATGCAGTACATTTTTGGGTAAAAATGATTTTGTCGTACTTCTGGAAAAAATTATAACTACATGCAGGAAAATTTATACATTTAAAATTGTCCTATTCTGACCCCTATAACTTTTTTATTTCTCCATGTATGGGACGGTATGAGGGCTAATTTTTTTTGCCGTGATCTGAAGTTAACATGCATCTATAACATGCAGTACATTTATTCAATACATTGATCCCTGCCATTGCATTCAATGGCAGGGATCTGTGTTATCGGTGGTTAATTGCTCAAGCCTGGATTTCAGGCTTGGAGCAATCAATCGACGAACGGACGTGCAGGAGACAGGTGAGGGGACCTCCTGCTGCATCCTAGCTGATCGGGACATCGCGGTGTTATCACGATGGTTACGATCAGCCCAACTGAGCAGCCGGGATGCTTTCACTTTTAGACGCGGCAATCAACTTTGATCGCCGCGTCTAAAGAGTTAATGCCAGACATCAGCCCAATCGGCGATGTCCGGCATTAGCGTGGGTCCTGGTTGCTTATAGCAACCGGGACCCACCAGGTATGATGCACGCTCACCTCGTGAGTGCGCATTATATATGGGGACACGCATATGGACGTTTATAAACATTCATATGCGCTAAGGGGTTAAAGGCTTCACCTAACGGGAAATAAAAAAATAAATATATATATATATATATACATATACATTCCTATATCTATCTCTCGAAACAACTAATTATAAGACCTAGTAGACAGCCATATTGTGTGTTCAGTATTTTTTATTGGGCATGGTTATGTGATTATTTCCCTTGTTTCGTTATAATATTCATTAATTCTTTTTTTCATTCCTTTCTCCTTGATCCCCCCTGTTGTTCTTGCCCCCTCCTCCCCCCTTTTTCCTTGTACGCATCCCCTTAGGTCACGATCCCTGGCATCTCTTCAACTTACAGTGCTCATTGGCTCTTTTCTCCCCCCAGATATATGCCCCAGACACCCCTGATGACGTGACTGATGTCACGAAACATGTAGGGGAGGCAGGTTACACGTGTTTTAAACTACAGCAGTATCCTCATTTAGTGGCCCTGTAGCACTGCAGGCACAGGGCTTAATACATGATTATGATTTATGATTATAAGTATGTGGAAACAACTGCTGGGCCTTTAAATCATTGCTTTTTCCCTCACAAGGTTGCTAAAATTTTTTTTTAAAGCAAATCAAGAAAAGTGACGTTTTATAAGGGAGGGTGCACTATAAAAGGGGTTTTGCACCCCCATCCGGAATTCATTCCAGGTGTGGGGTTTGGTCTTTTTGTTTAATATTACCCCGGCACTATCTCCTGGGCATTAGTGTTAATGGCACAAGAAATACACACCAGACTGAATGTTGGTATCATATCTCCTTTTCAGCATACTGCCTGTTTAATTACATGGAAATACATTGTTTTTACATTTGACAAAAAAGGGAGGTTTAGTTGTGATGTCAAAATCATCATGTTACATTTTGTTTGGTTATTGGAGCTTTCTCTCTGTATATATTAGCATATTTAGCACCCATTTATTTCTTGGCAAAAGTTCATTTATGTGGCCCTCTTGCTCTCCTACTGGAAAATCCCAGATCCTTGTCCTTCTATACAATCTGTTATCCTCTTCAAATATTTTGTCTTCCGACATCTCGTCTTGGTCCTTCTGGCATCAAAGGTCTTTTTCTTAGTCACGAGCAGATTTCAAGCTGATTTATGGGTTAAGGGTAGTTTAACAAATATCTTTCTCCAGCATCAGCAATGGCATATCAGTATTAATATATTGATCAGTCATCAGAAACATAAGGGTCATCCTTATCAGTCCTACTTATTACTTATGAATTATCACATAGTGATTTTAGCATGCATTCATTGTTCACATTGTTTCATATATATAAATTATTTTCCATGGGCACTGTCACTTTAAATCATCCCCCAAGTGTGAATCGCCATGGTCCGGAACACAATAGGCTTAGATAGGGATTGCGAGTATATTCCTGCAGCTCCCCCAACCTCCATTGATATAGTGCATGGACATGTGCATATATCACCAGGGCAGCCATCTTTGTGAAGTCTGCTTGCAGGGGTTCCCATAGTTTTGCCCTCTAGTGCACAGACATGCGCACTAACATCTATGGCAGCCATTTTCTTGAAGCCTGTTCGGGTTTTCGCCCGGCCATCCTGCATTAGGTCAGGATGGTGCACATACATATCCAGCACCCCCTCCGTATGATGTAGCTGTCATATGATTACCTAACAGTGATGTGAGTTCCGGATCTAACACTGGGGGCCATGTTTATACCTTAGATGTGTTCAGGGGCGTACTTTCTGGCTATCTGCTGTATATATACCATGCTCCCCCAGTCCCACACCACTCCTGGATAAAGCCTATCCCGACGAAACGCATCAGAGGTCTGGTGTGGACCTGGGGTGAGTTCTGCTAAACTGTATGTGTCTAATACAATACAGGAATGTGGGTGCACTATTGTGGTAGATGTATACAATGACATTGGCTATCCCTCAACACTGATGTTAAAATTGAGACATTCACCAGTGTATCCTTATATGAAGCACAAATTCCAATTCCTTTCAGGGTCGGAGACCCATCCGGGACAAAGACCCCCAACTAGGGTCACCCTTTTAAAACTTCACTTTTATTTATTATTTTAAAATTAAACCAAATTATAGTGCAAAAATAATACAAAAAGAAGTGTGTTTTAAAAGCACAATATAAGGGATTGGATTGGTCCAATAATGGTTCCACTAATTTAATTTTCACTCAGGCTTCTATGTTAGGGACTCTTTATCCCATTTATCTGGGTCCTAAGACTCCAATTTTAACGGTCCACACCACATAGAGCTTCCTATATTTTATATCTACCAATTCCCAATATTGCTAGTTAAAATTAATTACTCCCTAGCATCCCCCCGACGTTTCGCTGGAGAGACCCAGCTTTATCAAGGTATAGGACACTAATGCTGGAAGTGGGCAATCGCTGTGGTTTATATGTCCTCTGTTTGTAGGTGTGGCCACCTACAAATCAATTTTACCCAATAAGGGACTGCCACATCACTATTTTGTCTCTTAATTATGATTCTATATCCTATTACCTTCTTTATTATTCCCGGATCACTTCCGGGTTATCTAAGTTATGTGATATCCAATTACATCCAAGCCTATCAGATCTCCAGTATCATCCTTGGTTCTTACCTGTTTGCTGTTTATCATCCAATCTGGATAGGTCTTATAGATTTGTCACCCTACTACGTCACTTAGCCAATGCGGTTAAGCCGTTCGGGCTTGCGCATTACCTCCCGTCCTTGCCCTTCTATCTTACCACGGCTTTACTCTATGGTATTTCCGGCGCATGCGTATTGAGTATTACGTTCCCATGGTGACATATAAACATACCATCCAGCTTCTCCGTGGTTTCAACTCCTTTCCATAGTGCTAGTAGCGCACGCGCACTATAGTATTTCCGGCGCACGCGTTCTAGTTTCTTGGTTCCCATAGTAACATGTTGGAGGTAAATAATAAACAAACCAATAGGGCCCGTTGACAATTCCCTCAATGTAGTTACGGCAGCTACAAGTTATTATTAGCGCACTAACACCTATTGGGGCTTATTCTCTATGGTAATCTATAGTGATGTGAATAAGTCACCATAGAGTAAACTCAAGTCATCTATCCTCTCTCCTAGATTATAGGACTATAAATTGTTGTTTTAGCCCATTAATTTATTTGCTTTATTATCTTGTCGATGGATTCGGTCTGTTCTAATAGGGCCTCCAGGTAGGTATTATTCAGTTAGATGTATAATAATGGATAATCGATTCTATTATTTATTTTCTTTTCTTTTAAAACAGATCATTTAAATTCCAGACATATTCAGGTAAGTTCAGGAATTCCCTATACAATTAAACAGGGATTTTATTGAATTTTAATTATGTTAGCGATTAACCCAAATCTTCGTTTTGTATTGTTTCGCTACTTAAACCACTCACTATGTTACTATAATAATAACAATATACCTTCTCAACCTATTTCATTCTAAAAATGCAGAATAAGAAAAGCCTTCATTGAGGCCATTGGGTGATCTGCTCATTAAGCGGAAGATCCATCTGGCTTCTTCTTTTTGAAGGAGATTATCTATATCTCCTTTTCTCTGTCCCAATTTGACTGTGGTGATACCCCAAAATTGGATTGCTTCTAAATTGTTCCTATGTACAGTTCTCATATGTCTACATATTGGGGTCTCAGTATTGGTGCGTATTGTGCTCAGATGTTTTCCCACACGTCTTCTCAATTGTTGTACTGTTTTCCCTATATATAATTTAGGGCAGCCACATTTGGCTGCATACACTACGTTTTTACTGTTGCAGTTAATGAACTCCCTAATTTCGTAGTTCTTCCCATCAACTGGGTTAACAAAGGATTTAGTCCATGGCATGAACTTGCAGTTCACACAATGGCCACAAGGATACGAACCTGGTGGTGGTGAGGTTTGAAGCCAGTTGGGGTCCCTGGAGTCTTCTTTATCCTTCTGATGGCTATGTACAAGGATGTCCTTTAGATTAGGGCCTCTCTTGTAGGTTATGCTTGGGTTTTTACTTATCACATCCTTGAGGTCCCTATCCGCTAAGAGTATTGGCCAATACCTATCCATAATTCTCCTAATTTGAGGAGAATAGGCATCATACATTCCTATACATCTTAAGATTTTTGGGGAGTTAGTTTCCTCTCCCCTTTCCTCCAAGAGTGATGTCCTAGTTCTCGAGTTGGTTTTATTGTATGCTTGTCTCATGAATTTTTTGGGGTATCCCCGGTTACAAAACCGTGACATAAGATTTTGACTTTCCTCCCTATAATCTTGTTCCTGCGAGCAGTTCCTTTTTGCTCGCAGGTATTGGCCATAGGGTATACTCTTGCGAAGAGAGCCTGGGTGCCAACTTTTCCAATGTAATAGGCTATTGGTAGCCGTAGGTTTCCTAAAGATCTTGGTTTGTATTCTATTGTTCTCATCTATTCTGATATTCAAATCCAGAAAGTTAATAGATTTTCCTCCCACTTCATGGGTAAATCTCATCCCTATTTCGTTTCGATTTAGGGTATTTACGAAATCCAAGAATAGCGACTGTGATCCTTCCCAAAAAATTAAAACATCGTCCAAATACCTACCCCAAAATATTATGTGCTCCGTGTAG
The DNA here is from genome assembly GCF_029499605.1 of Hyla sarda. Taxonomy (NCBI): domain Eukaryota; kingdom Metazoa; phylum Chordata; class Amphibia; order Anura; family Hylidae; genus Hyla; species Hyla sarda. The sequence continues at coordinate 295,971,918 of NC_079192.1, forward strand.
TGATTCAAGGTGTCATCTCTAAAAACAAAATTGTGTTCCCACCACCCCAAAAAGAGTGTAGCAAAAGTAGGTGCACAAGTAGTCCCCATAGCGGTACCTTTTACTTGTCTGTAAAAGGTACCCTGAAATAAAAAATAATTGTGTGTTAGCAGAAAATCCAACAATTTGGTTACAAATGAATTGTGGTCTAAAAAATACCTACTTTTCGTGTTTAAATAAGATTCTGTCGCTCTAATACCTAAGTGGTGTGCAATGTTACTATATAATCCTTCCACATCTAAACTCATAAGTGAGGTGTGTTTAGTGACAATTAAATCATTAATTTTTTTAACTGTGTCTTTTGTGTCCTTGAGGTGTGATGGGAGTGTAGGGACAAAGGGTGAGAGAATGGTATCCACATATTGACTAATATTTTGGGTTAAGTTATTATTCCCCGAGACAATTGGTCTTCCTTTTAATGGTGGATACTTTTTATGTGTTTTTGGCAGTGCATAAAATGTCGCTATTCTTGGATTTTTGATCAGTAGGAACTTAAATTCTTCCTCAGAAATAAGATTGTCATATTTCGCCTTTTCCAACAATGTTCTCAACTCTCATAATTAAGAGACAAAATAGTGATGTGGCAGTCCCTTATTGGGTAAAATTGATTTGTAGGTGGCCACACCTACAAATAGAGGACATATAAACCACAGCGATTGCCCACTTCCAGCATTAGTGTCCTATACCTTGATAAAGCTGGGTCTCTCCAGCGAAACGTCGGGGGGATGCTAGGGAGTAATTAATTTTAACTAGCAATATTGGGAATTGGTAGATATAAAATATAGGAAGCTCTATGTGGTGTGGACCGTTAAAATTGGAGTCTTAGGACCCAGATAAATGGGATAAAGAGTCCCTAACATAGAAGCCTGAGTGAAAATTAAATTAGTGGAACCATTATTGGACCAATCCAATCCCTTATATTGTGCTTTTAAAACACACTTCTTTTTGTATTATTTTTGCACTATAATTTGGTTTAATTTTAAAATAATAAATAAAAGTGAAGTTTTAAAAGGGTGACCCTAGTTGGGGGTCTTTGTCCCGGATGGGTCTCCGACCCTGAAAGGAATTGGAATTTGTGATTTAAATACCCTGGGTACCCTATGGGGGATTTTTGTGTATATGAGAAATTATAGCGGGCAAAACCGCGTTTAACCTCCCATCATTTCGGAAATGTCCGGATTTTTTAATCAACCTATAAATGCAGATTTATTTCAAACTGAAGCATCTCATGTCTTCTCAGTAACAAACTTACCCCTACATCAGACTGACATTTTACAAGCTTCCCGTACTCTGACAAAAACTTATAAACAATATATCCGTTCGTGGTGGGAAGTCACAAGCCTAGATACTTATGTCCAACAGAAGTTGGTGTATAGAGGCTTGAGATCACCACTAATACCCACCTCCCATAGAGAGGACGAACAATTTATGAGGGGTTGGGAACCTTTACAGACAGAAAACTCCTTGAGACTAATTAATTATCTGCTGGATTATGAAAAAACATTTCTACAAAAAGCTAATACACAACTGCAGGTAGAGATACAGCAGATTCAAAACTTTACTGAAAATCCTGAATTTAAGAATTTGGAAATAAGATTACAAAAAAATCTGGAAACGTTTAAAAGTGAGATAAAGGAAAGAAAACATAGGAAGTATATAAGGGACTATACAGACTTCGCAAGTGATAAAGTCTATACCTATAAAGAAAATCACCCTAGGGGTAGAAGAACAACATATAACCCAAATTTGGGTGAACCAGATAATTCTGCTGTAGAGGACACTCTCTCTGATTCGAGTAATAGCTCAACAGGCACTAAACGAAAGAATCAGAAGTGGAAACCCTATCCTAACTCTAAAAGAAACCCTCCTCAGCAAAGTTATACAGCGGGTGGGAGGAATAGGAATAGAGGAGGATGGGGAGAGAGAAATACACAGCAATATCCCAATTCAGGAGTCTCATCCCAACCCTCCTCTTATTCCAATGCATTCAGATCTATGCATCAACCTGGGAACCAACTAAATACAGGGGTACATATTCCAGCTATGTTTCAAACAAATACGATACAGAGTGCCCAAAGGATGATGACACCATTGATAGGAGCACCTATCTCCACAACGGCGGCTTTTTTAGGACTCCAAGCACCCAATCCTCTCCCCCCGAGTCAAACATCAATAACGACAATACCACAAGCAACGGGACCGACTTACCAAGCTATGGGGGGACTTATCCCCAAAATTTGAGGGTGGAGATAGGATTGGCACCATCTGTGGATACAAACATTGATGATGATATGCAGATATTCAATTTGTCCTCCTATAATTTATCACAACTAGAGAGATCACTATTACTGAAGGGCCTTTCATTTACACCAGTACCCAGGTTTAATCATTTTGAATGGGTTAAAGATGTCAACCTTTTTGCACGCAAATTGGCGTTACACAAGTGGCACAAAGAAAGAGAGAAGGATGGGAACCTGATGAGATACAGGGAGAGCGTAGCTCTAGAAGCTTTGAGGGATTTGGAGATGGAAAATGAGGGTGAAGAATCCAACTTAAGGGCACCATTGACTAACTTGAGACCATGCTCTGTGTTAACACCCTCCTTCACACAATATTCCAATATAGATACATTTGTTGAAATGGTAACCAAGGATATACAAAAAATCTAACCGGAACAAAAAAAGATACACTCCAATCTGTCCATGGGGGAACAAAAGGCCCTCAAACAATTACAATCTAATGAAGAATTGGTAATAAAACCCTCGGACAAAGGGGGGAACATTGTCCTCATGGACAGATTGCAATACATACGGATGGTTATGGACATCCTTGATGATGGCGACACTTATGAGATATTAAGGAAAGATCCAACAGAAACTTACCTGGGAGAGTTGAGAACATTGTTGGAAAAGGCGAAATATGACAATCTTATTTCTGAGGAAGAATTTAAGTTCCTACTGATCAAAAATCCAAGAATAGCGACATTTTATGCACTGCCAAAAACACATAAAAAGTATCCACCAATAAAAGGAAGACCAATTGTCTCTGGGAATAATAACTTAACCCAAAATATTAGTCAATATGTGGATACCATTCTCTCACCCTTTGTCCCTACACTCCCATCACACCTCAAGGACACAAAAGACACAGTTAAAAAAATTTATGATTTAATTGTCACTGAACACACCTCACTTATGAGTTTAGATGTGGAAGGATTATATAGTAACATTGCACACCACTTAGGTATTAGAGCGACAGAATCTTATTTAAACACGAAAAGTAGGTATTTTTTAGACCACAATTCATTTGTAACCAAATTGTTGGATTTTCTGCTAACACACAATTATTTTTTATTTCAGGGTACCTTTTACAGACAAGTAAAAGGTACCGCTATGGGGACTACTTGTGCACCTACTTTTGCTACACTCTTTTTGGGGTGGTGGGAACACAATTTTGTTTTTGGAGATGACACCTTGAATCACTACACGGAGCACATAATATTTTGGGGTAGGTATTTGGACGATGTTTTAATTTTTTGGGAAGGATCACAGTCGCTATTCTTGGATTTCGTAAATACCCTAAATCGAAACGAAATAGGGATGAGATTTACCCATGAAGTGGGAGGAAAATCTATTAACTTTCTGGATTTGAATATCAGAATAGATGAGAACAATAGAATACAAACCAAGATCTTTAGGAAACCTACGGCTACCAATAGCCTATTACATTGGAAAAGCTGGCACCCAGGCTCTCTTCGCAAGAGTATACCCTATGGCCAATACCTGCGAGCAAAAAGGAACTGCTCGCAGGAACAAGATTATAGGGAGGAAAGTCAAAATCTTATGTCACGGTTTTGTAACCGGGGATACCCCAAAAAATTCATGAGACAAGCATACAATAAAACCAACTCGAGAACTAGGACATCACTCTTGGAGGAAAGGGGAGAGGAAACTAACTCCCCAAAAATCTTAAGATGTATAGGAATGTATGATGCCTATTCTCCTCAAATTAGGAGAATTATGGATAGGTATTGGCCAATACTCTTAGCGGATAGGGACCTCAAGGATGTGATAAGTAAAAACCCAAGCATAACCTACAAGAGAGGCCCTAATCTAAAGGACATCCTTGTACATAGCCATCAGAAGGATAAAGAAGACTCCAGGGACCCCAACTGGCTTCAAACCTCACCACCACCAGGTTCGTATCCTTGTGGCCATTGTGTGAACTGCAAGTTCATGCCATGGACTAAATCCTTTGTTAACCCAGTTGATGGGAAGAACTACGAAATTAGGGAGTTCATTAACTGCAACAGTAAAAACGTAGTGTATGCAGCCAAATGTGGCTGCCCTAAATTATATATAGGGAAAACAGTACAACAATTGAGAAGACGTGTGGGAAAACATCTGAGCACAATACGCACCAATACTGAGACCCCAATATGTAGACATATGAGAACTGTACATAGGAACAATTTAGAAGCAATCCAATTTTGGGGTATCACCACAGTCAAATTGGGACAGAGAAAAGGAGATATAGATAATCTCCTTCAAAAAGAAGAAGCCAGATGGATCTTCCGCTTAATGAGCAGATCACCCAATGGCCTCAATGAAGGCTTTTCTTATTCTGCATTTTTAGAATGAAATAGGTTGAGAAGGTATATTGTTATTATTATAGTAACATAGTGAGTGGTTTAAGTAGCGAAACAATACAAAACGAAGATTTGGGTTAATCGCTAACATAATTAAAATTCAATAAAATCCCTGTTTAATTGTATAGGGAATTCCTGAACTTACCTGAATATGTCTGGAATTTAAATGATCTGTTTTAAAAGAAAAGAAAATAAATAATAGAATCGATTATCCATTATTATACATCTAACTGAATAATACCTACCTGGAGGCCCTATTAGAACAGACCGAATCCATCGACAAGATAATAAAGCAAATAAATTAATGGGCTAAAACAACAATTTATAGTCCTATAATCTAGGAGAGAGGATAGATGACTTGAGTTTACTCTATGGTGACTTATTCACATCACTATAGATTACCATAGAGAATAAGCCCCAATAAGTGTTAGTGCGCTAATAATAACTTGTAGCTGCCGTAACTACATTGAGGGAATTGTCAACGGGCCCTATTGGTTTGTTTATTATTTACCTCCAACATGTTACTATGGGAACCAAGAAACTAGAACGCGTGCGCCGGAAATACTATAGTGCGCGTGCGCTACTAGCACTATGGAAAGGAGTTGAAACCACGGAGAAGCTGGATGGTATGTTTATATGTCACCATGGGAACGTAATACTCAATACGCATGCGCCGGAAATACCATAGAGTAAAGCCGTGGTAAGATAGAAGGGCAAGGACGGGAGGTAATGCTCAAGCCCGAACGGCTTAACCGCATTGGCTAAGTGACGTAGTAGGGTGACAAATCTATAAGACCTATCCGGATTGGATGATAAACAGCAAACAGGTAAGAACCAAGGATGATACTGGAGATCTGATAGGCTTGGATGTAATTGGATATCACATAACTTAGATAACCCGGAAGTGATCCGGGAATAATAAAGAAGGTAACAGGATATAGAATCATAATTAAGAGACAAAATAGTGATGTGGCAGTCCCTTATTGGGTAAAATTGATTTGTAGGTGGCCACACCTACAAACAGAGGACATATAAACCACAGCGATTGCCCACTTCCAGCATTAGTGTCCTATACCTTGATAAAGCTGGGTCTCTCCAGCGAAACGTCGGGGGGATGCTAGGGAGTAATTAATTTTAACTAGCAATATTGGGAATTGGTAGATATAAAATATAGGAAGCTCTATGTGGTGTGGACCGTTAAAATTGGAGTCTTAGGACCCAGATAAATGGGATAAAGAGTCCCTAACATAGAAGCCTGAGTGAAAATTAAATTAGTGGAACCATTATTGGACCAATCCAATCCCTTATATTGTGCTTTTAAAACACACTTCTTTTTGTATTATTTTTGCACTATAATTTGGTTTAATTTTAAAATAATAAATAAAAGTGAAGTTTTAAAAGGGTGACCCTAGTTGGGGGTCTTTGTCCCGGATGGGTCTCCGACCCTGAAAGGAATTGGAATTTGTGATTTAAATACCCTGGGTACCCTATGGGGGATTTTTGTGTATATGAGTCCTTATATGAAGGACACACCAGAGCCCGCACACCAACGCCAAGGTTTCGCAAAATGGCGCGGGACCTACGCTAATCCTACCTGTGCTTGATAAGCAAAACAGGGGCCAGTGGGCAATTACGGCAGCTTTCGGTCGACTCACAACTTCCTCCCAGATACCCTCCAGCGTGACTGAGCACACATGCAGTGGGAGGAGAGAGGCAAGTTGCAAGCCCCACCTGAGTTGGCTAATATGGGTGCATAGCCTCACAGGTGCTACCTTAATGCTGCCTTGAAGATATTCAAGGCACATTAATTTTGGAGTTTACACACCTCCAAGTATAACATTTAAACAAACAACCAAAAACGTGGTCTCAAATGGCTGGAGGTGCTCAACCCCAAATGCGGTTGTGCATTTATACTGGGGGAGCAGATCTTGCCCTTGTAGTCCGTTGCTAGGGGCGATCCCCAGCATAAAAATGTATAACATGGAGGATAACTGCAGCGGACTACAAGTGCCACAATAGAATCCTACACCATATAAAGGGTGTGGATGTGTAAGAATAAGAATAATACAATACAGGAATGTGGGTGCACTACTGTGGTAGATGTATACAATGACATTGCCAGGAGGACGGGATATGAGGTCGAGATATGAGGACGGGATAGGAGAACGGGATAGGAGGACGGGATAGGAGGAGGGGATAGGAGGTCAGGATAGGAGGACGGGATAGGAGGACGGGATAGGAGGACGGGATAGGAGGACGGGATAGGAGGTCGTTGATAGGAGGACGGGATGGGAGGTCGAGATAGGAGGTCGAGTTAGGAGGACGGGATAGGAGGACGGGATAGGAGGACGGGATAGGAGGACGGGATAGGAGGACAGGATAGGAGGACGGGATAGGAGGTCGGGATATGAGGATGGGATAGGAGATGGAAATAGGAAGATGGGATATAACGACGGGATAGGAGGACGGGATAGGAGGACGGGATAGGAGGTCGGGATAGGAGGTCGAGATAGGAGGATGGGATAGGAGGTCGGGATAGGAGGATGGGATAGGAGGACGGGATAGGAGGTCGGGATAGGAGGAAGGGATATGAGGCCAAGATAGGAGGTCAGGATAGGAGATCAAGATAGGAGGACGGGATAGGAGGTCGAGATAGGAGGTTGGGATAGGAGGTCGAGATGGGAGGTCGGGATAGGAGGACGGGATAGGAGGACGGCATAGGAGGATGGGATAGCAGGTCGAGATAGGAGGTCGGGGTATGAGGACGGGATATGAGGACGGGATATGACAACAATATATGGGGATGGGATTTGAAGTCAAAAGCTTCCTCCTTTGTTGATTTTCCTCCCCAACAAGGATGAGGAAGGAAAAACCGGGCAACGCCGGGTACTCAGCTAGTTGTCTATGTCTATGGATCCCCGGGATATTAGTGCTTACCGCTAGGCTTTGACATTCATCTGGCGCAGGGGATTTGCTTTAGAAGATGCGTGGTTGCAGGATTAGACCTGAGGCCTCCTCAGAACACCTCACACTCTCTCTCTTCAGACTGTCTCCAAACTGTACATCAGCTAAACACTTTACTAGTCTGCAGAACTGAACTCTGAACTCTTATCACACTACAGTGGGGATCAAAACTTTGTGCACCCCAGGTAAAAATGTGCATTAATGTGCATGAAGAAGCCAAGGAAAGATGGAAAAATCTCCAAAAGGCATCAAATTTCAGATTAGACATTCTTATAATATGTCAACAAAAGTTAGATTTTATTTCCATCATTTACACTTTCAAAATAACAGAAAACAAAAAAATTACGTCTGCAAAAGTTTGGGCACCCTGCAGAATTTATAGCATGCACTGCCCCCTTTGCAAAGCTGAGACCTGCCAGTGTCATGGATTGTTCTCAATCATCATCTGGGAAGACCAGGTGCTGTCAATCTCAAAAGTTTTACATTCCCAGACTCATCTGACCTTTCCCCAACAATCAGCACCATGGGTTCTGAAACTGAAAATAGTTGACGCTCACAAATCTGGAGAAGTCTATAAGAAGCTAGCAAAATGTTTTCCAATGTCAATATCCTCTGTTTGGAATGTAATTAAGAAATGGCAGTCATCAGGAACAGTGGAAGTTAAATCAAGATCTGGAAGACCAAGAAAAATATCAGACAGAACAGCTCGCAGGATTGTGAGAAAAACAATTCAAAACCCACGTTTGACTGCACAATCCCTCCAGAAAGATCTGGCAGACACTGGAGTTGTGGTACACTATTCCACTATAAAGAGACACTTGTACAAATATGGTCTTCATGGAAGAGTCATCAGAAGAAAACCTCTTCTATGTCCTCACCACAAAAATCAGCGTTTGAACTTTGCAAATGAACATATTGACAAGCCTGATGCATTTTGGAAACAAGTTCTAAGGACCGATGAGGTTAAAATTGAACTTTTTGGCCGGAATGAACAAAGGTACAATCATGCTTTGGGGTTGTATTGCAGCCAGTGGCAGAGGGAACATCTCATGAGTAGAAGGAAAAATGGATTCAATAAAATTTAAGCAAATTTTTGATGCTAACTTGATGCCATCTGTGAAAAAGCTGAAGTTAAAGAGAGGATGGCTTCTACAAATGGATAATGATCCTAAACACACCTCGAAATCCACAGGGGATTACATCAAGAGGCGTAAACTGAAGGTTTTGCCATGGCCTTCACAATCTCCTGACCTCAACCTAAATGAAAATCTATGAATAGACCTTAAAAGAGCAGTGCGTGACAGACAGCCCAGAAATCTCAAAGAAGTGGAAGACTTTTGCAAGGAAGAATGGGCAAAGATACCTCAAACAAGAATTGAAAGACTCTTGGCTGGCTACAAAAAGCGTTTACAAGCTGTGATACTTGCCAAAGGGGGCAGTACAAGATATTAAGGTGCAGGGTGCCCAAACTTTTGCAGGCGACATTTTTTTTTGTTTTCTGTTATTTTGAAAGTGTAAATGATGGAAATAAAATTTTACTTTTGTTGACATATTATAAGAATGTCTAGTCTGTAATTTGATGCCTTTTGGAGATTTTTCCATCTTTCCTTGGCTTCTTTATGCACATTAATACAAATTGTTACCTGGGGTGCCCAAACTTTTGATCCCACTGTATATATATATATATATATATATATATATATGTAGCTAAGACTGGTGGTGTTTTGCTGTGGAGACAGAGATTTGGCAATTCCTCCCAAGATGTAAAACAGAAAACCAGCACTCACCATTTATTCACCAGAACATAGTAAGGACGGAAATAACAAGCAGGTGCGTTCCACAAAAGCTCACCTTTGGGGAATGCACCTGTTTGTTATGTCTGTCTCCACTATGATCTAGTGAATAAATTCTTGGCATCAGCCCTGGAGAGTGCCGCTTTTATGTTTTACTGCTTGGGAGAAATTGCCAAATCTCAGTTAACATGTTATTTATAAAGCATAGTGTATGTGTGTAAGATTATTTGCAGAAATATTGGCAATATATTTGGGTATATGCAAAATTCCATGCATATGACGGAGAAACAAACACATTAAGATTTATAGAACAGGTTTTCCTTGCTACAACATTGTTTCCCAAATTGGGCTTCTGTGAACCTTCTGTGGTTCAGGACCAGTTAGAAGCCAGGCAGAGAGAGTGCACAGGGCAGGTTGTAATAAATGTCCATTATACTGTAGCCAGTGTCAGTGCCTAGCCAGTATCCGGAAGTTATTCAGCTACATTGCATGCAATGCCATTACCTTATCCAGATGCAGAAAGTGGCTACAGTGTAATAAACATTTATTAAACCTACCCTGTGCACTCCTCTTCTGTCTCATCTTTTGTCCAGGGCCGGTTCTGACTATAGGCAAAATAGGCTGCTGCCTAGAGAACCCTCTTGAAGGGGGCGCTGCTCTGCCCTCAATACATCCGCCCCATGAGGAGGAGGAGGTTTGCTACAGTCTGTCACCCCAGTAAGAAGTTGGGGGGGTGTCAAAGGGCGGAGCCAAAAGGTTGGGTCAAGGGGTGGCAAAATTAGCTTTCGCCTAGGGTGGAAAAAATCCTTGCACCAGCCCTGCTTTTGTTCTTCCTTGGTTCTCCACCATTCTCAAGTGCCTGGACTTACTTAAGCTTTGACAGGAAAGTGTGTCCCTTGGCGAAAAGCTTTAAATGTTACAGATTCTGTTGGCAGCTAGCTCTTGGGTGCACAATGTATTTATGTCTCTGGTCTCTTTTTAGAAGTCCTGTAAAACATGTCCTCAAAATGCCAATTTATACCAATTTCAGGGGGGGGGGGGCTGCAGAAGTGACAACCAGAGCATCTAGGGACCACAGCCATTTCTACCAGCTGCAGCTTCTGGCTCAGAGCTTGCTCCAGAACATCATCATGAAACAGGTGAAGGGAGCAACAAATGAAAAGAACAAGGCAGTGCCAGGAACATGGAAAGAATAACCTATGTATATGTGATCATTACTGTTTTAACACCATAATCATGTTTTTATATTTACTGATCTGGAATTACTGATATTATTATTGTTATTATTATGTTTAAGTAACAACTTACCTGATGAAAGTAAAAAAGTCTGTACTAACCTCCCTCCCTCACAGCTTGTGCTATTGTGGCCACACTCCACTTTCCAATGCTGTAGTCGACATGTCAGATTGCTGCTTAGCCAATCACTGACTAAGGCAGGAAACGCTGTGGCCAGTGATTGGCTGAGAAGCAATGTGACTATGAACTGCAGATGAAAGAGGGTTACTGATGCAGTGGTTTTACAAGGTGCTATGTGATTAGTAATGAAAGAAACAGCAGCAGCACAAGTAAGGAGTCACACTAACCACTGAGCTGATGCTAAAAATGACAAGGAAAGTGAGGTGGAGATTACATTGTAACACCATGGACATATAGCAGTAGATACACTCAGAGCTCAAATCCTGCAGGAACACATGGGAACTGGGTTCCTGCACTTTTTCCACAGTAGGACCAGCCCTTGAGTGGAAATCTTGGGTTAGTTCCCAAACTTTTTTCCCTGCACTTGACCCCTGGATACACTGCTATTTACACAAGGGACCTGAGAATTATGAGTGATGAGTGATGAGAGGGAAGCCTTGATTTACCTCCCAGGAACAGTATGGGTCATCTTCAGCTGACAGATTGGCTCGGGCAAGTACACAATTGAGGATCTTTCCTCTCTCTCTTCAGCACATAGCACATTAAGCACACTTAACTAGGCTACTTCCTATGTGCTGTCCTTATCTAGATGTTACTAGAGACAGATTCCCCTAACAACAGATAGTGAACTGCAAATTGTAGGGAAGAGAGAAAGGGAAATACATAGGGGGAGATTTATTAAAACCTGTGCAGAGGAAAACCTGCCCAGTTGCCCATAGCAACCAATCAGATTGCTTGTTTCATTTTTCACAGGCCTTCCTAAAAATGAAAGAAGCGAGCTGATTGGTTGCTATGGGCAACAGGGCAACTTTTCCTCTGCACAAGTTTTGATAAATCTCCCCCATAGTGGCAAAGATTTAAGAGCTATTTTTCTAAAAGGTCCTGGAGTGGCCTAGCCAGTCTCTAGATCTCAACCCCATAGAAAACCTTTGGAGGGAGTTGAAAATCCGTGTTGCCCAGGGACAGCCCCAAGCCATCACTGCTCTAGAGGAGATCTGCATGGAGGAACAAAGTGCCAACAAAGTGTATATAACAAAGTATTGAGATAAACTTTTGTTGTTGACCAAATACTTATTTTCCACCATAATTTACAAATAATTCTTAAAAAATTAGACAATGTGAATTTATGGGTTTTTTCTCTCATTATATCTCTCATAGTTGAGGTATACCTATGATGAAAATTACAGGCCTCTCTCATCTTTTTAAGTGGGAGAACTTGCACAATTGGTGGATTACTAAATACTTTTTTGCCCCACTATATATACACACATAATATATTTGTGTTTATATATTTTGTTTCATATTATAGAGAGAGGGTGAAGAGACAGCACTGGAATTCCCCGCCGTGCCCGTAATCATCCAGAAATGCCAGTCCAGAAATACATACAATAGATATTGCAGATTACAGCATCGAACACCGGAGACTCAGGATCTTGATGGGATGTGACTTTATTGGCTCTCCATAGTGCAACGTTTCAGCATACAACTGCCTTTCTCAAGCATGCTTGAGAAAGGCAGTTGTATGCCAAAACGTTGCACTATGGAGAGCCAATAAAGTCACATCCCATCAAGTTATGGTTGGGCTTCCCATACTTTTTCTAATAGAGTTTCACAAAATACACCAAAGTAATGCCTGGGCCTCATCAGACACACCAAGGGGATCACTGGCCCTTGCAATCTGTGATGATGGAAGCCCATCCAAAAACTAAAACTATAGCTGACTACTAAACTCAACTACTAAACTCTGCCTAATATTAGTGCAAAATAAGTAAAACATATCTCTTATCCAAAGATTGTTGCAGCCGGGGAAAGAACTGTGCACTTTATAGTCACTTTGTGAAACCTGCTCTTCCAGTTTTCCCTCACCAAGAACTATGGAGCACCTCATTTGTGATCAGTCAAGCATGGAGTAGTCAGTAGGAGATTTCACAATGTAGTGCCAGTTATGGGATTGTATCCTACAGTGAAGGTGACATGATTGAAGACTGAACACCCGAGCAATATGGACATGGTCCAAAGTAAAGAGTTTGGAGTGTAGGAATGGTGTTGTTTACACAAATCGATATTAAAAAGTGTGGGAGGGAACACAAGATGTCTAGTCTTACATAGGTTAAGTTTCAAGTAGAGTAAAATATTATAAAAAGAGACAGCTGAAAGACATCAGTCATAACAAAGAGACATTTATGTGCGGAAGGTTTTCCACTCTGGTGGAAAACATTTTAATTTTTTTAAAATCAACTGGTGCCAGAAAGTTTAACAAAGTTGCTAGATTACTTCTATTTAAAAATCTTAATGCTTCCAGTACTTATCAGCTTCTGTATGTTCCACAGGAAGTTCTTTTCTTTTTGAATTTATTTTCTGTCTGACCACAGTGCTCTCTGCTGACATATATGTCCATGTCAGAAATAGTGTTGAGCGGCATAGGCCATATTCGAATTCGCGAATATTCGCGAATATATGGACGAATATTCGTCATATATTCGCGAATATTCGCATATTCGTTATATTCTTGTTTTATTTTCGCATATGCAAAATTTCGCGTATGCGAAAATTAACATATGTGAATATTCGTATATACGAAAATTAGCATATGCGAAAATTCACATATGCGAATTTTCGCACGCCAGTCTCACACAGTAGTATTACAGCCTTCTTTACACCACACAAGCTGGAAGCAGAGAGGGGTGATCACTGTGATGTGTACTGTGAAAAAAAACAAAAAAACGAATATTCGTAATTACGAATATATAGCGCTATATTCACGAAATTCGCGAATTCGCGAATATGCGATATTCGCGAATAATATTCGAATTGCGAATATTCGTGAGCAACACTAGTCAGAAACTGGACAGTTCCTGACACGGACAGAGGTGTCAGCAGAGAGCACTGTGGTCAGACAGAAAATAAATTCAAAAAGAAAAGAATTTCCTGTGTAGCATACAGCAGATGATTATCACTTTTACAACATACAGCAGATGATTATCAATTTTTCAATAGAAGTAATTTACAAATCTGTTTAACTTTTCTGGCACCAGTTGATTTAAGAAAATAAAAAAATTCCACCGGAGTACCCCTTTAAGTCATTAAATTGGTCAACGAGAAACCGCAATATCCCAATATCCTTTCTATATCATATAAACTGTGATTTCTACCAATATTGCTATTTTAATTTAGAACATTACTGCTTGTTTTTGATAACATTGACTTGTAAAGTTAAAGGGGTACTCCGGTGGAAAACTTTTTTTTTTTTTTTTTTATCAACTGATGCCAGAAAGTTAAACAGATTTGTAAATTACTTCTATTGTAAAATCTTAAAGGGTACCTCTCATCAAATAAACTTTTGATATATTTTAGATTAATGAATGTTGAATAACTTTCCAATAGCATTTTAATGAAAAATATGCTTCTTTCTATTGTATTTTTCCCGATCAGTCCTGTCAGCAAGCATTTCTGACTCGTGCTGGAGTCCGAAACACTCAGAGCTGCCAGCCTGCTTTGTTCACAGCCAAACAGGCTGTGAACAAAGCAGGCTGGCAGCTCGTAGTGTTTAGGACTCCAGCATGAGTCTGAAATGCTTGCTGCCAGGACTGGTAGGGAGACCCCTAGTGGTCATCTCTTCAAAGTGGAAAATTAAATAGAAAAAAGCATATTTTTTAATAACATGCAATTGTAAAGTTATTCTGCATACATTAATCTATAATATATCAAAAGTTTTTTTGATGAGAGGTACCCTTTAACCCTTCCAGTACTTATTAGCGACTGTATACTACAGAGGAAATTTTTTTCTTTTTGGATTTTCTTTTCTGTCACGACCACAGTGCTCTCTGCTGACACCTATGTCCATGTCAGGAAATGTCCAGAGCAGGAAAAAATCCCCATAGCAAACATATGCTGCTCTGGACAGTTCCTAAAATGGACAGAGGTGTCAGCGGAGAGCACTGTGGTCGTGACAGAAAAGAAATCCCAAAAGAAAATAATTTCCTTTGTAGCATACAGCCGCTAATAAGTACTGGAAGGATTAAGAATTTTTAATAGAAGTAATTTGCAAATCTGTTTAACTTTCTGGCACCAGTTGATTTTAAGAAAAAAAGTTTTCCACCGGAGTTTAAATATATGGTATAATTTAACTAAAACAGCTAAGAGAAATCTTGTCCTCTGAAAGCCGGACATGATGTGACATGTAGAGGTTCACCTCTATTTTGATCTCCCAAACACAACTTAGAAGAGCAATGTTGAACAGTGCTGATGTCACATAGCAATCTGCTGAAGTGAAAAACCAAGGTTTCTCAGTTCAAGGATTTTGTCCCTCTTGGTTTACAACAAGGGTTGATAACTGGCACATTGATAAACAAACAACAGGCAACGCACAATCGTATTAAACTGAAACGATCCGATTTCTGAGGTTTTATGTGGCAGAAATAAATTGCTTTTGATTTAGCTTTTTTTTTTTTTTTTTTACCATTGAACCCCTCCCGTATGTCACCTTATACTTTATTTGTATATCCTTGTGTCTTCTTGGTGTTGCAAGTTCAGTGTATTATTATCACTTATTTTACGAACACTGTAAGCTGCCCCATTTCCACGTAGGCCATGTTTCCCTATCATAGTTGCTTGCTTTGCTTAATGATAAATCATCCTCTATTAATTAGAATCTATGATGTAATTTAAAGGGGTACTCTGCCAGAAAACATCTTATCCCCTATTCAAAGGATAGGGGATAAGATGTCTAATCATGGGGGTCCCACCGCATGGGACCCCTGCAATCTCCGCTGCGGCACCCCAGCCATCCAGTGCACGGAGCGAACTCCGCTTCGTGCTGGATGACTAGTGACTACAGCCGATACCCTTCCTACATTCATGTCTATGGGAGAAGGTGTGACGGCTACGTACTAGCCCTCGTGCCCCCTCCCATATACATGAATGGAGGGGGCGTGGCATGACATCACAAACACGGAGGCTCCAAACTTCCGTGTTTTGGATGCCGCCGCTGCCGGAGATCGCAGGGGTCCCCAGCCATGGGACCCCCATGATCAGACATTTTATCCCCTATCCTTTGAATAGGGGATAAGATGTTTTCCGGTGGAGTGCCCCTTTAAGCTTATCATGAAATGTAGTTATTTGGTTTATTTTTCTTCTTTATATATTATTCATACTGTATATAAGTGCTTCCTTAAACAAGTATTTCATATATTATGCATTCAAGTATCGCCTTGTTTTTATTGCGCACCATTTACAAGCATACTGCTGTCATATTTATTAATACAATGGCTATTTAAGGATAGAAATAAACATGCAATCCTAGTGAGATATTGTAAGGAGAGTCTTAGAAACTGCCTTGTAAATCATATAGTTTTTAATGGAGACTCATAAAGCAGATCCACTGAGACTGATCATTTGAGACAGTGGATAACCCATTTAATTATAATATCCAAGTGGGTTAAATTGACAGCATGCAGCTGTGTGCTCTTCATTGCATAATAGTTTTAACCACTCTTCTAAAAGGGGTATTTCAGTTTTTACAGGGGCTGTAAACTCAGTGTTAAAGGGGTTCTCCCCTAGAAAACATTGTTGTTGTTTTTTTTTTAATCAACTGGTGCCAGAAAGTTAAACAGATTTGTTAATTACTTCTATTTAAAAAATTTATTTTTCTAGTACTTATCAGCTGCTATTTGCTCCACAGGAAGTTATTTTCTTTTTGAATTTCCTTTCTGTCTGACCACAGTGCTCTCTGCTGACATCTCTGTTCATTTTAGGAACTGTCCAGAGTAGGAGCAAATCCCATAGCAAACCTCTCCTGCTCTAGACAATTCCTAAAATGGACAGAGGTGTCAGCAGAGAGCACTGTGGTCAGACTGAAACGGAAATTCAAAAATAAAATAACGTCCTGTGGAGCAAATAGAAGCTGATAAGTACTAGGATTAAGATTTTTAGAAGTAAATAGAAGTAATTTACAAATCTGTTTAACTTTCTGGCACCAGTTTATTTAAAATAATACGTTTTCCAGGGGAGTACCCCTTTAATCATAATATAGTGTCTGTACCTGTCTCTGATGGCTGGTCTAGCAATCCTTGTGTTATCTTTGCCCTGGATGTTAATTTTTAGCAGCATTCAAAATTAGTGCTGTCTTTGGTAAGCATGTCCATTACTGGCTGACAGGAAATTAGTAAAGTCACCTTATGTTGGATAACCCCCTTTAATGTCCATTCTTTGAAATATTGTTTTCATGTTTTTGGAGATGTTTTCTTCCTAAAAAAAAAAAATGATAGATAGTTTGCATAATATAATTTGCTCTAGCAAAAAACGGACACAATCCATTAAAAAGTTTAAAAAAATTAAAAAATTCAATGCAGAGAAATGCAGACACAGCCTAAGTGTACGGTCTATCATTGTAGAAACCTTTTGTAGTGTTGATGTGGCCTGAAAAATCTGAGTTCTGTAGGAAAAAATACTGTAGGTTTTTTGTATTATACGTTTCCTGTTATCATCTCATTTATATATTATTTAATATTTAAAATACACCAAAGGTAAAAATATTAATAGCTTAATGTTTGTTACACCAAGTGGGAGCTCAATGCGCTTCTTTTTCATCAGTACACCACAGTTTCCCAAGACGTAAATCTAGTGAAAAAAAAACCCAGTTGGTGAACTCCCAGACGTACCTGTACACGATTGCTGTCTGGGACTTGGCGCACCAGGACATACATGTGTGTCCTGGGTCTCATACGGACTATTTTGTGCACTGCTAATGACTGTCATCAGCAATATGGATGATGCCTGCCATTAACCCTTCAAATGCCATGATCAATACTGATCATGACATCTGTAGTATTAGGGGTCTTTGAGAGACTCACTGGACCACCAAGAAAGTTATAGGGGGTCAAAATAGGAACATTTTAAACATACTGATTTTGTTTAACAAAAAAAAAAAGGTTAACTTTTTTTTAAAAGCAGTACAATAATAGAGAAGTATGTAACCATGGCTATCATTTTAATAGTATGGACCCACAAACTAAAGAGAACATGTCAGTTTTACCATAAAGTGCACAGCGTACCAACGAAACCCCCCCCCCCCCCCCCCCCCCCAAATTTGCAAAATTGCAGTTGTCTTTTCAATTTAGTTGAGCGGGCATTTCCTGTTTGGATCAGCATAAGTTGTACAGAAGACTACATCGGCGGAGACTATTTATTATACCTGCTTCTTATATTTCCTTTAGCCCGGGTCAAATGTTAAAAAAAATTCCAGACCGGGCAACCCCTTTAACCCCTATGGGAAAGCATCATGCTACAATTTTAAAAACACAAAACTGCACATATTTCCTAAACTGTGAGACCCTACTCTAAAGGGAGTTGTATCATACAAAACATGCTTATTAGGGCATATGGATATCACAGAAAAGGTTTCCCCACTTGGGAAACCTATAGTTATATAAGCCACAATGGACATTTGACATGCAAAGAGAACCAAATTAAATAAATGAGATTTGGCTCAGCATTGATCAGTGTTATCGGTGCTCTGCTGCTCTAGCCTGCAGAACCTGGCTGGGACATCAGAGCACTGATCAGATGGTGATGAGGCAGGTACAGGCCCTCCTGCCATTCACTCAGCTGATCGGGACCCGCTATTTCACTGAGGATGTCCTTATCAGCTTTGCTGAGCTACGGGAACCATTAACTCCCGCCTTTAGATGGTGCGATCAAGTTTGATCACTGCATCGAAAGGGTAATGCCGTAAATCTGTCTGATCGGCGATGTTCAGCATTAACCGTGGGTCCTGGCTGCTGATAGCAACTGGGACCCACCAGGTATGAAGCGTGCTCAGCTCATGAGCATGCTCCAAAATACAGTAATGGCACCAGAGTGTACAGGTATGCCCTTGGTCCTTAAGTTCCAGGATGCAATAGCGTACCAGCACTCCCTTTGTCCTTAAAGGGGTTATCCACCATAAAGTGATTTTAGTATGTACCTGGCAGACAGTAATTGACATGCTTAGGAAGGATCTGAGCTTGGGACTAAATGGCTATGTTGTGAGAATACCATAACACACTGGCTAGCTTTTTGTGAACTTGTATTTCCTGTCTGACATACGTTTTTTTTTACTACAAATCCCACAATGCCATTTTCCTCCCTCTCACATGTCACATGGGTGGGGTCCATTGAAACAAAAGACCTGTGGCTTTCAATCAGGGTGCCTACAGCTGTTGCAGATTGATCCCTCTCCCACCAAGTGATCCCTCCACCCATTGAAGCAGACAGGCTGCCTGTCATCAGCTGACTAGTGAGTCCGGTCTCGGCCGCATTGCAAGCTGGGAAAAATCCGAGACAACAGCCATTTTGTATGCTGGTAAAAATCAAATATGGGGTGAAAATCACAGAAGAATTGTGAGAAAACCATCACACACAGGTACAGACACTATATTATGAACTACACTAACTTTACAGCCCCTGTAGCATAGTCAAATAAAAAAAAAATCCTGGAATACCCCTTTAAGGTTTATTTTAATTTTTGACAAGTCAAAAGTTAAGATTGGTTGGGGTCTCATCAGTTATAGCGCCTTCCAATCATTAGTCATAATGCACTTCACTCCCTGGCTGACAAACTGTTTCAGCCCAGATGCAGCAAAACAAGCCCAAATCATAATACTATTACCCTCATGTTTCATGTATGGTATGGAGGTTTTTATGCTGGAATGCAGTGTTTCTCTCTATCCATCCAAAAACATTGTTATTCTAGCTTATTGTCTTATCCAGGTGATCTTTAGCAAACTGCAGATGGGCAACAATGTTGTTTTGGAGAGCAGCAGCTTTCTACCGGCAATCCTGCCATGCACATCAATCTTGTTCAGCCTCGTGATGGTGGACTCATGAACATTAACTAAGTATTTAGCTGCTTAGAGGTTACCTTGGGATCCTTTGTGTCCTCACAGACTATTATACGCCTTGTCAGTGGCATCATTTTTGTCAATTGATTGTCAATTGATCAATTGGTTGTCATCCCGTTGATTAAAAACACCTGACTCTAATTTCACCTTTATCTGCTAGTTCTAAAACTGTGTTTACATGTTAAATTACCACATCGCGGTACTGCTAGGTTTTGTGTCATTCATCAAAATTGTGTTAAAATTACCATGTGGTACCATGATTTTGATTGTTCGCGGCAAAAACGCAATGCCTTTATAAATAAATGACCAAGTCTAATATATTTTTGACTTGTTTGTTTGATTTGGTTCTCTTTATCTATTTGTAGGACATAACAATCTGATGTAGTTTAACAGCAAATATATCAGTTCACAAACTTTTAAACATTACTGGATACATGTAGTTGTTTAACAGCATTATACACTACAGATTGACTTGTAACTATTCCACTATTGTGATAGAAGAGCTCTATTGAACAGTTTAGGTCCAGGTGTTGACAGCTGAGACCCCATCTCTTATAATGAGCTCTCACTTGTGCCAAAAACAAAGCCCTTGATACCCAAGCAATAAACTAATGCCCACTCTACTGATGACTTGGCAGAACATTCAGTTTAAGGCTATTTAGGGGAGATGTAGAGCAGTCAAGTTACCTGACACAAAACATGACCATTGCTGCATATCTATTACTGTTTTGTAATGTGCTTGTCATATATAATATGGGTAGGATCACAGATTTTGGCAAACTTCATTAAGATGTATCGATCCCCATAACACCCACATAACAGTGGCAGCTACAATCTGCACTCAATATCTCTTAATGAGAATGTGAAAACTGAATTTTAGACATTTTTGCAACTATATCAAAAGGAAATACTAATATTAAAAGGCGTTTTTGCCGTGAATAACCATGGGAAAAATTGGTGCCACATAACATAGTAATTACACTGCAATTTTTTGTGAATCTCAAAATTTATTGATTGCAATGTTGGTCTCACCATTTTACTTAGACAAGGAAAAGAAAAAAGCTAAAAATTGTAATTGCTTAATAATTGAATAGGATTTGCTTGTCTTTAGGTGAGACTAGAGAACTTTCACAAAGGTGGAAATGTTATATTGTTTGAATACCATGTTCTAATCATATTATTTGTCATTATTATTATTATTATTATTTTGTTTTAAATGCATTTGGAAAAAAATCTGAAATTTTTTTTCTGTTGTTTTTCCATGCCTTACCATCTGTAATCAGGTATAATGTGCTACCATCCTTTATACTGAGAAACAGCCTATTGAACATTTTTTGCATGGCCATGTAGTCATGGCAGGTCCGGGAACCTTTCTTAGGCCCCAATTACTATGGCCACTCATGAGCACCACAAAATGACATTGTGAGTGGGCTTATGGAGGCAGTCCTCTTCCCTTACAAACCACTTGAGTGCTGTGGTCACTACTGAGGGCCATAAAAAGTGTTGTGCCATGAAAAAGCCATTGCCTTGGATTCACCGGCTATCTGTTTTGATACTCCCCACTATTATGTAAAGATTTTCAAAATATATTGGAGGTAATATTGAAGCACACTGGGGTGTGCTGTGATCTTTTATATTTTCTCATTGAGATGCTGTGGTCAATAATGACTGCAGCATCCAAGGAATTAAAATTAAATCAACTGGTGGCAGAAAGTTAAACATATTTGTAAATTACTTCTATTAAAAAATCTTAATCCTTCCTGTACTTATTAGCTGCTGAATACTACATAGGAAATTATTTTCTTTTTGGAATGCTCTCTGATTACCTCACGAGCACAGTTCTCTCTGCTGACGTTATTATAATAATAATAACACTTTATTTATTGTTGTCCTTAGTGGGATTTGAACCCAAGTCCCCAGCACTGCACTATTGCTCGGATGGCTGTCAGGACACCGTTACAGCCAGGACTGTTCCTAAACAGTGGCAGTTTAACCTTGTAGATGCTGCGGACAAAAGAAACTTCTGCATTCACAGGGTTGACCGGGGAGGGGCCTGTAGCCCATCTGCAGCTCTGCAACATGATTGCAAAGTCCTGATGGTTTCCATGGTAGCTGGAGATTAAATAAAGGAAGGAAGCCTGTACGCTGAAAAATAAGGTACAACCTTTGAAATGCGTTGTCCATACTGTAAACTGCCATCCTTACCTTCAATAAAGACGGCATTGATCTACATCATCTGAAGTCTCCGGGAGTGCTCCTTTTGAGCCATAAAATTGGATTTTTCCCCCTGGCCTAGAAGTCAGTCCTGCCAGGCTGCCTTCCTTCCAGCTGTTCCCTCCTGCATCTGCACCACTGCTACAGCGGGACCGAAGGCTGGCTGCCGCCCCACACTGGAATACCTTTTGCAAGCGCTAATCAGTGTTGTGCCTGCTCGCACAACACACAAAGGTGAGCAAAATCTACCTTTATTCCTAACTTGCATCCCATAACATCTGGGATCAACTGCACTATCAGCGCCGCTTCTGCTTTTTTTCTCCCTCTCTCGATTGTAAGAATTAATAATTTTCAGCAAAAAAAATATGTACATTTTCATGACCCAGAGCTAAAAACTTTCCTCCAACACCTGTGGGGTACAAATACTCAATACCACCCTTCCCCAGATAAATTCTTTGAGGGGTGAAGTTTCACAAATTAGGTCACTTCTAGGTGGAGGGTTCACTGTACTAGTACCACAGTGGGCACTGCAATTGTGCATGGTACCCAAAAATGTTTCCAGTAACATCTGTGCTGAATTGCTGAATTATCCTGTGTTCCTTGGGAAAATTTTAACTAAAACTACACGTAATTTTTAAGACCTAATTCTAATAAATTCTGTGAAACATCAGTTGGGGCCAAAAGCTTACCCCCCCCATATTAATTCTCAAACCCAATATGGTGCCTGAATAAACACCTTATACCTTAATAAAAGTCACCAAAACACACAAGTTGGTCCTTTATTTCTGAGAACTATATGCAAGGCAAGTAGGGACACACATTTCTAAAGACTGCAGACTCGGGGCAAAAAATGTTAAGATAAATTTTCTGTCAATACCTTCTGTGTAAGAGAAAAGATTGATTAAAACTGGAAATTGACAAAACATGAAAAAATTTCACCTCCTTCTTTTTTTTTTAGTTCCTGTGAACCATCTAAAATGTTAACAAAGTTCTGAAATACAGTTGTGAATTCTTTGTGGAGTGAAGCTTTTTAAATAGGTGATTTAAAAGGGCTTCTAGCATACATGCCTCTCCAATCTTTTTCTTCCAAATAAAAAATAAATAAATAATAACTTGATTGTGGACAATTTCATGAAAATTTGCTGCTAAATTTCTAAGCCCTCTAAGGGTGGGTTCACACCACGTTTTTGCAATACAGTTCCCTTATACGGTTTGAGCGTCCAAACCGTATGGAACCGTATTGCAAACCGTACTCATTGACTTTGTATTGCAAACTGTATGTTAACCGTATCATGCGGTTGCATACGTTTTGTATCCGTTACGGTTAAAAGCGTTTATTTCCCTTACTTCAAACCGTAGTCTACTACGGTTTGACGTCCATTTTAAAAATCGTATTTAAACCGTATCCGTTTTTTATATAATGGTGGTCTATGAGAACCGTAATCAACCGGATACACTTACGGTTACATCCGGTTTTCACAATACGGTTTACGAATCTGCACATGCGCAGTTGGCTCCGAAAGTTCCACCAGCTTCTAGAATCTATTATCTGGGAGTGTCTGGAGAACTCCACCCCCTTCTTTCTCAAGCAAGACCTCATTCTCTTCAGACTGTTGAACAGGAGACATCTTTGTCCACCCAGCTGTGACTAGTGAAGCCATATTGGCACACCAGGTTAGTAAATCCTCCTCCATCTTGTTAATTATGTATGCATGATTAATTTTATGGCAGAAGTTAGTATTTTATTTTATTTTCTTTAATTTTTTGGGGAAATTACTCTGCATTTGCATATTTTGCTTGTATTCATGCTATAAAGTCTTGTATTTACTTGTAGTGCACCTTTTTTATTATTTAGATAATTTTTTTATATAGAATCTACTTTTTTCATAATATCCACATTGAGCAAATAATCTAATATGTTCAACAGATTCACTGTTCATGCTGTGCTTTGTTTTACACACCTACTATTTATTATTTTGGTAGCAATATTGTTTTATTTATTGCTAAATTTTTTATATGCATGCTGTAATAACTATAGAACAGACTTTATGCTTGACTGTAGCTCGTATAAACAATGGAATGCTCCATGCTGCTGGCGACAAAGATTTACTGTGTGCACCCAATATCACTGGCGCAACCGTTGCCTTTTCTCCTTCTCCCTCTCTTGAAAACTTAGCATTTTTAATTGCAAAATTGGCGAAACAATCATCACTGTAGTAATGCACACACTGAGAGGTGTGAAAAATACTTGCTTCTCCACTTAACTCACTAGCAAGACTAAAATTCCAAAGAAAACCACTCAGAGTTTTATGTAATATCAATAAAACAAGCGGAACTTTATTTAATTTTGGAGAGCCAAAAAAAAAATTATACTTTTTTTTTGTGTAAAACCGTATGCAACCGTATACAACCCTATATCCGTTTTTTTTATTACAATACGGTTTTTAACCGGAATCCGGCATATACGGTTTAGTACTGTTTTTAGCGATACGTTTCCTTCAAAAAAACGTGACACGGGAACTGGATTGCAAAAACGTGGTGTGAACCCACCCTAAAAAAAGTAAAAGGACGTTTATCACACAATGCCAACATAATGCAGACTTATTGTAAATGTAAATGATTAAAGTGGTTGCCCAGCCTGCCTACAAAAATAATAAACACTTTAACTCACCTTCCGCCACTCCCTTGTAGCTCCTGTAATGGGGCACAACATCAACGGCCGGTCTACACTACCAGTCTGCTTTAACGGAGCTGCCGAGTACAGTAGACTTGATGTCACAGCGCCAATCCATCAATCACTGACCACAGCATTGTCCTGCCTCTGCCAGTGATAGATGGGTGGTACTGTCAGTTCCACGAGCTGTAAATGCTATGCTTTGCAGCTCGGGGAAAGCTTTGTCACCGTCCATGGATGGGGTGCCCCGAAACCAGAGCTACAAGGGAACTGCAGAAGATGAGTTAAAGTGTTTGTTATTTTTGTAGGCAGCCTGGGGACAATAGTAAATTAACCCCTTCCCAACCTATGATGTACTGGTACATAATGGGTCGGGTGAAGGGAACATGACGCGGGCCCGTGGGTTGAGTCCGCGTCATAACCGGCAGATCCCCGGTGCTATTAGCAGCTGACATCTGCCAGTAATGACAGACATCGTAGCTGGCTCCTATGTCCGTCACTGAAATGGTTAAATGCCGTGATCAATGCCCTGGGGTGTAGGGGACTGAAGATGGGTTGCCAGGGAAGAATGGGGACTTTACCATCTTTCCCGCTGCTCCATGGATTGGTAATTGCTTATGGCTGACTTTGGCAACATAGATCAATGTAATGCAATAGCATTGCATTGATCTATGTAAGCCATCAAATGATGGCTTATGATAGGCCCCTTGGGAAGCCAAAAAAGGTGTAGAAAAAAGTTACAAAAGTTTTTAAAAATATAAAAAAAAATCCTCCCCTAATAAAAGTCCAAATCCATTGTTCAAATTTACACATTGTTAAAATAAAACCCTGTAAAAAATATATATATATGTATAATTGGTATTGTCGCGTGCATAATTGTCCGAACTATTAAATTATGATGTTTCTGATGCTACATGGCAAAAGGCGTAAACACAAAAAATTCCAAACTCCAAAACTGCTGATTTTTGGTCACATCACATCCCAGAAAAACCGTAATAAAAAGTGAACAAAAAGTCATATATATGCAAATGTGGTACTGTTAAAAACTGCAGCTCGTGGCACAAAAAAAACCCTAACATAGCTCCGTAGGTGGAAAAATATAAAAGTTATAGGGGTCAAAACATGGCATTAAACAAAATTTTTTTTTTTTTTACCTTAGAACGAAAAAAAATTAACCAAGTTTGGTATCATTGAAATCGTACTGATCAATAAAGATAGCATGTCAGATTTACTGTATTATGAACCCTGCAAAAAATTATTGCCCTACAGATTTGTGCAATTCCATTTTTTTTTCCAATTTTGCCATACATATATATTTTTTTTATAGCTCTGTAATACATTATATGATTAAATAAAGTGCACCAATGAAATGTACAACTTGTCCTGCAAATAAGAATACAACTTTGTTAGTTGTAAAATAAAAAAAAGTTATGGATCTTAGAATGTGTGAAGCAAAAAAACGTGAGCCAAAAAAAAAAAATCACTGGGTCATGAAGCGTTAAACACTTTTTCTCCCAAAAATCTACACATTTTTAACCAATGTATACTACAAATATCCATAAAATATTTTCTACATTATATAAAACATTTTTGTTAATGACAAGTACACTACCTGTCGTTAACAAAAATATTTTATATAATGTAGATAATATTTTATGTATATTTGTAGTATACATTGGTTAAAAAATGTGTAGATTTTTGGGAGAAAACATTTAATTGTGTCCCTGCTGCAAATACAGGAAGTGAGGGTATGACAAGCAGGGCTCTGTGCAGGCTCCTGGCTTGTCGATCATCCTGCTGTGTGAGTCGAGGGCATTTCACAGAGTCTCAGTGCTAGTGCTAGGCTATTTTGAACCCTAGGCAAGACATTTTTGGCATGGGGAATAGGGGGGAGGATATATTATTAGCTCCTCCCCTTTACAAAAGATGATACCATATACGCTTTACAGTAGATGCCTCTGGCTTATACGCAAAAAGGCATTTTTGGTAGATGACTCCACTAGGTAGGTAACCCCCCCCCCTCTCAATTAGGGGGATCCCCAAGTAGATAGGTAATTCCTCCACCCCCCCCAATTAGATAGATGGCCCCAGTAGGTACAAAGATATGAGGGGAATTTTCCTAGTAGGTATGTAGATAGGTAGGTAATCCCCTGTAGGTATGTAGATAGGTAGTTAGGGAGGTAGTCGGCCTGTAGCTATATAGATAGGTAGGTAATCCCCCTGTAGGTATGTAGATAAATAGGTAGGTAGTTAGGCAGTTAATCCCCCCTGTAGGTGAGATGACTGGTTCTGCCAGAACCCGTAGGGTTAATTCTTTCAAGTCCTGTTGTTTATTCTATGCTGGGACTACGCCTCTGTGCTCTGGGTGGGGTTCTGTGACTTTTCTGTGACTTTTTGGCTTGGCTTTTGACTCCTCTTTGGCTCTCTGTTATTGTACCCCATTCCTTCCTGGCTCGTTGACTTCGTATTCAGTGTGTGTGTGTGTGTGTATTTCGTTTTTTTTTCTGTTGGTTTTGTGTGCCTCCAGCTGTTCCTGACCTTTGTCACTTTTTGTAGTTTATTATTTTGAATGAAGAGAGTCCAGCTCACCTCCCGTGTCGTGCTATGCACGGACCGGTGCCCGGCCGGGCGCCCCGGATACTAGAAATGAAGAAGGAGTCCAGCACTGCAGTAAAGGCAGCTTTATTATGTGAGGAGCAAGCATTAAAAGCACACTAGTGTGACTAGTGTGCTTTTAATGCTTGCTCCTCACATAATAAAGCTGCCTTCACTGCAGTGCTGGACTCCTTCTTCATTCCTTTATTATTTTGACCAGTGACTGTCTATCACTTATTTAGTAAGGGACCGGCACCCTGGTTGTGGACCCGCTGCCTAGGGCGGGTATGCAAGTAGGCAGGAACAGTGGGAGTGGGCAAGTTCAGGGCTGCACTCTATCTTTGCCCGACATGACAGTAGGTATGTAGATAGGTAGGTAGTTAGGCAAGTAATCCCCCTGTGGGTATGTAGATAGATAGGTAGGTAATCCTCCTGTAGGTATGTAGTTAGGCAGGTAATCCTCCTGTAGGTATGCAGATGGATAGGGAGATAGGCAGGTAATCCCTCTGAGATATGCAGATAGATAGGAAGATGGGAAGGTAATCCCCCTGTAGGTATGTAGATAGGTAGGTAGATAGGTGATCTCCCTGTGGGTATGTAGATAGACAGGTAGGTAATCCCCTGTATGTAACCCAGCCCATCCCCCCACCCCCAACTAGGTTTATAGGTAAATGCCCCCAATCAGTGCCTCCAAAGAAAAAAAATCGAAATCCTACTCACCTTCTCTCAATTTCAAAGCTGAGGCCTCTGCACACTCTTCTTCTGGTCTGTGCTCCAGCACAGAACTTCTCACACAAGCCGCGCGCGATGAGATTACATCATCGCGCACGGCTTGGAGAACTGTGCTGCCGCAGTCCTGCAGGCGCTCACACCGAACAGAAGCGATGCAGGGGGGCGGCACGCAGTAAGTCCCAACTGTTGGGTTCTCTCCTCCAGCGAAAGTTCCAGTCGGGACTTCTGCACCGTGGCAAGCGGGTGGTTTAAAACTGCAAATGAGCACTGTAGTTAAGGGCGCTCATTTGCATTTTAAAAGTTTCTTTATTGGATTCCCCTGGTCTGGGGAATCTGGCTGACTGCACCCTGGGTGGCAGTGCGCTATAGGCGGCTGCCTAGTTAGCCTCGTGGCTGCACCAGCCCTGCTTGTCCTCAGTTCACAGAGCCCTGCTTGTCAACCCACACTTCCTGTATTTGGACTCCTCACAGAGACACACAGACAGTAGCTGCACAGACAAAAATATACACTTTTAATAACCAATATACATTATAAATATACATATAGATAGGAAGGTAGAAAGGTAATATAAATATATATATATATATATACATATATATATATATATATATATATATACACATATATATACAATGGTATTATCTACATTATATTAAAAGTTTTTGTTAATGACAGGTATACTTTAACTGTTTCCACTAGTTAACCTCTTTAGCTTATTTATGTAGCATGACTATCCTTCATACAAGCAGAAATTTTCAAGTGTCAGAAAATTCACAATTAATAAAAAAAAACTACCCAGAATCACTTAGAAAAGCTAAAGTATTACAAAGTTATTACCACATAGTGAAACAAGTCAGATTTAAAAATATTGACCTTTGTCCTTAAGGCCAAAGGGGTTAAAATAAAGTTTGCAAATATAAGAGCCTGAACACAAATTGTGTGTTCAAGAGACTTGACCTGATCCAGCTCGTAGACAGCCTTTCACAACTTTCCCTATGTGCAGCCATATAATTTCCCTGACCCGGACTGTACTCACCTCCATTGTAAACTGATACAATCTTACAGCCTATTCACAAATCCAGTCTATTATAATCTAATGCTCAGCCAATAAATACTTGTATTGTTTTTGCTGTTTAACCCCTTAAGGACTGAGCCCTTTTTCACCTTAAGGACTCGGCCATTTTTTGCAAATCTGACCACTGTCACTTTAAACATTAATAACCCTGGAATGCTTTTAGTTATCATTCTGATTCCGAGATTGTTTTTTCGTGACATATTCTACTTTAACGTAGTGGTAAAATTTTTTGGTAACTTGCATCCTTTCTTGGTGAAAAATCCCAAAATTTAGCATTTTTCTAACTTTGAAGCTCTCTGCTTGTAAGGAAAATGGATATTCCCCAAATTTTTTTTTTTTATTCACATATACAATATGTCTACTTTATATTTTCATCATAAAATTGATGAGTTTTTACTTTTGGAAGACACCAGAGGGCTTCAAAGTTCCGCAGCAATTTTCAAATTTTTCACAAAATTTTGAAACTCGCTTTTTTTCAGGGACCAGTTCAGGTTTGAAGTGGATTTGAAGGGTCTTCATATTAGAAATACCCCATAAATGACCCCATTATAAAAACTGCACCCCCGAAAGTATTCAAAATGACATTCAGTAAGCGTTTTAACCCTTTACGGGTTTCACAGGAATAGCAGCAAAGTGAAGGAGAAAATTCACAATCTTCATTTTTTACACTCGCATGTTCTTGTAGACCCAATTTTTGAATTTTTGCAAGGGGTAAAAAGGAGAAAATGTTTACTTGTATTTGAAACCCAATTTTTCTCGAGTAAGCACATACCTCATAAGTCTATGTAAAGTGTTCGGCGGGCGCAGTAGAGGGCTCAGAAGGGAAGGAGCGTCAAATGGTTTTTGGGGGGCATGTCACCTTTAGGAAGCCCCTATGGTGCCAGAACAGCAAAAAACCCCACATGGAATACCATTTTGGAAACTAGACCCCTCGGGGAACATAACAAGGGGTAATGTTAACCTTAATACCCCACAGGTGATTCACGACTTTTGCATATGTAAAAAAAAAAAAAAAATTTTTTTTACCTAAAATGCTTGGTTTCCCTAAAGTTTTACATTTTTAAAAAGGGTAATAGCAGAAAATACCCCCAAAAATTTGAAGCCCAATTTCTCCCGATTCAGAAAACACCCCATATGGGGGTGAAAAGTGCTCTGCTGGCGCACTACAGGTCTCAGAAGAGAAGGAGTCACATTTGGCTTTTTTGAAGAAAATTTTGCTCTGGGGGCATGCCGCATTTAGGAAGCCCCTATGGTGCCAGGACAGCAAAAAAAAAACACATGGCATACCATTTTGGAAACTAGACCCCTCAGGGAACGTAACAAGGGGTAAAGTGAACCTTAATACCCTACAGGTGTTTCACGACTTTTGCATATGTAAAAAAAAATAAAAAATGTACCTAAAATGCTTGGTTTCCCAAAAAATTTACATTTATACAAAGGGTTAAAGCAGAAAACACCCCCCAAAATTTGAAGCCCAATTTCTCCCGATTCAGAAAACACCCCATATGGGGGTGAGAAGTGCTCTGCTGGCGCACTACAGGTCTCAGAAGAGAAGGAGTCACATTTGGCTTTTTGAAAGCAAATTTTGCTCTGGGGGCATGCCGCATTTAGGAAGCCCCTATGGTGCCAGGACCGCAAAAAAAGCCCACATGGCATACCATTTTGGAAACTAGAGCCCTCGGGGAATGTAACAAGGGGTTAAGTGAACCTTAATACCCCACAGGCGTTTCACGACTATTGCATATGTAAAAAAAAATAAAAATTTTTTACCTAAAATGCTTCTATTCCCAAAAGCTTTACATTTTTAAAAAGGGTAAAAGCAGAAAATACCCCCCAAAATTTGAAGCCCAATTTCTCCCGAGTACGGCGATACCCTATATGTGACCCTTAACTGTTGCCTTGAAATACGACAGGGCTCCAAAGTGAGAGCGCCATGCGCATTTGAGGCCTAAATTAGGGATTGCATAGGGGTGGACATAGGGGTATTCTACGCCAGTGATTCCCAAACAGGGTGCCTCCAGCTGTTGCAAAACTCCCAGCATGCCTGGACAGTCAACGGCTGTCCGACAATACTGGGAGTTGTTGTTTTGCAACAGCTGGAGGCTCCGTTATGGAAACAGTGGCGTACCAGACGCTTTAATTTTTATTGGGGAGGGGAGGGGGGCTGTGTAGGGGTATGTGTATATGTAGTGTTTTTTTACTTTTTATTTAATTTTTTGTGGTAGTGTAGTGTAGTGTTTTTAGGGTACAGTCGCACGGGCGGGGGGTTCACAGTAGTTTCTCGCTGGCAGTTTGAGCTGTTGCAGAAAATTTGCTGCAGCTCAAACTTGCAGCCCGATACTTACTGTAAGCCTCCGCCCATGTGAGTGTACCCTGTACATTCACATTGGGGGGGACATCCAGCTGTTGCAAAACTACAACTCCCAGCATGCGCTGACAGACTGTACATGCTGAGAGTTTTAGTTTTGCAACAGCTGTAGGCACACTGGTTATGTATCACGGAATTTGTGACCTTACTCAGTGTTTCAAAACCAGTGTGCCTCCAGCTGTTGCAAAACTACAACTCCCAGCATGTACGGTGCATGGTGTAAGGTGACTGCTGGGAGTTGTAGTTTGCAACAGCTGGAGGCACACCGGTCGTGAAACACTGAGTTAGGTAAAAAAAAAACTCTAAGTTTCACAACCAGTGTGCCTTCAGCTGTTGCAAAACTACAACTCTCAGCAGTCACCGACAGCCAACGGGCATGCTGGGAGTTGTAGTTATGCAACCAGCAGATGCACCACTACAACTCCCAGCATGCACTTTAGCTGTTTGTGCAAGCTGGGAGTTGTAGTTATACAACAGCTGAAGGTACACTTTTCCATAGAAAAAATGTGCCTGCAGCTGTTGCAAAACCATAAGTCCCAGCATGCCCATAAGGGAATGCTGGGAGTTGTGGTGGTCTGCCTCCTGCTGTTGCATAACTACAGCTCCCAGCATGCCCTTTTTGCATGCTGGGAGCTGTTGCTAAGCAACAGCAGGAGGCTGTAACTCACCTCCTGCTGCTGCTTCATCACAGGACTGTCCCTCGCTGCCGCCGTCGCTCCTGGGGCCCCGATCCCAACATTGACGCCGGGGATCGGGGTCCCCAGCACCCGGGGTCGTCTTCCCGCACCCGCTCACGCCCTCCGGAAGAGGGGCGGAGCGGGTGCGGGAGTGACACCCGCAGCAGGCGCCCTGATTGGTCGGCCGGTAATCCGGCCGACGAATCAGGGTGATCTTGAGGTGGCACCAGTGCCACCTCACCCCTGCAGGCTCTGGCTGTTCGGGGCCGTCAGAGACGGCCCCGAACAGCCAGTAATTCCGGGTCACCGGGTCACTGGAGACCCGATTGACCCGGAATCGCCGCAGATCGCTGGACTGAATTGTCCAGCGATCTGCGGCGATCGCCGACATGGGGGGGCATAATGACCCCCCTGGGCAATATGCCGGGATGCCTGCTGAACGATTTCAGCAGGCATCCAGCTCCGGTCCCCAACCGGCTAGCGGTGGGGACCGGAATTCCCACGGGCGTATGGATACGCCCTGCGTCCTTAAGGACTCGGGATGCAGGGCGTATCCATACGCCCTGCGTCCTTAAGAGGTTAATATGCCCCATAATCCAATTTCCATATTAGCCTCATCTCAAGATCCTAACAACAAGTCTCACAAATAAACATCAATTAAGCTTTGAAACAAATGTCTTTAATTTGACAACTGGTTCCCTTTGCCCCAATAAAAGGTGTACTACGGTCTGCTAATATAATGTTCTAAACAATCAATGAATCAATGCCATAATAGATGTATAGTAAAACAAAAATAAACTAAAATGTTGCTCAAATCACATTCTCTACCCTATTGGTACAAAATTCCTCCCCTAAAAATAAATGCTCCCTTTGGAGACAATGCATGGCTTATGGTCTTAAGAGAATGGAACGGCATCAATACAAACATGAGACCAAATGAGGCCTTAGAGCATTCATGTATAATGTGGTCATGCCGTTGTTATTAGAAGCTCAGTGTCTTTGCTAAGTTATTTTAAGGATAATGTTTTGAGAAGTAGAAAGCCTTGGAGCCACCTACTGGCAGCCACATACGCATCTAGATCTTCCTCTCACAACAGGTAATAGATGATAAAATATGTGCAACATATGTTTAAGTTTTCTCATCCTGCAGATTATCCTTGAGTATCACATAACTAAATTAAAGTGTGAGACTATCCAAAGCTAACCAGTCAAATAAGTTAAATAAGACTTTTTGTATACTGAGCTAGGTATTTTTGTATTTAACATCCCAGATTTGCCCATAAATTATGTTGCAAAATAACATTACTATAGTGTAGCATATTATACAAAAACAAAGCCTTCAATGGCAGTAAAAACAAAACTAAAAGTAAAATGCATACCCAACCACCATAAAAATATTATTAGGCACAAGGCATGGTTAAAATACAACCAGATAATTAATATTAACCCCTTAAGGACCGGGGTTTTATCCGTTTTTGCATTTTGGTTTTTTGCTCCTTGCCTTTAAAAAATCATAACTCTTTCAATTTTGCACCTAAAAATCCATATGATTGCTTATTTTTTGCGCCACCAATTCTACTTTGTAATGACATCAGTCATTTTGCCCAAAAATCTACGGTGAAACGGAAAAAAAAATAATTGTGCGACAAAATTGAAAAAAAAAAACGCAGTTTTGCAACTTTTGGGGGCTTCCGTTTCCAAGTAGTACATTTTTCGGTAAAAATGACACCTTATCTTTATTCTGTAGGTACATAGGATTAAAATGATCCCCTACTAATATAGGTTTGATTTTGTCGTACTTCTGGAAAAAATCACAACTACATGCAGGAAAATTAATACATTTAAAATTGTCATCTTCTGACCCCTATAACTTTTTAATTTTTCCGTGTATGGGGCGGTATGAGGGCTCATTTTTTGCGCCGTGATCTGAAGTTTTTAACCCCTTAAGGACCAGGGGGTTTTCCGTTTTTGCATTTTCGTTTTTTGCTCCTTGCCTTTAAAAAATCATAACTCTTTCAAATTTACACCTAAAAATCCATATGATGGCTTATTTTTTGCGCCACCAATTCTACTTTGTAATGACGTCAGTCATTTTGCCCAAAAATCTATGGTGAAACGGGAAAAAAAATCATTGTGCGACAAAATTGAAAAAAAAACGCTGTTTTGTAACTTTTGGGGGCTTCCGTTTCTACGTAGTACATTTTTTGGTAAAAATGACACCTGATATGTATTCTGTAGGTCCATACGATTAAAATGATACCCTACTTATATAGGTTTGATTTTGTCGGACTTCTGGAAAAAATCATAACTACATGCAGGAAAATGAATACGTTTAAAATTGTCATATTCTGACCCCTATAACTTTTTTATTTTTCCGTGTATGGGGCGGTATGAGGGCTCATTTTTTGCGCCGTGATCTGAAGTTTTTAACGGTACCATTTTTGCATTGATAGGACTATTAGGCACAAGGCATGGTTAAAATACAACCAGATAATTAATATTAACCCCTTAAGGACCGGGGTTTTATCCGTTTTTGCATTTTGGTTTTTTGCTCCTTGCCTTTAAAAAATCATAACTCTTTCAATTTTGCACCTAAAAATCCATATGATTGCTTATTTTTTGCGCCACCAATTCTACTTTGTAATGACATCAGTCATTTTGCCCAAAAATCTACGGTGAAACGGAAAAAAAAATAATTGTGCGACAAAATTGAAAAAAAAAACGCAGTTTTGCAACTTTTGGGGGCTTCCGTTTCCAAGTAGTACATTTTTCGGTAAAAATGACACCTTATCTTTATTCTGTAGGTTCATAGGATTAAAATGATCCCCTACTAATATAGGTTTGATTTTGTCGTACTTCTGGAAAAAATCACAACTACATGCAGGAAAATTAATACATTTAAAATTGTCATCTTCTGACCCCTATAACTTTTTAATTTTTCCGTGTATGGGGCGGTATGAGGGCTCATTTTTTGCGCCGTGATCTGAAGTTTTTAACCCCTTAAGGACCAGGGGGTTTTCCGTTTTTGCATTTTCGTTTTTTGCTCCTTGCCTTTAAAAAATCATAACTCTTTCAAATTTACACCTAAAAATCCATATGATGGCTTATTTTTTGCGCCACCAATTCTACTTTGTAATGACGTCAGTCATTTTGCCCAAAAATCTATGGTGAAACGGGAAAAAAAATCATTGTGCGACAAAATTGAAAAAAAAAACGCTGTTTTGTAACTTTTGGGGGCTTCCGTTTCTACGTAGTACATTTT
This sequence comes from Hyla sarda, assembly GCF_029499605.1. Lineage (NCBI taxonomy): Eukaryota > Metazoa > Chordata > Amphibia > Anura > Hylidae > Hyla > Hyla sarda. The sequence goes on from NC_079192.1 coordinate 296,007,255, forward strand.
TTGGTAAAAATGACACCTGATATGTATTCTGTAGGTCCATACGATTAAAATGATACCCTACTTATATAGGTTTGATTTTGTCGGACTTCTGGAAAAAATCATAACTACATGCAGGAAAATGAATACGTTTAAAATTGTCATATTCTGACCCCTATAACTTTTTTATTTTTCCGTGTATGGGGCAGTATGAGGGCTCATTTTTTGCGCCGTGATCTGAAGTTTTTAACGGTACCATTTTTGCATTGATAGGACTTATTGGTCACTTTTTATTCATTTTTAAATGATATAAAAAGTGACCAAAAATGCACTATTTTGGACTTTGGAATTTTTTTGCGCGCACGCCATTGACCGAGCGGTTTAATTAATGATATATTTTTATAATTCGGACATATCCGCACGCGGTGATACCATATATGTTTATTTATTTTTTTATTGGAAAAGGGGGATGATTCAAACTTTTAATAGGGGAGGAGTTAAATGATCTTTATTCACTTTTTTTTTTCACTTTTGTTTTTGCAGTGTTATAGCTCCCATAGGGACCTATAACACTGCACACACTGATCTTCTATGTTGATCACTGGTTTCTCATAAGAAACCAGTGATCAACGATTCTGCCGCATGACTGCTCATGCCTGGATCTCAGGCACTGAGCAGTCATTCGGCGATCGGACAGCGAGGAGGCAGGAAGAGGCCCTCCCGCTGTCCTGTCAGCTGTTCGGGATGCCGCGATTAGCCGCGGCTATTCCGAACAGCACGACTGAGCTAGTCGGGAACTTTCACTTTCACTTTTAGCCGCGCGGCTCAGCTCTGAGCGCGCGGCTAAAGGGTTAATAGCGCGCGGTGCCGCGATCGGCGCTGCGCGCTATTAGAGGCGGGTCCCGGCTTCACTATGACGCCGGGCCCGCCGTGATATGACGCGGGGTTACTGTGTAACCCCGCGTTATATCAGAAGAGCAGGACCAAGGACGTACCGGTACGTCCTTGGTCCTTAAGGGGTTAACAGTACCATCTTTGCATTGATAAGACTTATTGATCGCTTTTTATTCATTTTTAAATTATATAAAAAGTGACCAAAAATGCACTATTTTGGACTTTGGAATTTTTTTGATTCACATATACAATATGTCTACTTTATGTTGCATCATAAAGTTGACATGTTTTTACTTTTTGAAGACATCAGAGGGCTTCAAAGTATAGCAGCAATTTTCACATTTGGCACGAAAATTTCTCAATCAGAATTTTTCAGGGACCAGTTACGTTTAGAAGTGAATTTGAGGGTCTTTATGTTGGAAATCCCCTATGATGGACCCATTATGAAAACTGCACCCCTCACAGCATTCAAAATGACATTCAAAGAGTTTGTTAACACTTTAAGTGTTTCACAGTAATAGCAGCAAAATGGAGGAGAAAAATCTAAATCTCCATTTTTAACACTAACATGTTATTGTAGCCCCATTTTTTTTCTCGTTTTTACTAGGGGTAAAAGGTAAAAAGGCCCCCCAAAACTTGCAATTAATTTACTCTTTAGTAAGGAAATACCTCATATGTGGATGTAAACTGCTCTGTGGGTGCAATAGAGGGCTCAGAAGGGAAGGAGCCACAATGGGAGTTTGGAGATCGAATTTTGCTGAAATGGTTTTTCATGATGTCAGAATAGAAAAAAAAAACACATGGCATACTTTTTTTGGAAACTACACCCCTCATGGAACGTAACAAGAGGTAAATTGAGTCTTTTTACTCCACAGGTGACTGACGAACTTTCGTTAAAGTGGGACATGAAAATGAAAAATTTGATTTTTAACACTAATATGCTGGTGTTCACCCAAACTTTTCATTTTCACAAGGAGTAATAGAAGAAAATGCCCCCCAAAATTTGTAACCCCATTTCTCTCGAGTAAGGAAATACTTCATATGTAGATGTAAAGTGCTCTGTGGGTGCTCTAGAGGGCTCAGAAGGGAAGAGGGACATTGGGCTTTTGGAGAGCGAATTTTGCTGAAATGGTTTTTGGGGGCATTTAGGAAGCCCCTATGATGCCAGAACAGTAAAAAAAAACACATGGCACACTATTTTGGAAACTACACCCCTCACAGAACATCACAAGGAGTAAAGTGAGCCTTAATACCCCACAGGTGATTGACAAACTTTCGTTAATGTGGGACGTAAAAAAGAAAAAAATTCGTTTTCAATAAAATGCTGGTGTTACCCCAAATTTTTAATTTTTCACAAGGGGTAATAGGAGAAAAAGCCCCCAAAAATTTGCAACCCCATTTCATAGTATGGAGATACCCCATATGTGGATGTAAAGTGCAGGTGAACTACAATGCTCTGAAGAGAAAGAGCGACATTGGGCTTTTGGAAAGAGAATTTGGTTGGAATGGAAGTCGGGGGCCATGTGCGTTTACAAAGCCCCCATGGTGCAAGAACAGTGGACCCCCCCCCCCCACATGTGACCCCATTTTGGAAACTACACCCCTCATGGAATGTAATAAGGGGTGCAGTGAGCATTTACACCCCACTGGCGTTTGACAGATCTTTGAAACAGTGGGCTGTGCAAATAAAAAATAAAAATTTTCACGGACCACTGTTTAAAAAATCTGACAGACACCTATGGGGTGTAAATGCTCACTCTACCCCTTATTACATTCCATGGGGGGTGTAGTTTCCAAAATGGGGTCAAATGTTGGGTCCACTGTTCTGGCACCGTGAGGGCTTTGTAAACCCACATGGCCTTCAATTCTAGCCTAATTCTCTCTCCAAAAGCCAAATGGTGCTCCTTCTCTTTTAAGCATTGTAGTTCGCCCGCAGAGCACTTTACATCCACGTATGGGGTATTTCCATACTCAGAAGAAGTGGTGTTCCAAATTTTGGGAGGATTTTTTCCTATAACCCCTTGTGAAAATTAAAAATTTCAGGTAACACCAGCATTTCAGGGAAAAAAAAACTAATTTTAAATTTTCACATCCAACGTCAAAGATCTGTGGAGTCTTAAGGCTCACTATACCCCTTGTTACATTCCTTTAGGGGTGTAGTTTTCAAAATAGGGTCAAATGTGTGTTTTTTTTGCGTTCATGTCAGAACTGCTGTAACAGTAATTGGCCAACCCCCCTGTGCAAATCACCAATTTAGGCCTCAAATGTACATGGCTCTCTCTCACTTCTGAGCCCTGTTGTGCATCCCCAGAGCATTTTACATCCACATATGGGCTATTTATGTACTCAGGAGAAATTGTGTTACAAATTTTGGGGGTCTTTTTCTCCTTTTACCTCTTTTGAAAATGAAAAGTATGGGGCAACCCCAGCATGTTAATGTCAATTTTTTTACACTAACATGCTGGTGTAGCCCCCAACTTTTCCTTTTCATAAGGGGTAAAAGGAGAAAAATCCCTCCAAAATTTGTAACGCAATTTCTCCTGAGTACTGAAATACCCCATATGTGGCCCTAAACTGTTGCCTTGAAATACGACAGGGCTCTGAAGTGAGAGAGCGCCATGCGCATTTGAGGCCTAAATTAGGAATTTGCAATAGGGGTGGACCCGGATACAAGGATGGTGCTTGTCTCCACCAAAACCTTATGGCAGTGTTTCCCAAACAGGGTGCCCCCAGCTATTGCAAAATTCCCAGCCTGCAGGGACAGTGAATGGCTGTCCGGCAATACTGGCAATTGTTGTTTTGCAACAACTGGCGGCTCAGTTTAGGAAACACTGCCGTATGTGATGTTTTCCATTTTTATTTGGGGGGGGGGGAACTGTTTAAGGGTATATGTAGTGTTTTACTTTTTAATTTCTACAAACTTGTAGAAGGACACCCACTGTAAACCCCCACCCGTGTGAATGTACCCTGTACATTCACATGGGGGGGGGGCGCCCCAAACCTTCTGCTGTTGCAAAACTACAACTCCCAGAATGCACTGACAGACCGTAAATGCTGGGATTTGTAGTTTTGCAACAGCTGTAGGCAAACTGGTGGGGAACCACTGAGTTAGGAAACAGACTCTAGCTCAGTGATTCCAACCCGTGTGACTTCAGCTGTTGCAAAACTACAACTCTCAGCATGTACGGTCTGTCAGTGTATTCTGGGAGTTGTAGTTTTGAAACAGCTGGAGGCACACGGGTTGGAATCACTGAGTTAGGAAACAGACTCTAGCTCAGTGTTTCCCAACCAGTGTGCCTACAGCTGTTGCAAAACTACAACTCCCAGGATGCACTGACAGCCGAAAGGCATGCTAGGAGTTGTAGTTATGCAACAACTGGGGAAGAACAGTTCGGAGAGGGAATAAGTTATGTTGCACTACAGATGTCCTTTAAAGTTTTTGATATTGCACTGCGCACTTTGCTATTTTAATGTAATCATTTGTAGTTTTCAATTGTATATATTCTCTATACAATATTTTTGGGGTAATATAATACTACTGTGGGTGCAGCTGACATTCATCATTGTATATGTATGGGACTTTAAAAAAATTATTTCTATTTTCTTCTAATTTTTGGGTGTGCATTATTGTATAGTTGCTAGCTTTCTCCATTTGCACAATAGCATTTGGGGCAACTTTATGCACCCATAGGTTTCCTATTTTATGCTGTTCCCTTCTCCTGGTTTTATCCCTCTTGTGCATTATCACAGTGAAAATGTTTTTTGATAGTAAAACGTTTAATGGACTTGTTAAGGTCCATTAAAGGGGTATTCCACCCCTAGACATCTAATCCCCTATCCAAAGCATAGGGGATAAGATGTCAGATCACGGGGGTCCCGCTGATGGACACCAGTGGGACCCCCGCGCTCTGACATCTTATCCCCTATGCTTTGGATAGGGGATAAGATGTCTAGAGGTGGAGTACCCCTTTAAGGTGATAATAAAATCAAAGTCCTGGTCTGGGGAAAGCCCCAAACCCAATTTCAAGATGTGTCTGTTCAGGTGTTGAATTCGTAGAGGATAAATGTAAAATATCCAAACCAGGTTGTTGATTCTGTTCTTGCCACCGCCATTTTATGTAGCCTTTTTGTTAGCTTTATCTTTGGATAGTAAGAAGGTTTGCAGACATTTTTATGAGGTTTACTCTTAGAAATTGAAGCTTCATTTTCCAAACCATTTTTTTAGTTATTAGATGAATCTCCAGTATCTGCAGACAAAACTCACTCTGCCCTATGATGTATCAGGGTTTCTCTCTTTTAGATTTTAGGATATATTTTGGAAATGCAGGGTTATCTTGTCTACCTCATTCATATATTTGAATAGTCCTGTACTCTTAAAAGTCCCTTTGAATTTGAAACTTTTCTATTTGTGCAATGGTATCTTCTATCATTTCCTTTATGTTTTTAACCCCTTAAGGACCAAGCATTTTTCTGTTTTTACACTTTCGTTTTTTCCTCCTCACCTTTTAAAAATCATAACCCTTTCAATTTTGCACCTAAAAATCCATATGAGGGCTTATTTTCTGCGCCACCAATTCTACTTTGGAATGACATCAGTCATTTTACACAAACATTTATGGTGAAACGGAAAAAAAAATCATTGTGCGACAAAATTGAAGAAAAAACACAATTTTGTAAATTTTGGGGGCTTCTGTTTCTAGGCAGTACATTTTTCGGTAAAAATGACACTTTATCTTTATTCTGTAGGTTCATACGATTAAAATGATACCCTACTTATATAGGTTTGATATCGTCATACTTCTGGAAAAAATCATAACTACATGCAGGAAAATTTATACATTTAAAATTGTCCTTTTCTGACCCCTATAACTTTTTTATTTTTCCACGTACAGGGCGGTTTGAGGGCTAATTTTTTGCGCCGTGATCTGAAGTTTTGATCGGTACCATTTATTTTGATTGGACTTTTTGATCGCTTTTTATTCCTTTTTTTATGGTATGAAAAGTGACCAAAAATACGCTATTTTGGACTTTGGAATTTTTTTGCATGTACGCCATTGACCGTGCAGTTTAATTAATGATATATTTTTATAGTTTAGACATTTACGCACGCAGCAATACCACATATGTTTATTTTTCTTATGGTTACATATTTTTTATATGGAATTTGGGAAAAGGGGGGTGATTTAAACTTTTAATAAAGAAGGGGTTAATGTGTGTGTTTTTAAACTTTTTTTTTTACTTTTTTTTTTTACACTTTTAGTCCCCTTAGGGGACTTTTAGGAGGAATCATTAGATTCCTCATACAGATCATTGTGGTTTCAAAAAACCACAATGATCTGCGTGCTCTGCGCTCGATTGATAAAGCCTGGCCCTGCCAGAGAGCCGGAGCCGCCGCAGCAGGAGAGGTAAGCCCTCAGGCTACCTCAGTAGTGGATCGCTCCCCCGCGATCGCGCTGCGGGGGGGCGATACACCCCACTAGACCACCAGGGACTGTATACAGGCACCTTTAGATGCCGCTGTCAAATTTGACAGCGGCGATCTAAAGGGTTAATAGCCGGCCGCGGCGATCGCCGCATGTCGGCTATTAACGCCGGCCCCCAGCTACAGGAATCAGCTAGGGGCTGGCCGGTATGACGCGGGCTCGAGTCGGGAGCCCGCGTCATACCCCGGTAACGGCCATTGGACGAGTATAGACGTCCATGGTCGTTATCGGGTTAAACAAGGTGTCATAGTCCTTATGTGAAATGAAAGGTTGTAACAAAATGTTCTTATTATCAATTTCCTCTTGGATTTCTTTTAGTTGTCTTTCTCATATTTGATGATAATTTTCATGAAGTTAAAGGGGTACTCCAGTGGAAAATTTTTTTTTTTTTTTTTAATCATCTGGTGCCAGAAAGTTAAACAGATTTGTAATTCATTCTATTTAAAAGATTTAACCTTCCAGTACCTATTAGCAGGTATATTACAGAGAAAGTTCCTTTCTTTTTGGATTTCTTTTTTTTTTTTTCTGTCCACAGTGCTCTCTGCTGACACCTCTGTCCATATCAGGAACTGTCCAGAGCAGCATAGGTTTGCTATGAAGATTAGCTCCTACTCTGGACAGTTCCTGATACAGAAAGAGGTGTCAGCAGAGAGCACTGTGGACAGAAAAAAAAAAAGAAATCCAAAAAGAAAAGAACTTTATCTGTAGTATAAAGCAGCTAATAAGTACTGGAAGGATAAAGATTTTTCAATAGAAGTAATTTACAAATCTGTTTTACTTTCTGGCCCCAGTTGATTAAAAAAAAATGTTTTCCACCTTTAATGGAGCTACTAGAGAGACAATGATTTTACTCTTGTACGAACTTATCTAAAAAAAAATATATATATATATATATGTGGGTATTTTACAAAAGCACAATCCGCAAGAGATCCTTGGACACATAAGGATCCCAAATCCCAACAAATATGTGTTTCTTTGTACAGTAATTTCTAAAGCTGTCAAATTCCAAATAGTTCTAAATGATTTGACTTGTAAACCGTTATTCTCTGTTGTAAGCACTCTTTGTGTCCCAGTCTTGTGAACACGTCCCGTATGTTCTGGTAGCCATGTGTTAGCTGACAGGCATTTTCTTTCTTATCTATTAAGCATCTTGGAGATGGAGGAGGATGCCATAAGCCCATCTCTACTGTTTGGCAGCAGAAATAAGATATAGGGCTATGAGCATTTTATCAGCATATTATCTGGGCATAGGACCCACATAAAAATGCCAATCTATGTCCCTGCTCTGCTCCTTTGGTGACCTGGGTGTGGGGCACCCCCACAGGACCTGTAGGCAAACTGGTGCCTCCAGTGCTTGTAGCAAAGAATACCTTTGTGGACACATATTGCAGTACGCTGTAGATTTTCTGCAGCAGAAAATGTGCCAAAGACAGAAGTGCATCCAGCTGGAAAGAGGAAATATAGCACCTTTCTTCATATTTCTCCTTCCAGTTGGATTCACTTTTGCCTTTGGCCCATCTGCAACATGTGTTCCCATCCTAATACAGCATGCGATGAAGCATAACACAGTACTTTTATTGTGAAATCCAACAGAAATAAACCCATGTGCACCTCCACAGCAGAATTTCTGCTTACTTTATTCACATTTGTAAATTATACTATCTGTTCATTTAAATGAATGTAAATGAATGTGTTATAGGGGATATAACTGAACTATATATATATATATATATATATATATATATGTATATATGTTGTTGTTAAGTTATATCCCCTTTAACTTTATACTGTGTGATCGAAGGTCAAATTGTCATATGTCCACAAAAACCTTTGATCGGGTGACCTTACTATTTCCTATGACTGTGTATGAAATGACATTGCATGTAACAATGAACTTGGCACAAAATACCAAACATAAGTAACATGCATGAAGTGTGACTATTCCATAACAACGACTACATGGTTTCATTCTTCGTGCTGTCATTTAGTGCACTATTGAAAGAGATAAGTGCATAAGATATTTGCTTATATAACTAGGAATGAAATGATGCAATTCTTTTATACAGAAAGATCAGTAACTAGGGTCTTATAAAAGGAAATGTATTGTCTAGATTTTGTTTTCCTGTTAAGAGCCAGATACTGATAGATATGCTTTATAGCAAGCCCTATGGACATAGGTAGAGATGGGCGAATTTTTCAAAAATTCGATTCGGCCAATTCGCCAAGTTTTCCTAAAAAATTTGGTTCGGCTATTTCCGGGCTACAGAGAGCCTTAATAGGGGTGTAGAACACTTTGCCTTGCCGTAACACTCATAGGAAGTGTGCTGGGGTAGTGAAATAATACTGTTATTCAGTATGGCATGCAGATTACAGGCATCGCTATTAGAATCACTGCCGCAGAGTGGCACAATGAAAGAGTCTGGATGTGGCAGCAGGGTCGGGAGATCATTTGGCGTCACAATGGTTCCTTGCAGTCTTTGAGTGGTGAGTGCTTCCTGTGATGATCTCAATTGGCAGACTATGAAACGACTTCTAAACTCTCCCTGCCTGCCTGCCTGCAGTGCTGTAGGTTTGAGGTCAATGGATGTCCCCTGTGCTGATCTGTATTGTCAGTAACGCTGATTAGTGACCACACAGTGTCTGCTCTCTCTATAGCCAGAACAAATGCGGGCTTGAGGTGAATGGATTCACCACTGTAAAAATCTGTATTGTCATTAATAGTGATTAGTGCGCACACAAAGTCTCTGCTCTCTCAGCAAAATGACCGGAAATGCCCGTCTTTGGCAATGGCTGACGAATATATAGGGCTGTGACATCACAGGGCTGGCTGGCTGCTGATAGGCTGCATGTCACCATGTGATTCAGGGTGATCCCGCTTACCCGCCTTCCTACTTCCCAGACTTCCTTGCCCCATGTCCTCACATGTGTAGCTGCCATTTTAGCCCCCCGGGCCGCACAAAATGTAGTGAATGAAGAGATTTGTTACCAAGAAGCGTCAGGAAATTTGGATTCGTTCAGAATTAAATTTTTCATGAAATTCGGAATGAATTTGACTTCATCAGCTTCGATTCACCCATCTATAGACGTAGGCAACAATACACATGAATGGGAAAGGTGTCTAGGCATGCTCTGTGACCTTTAAAGAGGTCATTCCACAAGAAGGGGGAGACTGAGCTTTAGCTATTGGAAAGATCATGCCTTATCTATACACTAGTGTCATCTTTCGCTCAGATGTTGTACTAATTACTTTCCAGCAGCCTCCTCTTTTACTTTTACAGACAGAACACGAAGCCTCTGATAAGTTTTAGGTATATTGGCCAAAATATACATAATAAAATTGAAAATAAAAAAAAAAATCTCCAAAAATTCATCACAATACTGTCCAAAATAAAAAGGTATTCTGACATCTACAAGAGCATGCCTACAGTCTGTTTTATTTTGGTATATATTAGACATAAAGCATATAACCATGGTGTACAACTGAAACATGATGTGAAAAGCTTTTATTAATTCTACTATAGCAGTGTAATGTCCGTTTATTTGCTTTTGTATCTTCCTGTTTGGATGAGTATTCACACACTAGTTTATTCTGAGCAGTTTGCTATTCCTCCTGGATAGGGATTAGCCAATGCTCTGAACAAATGAGAACTCTGGTGGGTCTATTTTAACCAGAGTTCTCCTGAATTCTAGCTGGTGGTTATTTTGTGCAATAATGCTACTATGATGTCTGTTTGTGCAATACTCTGACTATGTCTACTTGAGCATTTACCTTGTATTTATCTTGTGATTTTATCTGAGTTTTAGCCATGGTTAAATAGTCTTGTTTATTGTAGATTTTAGTCTGTTTCATCTGTCGGTTTTTAGGATTGTATGTCCTTTCTGCTTAGTCTTTGTTCACACTGTCTGAGTCTAGTCTAGTTTTACCTGTGCTCTGTATGTAATAATTCCTGTTTGTTATCCTGGAGTCTATTTAGACTCATCTGGTTCTGATTTAGAGTTTCATGTGTTATATTTCTGTTCCCTACTGGGTCAGCATCCTTATCACACAGTGGAGTGTGCCCGCTGGCCAGTAGTCTATTTTGCTTTATTATAATGGCTACTCCTTTTGTGGAGTGGGGTGTCCGGTTTGTTTGTTTTTTTGTCCCAGTGTGATCAGTGTCCTATGTTACCTGATCAGTTTAGTGTTTTAGCTCTCAGTTCTTCCATTCATCCCCTGCATTTCTTGGATTCTGATGTATACATACCTAGTCTTTTTCATTTTATCATGTCTCCCGTTTATCTAGATTCCGGTTTGTGAACAGTTTGTTTTTATACTATATTCTGCCCTGTTAGTATTTGCATCCTGTTCGGTTTTTCTGTTCTGGTTTTAGTATCCCCGTTCTGTTTTTGGCCTGTGACCAACTATGTATATTATTTGTTTTTACCTCACTTCACTTTAGCGCAGGCTGGGACCGGCTCCAAGTTGTCGATTCACCGCTTAGGGTGTATGGGCAAGTGGGCAGGTAGAGTGTCACTAGGGACAGCTTACTGCTCACTCTCCCTGTCCACCCAGTCGGTCATAACAGCAGAACAAAGAGTATATAATTTTCAAGTTACTATATCTACAGAAGACATCTTATCCCCATTCCTTAGGATAGGGTATAAGAAATCTAGGGGCGGAGTACCCCTTTAATAGAAGTATGACTTATTAAATGTGGACCAGTTACCCACATCAACCAATCAGGTTTCATGTCTTTGTATGTTACAACCATTTTTACAAACTGAACAGCTTTTTTTGTAGCATAGAGAAATGCAGGATGTAGAATCTAGGGAATTGCTGCAGACGTTGCATAAATTTAAGCGATGTTATGGTTTCAGCAAGTCTCAAAACCACAAATCAATCGAATTCCTTCTTTTGAATACATAGAAAAGGAAGCCCATATAATCAGAGCTCCAACCAACTGGTTTCAGCAAATCATTAAAAAAATCAATAGAATCATTTACTGTTTATGTCTAATTGATAAGAACTATCCTGGTTTGATGCTATTTGCATTCATATGTTATATGATTGATAAAAAAAAAAAAAAAAAAAAAAGTAAAACTATCACTTGAAGGTAGATTCAAAAGAGCATGGGATTTGCTGGTTATAATAACCACTCTGCACAATGTAAAAATAGTACAATACAAAACAAATGTTTTAGAATCCAAATAATGTAGGCATAAAATGAGGCACAAACAATTGGGAGAATTTATCAAGCCTAACCAGTTTGTGGTGTAAAACAAAATCGAAATTAAACTTTTTGCACAAACCTCATTTTGCTCAAACTTTTCTGACTTTTCAGTATTTTTTTTTTCTGTCACTTTTGTACCTCGTCTACCAAAGCATCATTGCTTCAGTATAAAAAAGGCATGGTAAACCCCTTAAGAACCCTTGACGTACGCTCACGTCATGACACCCTGGTACTTAAGGACCCATGACGTACGCGTACGTCATGGACAATTCCGGTCCCCGCCGGGTGGGGACCGGACCGGGATGCCTGCTGAAATCATTCAGCAGGCATCCCGTGCAAACGCCCAGAGGGATCATTAGACCCCCCCATGTCGGCGATCGCAAAAAAACGCAAGCGAATTCACACTTGTGAATCGCTGCGATTCCGGTGATGCGGGTCACTGTTGATTTCCCCCCCCTGACCCCCTAATAGGTCCCCAAGGGTCCGCCGCAATTTTTCAGTGTGACCCGGGCCCTATTAGGGGTTCAGGGCGCTGCATTTGGCCCCCCATTTTTTTTGTTGGCCGCAGCGCTTTCCCCCCCCCATACAGTTTATAGTTACACCAATCACACACAGTACATACTCCCCACCCCCCCAACACCCCCCCACCCCCCCCCACGACACTGCCACCCCACCACCACCCCCCGCCACCGTAGAAAAAGGCGATGGCTCGCCAGGCATTTTTGGCAGCGGAGGCATATGCTTTTCTTGCCTCCGATTCCAGTGAGGACGGTGAAGATCCAACATTCCTGTGTTCTTCATCGTCCTCCTTATCATCTAGTACTGATGATGAGTCCCCTGTACGGCGGAGGAGACGCCGCCAGGCGAGGCCACGCACCCCCCATGATAGTGGCCCAGTGGCCGGCACTAGTACAAGCGACAATGCCGCTGGTACTAGGAGTCCGACCCCCCAGACAAGTTTACCAGAGCCCCCTTCCGGTGAACCTTTCTGGAGACCCCCAGAGGGTTATCAGCCACGGGTTCCGGAGCTTGTTGGCGACTCCGGAATCGGGATTGACACGGCCGGGTTCACTGAAATTTAATATTTCAGTTATTTTTTCAGTGACGGCCTGGTCAATCTAATGGTGGAGCAGACGAATCTGTACGCCAGGCAGTTCATCGCCCACCACCCAGATTCTTTTTTGGCCAGGCCCAATGAATGGCGCGCCATTGATGCAACAGAGATGAGGACATTTTGGGGCCTCTTGCTGCATATGGGCCTGGACAAAAAGCCTAGTGTCAGGCACTACTGGAGCGGGGACGTCCTATACAAGACCCCGCTTTACAGTATGGCCATGACACGGAAGCGGTTCGAGGCCATTCGGAAATGCCTTCATTATGCAGATAATGAGGCATGTCCGCCCCAAGGTGATCCCACCTATGACCGGCTTTACAAAGTGAGGACGGTCATCGATCACTTTGGGGCCAAATTTTTGGAGGCCTACGTACCGCTAAGAGACCTCTCGGTTGATGAGTCTCTTGTCAGTTTTAAGGGGAGACTCATCTTCCGCCAGTATATTCCCTCGAAGCGGGCGCAATATGGCGTGAAGCTCTATAAACTTTGTGAGAGTACACCGGGTACACTTACAAGTTTAGAGTGTATGAGGGAGGAGATTCCTGTATTGAACCCCCAGATTGTTCCCCCACTCTGGATGTTAGCGGGAAACTCGTTTGGGAGCTTGTGCACCCATTGCTGGATAAGGGTTACCATGTGTACGTGGACAACTTTTATACCAGCATCCCTCTCTTCAGATCCCTTGCCGCCAGATCGACGTCCGCTTGTGGGACCGTGCAAAAAAACCAGAGAGGCCTCCCTCTAAATTTTGTTAAGACACCTATTCCCAAGGGTGAGTCCCGTGCCCTTTCCCATGAAAACCTGTTGTTGGTCAAGTATAAGGATAAGAGGGATGTCCTTATGCTGACCACTATTCATGGCAACGGCAGCTCACCTGTCCCTGTGCGAGGTACCACAACACCGGTCCTCAAGCCCGATTGTATTTTGGACTACTACAATCGGTATATGGGGGGGGGGGGGAGTTGATCTGATCAAGTCCTCAAGCCATACATGGCCATGCGCAAAACACGGGTATGGTACAAAAAAGTTGCGGTCTACATGGTACAGGTTGCCATGTACAACGCTTTTGTACTGTCTCAGCACGCTGGCAACACAGGGACATTCCTCCAGTTACAAGAAGAAGTCCTAAAGGTCCTGATCTTTGACGACTTCCCAAGGAACTGGAGTAATAGGTGCCAGGATCGTCCCAGGCCAACACTTTCCAGGTGAAGTCCCCCACATTGGCAAGAAGGGACGAACCCAGAAAAGATGCAGAGTGTGTTACAAGAGGGGGATACGGAAGGATACCACCACTCAATGTGACACTTGCCCCGATCATCCGGGCCTCTGCATTAAGGATTGCTTCAGGGAGTATCACACTTCCATGGAGTACAAAATTTTCCCTTCTCATTTTAATTTTCCATAATTTGACCCCAATGTACCAAGTCCAGAGTACATTCCAAGTTTTAACCCCATAAACCACTAAATTGCCCAAAATAATGTTTCATCTGGAAAAAAAAAAAAACTAATAAGACCTCTGGGTGTATTTTTTTTTTTTACAAAAAATGGGTCATGGGTCACTGAGTCACTATCATCGGGGACTTTTTATGTTGCCTCAAATGTGCAGCGCTCTCTCTCCACCTCAGCAGGTGCGCATTTGAGGCAACAGGTTAGGGACGGCCACACACATCACATTCCCAGAATGATGATTCAGAGCACAGGGTTTGGGGTGTGCATATTTTTTAGTTTTGGCTATGCTCTGGGTCATCATTCTGGGAACATAATTTATAATTTTATGTCCCACTGTACCCCATTTTAGTTATTTAGTGTACCCCGGTTATTTACCCCATGTAATGCCCCTTGAGGGGGGGGTCCCACTGTTCTGGCTCCATAGGAGAAAGCCAAAGCTCAAGGACCCTGACTGATCTCCGGCACCTCTGAGACCGGTGTGCATGCTGTTTACACCAAGATGTGAGGTATGTCCTTACTCCTAAGAAATGTATTTACACATTTACAATGAAATTTTCTCCTTTTACCACTTGTGAAAATGAAAAATTTGGGGTAACCCCAGCATTTTAGTGTAAAAAAATAAAATTTTTCATTTTCCCATCCCACTTCATGAATATTTATCAAACACCTGTGGGGTGTTAAGGCTCACTTTACCCCTTGTTACATTCCTTGAGGGGTCTAGTTTCTAAAATAGTATGCCATGTGTTTTTTTTTTTGCTGTCCTGGCCCCATAGGGGCTTCCGAAATGCGATATGCCCCCCATTTCAGCAACATTTGCAAATGTGACTCCTTCTCTTCTGAGCATTGTAGTAAGCCCGCAGTGCACTTGACGTCCACATATGGGGTATTTCCATACTCAGAAAAGATGGGGTTACACATTTTGGGGGGCATTTCTCTTATTACCCCTTGTAAAAATGTAACATTTTGGGAAAAAAATGCATTTTAGAGGAAAATAATAAAAAAACATTTACACATCCAAAGTCGTCAAACACCTGTGGGGTGCTAAGGCTCACTGTACCCCTTGTTACGTTCCTTGAGGGGTGTAGTTTCCAAAATAGTATGCCATGTGGGTTTTTTTTTTTGCTGTCCTGGCACCATAGGGACTTCCTAAATGGGACATTCCCCGAAAAAAACATTTCAGCAAAATTTACTTTGCAAAAGCCAAATGTGACTCCTTCTCTTCTGAGCATTGTAGTACGCCAACAGAGCACTTGACGTGCACATATGAGGTATTTCCATTCTCAGAAGAGATGGGGTTACAAATTTTGGGGGTCATTTTCTCCTATTACCCCTTGTAAAAATGTAAAATTTGGGGGGAAACCAGCATTTTAGTGAAAAAAAAAATGTACACGTCCAGCTTTAACGAAAAGTCGTCAAACACCTGTGGGGTGTTAAGGCTCACTGTACCCCTTGTTACGTTCCTTGAGGGGTGTAGTTTCCAAAATAGTATGCCATGTGGGGGGTTTGTTGCTGTCCTGGCACCATAGGGGCCCACACACATTTATTTAAATAAAGCTTAGATACAATCAGTGGCGTTGCTAGGGTTGGTGTCACCTGGATGGCAGTGGTGTGGTGCGGTGTGGAAAATTATTTCCAGTATAATAATCAAAAATACCAATAGCCACAGAATGGGACAGTGCTAGAGAAGTTTTTACCATTTTAAACTACAGCTCTCAGTATGACCTAAGCAGTGGTAAGGTTATGCTGGTAGTGGTTTCACCATCATAACTGCAGAACTCACAAGTGACTACAACTATGATGGGATATAGTGAGGCAAAATACACATTGATATCAGTGATTACAGGTGACCTCTTCTCTATAGTCTTTCCTAATTCCGATGGTACATACCGCCAGGACTTGTTCCAGCTAAATCTTCTCTCTGCAGAGCTTAATGCACAGATGGCTCCTCACTTTGTCAGTGAATTCTGATACTCTATATGAAAACAACAATAATATAACCCTGCCAGATGCTAAACCCTCTGAATATAATACTGCCACACAGTGTACCCTCTGCATATATTTATTATACCACACACTGTACCCTCTAAATATATTAATTATGCCACACACTACATACTCTGAATATACTACCACACACTGAACCCTCTTAATATAATACAACCACACACTGTGCCCTTTGAATATAATACTGCCACACACTGTACCCCCTGAATATAATACTACCACACACTGTACCCTGTCCTGTGCACTCCACAAAATAATGCCCCTTGTCCGGTGCCTCCAACCTAATAATAATACCATAGCATATATAGAAGGAATAGCAGAAAAAATCACACTCACCATCCAGAATATCCAAAGTGCAAAAACTTTTATTTCATATGGATACTAGGCAGCATACAATGAAAGTTCCATGGAGCGGGGAACGAGAGCAGCAGCTCTCAAGACTCAGGGGCACACCACTGGTTGGCAACTAGTTTCACGTCCTCAAACACTTCTTCCGGCCAAGTGTGTGCGCGCCTCCTCCCTGTGGTAGTAACGCTTATATACGATAGGACATATAAAAAATAATGAGTGTCACAAATCACAATTTGTGATTAAACATATAAGACAAAAAATTTAAACCACTAAAGAGAAAAAACACAATGAAAGATTCACAAGAATACTGAAAAATAATTACATTCATTTAGTCCCAGGCGGCCTGTGGCATCAAGTTTAATCTTCTACAGTGCTTCTCGACGTAACAAGTACGAATCACGATCAATTTTCTCTGGTGTTCTGTCTATGCGTTCTAGTCCTGCAAATTTAAGACCATCCACGTTGCCCCCATGATGTTCAATCATTTGTGAGACAAAGCGAGGAGATCCTTGTTTGTTTTAAGAGAATAGAGATGTTCTCTTATGCGAATACATAATTTTCTTAAGTTTTTTATGTAATTTTATTACGTTTTTCCAACGTAATGAAATTTGCAAGTAAAAATTATGCAAAAGACAATTTAGGTAGATTGACAGGTGATAAAATGGTTGAGAAAAATGTCAGTACCTCCCAATGTGAAATTTCTTTTTTCTATACTATATTGACAATAGTTTCAGTTTCTGCACGGGAAGTTTCCTTTCGGTTTACATTCTCTCAACCAATTTAATTTCTGTTACTGATTTTTTGCTTACCCTGTTTTAAGTAGTCACCTATTGTTTTGGATTTTCTGAAAGTAATAATGGGTTTTGATTTTGCTTGTGCTTCCAAATCATTATCTTGTTCAATTATGAACCAATTGTTATTCAATTCTCTTTATTGTGTCATTCATAGGGGAGTTAGCAAATGAAAAGGTGAAACGTCTGTCATTTGTAGTTTTTCTATTTTTATTTTTGGGTTTTAACAATTCTTCACAAGTTTTTTTCTCTGTTTTTTGTAAGGCTTTGTCGACTATTTTTTGGGGTATCACTGCTCAAGATCCCTTTTGAGACGCCATGTTGAAAAAGCTACCGTTAGCCTAAAAAATGCAGAAAAACTTATACCAACTGCTCCTAAATCAGCAAAAATTTACGTTCTGCCTAAAGTGCATAAAAATCCCATTAATCCCACAGGTAGACCCATTATAGCAGGTATAGGTTCCCCCACCGAGGCCCTATCCAGCTATCTTGAATGGCTCATTGCGCCACTACTAAAAGGGATCCCGACTCTGCTAAAAGACACCAGCGAATTACTTACCGCATTCAATAATTTAATATGGCAGGACTCTTACTAACTCACCTCTCTTGACATCGAAAGCCTGTACACCCACATCCCAAATGATGCGGGTGTACAGGCGATGAGTACTTTTCTCAGTAGCAGTGGCAAATCACACAATTTTATAGATTTCATTTGTGAATCTCTGTTTTTTGTGCTCCGCAATAATGTGTTTTTGCATGAGGTACAGTGGAACAGGCAGGCCCATGGCACGGCCATGGGCACGCCTGTATCATGTACCTATGCAAAAGTGTTCCTTGCCATATATGAGCAGGAGAATATTTTCTCCACAAAGAATCCATTTATAAGGTACATTAAATATTATTTGCGTTATGTGGACGACGTACTGCTAGTATGGGACGGTCCTTCGGAAGAATTCGATAAATTTGTACAATTCTTGAATGGCCCTAATGCTGTCAATATGCCATTCACTAGCCAGTTTGGGGGAAAGTCTCTCGACTTTTTAGATGTATGTTTGGAGATCAAAGAAAACCCTGCAAGCTACCGCAAAGATATCGCAAAAAAATCCATCACAGCTAACACCCTACATACATAAAAAATAACATACCCTATAGTCAGTATTTATGACTAAAACAAGCTGACAGTGATCATGAAAAATTCCTTGAACAAGCACAATCACTTACTATGCGACTTCTTGAGTGGGGATACCCCCAAAAAGTAGTCGACAAAGCCTTACAAAAAACAGAGAAAAAAACTTGTGAAGAATTGTTAAAACCCAAAAATAAAAATAGAAAAACTACAAATGACAGACGTTTCACCTTTTCATTTGCTAACTCCCCATCATAGTGCCCCAACAATAGAAAAGACCGGCACCTCTGTTTATATCCAGCAAGGCAATAATTACACGGACCACAGTAAAGCACTGCAACATGTGTCTCCCAAGAGGTTACATGAGGTGCTCCGCAATACAGTATAAGGCCTAAGAAGTAAAATTTCCATGGAGAAAGAAGATATAGCGGCACTCACATGATAATAAATGTGATCCTTTATTCTTGGAGACATTTAAGGATGCTACATGCAGGTACTTTCCACAAGAGAGTTACAACGTTTCACAAACAGCTGACAGCTCCCGCTCCACCATTCTAATGCAGAGGCGGTACACTTGCTAGCATTGCTGGGGTGACACCATCGGGGGATTACTTCCGGCTTGATGTTGTCACCCCCACTTGGGGGTGTCCCCTGATGAAATTCGCACCCCCCCCCCCCCCCACACACACACTTCCTTATAGCAACGCCACTTGTAACAATACCAAACCAGACCATGGTCAAGTTTGAAACTATTTTTGAAAAAAATCAACTATATGTTCTAAGCCCCTCTAACCACTTCTCACAGAAAGGTAATGTTGTACTCTTTGGCTAATGACTAGTTAATATAGATGTTGTCTATTTACTGGTGGCCCATTGGCACAAGAAGACAAATAAAGAAGAAACAGCTGACAGATTTAGTGTTACTGATGTTTTTAGGAGATTTAAAAAGGATCACATTTTGGCTTCCTCTGTTAATGTCAGATGTTTGAAATGACTCTAGATGAATTTTAAAGGAGATATATCATGGGGAAAAACTTATCCCCTATCCAAAGTATAGGGGATACATTTTAGATCGTGGAGTTCTGACTGCTGGGACCCTGGCTCTCCCCGAAAGGGGTGCATCACGACCTACTTTTTAAGTGGCGGCCAACAAGCACCCTACATATATCTTTATGGGAGAGCGGTTCAGCTATCTTCAGCTCTTCCATAGAGATATATGGAGGGAGTGTGTCGGCCATCGCTTCATGAGGGGCCATGACATGCTGCTCCCGGGGAGAGCTGGGGCCCAATACAGGAGATTGCCAGGGTCCCAGCAGTCGGACCCCTGCAATCTAAAACTAGGCTAGGGGATACGTTTTTCCCCATGACACTTATTCTTCAAGTAAGATTGGGTCACTGCAAAACTCTACAGCTTTAATACAAAATAAACGTGACTGTATCGGACATATACTAACTTACTGGTGCTATCATGGTTAAAATATACAGTTTGAGTGCATATGTATTTCACTGTAGTATTGCATTTTTGCTATTTTCAGTACTACCATTAAAATGATCCATATTTGGCTATTCTCCAGATAAGATATGAGAGGTCTATAGCATTACACATGCTAAAAAGTCATCACCATAGCGATGAACACTTTGTATAGATAAATGTTAGGCAGCATGTACAAGAGGGACTGGATAAAAGCAGTGGCACAAAACAAAATATTCATTCCTTTTGAAACTGGACACTGAGGCTTAGGGTCACATTCTGCCTGGAAGACAATAAATCAGTGAAGTCAAAGTCAACCATGTAGCCAACAAAAACAATTGGTGTAGGATATTCTGGAGCACATAAGAAAGCCGAGCTGACTTCCAGAAGAGAAATAAGTGCAGTGGTATAAGATGAATCATAAAATGAAGATGTCCTGCTTTCACATGGCTCTTTCCTTAGCTGATGTTGGATGTGAGCCATGTTGGATGTGAGCCATATGAAAGTTACTTCTCAACTGTCATGAACAAAAATAAAATAAGATAAATAAAAAATAAATACATGAATGAATAAATAAATTAATACATTTTGCTTTAATATAAAACTCCTTATAATCTGGACATGTTGCAGAAGTGAACCTTAAAGAATCCTCATCTAATAGCTGTACTTTTTAACCAGGATTATTTATGTTTGAATGTTGTTTTTAATTCAGTTTATCCAAATGTGTTACTATTTTGGGGTTTCAGTGAGTAAAATATCTAGCTGCATACAGTATACATCACAGGAGCACCATGGGCACTCCATTGTGCTGTTCAACGGGTGTTCTGGAGGATGGATCCCCGTCAATTAAACATAAAATATGAAACACACAATGTTTAAATAGAATCTACATAAAAAGTTTAGTAACTTTGTAAATACTCTGTAATACATTGACCGTTTGTGTACATTTGTTATATTGTGTTCATACTATAATTACATTTTTGACAGATTAAAGAAGCATTCAGGGATAATTTTTAGTGAACAATAGGCTATTAAACAATGATGTAGAAGTTTTTAGTAATGCTTTGTGCTTACCTATTTTAGTTGATGTGGCATTCATGAGTTTTCATCCATATTGATTTCTATTTCCACACTGAAATGATTTTCTAATGCTGCCTACGTTTCCCATGAATCCTCTGGTTTTGCAGAGAGGGTGGATGGAGTCTGATCACAGCAGTTCCCCTAATGAGATCACCTGGCTAGAATGCAGCTTTCAATACTGCTGAGACTCATAAGTGGGTTGGGGTCCGTTCACATCATGTGCAGTTTTGATGCGTTTTCAAATTTATAGTGCATTATTTGCCATATTGCCATGAAGTGAAAGTAATTTGATATACAATCATAATTGAGGTGTATTATGAAGATTTAAAGTGTGCAGGCTATGTTTACATGTTGCATTTTTATAAAATGTTCGTAGCATTTTTACGGCATTTTGGCCATGTTTTTGATGGCTTTTAATATTCGCAGTAAAGATTATGCATTTTTACCACAATTTATTAAATTACAGTAAAATAGTGGGGAAATCACAGTGAAATGCAGGAAAACACAGCAAAAATGCAATGTGTGAACACAGCCTCTATCCTGATCCCTTAGAGATAGCACCAGCCTACAGATCTGGATAGTGAGGGGTTTGTGAGCAGCCAGAAGGGACCTGATAGGTGACAATGCTATCCTGTAGTTCACAGAAAATCAGCTCATCCAGGACAGACCACTTACTCTGACACATTAAACACTGTCATTTTTTGTTGGTCAGGCTGCAAAAACTATAAACAAATGCGTGTAAGGGCAGCTCACGAGTACTACCTACTAAGAGATACCGAGGTTAACCACTAAGGCATCAATACCCTATGGGGGTGATTTATCAAAACCTGTCCAGAGGAAAAGTTGCTGAGTTGTCCATAGCAACCAATCAGATTGCTTATTTCATTTTTGAAAGGGCCTTTGAAAAATGAAAGGAATTTTTTCTCTGGACAGGTTTTCATAAATCTCCCCCTTAGTGCCTAAGAAACAGAACATGTACAATAGAAAGGGGGTCTGTGGTCCTCTAGTTGACTCTCAGGGAAAAGTGTCATATAAACAAATTACCCTATTGGTCCAACTACTAGACACAAAACTGTGAAGCATTGTAAACATGACCTGCCACTGTGTGAATGGGCTGTACACTGTGTATAGCATGTCTACACCTTTACAAGCAGAGCAGATAATACTGACCTAAGGGGAACAATGCTAAGCCAAGAGGTTCTGCATCTTCATTCTTACAGGTACATTTAAACTGAAATAATCATATGATGACTGAACTGGATTTTATCTTTGTTTAAAAAATATTAGTTTATTACAATATTTATAAGGTGTAGCTGTAGAATATATGAAAAAACAATAGTGAGTGTGCTCAATCTGGTAGGTTGTCTGAAAGTCTGGTACAGTGTAGACCCCCTAATGGCTACACCAGGATTTTAACAGGCAAGAATAAATTCTGCATGCAAAAAAAAAGAGGAATATAAGAGAAAAAGTGTACTGGCTCTCAAGGACACAAATAGAATATAAATGTGATGTAGTGGTATAAGTGTGTGAATAGGAGGTAGTAAGTAGCCTAAAAACATCCAAAAGTATATATGAAGTAAGGAACTATGGGTTCAAATGTGAGTTTATAACAAAATTTATTAGTAGATACAATAGATAATAATTTACCAAAGTGGATGCCGGCAATCCACTCTGGTACAATGTGTATAAAAACATAAAACATATATATCAAGTTCAAACAAGATTACACACTGCCAACAAGTGACCAGAAAGTGTCCACAGCTTAGAAAAGATGGTAGTCTATAGCAACAAAAGGAAAACATAAGTTCAGGTAAAGTCAAAGAAGTGCTGGAGCACCACAAGAAGTGCCTACTCCTGCAGCGCTACTGATGTGTGCGCTATATTACTATTCTTCGTGCCACTATTCACACTTGGGCATGAAAAGGATTACTGTGAGAACTGGAGATATTCCAAGGCAGCCTCCACAGTGATAGTAATAGTGGTGGGTGAGACACTGTAGCGCGACTTGGCGGTTGGCAAAAGAAGGTAATCCGAAGGTAATCACCCACCCTTTGGATCCAAAGGAAGGACGTCTACAGTCTCCGGGTCCCCACAAATAGCGCCAGTGTACTTGCCTCAAGCGGGGAAGTCTGCCGTGAGACAGACAAGCCCTGCTGGTGAGCAATGTCTTGGCGTGCGGGATACCTTGCTGTACGGGTCCTCGTGGAGATTTGCGCACTCCGATGATGCGCAGGATGAATGATAGGCTGTGCGGCTCTGGCAGAATGGTTGATTGGAAGCGTGGCGTGGGTTCACTTAAAAATCAAACACGTTTTGAGCCTCCTGGGCTCTTCCTCAGTGATGTGTGGACTTGGTGTGATTGAGGTACTATTTATAGTTCACTAAATGAGCAGTCTACATATGTGTGGGAATGGTTTGGTGTTAAAAAATACTTTGCATATAAGTGTAAAATCTATGGAAAATGTAAAAAAATTTGGAGGTATAAACATATGATAAAATATATGAAGATGTATACATCTAAATTATGTGGGAATAAATAGAAAATATTTTTTTTTTAAAGTAAAAATGTAAAAGGAATGGAGATATATCTGAATGATAAAATATGACTAGTTTAATGTTATATCAGAAAGCCAAAACATTTCTGTTACACCGAGCGCTCCGGGTCCCTGCTCCTCCCCGGAGCACTCACGGCGTTCTCCTCTATGCAGCGCCCCGGTCGGACCCGCTGACCGGGAGCGCTGCACTGACATTCACGATGGGGATGCGATTCGCATAGCGGGACGCGCCCACTCGCGAATCGCATCCCAAGCCACTTACCCGTCCCGGTCCCCGGCTGTCATGTTCTGGCGCGCGCGGCTCCGCTCTCTAGGGCACGCGCGTGCCAGCTCTCTAAGATTTAAAGGGCCAGTGCACCAGTGATTGGTGTCTGGCCCAATCAGTCTCATTAGCTTCCACCTGCTCCCTGTCCATATAACCTCACTTCCCCTGCACTTCCTTGCCGGATCTTGTTGCCTTTGTGCCTAGAGAAAGCTACTACTGTGTTTACCATTACTGTGTTCCTGACCTCCTGCTATTACCATTGACTACGACTGCCCCGACCTTCTGCTACGTCTGACCTTGCTTCTGCCTAGTCCTTCTGTCCCACGCCTTCTCAGCAGTCAGCGAGGTTGAGCCGTTGCCGGTGGATACGACCTGGTTGCTACCGCTGCAGCAAGACCATCCCGCTTTGCTGTGGGCTCTGGTGAAAACCAGTAGCAACCCTAGAACCGATCCACCGACACGGTCCACGCCAATCCCTCGCTGACACAGAGGATTCACATCCAGCTAGCCAAATCATAACAATTTCTAGGTCTGCATTAAGACCAAAAGGTGCCAAACTCATATATCATTTTGCTTTCTTCCCTTGACATCTTTGGGATATGGTCTCCTCCTCTCCAATTCTTTTTTACTTTTTTTAAGGCTATGAAAGATATACCAGATGGATCACTGTTATGCACCTCTTTGAAATGCATGGACAGAGAGTGTTTTTCGAAGCCTATTTTAAGATTGTGTATATGTTCGCTCACTCTCGTTTTTAGGCTTCTCTTTGTTCTACCTATAAACTGCTTTTGACATGGGCACGTAATCATAGTAATCATATAAAGTACCGAGGTGCTTGTGCATGTTAAAAACTCTGTGATGTCATATTGGTAATTGTTGTTATTGGATATGATGGTCTCCGTCTTTTTTGGGAAATGTTGTTATCTTGCAGTTGTTATCTTGCAGTTACCGCATTGCAAAAATCCTTTTAAGGCTAACCATGTTTTCTGTTCACTTTTTGTTTCCAGAATTGGTTGTTTTGTAATCTGCGCCAGTTTTATTCCCAAGTTTGGCACCATAGTGTATACTATTTTTGCTTTATTGGTTAACATTGGATCTAGTATTTCGTCCTGTTTGAGTAGAGGCCAATTTTTGTTGATTATATGTTCCACCTTTTTGTATTGACTGTTGAAGGGTAAGATCAGTTTCATCTGTTGTTCTTTTTCTTATTCCATCTCAGTTTTTTCTATGAAATAAACTTCTCTCTTTTTTTTCTCTGATTTGTGCCAGTGATTTTATTAGTAATTCTTCTGGATAGTTTTTTTTCTTTAAAATCTTCCAATTTCAGGGCTTCTTTTTCAAAATCTTCTTTGTCAGTACACTTTCTTTTCAACTTTCTATATTGGCCTTGTGGTAAAAGCCAATGTGGTAAATGGCAGCTGGAAAATAAAATGAAGGAATTTCTGGCCATCGGTTTTCTAAAAGTCTCACATTCTAGCTTTGTATTCTTTACCTTAATTGTCAGATCCAAGAATTACACTTGAGTTCTGCTTGTTTGCGGGGTGAAAATTAAGCATTCTTGTTCAGAGTGGTAAAAAACGAACTCAAAGATTCTTCGGTGCCTCTCCATATCATAAAAATATTGTCAATGTACCTACGCAAGAACCGGGTCCCCATGGCAGTACTAACTTTATGATGAAAAAATAGTTTATTAAAAAATAAATAATTATGATTTAAGATAAAATCCATGCTGTCTTTTAAAAACCCAATCTGGATGGGTGGAATGTTTCCTTGTTTAGTCAAAAAAGGAAAAGCGGCTTGAACTCCTTGCTGATGGCTTATGCACATGTATAAAGAACTCACATCCATAAAATCCAATCCTTTTCCCATTGTAAACTTTCTACAACTCTAATAATGTCCGTTGTGTCCTTCAAATATGAAGGGATTCGTTTCACTAGTGGCTGGAGGTATTGTTCCTCATATTCTGAAAGATTTGTAGTTAGGGATTGTATCCCTGAAACTATGGGTCTTCCCGGAGGTTGACTGGGGTTTTTAAGTACCTTTTGGTAGTACATAAAATAATGAAAGTCTTTTTTTGGTACCTAATAAAAAGTCTCTCTGACTTACTTAAAATTTGGTCTACAGAAGCATTATTGCACATTGTTTTCATCTTAGTTGAGTATTCATCTGTGGGGTCCGATAGTAATTTCTCATAAGTGTCCATAATACTCTGTGTCCAGGACCACAATCGCCCTTCCTTTGTCCACAGGTCGGATAGTGATTTGATGTGTATCTTGCAATTCTCTTAATGTGTGTTTTTTTTATGTGTGATATTTCTTTGCAGCTTTTTCGAGGGTGGGAGTTCTCTGATTTCTTTCTCCACAGCAAATCGGAAAGCATTCATGTCCCCTCCTATTTCCTGTATGGGAAAAAATGTGGATTTTTCCATCGGATTTTTCATGAAAATGTTTTTCAAGCTGAGGTTTCTAATAAATTTCTCCACTCCTATGTAGACATCAAATTTATTCAGTTTTTGTGTGGGCACAAATTTTAAGCCCTTATTTAACACATTTTCTTGATTAGAAGTTAAAGTTAATGATTCACGAGTCATTCCTTATTTTGTTCTCCTCTTTTGAACAGGGCTTCCTCCTAGATCTATTAGTTCTGGTTCTAAGTCTGGGCCTCTTTTTCGAGTCTCTTTTGGAAGATTTGGATGATTCTTGGCTGTTGATTTTTGCGGTCATAGGTGCATCTGTTTCTCGTTGGTGTATTTGTGCTGTCACTATTATTTCTTTCTTTTTCTGTTCCAGTGGATTCTGTATTGGCCTCGCTTGAGTATATGTGGGTTCTGGTAATAGTGTCACTGGTTGGGTCTGAGGAGGTAATAGGGGTTTGGTATGCAAGGATGTTTGATGTATAGTCTTCTGGTTTTCTTGATAAGTTCTTAGTGGGTGTTTGTGATTGACCAGACCTCTCCCTAAAAAATGTTCTTGCGTGTTATGAGTGTTTCTCTGTGGATGGGGGTGATAGCTATAGGGTCTGAATCTATCAGTACGTTATTCCCGGTTATATTGTCTATTATATTGATATGGTTCTGTTCTCCTATTAAATTGACCTTAGTTGTGTGGAATATATTTTCTTGTGTTAGGGCCCTTGTCCTCGTATTGGTAACCATGTGATCTTCATCTCATGCACTTTAAATTTTATCCTCTAAATTCCCGCATCTGTATCCAGTCCTGATTTTGTTTTTAGCCACCAAAAGTATATAAATAACAGTGATCCACTACGGGTTTTGTAGACTGCTCATTTAGTGAAATATAGATATATATGTAGATATACATATAGATATATATAGTATATATAGTACCTTAATCACACAAAGTCCCCACATCAACCATTCTGCCAGAGCCTCACAGCCTATCATTCATCCTGTGCATTATCGGAGTGTGCAAATCTCCACGAGGACCCGTACAGCAAGGTATCCCGCACGCCAAGACATCGCTCATCAGCGGGGCTTGTCTGTCTCACATCAGACTTGAGGCAAGAACACGGCGCTATTTGGAGGGAACCGAAAACTGTAGACATCCTTCCTCTGAATCCAAATGTTGGGTGAGTGAACCGGATTACCTTCTTTTTCCAACCGCCATGTCGCGCTACAGTGTCTCACCCACCACTATTACTATCACTGTGGAGGCTGCCTGGGAATATCTCCAGTTCTCACAGTAATCCTTTTCATGCTCAAGTGTGAATAGTGGCACGAAGAATAGTAATATAGCGCACACATCAGTAGCGCTGCAGGAGTAGGCACTTCTTGTGGTGCTCCAGCACTTCTTTGACTTTACCTGAACCTACGTTTTTCTTTTGTTGCTATAGACTACCATCTTTTCTAAGCTGTGGACACTTTCTGGTCACTTGTTGGCAGTGTGTAATCTTGTTTGAACTTGATATATATGTTTTATGTTTTTATACACATTGTACTTTGAGAGGATTGCCGGCATCCACTTTTCTATATTATTATCTATTGTATCTACTAATAAATTATGTTATAAACTCACATTTGAACCCATAGTTCCTAACTACATATATACTTTTGGATGTTTTTAGACTACTTACTATCTCCTATTCACACTTATACCACTACATCCCATTTATATTCTATTTGTGTCCTTGAGAGCCAGTACACTTTTTCTCTTCTGTAGCTGTAGAATAGCTCAGTGATGTGAGTAACAGGAAATAAATATGTCTGTGGAGTCACTTATTTAACTCATTAGAGTAATACAGATGAAAAGAGACAGGTTACATTATCTTACAATGGAAAGGGACACCAGTAATTGCTTACATGATCTATTTCAAACTATGACTCATGACCTTTATTTTTCGAACGGTTAAAGTGCCAAGTCGTTTCACATGAACAAAGCAATAAAATTTTCCCCACTTACATGCAATGATAGGCAACAAAGGTGGGGGTGGAGGAGCCGTACGCAGTACGTATTTGTTTAAAGCACTCACCAAGATATCATTTGCAGAAGCACTGACTAGTCCAAGTATGGAGCCAACACCTGTCAGAAATTCCCCCTGGGAAACCCAATCAAAGCATCCAGAAACAGACTCCAGGATATAGCACTGTTGCCTCCCTAGGGAACTACATACTTTACTATGGTTGCTCAGAAAACAACATAAAAGGAGAAATGTACTTTGCTCATAGCAGACCATAGCCATGTAATATCCATCACAGCTAAAATTAAGGTAATGGTACAGAACTAAATTCATGTATTTTCTATGTATGTTGCATTGTTAAAACTCTGTGACATAAAGGCATTAGCATTATTCATATTCGCCAAGAGAATAATTCATGCAAAACCTGGTTAAAGTGATAAAATAAAACTCTTCATGAGGTCCACAATAAAGAGTATATTAGAGCATTGCAGAACTGCAAAACCATTCAGAGGTCGACTAGAGATAGCTGAAACTTTCATCTTTTTCTCCATTTAATCTCCTGCGTGTCTAAAACATGGTAACTCTGCCATCTCCACCATGGACCCCTGAGGATAATTTACAGGCCGCTAGAAATGAACTATGTTTAAGATTAATGGGGTAACCAAAAACAATGGCAAAACAGAGTAATTATTCCCCTGGGAACCCTCAGACTTTAAAGCACTTTGCTGAGGCTATTCTGGGACATCTATAAAGCATATGCTACTTTTGTTTGTTTCAAACCTAATCCATAACAAGTGCTTTGTTCAATCTGCTAGCATACAACATGTGTTCGGGTAAACAAGAGACAGTGTCACATTCTCCTCTTGCTGTATGATACACCTAGGTTTTGGGGGTCTTAACATTTTTCCATGTAAATGTTTTTGTTTTGTTTGTTTTTTTAAACCTGTTTTAGGAATAGGAAACCTAAAAGTCAAATGTTGGATTGTGCTACAAGAAGTAAACAGAGCTTGAAAAGAAATTTTAATAAGCTAACTGCTTTCAGTGCATGGAATACTAATACAATGTGTGAGTATATAGATATCCCAAGCAACTGGTACTTTGTTATACGATGGTGTTACACTATTTCTAGCTTTAATGTACTTTTTAACACTAACATTTTGATGTGTACCCTGTCTGTGGCAACTATACAAGTGAATGCTGCCATTGTCTTTCCCTAAGGCTGGGTTCACACACTGTAAAATCAAAAGAAAAAAACTGCAGTAAAATAGGTATACAAATGGCCATTTTTTTATCTAATAATATGATGACTATGACCCAATAGAAATGGACTATAAACCTAAGAGTAATGGATGACTACCCATTAGTTTTCAATGAATTGAAGTAGCAAGATGTTAAAGGGGGTAACCGAAAACTGTAATATTTGCAAATTAGAATTAGAAATGGAAGTCTACATATTGCCAAATCGGCAAAGTTGTTTCCTGGCTTTAGGTAAAACTATTATATAAAGGTGCAAAATAGGATCCTGAATAGATAAAACTTGCAAGCTGTTGGGGAAGCAATTTGAGAAGCAATTTAGTATGATCTGTGAGTTCTTCTGTGTCTGGGATATGTTGTTATGATCATTTGCCTCACCAGGAAGGTTACAAAATGAACAAGATGGCAAGAATTCTGCAAATTTTACTCAGTGGTCCTTGAGGTTTGCAGATATGGAAAGTAGGAGGCTGTTCAGAGTAGTACTTTCTAAAATCTCAGACAATGCACTTTCAGTGGGTGGGGCTTGAGGATAGCCACCTGAACAAGGTGCTTCTGGTCCTCCGCACTTTTACAATAACCAGACTAGGTGTTTTCAGCATACACCTGACTTATTTTGGGTGGCATAGAAAAGGCATAGAGGGCTCTGTCTGAGTGTTGCTTTGGAATAGAGACAGCTGAAGGAGAGTTGTAAAACAGGAGTTTGAAAGCAGGAGTTTGAGATCGCTGTGGGTGTTACTTTCCTTACACTGAGGGGACACAAGGTCACAAGGTCTACTGAGAATTTAATTGTAATATTTACTGTCTGTTTTTGGCTGTTAATCTGTGAAATCCCCATAAATAGATGGCCTCCATGTTGGAAAATGTAGTCCGGTGTACATCTTGCACGATGTATGCAATCCTTGAACAGCATTTTGAGGGTGCATACTGTTGTGCGAGATGTGTGCGAGTTGTTCATTTGGAAGCCCAGATCCTGGATCTAGAGGAGCAACTGGCAACACTGAGATGTATTGACAACTTGGAAAGGAGTTTCCTGCTCACTGAGCAAGTACTCTCTGGGGTAGGGGTGGAGGAGGATAGTGGGACGGAGTTGCAGGACAGTCAGGCAGCTAGCTTGGTTACAGTTAGAAAATGGGGTAGAGGAAAAAGTGTCAGGGAGGCTAGGCCTGAACTGGCAAACCCCAACAAGTTTGCCCGGTTGGCAGATGAGGGGGATGCCATTTCAAATCTAGCAGTACTGCAGCAAGATACTGCCACTGACCTCCAGGGGGATGTCTGCTCCAGTAAGGAAGGAAGGAGGAGTGCAGGGCAGACCCAACAGGTACTGGTAGTGGGGGACTCTATTATTAGGGGGACATACAGGGCGATCTGTCACAAAGACCGGGATCGCCAAACAGTGTGTTGTCTACCTGGTGCTCTAGTTCACGGATCGGGTTGACAGGTTGCTGGGTGGGGTTGGAGAAGACCCAGCGGTCATGTTACAAATCGTCACCAATGACAAAGTAAGAAGTAGGAGGAGTGTCCTTAAAAATTATTTCAGGGACTTAGGCCGCAAGCTTAAGGCAAGGACCTCCAAGGTAATATTTTCTGAAATATTACCTGTACCACGAGCCACACCAGAGAGGCAGCATGAGATTAGGGAGGTAAACAAGTGTCTCAGAAGCTGGTGTAGGAAGGAGGGCTTTCGGTTCATGGAGAACTGGGCCGACTTCACTGTTGGATACCATAGGTACGGGCTGCACCTCATGGGGAGGGTGCAGCTGTGCTTGGAGAGAAGATGGCTAGAAGAGTGGAGGAGTGTTTAAACAAGGGATGGGGGGGGGAAACCTACAACATAAAGGGGGAAGATAGTGTAGACAGAGAGGGGGACTTATTAATGTACCTGGTGGTTAAGTGGAGGGAGGGGTTAGAATAGTTAATAGGGATAGGCTTCATAGGAAAAAAAAATACACTATTGAATTGCATGTTGACTAATGCCAGAAGTCTGTCCAATAAAACTGTCGAAATGGAGTTGATAATGTCTGAGGAGAATTATGACATAGTGGGTATCACAGAGACTTGGTTGGACAATAGCTATGACTGGGTGGTCAACATACAGGGTTATAGTCTATTCAGGAAGGATTGGACAAAACGGAAAGGGGGAGGAGGTGTATATATGTAAAGTCCAGTCTGAAGGCCGCACTGTGGGAGGATATACGGGAGGGAAACGATAATGTAGAGTCACTATGGGTAGAAATATATGGAGATGAAAATAAAAAAATTCTGATAGGGGTTTGCTACAAGCCACCAAACATGATTAAGAGGCAGAAGTATTGGTAATGATGCGTGCGGAAATGTCTGAACTATTAAAATATAACTTAAATGAAACCCCATGTTAAATGATGTTAACCCACTTACCGCTACAGGACGTATGCATGGGTTAATTTTTGTTTTGTTTTTAAGTTGACGTTTAACCTGTGAGGGATCCAGTCTTGAATTCAAACTGTAATCGTGATCCTTGCTTCTTAGCTTTCCTTTGGTTCCTGTGTCTGAGCTTTGGACTCCGCTTGCTGATAAAATACACTCACTTCCCTCCTTTGATGGACTATTTGATCTTAAATCCTGGAAGTTTTCTATCTTCTGCCACTGGCCAAGAAATACCACCCAGGAACCAGTGTGAACTTTGCCCTTAATTCCTGACCCTCCCCCTATTGTTTCTATTTTTAATCCTTTAATCATATTTTATCATCTAATGTTTTAGACCTGACAAAGTGTTTGCTGATAAACATAAAATGCGTAGTCTTTACACAAATAAAAACGTGTATATGTCGACACTTAGAGTAAAATTACACTCTAAATGGCCCAAATATCTTCTGACTTACATTATGGCCACATGTATTTTCATAAATCAATATTTTTTCCCATATATTATTTCTTGTTTTTTTAAAAAGCAAATGTAAAAAAAAAAAAACACCCATAAATATATTCGGTATTGGTGTGTGTGGAAATGTCTGAACTATTAAAATATAACTTCAATGAAACCCCATGTTAAATGGTGTTAACCCACTTACTGCTACAGGACGTATGCATATGTCCTGCATTTTCTCTGCGCTCCAGGAAGCGGCACAGGAGATCGGCAGCGAAACCTGGCTGTCAATGATTGACAGCTGGGATGAGGCCGCAATTGCTGAGACCAAGATTTTCCGTGTAATTATATAGGGATCGACCGATTATCGGTATGGCCGATATTATCGGCCGATAATCACGATTTTGGGCATTATCGGTACCGGCAATTACCTTGCCGATAAGCCGATAATGCCCCGCCCCCTGCACCGCCCCCACCGCACCGCGACCGCCCCCCCCCCCCGACCCGCCGCACCGCGACCGCCCCCCTGACCCACCGCACCGCGTCGCACCCCCCACCGTAGTGCTGGGCGGTATACCGGTATGGATTTTTGCCCATACCGCTATACCGGTCGGGCCTCTCCCCCACCCTCCGAGTCAATAAAAAAAATTAAACTTACCCGTAATGGGGGTGGTCCGGGCCAGCCATCGTTCCTGTAGTGTCCGGGGGTGTTCCGGGTGAAGGGTGAACCGGTTCCGGGCTGTCCTTCTTCTCCGGCGGTCATCTTCTCCCCTCCGGGCAGGCTCCGGCCTAGTAGCTGCATAGACGCCGATACGCCGTGATGTCAGGTGCGTCGCTGCGCACGGGCGTCACTGCGCAGCGGCGTCTATGCAGCGTATTAGGCCGGAGCCTTCCCGGAGTGGAGAAGATGACCGCCGTAGAAGAAGGACAGCCCGGACCGGTTCACCCTTCATCTGGAACGCCCCCGGACACTACAGGAACGATGGATGGCCGGGACCACCCTTACAGGTAGGGGGAGAGAAGCGGGTGGTGGTGGCGGCGGCGGCCTATGGCACCGCAAAAGCCACTGCAGTGCATTGATTTAAAGCGCCCGCTTTAAATCAATGATCTGCAGCGGTGTCGCGGGGGGGATAAATAGCCAATAACTTATACCGGAATATCGGTATAAGTTATCATCTATCGGCCCTAACCTCCACCGATTATCAGTATCCGTATCGGCCCTAGAAAACCGATATCGGTCGATCCCTATAATGCTATGATCACATAGCAGAATTTTCCAAATTCCACAAAAATTCTCAAAAGCTCAGAACATAGAATTCTGCCAAAATTCAAGCCCCGTTAATTTCAATGGTATTCCCCGTGGAATTCCGCAAGATATAAGACTTTTTTTGCAGAATGCGGAAATTTCCGCCATGGAAATTTGGCTTTCTGAATGGGACTGCAGAATCCCATTCAAATTAGCAGGCAATATTTAAAAGCGTAATTTTGCTGTGTGAATATATCCTAATACTTACAGTTATACTATGCTGCAGTGAAGATGTACTTTAGTATAGTATAACAGGTAAAAGGTATAAAAATAAAAAGATTGCCAATAGAGCCCAGTATTATAAAAAAAAAATAATATATATATATATATATATATATATATATATATATATATATATATACACACACATAATAGGTATTGACACGTTTGTAATGACTTGTAAAAAAACGATAATGTTACTTAACTCACAAGGTAAATGTAATGGACAAAAAAGTTAAAGAATTGATGATTTTGTTCTCAAAAGTGGAACAAACAGTGAACAGTGAAAAGAAAAGGATTTTGTTGTGAAAAGAAAAAAGAACATAAAAAAACCTATATAAATTGGGTATCGCCATAATTGTACTAATCCACAGAATAAATTGTTACCGCACAGTAAACGCCGTAAAAAAAATTAAATAAAACCCTAGAATTTTTTACAATATTTTTAACAAATAACGCTGCATGTATCAACAAAAATTATAAAGCACAATTTGTAACAAAAACAAATACAATCTCAGAATCACATTCCATAAAATTTTTCCCACTCAAAGAGACACATAATAGACTAGTACGGGGAGGCTCACCACCAAGGTGCTAAAATAATACCAAGCAAACCAACGCTGACACCTATACCCAAAGGTGGTCCTCAGGTACCAATGGATAAAGGATACAAAGTAACTAAGCAAATATAAAGTTTAAAAAATAATAATTTAATAACTTTACACATGGTGAATAAGGCAAGACACAGGGCCCTTGTGACCTGCACTATAACACCAATAAATCCAAAGTATCAATGACAGGACAAAATAGCATTAAAAAAAAATAAGAATATAATAAAATCTGGCCAGGATCTGACCTGTCCTCATGCACCATATATTTTAAAAGGTGGCCAGATTTTATTATATTATTATTTTATTTTTATGTAATTTTATCCTGTCATCGATACTTTTTGATTTATTGGTGTTATAGTGCGGGTCACAAGGGCCATGTGTCTCGCCTAATTCACCTCGTGTAAAATTATTAAATTATTGTTTTTGAAACTTTCTATTTGTTTAGTTACTTTGTATCCGTATCCATTGGTACCTGAGCACCAACTAACCTAAGGTAAAAACTGTTGACGTCCTTTACAAGTTAAAGTTAAAAAAAAAAACACTAAAATAGCTGTCTCTTTATATATATGGGAAACACTAAAGCATGGAGGTACTCTATCTACCACACAAAAATCTGACTGAGAATTTAGCCAAGGGGTGATACCCTCTCAGCACTCCAGAAAATAGTAGAAATAGACAATCAGTGGTTTGGCTTCTTCTCCAGGCCTAGATATGCTACGAGTGTGTTGGGCTGTATTTGGTGGGTGTATGTATTTATAAGTATGTCAATGTGTATGTATATAAATGTGTGA
Source organism: Hyla sarda (assembly GCF_029499605.1). Taxonomy (NCBI): domain Eukaryota; kingdom Metazoa; phylum Chordata; class Amphibia; order Anura; family Hylidae; genus Hyla; species Hyla sarda. Next base: position 296,042,463 of record NC_079192.1, read on the forward strand.
ATGAGTGAGAAGAGAATGAATGACAGTGACAATATAGTTAATCTGCTTGTGATTTAGAGGATGGTGGTTGAAAATGTATTGTGGGTTAGTTAGAATGTGACTATGTAGAGGTGTGAAACTATGTAGGTGAAAAATGAGGTGTGACTCTGTATCAAATAAATCAATGTCTATGTCCAAGATATGAAAAATAATAATTTTATTGAGCTACAGTATAAAATTACATAAAATGGGAGTCCAGGATCCTTGCACTCACTAAGGCAATTACACTAATCAGATACAGTAAGTTGCCTAAGTTAGAATTAATAAAACATATGCGGCAAGTGTGATATATGTCCAGATAATAATTAGTACCAGTGGAGTGTGGTAAGAGCGCCTGCAGTGCACTTGCATCAATAGGGGGCCTTCAGCGCCTGCAAGTGCACTGCAGGCGCTCTTACCACAGTCCACTGGTACTAATTATTATCTGTTTCAGGATACAACATTTCAATGGCTTCTCACCATCTTTCTCAAGCATGCAGTGATTCTGAGAAGGTTATGTTTGTGACATCACTCTTGGAAGTGATATTGAAGAATAATTACTTTCTTTTTAATAACAAGCTCTACATGCAGACTACAGGTACCGCTATGGGCACAAATGTGGCGACCACTTGTGCAAATGTGTTTATGGTGGACCTGAAGGAGGAGTCAATCTATGTATCCCACCACTTCAGCCATATGCAGAGGTGGTGGAGATACATCGATGACGTCTTCATTATCTGGAAGGGTGATGAGATTAACAGACATATACAATTTACTTTAACTTGGTCTAGGGAGGCGGTCCAATTTTTGGACGTGCTTGTCATGATTGAGAATGGTGTGATCAACACTGATCTGTATATAAAACCAACGGATAGTAATTCTTCATTAAGATATGATAGTCATTACCCATGCACTGTGATCAAATCCCTACCATTGAGCCAAATGATGCGAGCACTTTGCTTCCTTAGTGTAGATGAGAAAATCAAACCTGCACTGAATAGAATGGTGTCCAATGCTACAGGATTTAGGATTACCCTAAAGATTTAGTTCTACGCCATAAAGCTAAAACCCTTACACTAGACCGTAGAAATCTTTTACAAAATGCTAAACAGAAACCAGAAATGCCTTGGGTGGATTTTGTGTCCACATTCAACTCAAAATCTGGTAGAATTGCACAGATCATTAATAGACATTGGTCCATTTTGAAAAACTCTTTCTCTAACATTACAGAACTACAGAATCCTCCATTGAAGTCATACATATGGATCTAACAGTGTCAAAACACTTTATTGAAGTAGGACATACAAAAAGTAGGATTTGAAGTGAATGTTAATAGACCATGTGCCGATACCAAAATATGGAGGGCACCAGGTTAGTTTATTAAGAAGATGCAAATTCCGTTGGATACATGAATTGAGATCATTGCGTCTGAATGATCTAAATTTAGATTTTTTGGTAACCCCAGGGATATATAAATTATGAATTTGTTTTTCTACTAATGTCAGCGAGATACAATTACAACAGTGATAAATTAAGTGCCTTTATTATTATGTATTGTATCCTTTTTACCTTTCCTTTCTACAGATTATCAATGGGATATGTGTGCCAACACTCGCCGGAAAAACTTCTGTAAAAACCTTTGTGATCATTTCTGTATATATCTTGGTCTGCAAGGGAAGTTGCCATCTTCTATAACAATATGTACAACACATTTTACCCATTTTTATTTCAGTAAAAATATATATAGTCATGGCCATAAATGCTGGCACCACTGAAATTTTTCGAGAAAATGAAGAATTTCTCACAGAAAAGGGTTGCAGTAACACATGTTTTGTTATACACATGTTTATTCCCTTTGTGTGTATTGGAACTAAACAAAACAAGGGAGGAAAACAAGCTAATTGGACATAATGTCACACCAAACTCCAAAAATGGGCTGGACAAAATAATTGGCACCCTTTCAAAATTGTGTAAAAATAAGATTGTTTCAAGCATGTGATGCTCCTTTAAATTCACCTGGGGCAAGTAACAGGTATGGGCAATATAAAAATCACACCTGAAAGCAGATAAAAAGGAGAGAAGTCGACTTATTCTTTGCATTGTGTGTCTGTGTGTGCCACACTAAGCATAGACAAGAGAAAGAGGACTGTCTGGGGACTTGAGAACGAAAATTGTGGAAAAATATAAACAATCTCAAGGTTACAAGTCCATCTCCAGAGATCAAGATTTGCCTTTGTCCACAGTGCGCAACATCATCAAGAAGTTTGCAACCCATGGCACTGTAGCTAATCTCCCTGGGCGTGGACGAAAGAGAAAATTTGATGAAAGGTGTCAACACAGGATAGTCTGGATGGTGGATAAGCAGCCCCAAACAAGTTCCAAAGATATTCAAGCTATCCCAGCGCACATGACTCCAGCATGCAGCACCCCCAGTCAATCCAACACAGCATCCAGAAGAGGAGAGAAAGAAAAGGGCAGACAAGGAAGAGAGTGAAGTCACATACAGAGAGTTCCCAGACCATAAGCCAATCCCAAGATAAACACAGGCCGAGAGGTCACAAGCAATTACGAACCAGGCCTCAGGGGGTCAAAATGGTGTACCCAGGGTCCCCAAATATTAGTAAATTTCCGTTCAACGTTACGTTTAATATATATCCCTTTCTCCAAGCGTACTATCTGCCATATTCTGTTAATAAGATCAGCTACACCCGGAGGAGCCGGCCTAATCCAATACTGCGCAATGAGTTTCCTGGCTTGGTACAGCACATGTAAGATCCCCACCTCTCTCATGGAAGGTTCCCTATCACATCCAATAAGACCAAGTAAGAATACCTTAGGTTCTCTAAGCAGAGTAACCCCATAAACATTCCTGACAAGGCGTAACAAATCAGCCCAATAAGCATCTAAAACGGGGCACTCCCACATCATGTGAAGCAAGTGAGCCTCCAGTTCCCCACACCTAGGGCAGGCAGAGTCGGACCGAACACCAACCTTATATAAGAACAGAGGGGTCTTATACACCCTATGTAGAAAGAACAGCTGTGACAGCCTGTTAGCCTCCGACAGAGACAACGACGGGGTAAGCGACAAGACTATACACCATTCCTCATCACTCAGCCCACCAAGGTCTCTCTCCCACTTATGTCGGACCGTCAAAGGGAACCGTTCATGGTAAAAACTCAATAGCTCACCGTACAGCCAAGAAATAACTCCAGCAGATTCCCGTTTCACAATAATCGAGTCGAGGACCCTGCTAGTTTGCACCTCCATCAGCCGCAGACGATTTTGAGTTTCGTACACGTGACGGAGTTGCAGGTACCGATAAAACGAGCAAACTCCTCCTGCAATTCCTCAAAAGATCGGACTACCCCCTGTACAGCCAACTGCCCCACTTCACACAGTCCCTTCCTTTCCCAATAACCAGCATCCCCAAAAGAGTAGAAAACTGGCAAGCCCGGGTTACGCCACAGCGGTGTACACGATATGAAACTTGTAAGACTCAGTAATTTACGCGCGTGGCCCCAAAGCTTGCAAAGGAGTTGGGTAGTGGGAGAGGAATCCGGAGGCCTGGTCAAGGCTCCAATCTCCAGAATATGCAATGGCACCCTCCCTCCATGTCTGGCCATAAACAAACGACCCGTAGGACCCAGGAGAGATATCTTCGCCCACCCTCTAATCTGATGTATCTGTGAGGCAAGGAAATACAGCCAGGGATTAGGTAATGCTAGCCCACCCGAAGTTTTCCCCCTTTGTAGTGTCTCAAGTTTGATCCTAGCAGTCGCCCTCCCCCCCCCCCCCCCCCCCACACCAACTGTCTGAAAGGCCGTTGTATCCTATGAAAGTAAGTCATGGCTATCCACACTGGCGAGTTCTGTATCACATGTAATAATTACGGCATGAGCACCATTTTTGTTAGATTAGTCCGGCCAACCACTGAAATCGGTAATTTACACCAGACAGCTACCTTCTGAGAACTCTTGTCCAGCAGGGGCATCAGATTCCGGGGTATAAAATCGTGTAAAAAGGGTGTGTTAATAATACCTAAGTATTTAAATTCCTTAACCACCTGAATATTGGAGAGGGCTATCTAAGGGATACGGGGCAAGGGATCCAGGGGCATCAACACCGACTTATCCCAATTAATAAGCAGGCCGGAGTAGGTACCAAACTCGGTAATGATAGACATGGCAGGAGTCAGAGACCTAGTGGTATCACCCAAAAACAGCAACATATCATCTGCGTAAAGCACCACTCTCTCATCAAGGGAGCCATAACGGAATCCAATGATATCAGGTGAGGACCTCAGGAGGCAAGCCAGTAGTTCTATAGCTAATGCAAAGAGTAAAGGTGACAGGGGGCACCCCAGCCGCGTACCTCTCCTCAACTCAAATGCTGGGGAAAGCCGCCCATGCAGTCGGGCAGTGATAAAGGAGTTTGACATAAGAAAGAAACCTAGGCCCAAACCCCATAGCCCCCAACACTCCCCACAGATAGTTCCATTCAACGCTATCAAATGCCTTGGCAGCGTCCAGTGAAAAAATCGATCTAGCCCCCGCACCCTCTTGTGTCATCTGTAAATTAAGATACACTCTCCTTATGTTATCCACCGTAGATTTACCTGGCATAAAGCCAGTCTGATCCCCATGAACTAGAGATAATACAACATTAACCAGTCTGTTAGCGAGTACCCGGGCCAGCAACTTAACATCAGCACACAGTAATGAGATCAGTCTGTAAGAACCAGGACACAGAGGGTCCTTGCCCGGTTTAGGTATAAGTACTACGATGGCCTCCATCATGGATCGGGGGAAAGCGCCCTCCAAAGCCGCCGACTCGACCACTCGCAACAGCTGGGGCAGGAGGATCCCTGAGAATTTTTTGTATACCTCACTCGGAAGCCCATCTGGGCCCGGGGCCTTTTCATTAGCAGCATCTTTCAGAGCCAGTTCCAGTTCCTCCAGAGAGATGGGCGAGTCCAGCTCGTCCCTCGGCTCCGGAGAAAGGGAAGGAAGTGATGCCCTGCTCACATACGCCCCCATGGCCTCCCCAGTACAAGAAGTCTTAGTAGAGTAAGCCTCCTTATAAAAGTCTACCATCACACCTAAGATCTCCTCATCCATCGACATTTAAATGAAATGAAATGCTATGGCAGGAGACCCAGGAGGACCCCACTGCTGACACAGAGACATAAAAAAGCAAGACTACATTTTGCCAAAATGAACTCGAGTAAGCCAAAATCTTTCTCAGAAAATGTCTTGTGGACAGATGAGACCAAGATAGAGCTTTTTTGTAAAGTACGTCATTCTACTGTTTACCAAAAATGGAATGAGGCCTACAAAGAAAAGAACACAGTACCTACAGTGAAATATGGTGTAGGTTCAATGATGTTTTGGGGTTGTTTTGCTGCCTCTGGCACTGGGTGCCTTGAATGTGTGCAAGGCATCATGAAATCTGAGGATTTTGGGTCGTACTGTTCAGCCAAGTGTGAGAAAGCTGGGATTGCGTCCGAGGTCTTAGGACTTCCAACAGGACAATGACCCCAAACATACAGCAAAAAGCACCCAGAAATGGATGTCAACAAAGCGCTGGAGAGTTCTGAAGTGGCCAACAATGAATCCCAGTGAACACCTGTGGAGAGATCTTAAAATTGCTGTCAGGAATAAGAGAGACCTGGAGCAGTTTGTAAAGGAAGAGTAGTCCAAAATTCTGGCTGAGAGGTGTAAGAAGCTTATTGATGGTTACAGGAAGTGACTGATTTCAGTTATTTTTTCCAAAGGGTGTGCAACCAAACATTAAGTTAAGGGTGCTAATAATTTTGTCCAGCCCATTTTTGGAGTTTGGTGTGACATTATGTCCAATTTGCTTTTTTTCCCTCCTGTGGTAAAAGGTGTGATGCAGGGCAGATTGTATTACCCTAGGGGCAGATGGCATTAATTACTTGTATTCGTGACGCCAGGGCTTGGTTTATCCTCAATACCACCTGAAGGTATACCGCTGGATCCTGGGCTAGGCACTGGGGCAATAATGACTCCGACGCCAAGTTACAGAACAACGGTAGCTTTACTGAATTAGACAGGGGGAATAGTCTATACAGCTTAGCAAGGCCCACGGAGGCGACCAGTGACTTCAGAGACCCTAGGGCTTGCTGGGACTTGTAGTTGACCAGGACAGCTTTGATGCAGGCCATGCTGACTGAAGACAAGTTGACTTTGACTGAGACTGACTATACCCCGTTTGTAGCTTACCAGCTCTGACTGACACCTGGGGGTAGTGGACTTGTAGACTTGTGGCTGCTTAACAGACTTAAGGCCTCCTCTGGACTCCAGACACACACCTAGAACTTGACTGCACTGTGGTTCAGCAAAGACTTAATCTCCAAAGAGAGCAGAGCTCCAAGAGAGTGAAGAGACTCCTCCCAGGGCTTATATAGGGGAGACTTTGGTGAGGTCCCATAGGTGACCCTTTGGTCACATGGTCACTGACACCTCACTGGGTTACAATCACATGACAGATCTTTAACCACTTGACAACTGTTCTTAAAGCTACATTTTATATACATTGCATAGCATAATAACTGTACAAGGGGAATAGATGCGGGGGGGGGGGGGGGGGGGGTTTAGGGAACACTGCAAGGAGGCTGCCTGAAAGAGCAGCAAGGGTACAGGAGTACAACTATTGTACTGGGCTACCACACTCCTTTTTTTGTTTAGTTCCAGTACACACAAAGGGTATAAACATGTGTATAGCAAAACATGTGTTACTGCAATCCTTTTCTGTGAGAAATACTTCATTTTCTTGAAAAATTTCAGGGGTGCCAACATTTACGGCCATGACTGTATATACCCCAGTTACCTTTTTCACTTATACAGCTGATATGGAGCAATATTTATTTAATATACATATGCCGAGTGCTGATATTACCTACCTATTACATTGTATGGGCATCATTTAGTATGGCTGTCACGGTTACAAGGCACTTCTGCGCATGCGCTGGTGACATAGCCTGTTTACATCATATTTCTATAGCAATGCGCTTTTCCAATATAGCTACCATGAACGCATGGCTATTCTGCGCATGCGCCGGTGGCATCATCCAATTATACTCCAAGGTTATGCCATGATTTGCTGTGAGCAATTTCCCTTGAGTCTTTGCACTGATTGTGTACATGCCAATACACACTGACTGACAGGGATGCCGTGATGGCGGACACAAAACTCTTTTTATGAAGAATTGTTTTTAATATTGCACAATCAGGTTCATACACTATTGGGATATCACTTCAGATCAGCACATCACAAGTATTATACTAAAGAAAAATTCCACGTTGTTATGTCACTATGTAATAGTTTTCTGTGTGGAATTGCAGTGTCTATTGTAACTATGGAATTTTCACTTATAAATTATTTTGCACACTTTCATTCTGTACATTTATTTTCTAATTGATTGATTGAACTAATATGAATGTAATCACTTGTAACAATAAAAATACATTCTCACTGCATACTTGAGAATGATGGTGAGAGGCCATTAAAACATTGTATTCTGAAACATGGGTGAATAAAGTGCAAAAAAATATTTAGTGATCAAAACGTCTAAACACTGTTACGCCGAGCGCTCCGGGTCCCCGCTCCTCCCCGGAGCGCTCGCAACATCCTCGCTACTGCAGCGCCCCGGTCAGATCCACTGACCGGGTGCGCTGCGATACCGCCTCCAGCCGGGATGCGATTCGCGATACGGGTGGCCTGACTCGCTCTCCGTCGGTCCTGTCCCGGCGCGCGCGGCCCCGCTCCCTAGGGCGCGCGCGCGCCGGGTCTCTGCGATTTAAAGGGCCACTGCGCCACTGATTGGCGCAGTTGTTCTAATTAGTGTGTTCACCTGTGCACTCCCTATGTATACCTCACTTCCCCTGCACTCCCTCGCCGGATCTTGTTGCCATCGTGCCAGTGAAAGCGTTTCCTTGTGTGTTCCTAGCCTGTGTTCCAGACCTCCTGCCGTTGCCCCTGACTACGATCCTTGCTGCCTGCCCCGACCTTCTGCTACGTCCGACCTTGCTCTTGTCTACTCCCTTGTACCGCGCCTATCTTCAGCAGTCAGAGAGGTTGAGCCGTTGCTAGTGGATACGACCTGGTTACTACCGCCGCTGCAAGACCATCCCGCTTTGCGGCGGGCTCTGGTGAATACCAGTAGTAACTTAGAACCGGTCCACTAGCACGGTCCACGCCAATCCCTCTCTGGCACAGAGGATCCACCTCCTGCCAGCCAGCATCGTGACAAACACAAATGGTACTGATAAAAACTACAGATCATGGCTCTACAAAAATGAGTCATCGTACAGTTTTAACTTTTTAAACGTAGTAAAATGACCCAAAACCTATATAAATTGGATATAATTGTGATTGCATTGAACTACAGAATACAAAAAAATGCACTGTATAAGAAAGAAACAGGCCAAAAATTGCAAAATTGTATCTACTTTACTTTAATTTTACCACACTAATTATTTTTTTGCTTCACCTCAGATTTTGCAGTATAACAAGAGATTCTGTGATAAAAAGAGAGTAACAAACATAGTTAGTAACATAGTTCATAAAGTTGAAAACCAGAGTCCATCAAGTTCAACCTATAACCCTAATGAGTCCCTACTGAGTTGATCCAGAGGAAGGCAAAAAAAACCTCATACTCAAGGTAAAAATCCCTTCCCGACTCCAAATATGGCAGTCAGAATAAATCCCTGGATCAACCTTCTGTCCCTATAGATCTAGAATCCATAACCTGTAATATTAATATTCAAAAATGCATCCAGACCCCTTATAAATTCTTTTACCGATTTCACCATGACCACCTCCTCAGGCAGAGAATTCCACAGTCTCACTGCTCTTACAGTAAAGAACCCCTGTCTGTGCTGGTGTAGAAATCTTCTTTCCTAGAAATGTAGAGGATGCCCCCATGTTATAGATACAGTCCTGGGTAAAAATAGATCATGGGAAAGATCTCTGTACTGCCCCCTGATATATTTATACATAGTTTTTAGGTCTCCCCTAAGCCTTCTTTTTTTTTCTAAACTAAAATGTTTTTGTGGCCCCTCGAGAGATTCCCTTATTGAAGAACAAGTTATAATGTATTACATTATGATCACTATTTCCTAGGTGTCCTTCTACCCATACATTAGTTACTTTGTCAGGTCTGTTGGTTAATATTAAGTCTAGTAGGGCGCCCCCTCTGGTCGGGCCCTGCACCATTTGGGACAGATAATTGTCTTTAGCTATAGTCAGAAACCTGTTTCCTTTATGAGATTCACAGGTCTCAGTCTCCCAATTTATATCAGGATAGATAAAGTCCCCCATTATTATCACCTCATTCTGACTTGCTGCCTTGTTTATTTGCCTCAATAATTGATCTTCTGCCTCTTCCATTATGTTTGGTGGTATTTTTCTCTCCATATATTTCTACCCATAATGACTCCACATTATCGTGTCTCTCCCATATATCCTCCCGCAGTGCGGCCTTCAGACTCGATTTCACATAAAAGACAAACTCCTCCCCCTTTCTGTTTTGTCCGATCCTTCCTGAATAGACTATAACTATGTATGTTGACCGCCCAGTCACAGCTATCGTTCAACCAAGTCTCGGTTATACCCACTATGTCATTACAAAGCACACACATAACATAACCCCTCATTTCACTGTAGATTAAAAATAAAAGGAGATATGGCTATTAGAAGATGAGGATGTATTCCTTTTGTTGGTTGTGTTTTTATCTACATAAGATTTGCTAATGCATAAGTAATATTTTTATTTTGTTATTTTGATCTCATCTGCATTTTTATAGTCTAAATTCATGTGATATTCTACATTACTTGATTGGCTAAATGGGTTATTCAAAATAAGGTGACTTTATTAATTAAGTGTCAAACAGTAATGGACATGCTTACCAAGGGTCTGTGCTTGTGTTGGTGTTAAGTGGTCGTGTCCAGTGCCCCCTGGCTGCTGGCTTGTTTTTGGGAACTGACTACTTCCAGTTTTTGTGCCCCCACCCCGCCAAACTGCCATCCCCAGGATCTTTTGTTTAAAGGTGGAAGGTAACTTCTTTCCCTCACACACATGGATAGCCCCGAGCACAACCTGACACACAAGCTATGAATCTGTGTGATGATGAATGCACGCACATGTGCGCCAGTAACGTTAACAGGGGGCTAGCTTTACACACAACAGACAAAGCAGCCAAGCCCCCTTTTAGCACTTCATTTTTGATGTATTGTCTCAGGCAGAACAGCAAGCTTGGAAAGGTCAGAGCCAACACTAATTTTGTAGGCTGCAGAAAATTAACTTCCAGGGTAGAGAAAGACAGAAATGCGATACCAGCCACAAAACACAGGTGAAGTATATTAGTAACTAAACTAATTTTGCTGCCCCTGTCTTACACTTTAAGAACCAAAAATCCCAAAATACTCCTTTAATGATTTTTCTGTTTTTTTTATTTTACATTGTAAGGGTGTGTTCACACTGAGTAATTCAAGAGGAATTTACTCGAGTAATTCCTCTTGAACTCTCCGCTCCAAATTAATTCACATCTCCCCATTGACTTTAATGTTTTCTCCGCTGTCGTCTTCACACTGTGGAAATTCTGCTAGCGGAATTCCGACGCTGAATTTCGTTCCGCTTGAAGAAAGAGCATGTTCATTCTTCAAGCGGAATCTGATAGCAGAAATCAATAGAAGTCAATGGTAAAAAAAAAAATTCCGCCCGACATTGTTTTTGCACGGAATTTGTGTGGAATCTGCGCGGAATTCACACGGAAATGGCTAAAAAATCCTTCACTTCTTCCTTCCCCATTTCCGCGTGCCATTCCGTGCAAATTCCGTGCAAATTTTGCACAAAAATTAAATTCTTTTTTCCGCCCGTAAATTTTTCGTTGTGAATTCCTCTTGATTTGCTCAGTGTGAACGCATCCTAATTCCGCCTTTGACGACAAAGTTATCTTTACAGACCAGGGGTCAGTGTGAAAACCCAGAGGATTTCAAGATTATTTATTCATTCACTAAGTGACATGAGAAATTATATTTAAAAAATCAGAAATAAGATTAAAATAAAAACTTGATTTAAACAATAGATCATTTTCTAACTATACATTCCCTTTAGATCTTTTTTGTATTTTATGCATTGTCATAATTAAAGGGGTATTCCAGGCCAAAACTTTTTTTAATATATATCAACTGGCTCCGGAAAGTTAAACAGATTTGTAAATTAACAAAGTAGAAACACTATCCGGAACTGCTGTATAGGGAGTGAACATAAGTCCGCACATAAAGTGCAAGTGTGGATACAGTCCTAAGGGTGGTGCTCAATCTTGCAGAAAGAAAGAATTCTTACAAAATGGCAATGTAGAAGAAATGATGGCACTCACCCGAAAATGGACTTGCAAGGATGACTTTTATTTCGTGCTTGTCAACCAAAGTGCGTGTGCATGGCAGCGTACAGCATTCAGGCAGGTGGAGCGGGCAAGGATGCCGGGGGAACCAGCGTGCTGATGGTTACAGCTGTCTCGCTGGTTCCCCCGGCGTCCTTGCCCGCTCCACCTGCCTGAATGCTGTACACTGCCATGCACATGCACTTTGGCTGACATGCATGAAAAAAAAGTCATCCTTGCAAGTCCACTTTCGGGTGAGTGCCATCATTTCTTCTACATTGCCAGATTTGTAAATTACTTCTATTAAAAAATCTTAATCCTTCCAATAGTTATTAGCTTCTGAAGTTGAGTTGTTGTTTTCTGTCTAACTGCTCAATGATGATGTCACGTACCGGAAGCTGTGCAGTTCCTATGGGGATATTCTCCCATCATGCACAGCTCCCGGGACGTGACATCATCATTGAGCAGTTAGACAGAAAACTTCAGAAGCTAATAACTATTGGAAGGATTAAGATTTTTTAATAGAAGTAATTTACAAATCTGTTTAACTTTCCGGAGCCAGTTGATATTTATAAAAAACGTTTTTGCCTGGAATACCCCTTTAAGATTAACAACGTAATCATATATGACAGATCCTATGTAGTTCGTGTAACAAAAGAGAAACAAGAGCGCTTCCTGGTGTGACACCTTCAGATGTATCCAATATAAAATAAGTGAGCCAAGGATCAACTCACCTAAGATGGTTGTGCAAAATACCAGGACAAAGATATAATCATATAGGGCTGCTGCTCCTTCCTCCACACGCTCCCAGGCATGTACAATAGACCACAACATGACACACTCCAACGGAGGGTCACAGGGCACTGCCACAGAGGTAGTCCAAGAAAGGCTTTAAAAATACTTTTAAAAAGATTTAATAAAAAGACGTACTATGCGTTACGAAACCGTACTGGTTCCTTCTTCAGGTACGTACGCACGCGTAACGAGTAGTAAGTCTTTTTGATATCTTTTTGAAAGTATTTTTAAAACCTTTCTTGGACTAACTCTGTGGCAGCGCCCTGTGATCTTCCGTTGGAGTGTGTGATATTGTGGTCTTTATAGCACATGTGGAATTTTTGGGAGGAAATTACTCTGTTATTGAGTTGATACATTTATCAAAATATTGTGACTACTTTGTGATATTGTGATTTTTAAAAATATGCCATTCTAAAATCTAGTTTGTTAATACTTAAAGGGGTACTCCACCCCTGGAGAAGGGATTGGGGACAAGATGTCTGATTACTGGGTCTGGGAACCCCCGCAATCTCCGGGCAGCACCCCCGTGTTCTGAACATTTTTTGTTCAGAACTCTGGGTTCGGGCAGCCATGGTCTTGATGTCACGCTACACCTCCTCCATTTAGGTCTATGGGAGAGGGCATGACGGCTGTGGTCACTCATCAGGCCCCCTCTCATAGACATGAATGGAGGGGACGTGGTGTGACGTCACAACCACAGCTGCCCAAACCCAGCGTTCTGAACAAAAATGTTCAGAACGCTGGAGAGGAGTACACCTTTTTAGTAAAATAATCTAGTGCTCATTTTATCTATTTTCTGACAAACCTGTGCTATTTATGTGCTATAGACAGGCTTATATATGAACCACAATGTATACATATTTTCTAAAAATCAGTGTGAATTAAACATCATAGGATCACAACATTTCTTGAATTTATATACACTGTATACCTTTTTACCATAAAAATGTGTCATCGCATGAGCTTCAATGAGCTATTTTTGTAGTTCATGATAAATCTGTTGCTGTTCCCAATGGCTGCAATGATAAATTTTCTCTATGTGAACTAATGGCTGAAGTTATATCCATTATTGTCATAAGCAAACTTATTAAGCTCCCAACACTGATGACTGCTCCAGTGCTCCATCCCAGGTTGGACATACTGGCAGTATACAGCTTCTTTTCCTAACACTGTGGCAGAGGACAGTCTCTGTAAAGTCAACTCACTGAATTGGTATGTCAGCTTTCTTCGGATTTTAGTAATTTCCCCAGTTCTGCCATAGTTCCGCAAAGCTCTGGCCATTTTCTGGTAAGTCATGATTTTACGGTTTCCCTTTTTCTTACCCCAGACCTCTGCCAGTTTCTCTTTGTTCTTGGAGACAAATTGGAAGACACCACTGGCTTCATCCACCCACTGGATGCAGTTGATCATGTTAGGGTCATACAAAGCCTCATGAAGATATTCAAACAGGCGGATCTTTTTCTTTCCTGCTTATAAAGGATAAAATATGATTCCCAGGTAGACAAGAAATGCTTCTCTATGCACATGGTGAACAGTCATTATTACAATCTTAATACAGTACTTCTCAACACAGTCCTCAAGGCCCACCAACATTCTCAGTTTTTTCAGTGAGGACTGAAACTTTTGAGGACTGGGTTGGGGACCTTTCCAGATAGATATATGTGTACATATGTATGCTCCTGATATTTGTTTGTCCTAGACCAATCTAAATTAAGAAAACATTTCAGACTACCATACGCACTTTTTAGAAAAGTGTATTATTTTATTTTTTTTTTTAAGAAAACATCATGCTAAAAAGCCTTGTGCCTGCAGTTGTGGTGGCCTGTAGTGTTGCTCGCGAATATTCGCAATTCGAATATTATTCGCGAATATCGCATATTCGCGAATTCGCGAATTTCGCGAATATAGCGCTATATATTCGTAATTACGAATATTCGTTTTTTTTTTTTTTTTTTTTTTTTTTCTTCACAGTACACATCACAGTGATCACCCCTCTCTGCTTCCAGGTTGTGTGGTGTAAAGAAGGCTGTAATACTACTGTGCATATGCGAAAATTCACGTATGCGAAAATTAGCATATGCTAATGTTCGCATATGCGAATTTTCTCATATGTTAATTTTCGCATGCGCGAATTTTTGCGCGCGCGAGAATAAAACGAGAATATAACGAATATGCGAATATTCGCGAATATATGACGAATATTCGTCCATATATTCGCGAATATTCGCGAATTCGAATATGGCCTATGCCGCTCAACACTAGTGGCCTGACAGTGCCAAACCACACTGCGGGTTTTCCTAATGATTGGGCAAAGCATTAATAAAGATTTATGCCAGATCCCTGAAAGGATTGGGATGCCACTCAGGCTGTAGTTCTCCTCCTCATCCTGCCTGACATAGATCTGTGTGATTGGTGCAGGTAAAAAAAGGTAACTGGATGCAATGTGTATATTGTATTCAGCTTCGTTCAACAAGAGAAGGCCCCAAAAGAAAGAATAACCAGAATGGGAGATGACTGCAGGACCTTCTGTGATGTCAAATTCATGTAATGAATCACATGACTTGGATAAGTACCAGAGCGACTTTGAACTAGGTAACCTGTATTCGTTAAAATCAATGTGTGTGTGTTGGTGCAGCACAGCAGTGTGTGTGTGTGTTGGTGCAGCACAGCAATGTGTGTGTGTGTGTGTGTGTGTGTGTGAAGCTGAGCACAATTGTGTATCTGCAGTACAGTTAAGATTCCAGCATGACTAATGACACAAACTGAAAGCATCATAGAGATCTATCATAGAGATCTAAAATGATGGGTAAGTTTGGCTAAGTATTCTTCTATATTATTCTTATGTGAACCAGGCCGCACTTGGACAGCTAAATGTAGTGAGGCGCCTACATGCACCATTCCATTTTTTTGAGATGACATTCCGTTCCGTTCAACAGAATCTGGCAATTAACTAATTTTTCACCTCTAGACCACCAAAATTAGTGACAAACCTTGTCCCATTACCTGCAGGTAATGACTGTATTACGTCCAATTCCCTACTCTTCCTGCATCAGAGGGTGTCATGGCAGCTGGGGCCAAATGAAGACCCTAGTCAAGTCCCTTTGTAGGCCTTAAATAGTGAAGATGCATAAAATTCACAGAAAAAAAAAAAAGATAATTCTAGAGTTGAAAATACATAACAGCTTTTTTCCAGTAAAAAAAAATCTTTTTTTATAGCAACAAATAAAAAATACACCTATTCAGTATTGCCACAAGTGTTATGACCCAGATTATAAAATTATCATATTATTTATTCTGCACAGTAAATGCTATAAAACAAAAATTAAGAACAATTGCAGAACTGTCCTACCTCTTAACAGAATAAAAAGTGATGAAAAGTGGTATGTACCCCATAATAATGCTAATGAAAACTACAAAGTGGTATGTACCCCATAACAATCAGATACTTACCTATTGTTTAACCCCTTCCTGACATTAGATGTAAAAGTATGTCCTGGTGTGCTGGTACCTCACGCACCGGGATGTACATTTATGTCGTGCAGTGACAGGTGTTCTATAAAGCAAGTGCAGGTGGCGCGCTTACTTAATAGAATGTGAGTGGGAGTTGCTACTAACACCAGCCGACACTTAAAATCAACGAAAAACATCATCCATCAAGCCATCATTAACCCTTTAGATACCACAATCAACTGCAATTACAGCATTTAAAGGCAGTCACTAGTGGGTTTGGGATGCTCAACGGACCCCCATAGCACAATCACAGAAGTCTGATGAGTTAACAGGGCCACTGTTGTCCCCCTGACTGCCTGTGTGCTGCTATGTGGCCTATGAGGACTTTAAAAGTGTAAACTAAGTAATAGAAAAATGTTTTTTCAAAAAAAATATTAAAATTCCCTCCCTTAATGAAAGTTTCCCATTTTACAAACAATAAAATGTAAAAAAAAAAAAATTATAAAAAAAAAAGTTATTTGGCATTGCTGAATGCAGAATTGTCCGAACTATTAAAATATAAAGGTTATGATCCCACACAGTAAACAGAATAAACATAAAAAAGAGCCAGAATTACTTATTTTTTGTTACATCATATCAGAAAAAAAATGAATAAAAGTCCTATCAAAACAAAAAGGGAACTGATAAAATCTACAGATCACAGTGTAAGAAAATAGCCATATACAACCCTGACCCAAACCGGTGCTCGCATCATGCACGGCAGGTCCCGGCTGTGATCAGCAGACAGGGACCCGCCTGTAATGGCAGACATCGGTGATCGTGCTGATGTCTGCCATTAACCTCAGTTTCCGTGATCAATATAGACATGCGGACACTTAAATGGATGATTGGATCACCCCCAGGTGCGCTGTCGTGGGGATCAGATCATCATGGCGGCCGGAGGTCCTTTTACCTGCTACGGTCGTTATCCCGAGGTCTTCTGCTCTGGTCTATCATATTTGTTATCGCCACGTGCATAAATGTACGAACTATCCAAAATAATATAAAAGATCCCGTATGGTGAACAGCGTAAATGTAAAAAAAAAGGCCAAAATTGCAGTTTTTTTGTCACATTTTATTTAAATAATAATAAGTGATCAAAAAGTTAAATATAAGCAAAAGGGGTACCAATAAAAACTACAGATCACGGTGCAAAAAATTAGCCCTCATACCGCCCCGTATGCGAAAAAGTGAAAAATTTTGGTACAATAATAGAAAAGCATGTAACCATGGGTATCATTTTAATTGTTTTGGCCAACAGAATGATGAAAACATGTCAGTTTTACCGTAAAGTGTACAGCGTAAAAACAAAACCTTCCAAAATTTGCTAAATTGTGGTTTTCTTTTCAATTTTCCAACATAAATAATATTTTTTTGGTTGCACCATACATTGTATGGTAAAATGAGTGATGTCATTACAAAGTGCAATTGGTCATGCAAAAAAACATGCCCTCATATGGGTCTGTGGACGGAAATATAAAAGAGTTATGATTTTTAGAAAATGAAAAAAAAAAATGGCCTGGTCCTTAGAGGGGTTCTTTTATCAACTGGTGCCAGAAATGTTAACATATTTATAAATTACTTCTATTAAAAAATCTTAACCCTCCCAGTACTTATCAGCTGCTGCATGTTCCGGAGGAAGTTCTTTTCTTTTTGAATTTCCTTTCTGTCTGACCACAGTGCTCTCTGCTGACACCTCTGTCCATTTTAGGAACTGATAGGAGCTAATCCCCATAGCAAACCTATCCTGTTCCAGACAGTTCCTAAAATGGACAGAGGTGTCAGCAGAGAGCTCTGTGGTCAGACAGAAAGGAAATTCAAAATGAAAAGAACTTCCAGTGTAGCATATAGCAGCTAATAAGTACTGGAAGGATTAAGATTTTTTTAAATAGAAGTAATTTACAAATCTAAAAACAAAAGGAAAAATAGCCAGCACAACAACCTAATACACAGGTGCCCGCTGCTGTGGCAAATACAAAATGTACAAAAAGGAAAGTTGCAACAGCACTCTATGTCGAAAAAGGGAGGCTCTTAGCGCACTTTTTGATCAAAATGTGTCCCCCCCATCCACCACGTGGAGGTGGCCTGATATCGGATGGGACCCTAACATGATAACTCACCTCTGCTGTGCATATAGCCTCTGACTGTGTGACATGTTGGATCAGCCATTGACTAAACCACCTCCAGTCTGAGAGGGGTAGGGTGCACGGCTAAAGAGGGTGCCACACCCCCCAACTTACAAAGTAAAAACAAAAGAAAGAATAGCCAGCACAACAACCTAATACACAGGTGCCCGCTGCTGTGGCAAATACAAAATGTACAAAAAGGAAAGTTGCAACAGCACTCTATGTAAAAAAATGGAGGCTCTTAGCGCACTTTTTGATCAAAATGTGTCCCCCCATCCACCACTCGGAGGTGGCCTCATATCATGTTAGGGTCCCATCCGATATGAGGCCACCTCCGCGTGGTGGATGGGGGGACACATTTTGATCAAAAAGTGCGCTAAGAGCCTCCATTTTTTGACATAGAGTGCTGTTGCAACTTTCCTTTTTATAATTTACAAATCTGTTTAACTTTCCGGCATCAGTTGATTTACAAAAACATTTTTTTCCAGGGAAGTACCCCTTTAAGGCCAAAATGGACTTTGCCCTTAAAGGGGTACTTCGTGGAAGACAATTTATTCTAAATCAACTGGTGGCAGAAAGTGAAACCAATTTGTAAATTACTTCTATTAAAAAATATTAATCATTTCAGTACTTATCAGCTGCTGTTTAAAACAGAGAAAGTTCTTTTCTTTTTGAATTTCTTTCCAGTTTGACCACAGTGCTCTCTGCTGACACCTCTGTCCATGTCAGGAATTGTTCAGAGCAGGAGACGTTTGCTATGGGGATTAGCTCCTGCTCTGGACAGTTCCTGACATGTACAGAGGTCCATCCTCTGTAGTATACAGCAGTTGATAAGTACTGGAAGGATTAAGATTTTTTAATAGAAGTAATTTACCAGTTGATTTAAAATAAATTGTTTTCCATCGGAGTACCCCTTTAAGGGGTTAAACAGATATTGTGTAAATGTACTGCATACAATCAAATACCAAATACTTAGCAACATTTTCAAAACTGTTTTTTTTTTTTTTTTTTACTCTCCCCAGCAGTAATATTTAATATTTTATGGTTAAATTAAAGGTGTAATTGCAAAGTACAATTGGTCGCTGTAGATGGAAAAATAAAATAGTTTTGTCTCTTATAGGGTGAGGAGGGAAAATACAAAAATGCAAACATTTTTGAATATTTAAACCTTTTTGTGATGTTGTTTTCTAATTTTCCATTTTACTAACTATATTTTTAAATAGCAAACGTTTCCAAAGTTCAGTTCAAAGGGCTGAATGAACTTTCCTAAAAAGTTTTGTTTGCAGTGAACATGTTCTTCCTGAACCAGCAATGAAATAAGCCTCACATGTATAACACTGCTTAATGGTATATTCACACGTACAGCATTCTGCGCAGATTTGATGCACAGAATTTTCTGCTGCAGATTTCAATGTAAACTGAATGACTGAACACAGCTTGAAATCCAGCGCATCAAATCTGCACAGAATACTGTACGTGTGAATAGACCCTGAAGGGTTACTACAGTGAAAAACATCTTATTCCCTATCCAAAGGATAGGAGATAGGATGTCTGATCACGGGGGACTCCTGCAATCTCCATAAAATAAAGTATCATAATGCATAAAGTATCCCTGTTTGTTAGCAGATGCCTGTCGGTGTTAAAAAGAACACGGAAGTTCCAAAATTCTCCCTTTTTGGGAGTTGCAATGGTGTGTCAAAAAAAGTAAAGAACTTTAGATGAAGTAGTGAAGAAGAAATAGCATTTGTAAATATTGAAAAGTTGACAGTAGGCAGTGGTAGACTGATGGGAGTTGTAGTAGCCAGCAGACAGTGGGAGTTGTAGTAGCAAGCAGACAGGAGGCAGTGGTGAACTGGTGGGAGTTGTAGTAGCCAGCAGATAGTGGTGGACTGGCAGGAGTTTTAGTATCCAGCGTACAGCAAGGAGTGTTGGACTGGAGGAAGTTGTAGTAGCCAGTAGACTGTAGGCAGTGGTGGACTGGTGGGAGTTGCAGTAGCTAGTGGACAACCAGCATTGGTGAAATGGTGGGAGTTGTCGTAGCCAGTGGAAACCAAGCAGTGGTGGAAGTTGTTGTAGCCAGAGGACAGCAGGGGTGGTTGTAGTACAGCCTAATCAGTGGTATTTGGCACAGGAAGTTTAAATTCCTCACTGTTCAATCTCTGATTCACTTTAACAAACAAGAATCATGTTCACTTGGGGGTGAAGATGACGGTGGACTGTTTGTAGTTGTAGCCAGTGGGACAGCAAGCAGTGGTAGACTGATGGGAGTACTAGTAGGCATCGGACAGCAGGTGGTGGTGGACTTGCGGGAGTACAAACATTTGCATTATAACTTCTTTGCATTGGTCAGAGATTTATGACTTGCGACTCTTCTAAAAAAAATATCCTGCCGCCGGGACCGATCCTGCTGCTCGAACGAGGGCAAGGTAGGAGACCCGCGCCGGCCCCGATCGCCGCCATGATCACCGTTCCGATCACCGCCCAGCAGGGTCGTGATTGGTCGGTCGCTCCGACCGATCAATCACGTGATCGTGAGGCGGCACCCGTGCCACCAAACTCCTGCTGGGTAAGGGTGAATGGGGCTGTCTCGGACAGCCCCATTCACCCTTTTCACTGGGTCACCTGAGACCCGATTGACCCGGAATAGCGGCAAATCGCTGGGCTGAATTGACCGGCGATTTGCCGCGATCGTCGACATGGGGGGGGGTCTCAGGACCCCGCTGAGCGATATACTGGGATGGCTGCTGATAGATATCAGCAGTCATCTCGTTCCGATCACCGCATCCGGAGACGCGGTGATCCAGGAAAGCTGTGCCGTAAATGTACGGCGCTGTGCGCTAAGTACTTCTTAGCAGCGCCGTACATTTACGGCACGTGTCCTTAAGAGGTTAAAATCCCTCTAGTTTGCTGATCCATAACTTTTTCATTTTTCCGTATAAGTGGCAGTATGAGGGCTCATTTTTTGCGCCGTGATCTGTAAATTTTTTTATACCACATTTGCATATATAAAGCTTTTAATACATGTTTTATAAATTTTTTGGGGAAAAAAATGTTATAAAAAAGCAGAAATTTTGGACAATTTTTTTTTTTTTTTACTTTCACGACGTTCACTGTACTGGATAATTAACATTTTAATAGTTTGGATATTTACGCACGTGGCGATACCAAATATGTTTATTCATTTTTTTTTTTTTTTTTTTTTTTGGGGGGTAAAATGGGGAAAAAAGGGACAATTTACATTCTTATTGGGGTAGGGGATTTTTCCCATTTTTGTACTTACATTTTTTACTTTTACACTTTTTTAGTCCCCATAGGGAACTATTTATAGCAATCATTTGATTGCTAATACTGTTCAGTACTATGCAAAAAAGACTGAAGAAAAAAAAGAAAAAAATTAAAAGAAAAAAAGAGGCATAAAAGAAAAAAGAAAAATTAAAGATATGATGAAGAAGAAAGGGAAACAAAGGAGTGGGAAGGTAGGGGGAGGGGGGAGGTAAGGTAAGGAATAGAAAGAAGAAAAAAGAAACTGGGAGAAGGAATAAGAGAAAAAGAAAGAAAAAAAGGGGAAGGGGGGATTAAAAGATCTTAAAAATAGATGTTGTTTTAAATATAAAGGTTTTTTATGGATTTTTTCAACTTTTTTATAGGCACTAACATCACTTTGTTGGAATTGGACCAATTGGAAGAGAAATACCAATGGGGACTCCACAGTTGTATTATTAATAATGAGATCAATTTAGCCATTATTTATAAAGGTCTGCTGAGTTTGATATAAGTATTGTCCTTTTTTGTTCGGCAAATATACAGATTCCTGGGGTGGGGGCGCTGTGTCCAGACTGAGTGCATGCTCACGTGTGGGTTACCTGTTCTGGGGGCGGTGAATTCTCACCCCTACAGGGATCTGCGGATGTGCGCAGAATGTTTACGCACGCACATTACTCCACTGTAGATCGTCTAAAAGACGGCGAAAGGTAGGAGATCTGTGCATGTATTAGGATGATGTAGATTGACGTTGACACATCCTGCGCAGCCACAGATGAATTGTTTACATACAGCAGACCCACGAGATGCTGCAAAGTGACCTGATCGGCTTCACAGCCTAGATCGGTAACTATGTTTTTACATGTGGACTCCCCATTCTCTTATAGTCCAATTGGCCAATGTTATGCACTTTAGGCTGCTTTCACACTATGAGCATTCATCCGTTATTAAACGTCCGTTTTCTGTGTGAAAACTGATGTATAATAACAGATAAAATAACGGGTGCTAATGGATGAATAAATATTAATCAGTTAAGACCCGTTATAACATCCCTATGCGGCTGCCGGCTGCTGGCACTATGCTCTGCTAATAGAAATAATTTTGATTCATAGCGCTGCAGGGGTATATGTATATAGATGTGCTGGGGGCAGACATATAGCGTTATCTGCCCTCCACAATGCTTCTATAAACATATGTCGGGTCGGCCGATGCTGCTGCTAGAATGCTTTTCACATATAGCGCTCTGGTGACATATGTATATAGATGGCTGCGCTGCGAGGGTACATTATACTTGCGCTGCAGGGGTCAAATTATACTTGCGCTGCGGGGGGTATATATTTATTTATGTGCCGGCGGGCGGTATACATTTATTAATGCGCCGGCAGGGGGTATATTTATAAATGTGGCGGTGGGGGGGTATATATATATATAATTAAATGTGCTGCAAGGGGCACATTATAAATGCGCTGGGGGCTAGATATATAGGCTATATGTCTGCCCCCCCTGCAGTGCTATATATCTTGCCCCTCACAGTGCTTTTAATATACATATGGCCCCCTGCTACTCACAATGTTCATTTTTAAATCTCCCGCTGAGAGCCCTGAATGGCTCCTCGGTACCGGCCATTCAGGGCTCACAGCGGGGGATTCAAAAATAAAAGTTAAAACACATGATACATCGCAGGGTTGCGGAGCATGCCGCCCGCTCCCCTGCTTAATAACTTCGGATTGCATCGTGTCTCAGAAGTGAAACCTGGTGCGATCAATCCCTCAGCCCCTGTACTACAACCCCCATCATGGAGGTAGTTGTACAAACAATAATGTAGCCTCCCCAGCTGTCTGCAGACTCCCGCAGCCAGGAAATTACCACTCCCATCATGGAAACAAGTCTGTTCCATGATGGGAGTAGTAGTAGTCCTTCAGCACTGCAGGAGTCTGCTGATCATGCTCAGAAGTAATAACGGATATTATAAACCAGGTGTAAACGGATGACATAAAGGCGCATCCGTTTGCCATAGACTTCAATGTTAAAAATAACAGTCCTTAATTTACCCGTCTCTTGTGAGGGGCGAAAAATTTGTGGATGTCCCGTTATTTCTCCCATCACAACTAACGACCGTTATCCATGACGGGCTATAACGGTTCATAATGGGTAATAAAAAAATCCCTTAGACTTGAATGGGATTGTTTAACGGCCGTTTAATATGGGTTTTCTGACGGACGTTTGTAACGGATGCATTTTTATATACTATAGCACTGTATAGTACTTTTGATATGTCAACAAAAGAAAAGGTGGGCGGGCACTAGAGACTACCTATTTTCCAAACAATGGAGAGCACACAGTGTGTTCTGCTAGTTCAGCACTTGTACGGTGGTGCTACGCTTCCTAGTATTCACAGAAATGTGCACAATGTAGAAATGAATGAAGCTGCACTTGCCGTTTCTTCTTTCAGTGCTTTTATTTAATCTCTGAACATACAGGGTTAGGGTACAGGTGCGTGTAAGAGCGACACCTGTTTCACGCTAGTCGCGCATCTTCTTCACGCTAGTTGTGCCAGAAGATGCGCCACTAGCGTGAAACACGTGTCGCTCTTACACGCACCTGCACCTGTACCCTAACCCTGTATGTTCAGAGATTAATTAAAAGCACTGAAAGAAGATACAGTGAGTGCAGCTTCATTCATTTCTACATTGTGCACATTTGATATGTGTTTACAATATGTTTGACACATGCAGATCACATGATCATTGTTTTTAGCCTATCATTCATTGATGATGGGCTGTTCCACTGACTAATATATGATGTATATCACCTGTATTTGCACCAATAATGTTTATCCTATGTATATATAAGATTGCCTTGTGGATGTATTTGTCATGCTTGAAAAAGGCTACTAAGCCGAAACGTTGCTTGTGTGTTCATTAATACAATAAAGATTTAAGCCTGCATTATACCGGACCTCGTAACTGGTGCTGTATCTTTGGATTATAGCTGTGGCAAGCTATTGGATACTATTGCACAGTACTAGAGGTGATCTAGTGCTGATTCTCCTTATGGAATTGTATGTTGGCCATGGATCGTGCATGGACTTAAAATACGGGTGAGCAGCTTTCTGCATTATGTCACTCCCACCTAGTAGCGGGTCGGCACCGCCAGGTGCCAGTGTCATGAACACATTTATGTACTCCAAACAAGATGTAACATGTATCCTGAATACAGTACACAGAGAGGCGACATTTTTAAGCATTCCGTCAGTGGATCTACTAAGAAGAAAATGGGATATGGAATCAAGGAGATTGATTACGTTGGAACTACACTTAGTTACCCTAAGCGAATACTATCGCGAACAACAAATACCAAGAGGGATGAGATCCCACATGAGTCCAAATCTCTTTCCAAATCATGACCAGTTTCATCAGAAGTTCATACAGACATCAAACAAATATGCCCTTGATGTCATGTTGCTGAATATGGAGTTCCTGCAAATGGACATTAACCCCTTAAGGACCAGGCCATTTTACACCTTAAGGACCAGAGCGTTTTTTGCAATTCTGACCACTGTCACTTTAAACATTAACAACTCTGGAATGCTTTTAGTTATCATTCTGATTCCGAGATCGTTTTTTCGTGACATATTCTACTTTAACTTAGTGGTAAAATTTTATGGTAACTTGCATCTTTTCTTGGTGAAAAATCCCAAAATTTGATGAAAAAAATTAAAATTTTGCATTTTTCTTACTTTGAAGCTCTCTGCTTGTAAGGAAAATGGATATTCAAAATAAAAATATTTTGGGTTCACATATACAATATGTCTACTTTATGTTTGCATCATAAAATTTATGAGTTTTTACTTTTGGAAGACACCAGAGGGCTTCAAAGTTCAGCAGCAATTTGGAAATTTTTCACAAAATTTTCAAACTCGCTATTTTTCATGGACCAGTTCAGGTTTGAAGTGGATTTGAAGGGTCTTCATATTAGAAATACCCCATAAATGACCCCATTATAAAAACTACACCCCCCAAAGTATTCAAAATGACATTCAATAAATGTATTAACCCTTTAGGTGTTTCACAGGAATAGCAGCAAAGTGAAGGAGAAAATTCACAATCTTCATTTTTTACACTCGCATGTTCTTGTAGACCCAATTTTAGAATTTTTGCAATTGGTAGAAAGGAGAAAATTTTTACTTGTATTTGAAACCCAATTTCTCTCGAGTAAGCACATACCTCATATGTCTATGTTAATTGTTCGGCGGGCACAGTAGAGGGCTCAGGAGGGACAAATGGTTTTTGGGGGGCATGTCACCTTTAGGAAGCCCCTATGGTGCCAGGACAGCAAAAAAAAAAACCACATGGCATACCATTTTGGAAACTAGACCCCTCGGGGAACGTAACAAGGGGTAAAGTGAACCTTAATACCCCACAGGTGATTCACGACTTTTGCATATGTAAAAAAAAAAATGTTTTACCTAAAATGCTTGGTTTCCCAAAATTTTTACATTTTTTAAAAGGGTAATAGCAGAAAATACCCCCCAAAATTTGAAGCCCAATTTCTCCCAATTCAGAAAACACCCCATATGGGGGTGAGAAGTGCTCTGCTGGCGCACTACAGGTCTCAGAAGAGGAGGAGTCACATTTGGCTTTTTGAAAGCAAATTTTGCTCTGGGGGCATGCCGCATTTAGGAAGCCCTTATGGTGCCAGGACAGCAAAAAAAAAAACCACATGGAATACCATTTTGGAAACTAGACCCCTCAGGGAACGTAACAAGGGGTAATGTGAACCTTAATACCCCACAGGTGATTCACAACTTTTGCATAAATTTTACATTTTTAAAAAGGGTAATAGCAGAAAATACCCCCATAATTTGTAACACAATTTCTCCCGAGTACGGCGATACCCCATATGTGACCCTAAACTGTTGCCTTGAAATATGACAGGGCTCCAAAGTGAGAGCGCCATGCGCATTTGAGGCCTAAATTAGGGACTTGCATAGGGGAGGACATAGGGGTATTCTACGCCAGTGATTCCCAAACAGGGTGCCTCCAGCTGTTGTAAAACTCCCAGCATGCCTGGACAGTCAGTGGCTGTCTGGTAATACTGGGAGTAGTTGTTTTGCAACAGCTAGAGGCTCCGTTTTGGAAACACTGGCGTACCAGACGTTTTTCATTTTTATTGGGGAGGGGGGCTGTGTAGGGGTATGTGTATATGTAGTGTTTTTTACTTTTTATTTTGTGGTAGTGTAGTGTTCTTAGGGTACAGTCGCACGGGCGGGGGGTTCACAGTAGTTTCTCGCTGGCAGTTTGAGCTGCGGCAGAAAATTTGCCGCAGCTCAAACTTGCAGCCGGATACTTACCGTAATCCTCCGCCCATGTGAGTGTACCCTGTACATTCACATTGGGGAGGGGGGAACATCCAGCTGTTGCAAAACTACAACTCCCAGCATGTAGGGTCTATAAGTGCATGCTGGCAGTTGTAGTTTTGCAACAGCTGGAGGCTCCGTTTTGGAAACAGTGGCGTACCAGACGTTTTTCATTTTTATTGGGGAGGGGGGCTGTGTAGGGGAATGTGTATATGTAGTGTTTTTTACTTTTTATTTTATTTTGTGGTAGTGTAGTGTTTTTAGGGTAGAGTCGCATGGGCTGGCAGTTTGAGCTGCAGCAGAAAATTTGCCGCAGCTCAAACTTGCAGCCGGATACTTACT
The DNA here is from genome assembly GCF_029499605.1 of Hyla sarda. Taxonomy (NCBI): domain Eukaryota; kingdom Metazoa; phylum Chordata; class Amphibia; order Anura; family Hylidae; genus Hyla; species Hyla sarda. The sequence goes on from NC_079192.1 coordinate 296,069,261, forward strand.
GTAATCCTCCGCCTATGTGAGTGTACCCTGTACGTTCACATTGGGGGGGGGGGGAGACACATCCAGCTGTTGCAAAACTACAACTCCCAGCATGTACGGTCTATCAGTGCATGCTGGGAGTTGTAGTTTTTCAACAGCTGGAGGCACACTGGTTGTGAAACACCGAGTTTGGTAACAAACTCAGTGTTTTGCAACCAGTGTGCCTTCAGCTGTTGCAAAAGCTACAACCCCCAGCATGTTCGGACAGCGGAAGGGCATGTTGGGTGTTGTAGTTATGCAACAGCGGGAGGCATACTACTTTGGCTGGGGATGCTGGGGATTGTAGTTATGCAACAGCTGGAGACACACTGGTTTGCTACTTAACTCAGTGTGCCTTCAGCTGTTACAAAACTACAACTCTCAGCAGTCACCGACAGCCAAAGGGCATGCTGGGAGTTGTAGTTATGCAACCACCAGATGCACCACTACAACTCCCAGCATGCACTTTAGCTGATTGTGCAAGCTGGGAGTTGTAGTTATACAACAGCTGAAGGTACACTTTTCCATAGAAAAAATGTGCCTCCAGCTGTTGCAAAAACATAAGTCCCAGCATGCCCATAAGGGAATGCTGGGAGTTGTGGTGGTCTGCCTCCTCCTGTTGCATAACTACAGCTCCCAGTATGCTGGGAGCTGTTGCTAAGCAACAGCAGGAGGCTGTCACTCACCTCCTGCTGCTGCTGATCCACGCCGCGCAGGTCAGTCCTGCCGCCGCCGCCGCCGCTGTCGCTCCTGGGGCCCCGATCCCAACATTAACGCCGGGGATCGGGGTCCCCAGCACCCAGGGTGCACGTCCAGTACCCGCTCACGTCCTCCGCAAGAGGGGTGGAGCGGGTGCGGGAGGTGCTCTGGCTGTTCGGGGCCGTCTCTGACGGCCCCGATCAGCCAGTAATTCCGGGTCACCGGGTCACTGGAGACCCGATTGACCCGGAATCGCCGCAGATCGCTGGACTGAATTGTCCAGCGATCTGCGGCCATCGCCGACATGGGGGGGCATAATGACCCCCCTGGGCGATATGCCGCAATGCCTGCTGAACGATTTCAGCAGGCATTGGGCACCGGCTCCCCTCCGGCTAGGGGCGGGGGGCCGGGAATGGACAGGACATACTCCTACGTCCACAGTCCTTAAGGACTCGGAAATGGGGGCGTAGGAGTACGTCCATTGTCCTTAAGGGGTTAATGAGACTCAAGTTAAATGTCTATAAGTGGAGGACCAGCTGAAATCCCTGCTTACTCCCCAAGAATATCAGGACTCTAAAGAAAAGTTGGCCTCTAGGCTACTGAAGCATCAACATAAATTAGAGGAAGCCAAGAGGGTGAAATGGCATTGTTATATCGAGGATTATAACAATGGCAAGATATATATGTGGCAAACACAACAGCAGCGAGAAGGCAAGAGGAGTAGAAGAAGACCCCGGCAAGTTCATTCAAATTCAGCAGTATCCAGAACAGATGGATTTCTATCTACAGCTTTGGACAGCGATTCATCCGGTAAGTCCATACAACAACCTTTTTTATACAAAGGCTCCCACCCAGAAGGAGATGTGGGGGCAGAAAGCACAGAAAGGGGCATTTGGACCAGACAAAAAGATGACCTACAAGCCACCGAGGGGACGAGCCAACAACAGGAGAGGCAAGCCATTATTTATAAATGTCTGCTGAGTTTGATATAACAAGTATTATGTCCTTTTTTGTTCCGCAAATATACAGATTCCTGGGGTGGGGGGTGCTTTGTCCGGACTGAGTGCATGCTCATACGCGGATTACCTGTGCGTGCGCTCTGGGGGAGGTGTCTTCTCACCCCTACAGGGATCTGCGGACGCGCAAGGGCATTACTCCACTGTAGATCGTCTGAAAGACAGCGAAAGGTAGGAGATCTGCACATGTATTAGGATGAAGTAGACTTTGACATATCCTGCGCAGCCGCAGATGAATTGTTTACAAACAGCGGACCCAAGAGATGCTGCGAAGTGACCTGATCGGTCTTCACAGCCTAGATCGGTAACTAATGTTTTTACATGTGGACTCCCCATTCTCTTATAGTCCAATTGGCCAATGTTAGGCCCTTTATACAATAGCATATATAGCACTTTTGATATGTGTTTACAATGTGTTTGACACATGCATATCCCATGATCACTGTTTTTAGCCTATCATTGATGGTGGGCTGTTCCACTGACTAATATGTGATGTATATAACCTGTATTTGCACCAATCATGTTACTATGTACTATGTTACTATGTTACATGTATACTATGTATACAGTATATAAGATTGCCTTGTGGATGTGTTTGTCATGCTTTAAAAAGGCTACTAAGCTGAAACGTTGCTTGTGTGTTCCTAAGCACAATAAAGATTTAACCCCTTAAGGACCCATGACGTACCGGTACGTCATAAGTCCACTCCCGTTCTATAATGCGGGTCGATCTCAGCCTCTAACAACGGCCGGGACCCGTGACTAATAGCGCATGGCACTGATCGCGGTGCCGCGCGCTATTAACCCTTTAGACGTGGCGTTCAAAGTTGAACGCCGCGTCTAAAGTGAAATTAAAACAATGCCAGTTAGCTCAGGGAGTTGTTAAAATAAAGATAAATTAACACCTTCCCTAATAAAAGTTTCAATCACCCCCCTTTTCTTATTTAAAAAAACAAACTGTGTAAATAAAAATAAACTTATATAGTATCGCCGCATGCGGAAATGTCCGAATTATGAAAATATATCGTTAATTAACCCGCACGGTCAATGGCGTACGTGCAAAAAATTTCCTAATAAGTCCTATCAATGCAAAAATGGTACCGCTAAAAACTTCAGATCATGACGCAAAAAATTAGCCCTCAAACTGCCCCATACGCGGAAAAATAAAAAAAGGTTATAGGGGTCAGAAGATCACAATTTTAAACGTATAAATTTTCATGCATGTAGTTATGATTTTTTCCAGAAGTACGACAAAAACAAACCTATATAAGTAGGGTATCATTTTAATCGCATGGACCTACAGAATAAAGTGAAGGTGTCATGTTTACTAAAAAATGTACTGTGTAGAAACGGGAGCCCCTAAAAGTTAAAAAAAAGTTTTGTTTTTTTTTCTATTTTGTCTCACAATGATTTTTTTTCTGTTTCGCCGTACATTTTTGGGTAAAATGACTGATGTCATTACAAAGTAGAATTGGTGGCACAAAAAATAAGTCATCATATGGACTTTTAGGTGCAAAATTGAAAGAGTTATGATTTTTTTAAAAGTAAGGAGGAAAAAACAAAAATGCTAAAACGGAAAAACCCCAGGTCCTTAAGGGGTTAAGCCTGCATTATACCGGACCTCGTAACTGGTGCTGTATCTTTGGTCGGATAAAGTTTGGAATATAGCTGTGGCAAGCTATTGGATACTAATGCACAGTACTAGAGGTGATCCAGTGCTGATTCTCCTTTTGGAATTGTATATAGTTTTAGTAGTTGGACACAATAGAATCCCTTTTTATAAAAAATTTAAAATTAAATAAATAAATAGTGTCGCCACATTCCGAAACCAAAAACTTTTTTACTTTTTTCTTGACGGAGTTGGACATGGCCTTGCTTTTGAAGAATTATTTTGTAGTTTTGGTGTCATTTGTATCATTTTAAGATATGTATCACTTTTTGTATCTTTTAAGTTTTTTTTCAGCGCTCACCTTACATAATAATTATATATTTCTTCATTTAATTTAATATACTACACTGCTACTGTAGTGCAGTGTGTTATGTCTGGAAGTATTATGGTGGCAGGGAATGTATAAAACACGTATGGGTGGAGACTAAGGGGTTAAGTAACAAATTAAGCCATGTACTTAAGGGGTTAAATTAGAAGAAAACACACGCACAAACACACACACACACAAACACAAACACAAGAAAACAAACACACACACACACACACACACACTCATACACATACTTGATGGTACTACTTTACAGGGCAGCCTTAAATAGAGACATTCCTGACACTGTCACATGTAAATATGCAGTAGATTTTGAGAACTCACAGTTTAATGGTTGCAATGTGATGCCAGTGCTGACAGGAGTATTTATGAGGTGCAGGCTCCCTGCATCATGCTCCCACTGACAGCTTTCACCCTAAATGACTATCTCTTTAAGCTTTCTTGTCATGTTATTGTGGGATTTTTAAGTCAAGAAACAAAATGTTATATTCAAATTGAAATTTACCATATTTGTGTGAGGCTTTAGAAGACAGGTCTGTGTCATTCAGGTGATCTTCACCCCCATTCTGCATGTCGTGCTGCACATAATCCAAAAATGAGCTGGGGTTCACCTGTATGAACAAAGAGGGACATTTATCATTGTTTGCTTATGTATTCTTTTTTTTAGTAATTTTTTCCTTACTTTTTTTTTGCTTATGTGTGACTTATTTATTAACTGGTTTCAGCCTGTTGATAATTTTCTTTCACATAAGCAATTTTTCCTTTTTTACTTTGGTAATAGCTTTTTCTGCTCCATGTTTAAGCTGGAGTAAATTTAGTCAATTTTTAAACCTGTTGCGACTTTTTTTTTGCGCAGTTGCGACTGTCGCAGTTAATAAATACCTGACTACCCGTAGTCCATTTTAAAATTATTACTACGTAGTTAATTTTTGGAAAGCTTGCTTTTCTCGCTTTCGAGTCAAAATGTCGTACGAAAAATCGCGTAGTCGCGGTTGCGACAATTTTACGACAATTATAGTAAAGAAAACCTGACTAAACCCGTTGATAAATGTCCATACATATAGTTAGAGAAAATCACCAAGACTAACTACATTGTTTGAAAACATATGCTGAATAACATGAGTTTAGGTGCATATACAGTACATGGTCCCCTTTTAAGACTTCCTTGAAACTATCTTTTTGGTGCCATCTAGTGGAAATTACAGCAATTAACAAATGACTTTGGTAGACTATTGATCTTACTTAGTGAGCTGCTAACACATCAAGGGTAGGGTCACATGTGCAAGAGTTTGCTGTGTATTTTCTGCAGCTGGTTTTACCACCCATTAACTTCAATGGGAAAGAAAATATGCAGCAGCAAATATCCAGCATAATAGGGCACATGTGACCCTACCCATCAACATTAAAACCACTCCCTTTGCTCTTTGAATCATGCAAACAGTCAACTTAACAATGCATGGTAAGAAGACATATCAAAACCTGTGAAAAGAAAAAGATGACAAGTTGCTCATAGCAACCAAATTGCTTATTTTTTTTAGTTTTTTTTTTAAAGACCTCTGAAAAATAAAAAAAACAACTTGAGTCTTGGGTGACATCGCATTTTATAAAAACAATATCCCATTGGTGTTCTGACAAGTACAACAAATCATACAAAAATTAAAGACTAAGGCTATGTTCACATGTGTAACCTGTTTTTGGTCATCAAAATATTTAAAGGGAATGTGTCACCAAATTTTGTAAATTTTTTTTTAGAGGTTTAATAAATTTTTCCCATTTTTTAAAATATTTTTGCAAATATTTTTAACATGTTTTATTTGTGACAAAATATGAAAAAATAAAAAAATAACTTGTCATATTTCCCACTCTTGACCAGCAGAGGGAGCTAACATGAGGGATTGGATGAATAGACAGGAATTACTGTAAAATGTGGCCTTGCTTTCTTGTGTCTGTATGCAAGTAGAGCGGGGGATGGGAATCTGTAGTCCACTAGCCAGAGCCATTTTGTCAGTGATTGATAAATGCAGACTACCAAAAGTCTCTCAAACACTTTTCTGCTCTAACGTCGCAGCTCCTCACTGCCCGCTCCTCGGCTCCTCACTGCCTGCTCCTCGGCTCCTCACTGCCCGCACCTCCGCTCCTCACTGCCCGCACCTCTGCTCCTCACTGCCCGCACCTCCGCTCCTCACTGCCCGCTCCTCCGCTCCTCACTGCCCGCTCCTCCGCTCCTCACTGCCCGCTCCCAAGCTGTCTGGGCATGCTGGGAGTTGTAGTTTTGCAACATCCTGGTTGGAAAAAAAACACTGCTTCACATTGTGTTTTGCAACCAGAATGTTACAAAACTACAAATCCCAGCATATCCAGACAGCTTTTAGCTGTCCTGGCATGCTGGGAGTTGTAGTTTTGCAACATCTGGAGGCACTCTGGTTTGGGAAACACTGGCATGGAGGGGCAACATTGTGTAAAGTAGTGTTTCACAGTCAGGATGTTGCAAAACTATAACTTCCAGCATGCCCGGACAGCAAAAGCCCTGCTGGAGGTTGTAGTTTTGGAGGCATCGTGTTCAAGAAAGGCAGAGTGCCCCCTCCTCACCTTTCCAATCCCCTGCTGTACGGCTGTCACTGTCTGGTCCGGCCACGCACATGACGTTATCAGCAGACGCAGCTCCTATTACACAGCCGGCTTGACAGTGACAGGTCCTGGGAGAGGAGGAGGACGGGACTACGGGCGCTCAGGTGGGGAGAGCTGGTATGTGCGGCCGGATAGGCTGAGGGGCAGGGGCGTAGCTAGAAATCATAGGACCCCGATGCTAAAAATTGTCCTGGGCCCCCCTACCCATACCCCCCCACAGCCCCCCCCCCTCCGACGAACTGCTTTCCCAATCCCTGATGACCCCCTTACTCGGCCTAAGCCGCACATAGATACCAATTAATATGGAAAAAAAAACAACAGGAGGTGCGCCCCTAGTGAAGACCGTTTACCAGTTGTGACAAAGGGAAATCAAAGATGGGTTCTTACCCCTAGGTGTTGCGCTCAGGGCACAACACCTACAGTAGCATCTGGAGAGAAACAGGCGGACCGCTGCCACGAGGAACTTCCCGTTTCCCTTCAGTCGAACCCGTCAGTCAAACCGGTGGAAGGGAAGTTGCAGGATATTGGGAAATGGATTCCTCTCAAAGAAGTTGCTGGTCCCCAAATATTGTAACAGATGTTTGCAACGCTTTTCGATCCCGGACAGGGATCTTAGTCATATCTGCCTGACGAAGATCCCTATCCAGGATCAAAACGTGTTGCAAACGAATAGACATCTGTTACAATATTTGGGGACCAGTCAGGAAAAAACACAATGATATCAGTGACCTGAGTGACGTCTTCTCTGCTGTCTTTCCTTTTCTTCCTCATCTGGTCCAGACACCAGGACTTCTTCCAGCTCCATCTTCTTTGCAGAGTCTGGTTCCTTAATTTGTCAGCAAATCCTTATCCTCTGTATAAAGATAATAATCATTAGATTTCTGCCATATACTGTACCTGAATATAATACTGCCAAATACTGTACCCCCTGAATATAATACTGCACCCCCTGAATATAATACTACAAACCACTACCTCCTGAATATAACCCTGCCACGCACTGCACCCTCTAAATATATTATTGTCACACACCGTACCCCCTGAATATAATACTGCCACACACTGTACCCCCTGAATATAATACTGCCAACCACTGTACCCCTGAATATAATACTGCCACACACTGTACCCTCTAAATATAACCCTGCCACACGTTGTACTCTCTAAATATATTATTGCCACACACCATACCTCCTGAATATAATACTACCACCCACTGTACCCCCTGAATATAATACTGTCATATACTGTATCCCTGAATATAATACTGCCACACACTGTACCCCTGAATATAATACTGTCATATACTGTATCCCTGAATATAATACTGCCACACACTGTACCCCTGAATATAATACTGCCACACACTGTACCCCCTGAATATAGTCCTGCCAACCACTGTACCTCTAAATATAATACTGCCATATACTGTATCCCTGAATATAATACTGCCATACACTGTACCCTCTAAATATATTATTGCCACACACTGTACCCCCTGAATATAATACAGGTACACATTTTACCACCTGAGTAAAATACTGCCACACACTGTAGCCTCTAAATATAACCCTGCTATATGCTGTACATTGAATATAATATAAATCTTCCTCCTGATTCCTTTGTTTCCCCCTCTTTCCCCCTAGACTTGTAAGTCCTCTTCATGCTCCCCTGAACTCCCCCCTACATTCCTAAGTCCTTTCCCATGTAAATAACATCACTCCCCTACCACCAAAATACAGTCCCATGTAAATAACATCCCTTCCCTATCACCGCCATACAGTCCCATGTAAATAACATCACTCCCCTACCACCAAAATACAGTCCCATGTAAATAACATCCCTTCCCTATCACCACCATACAGTCCCATGTAAATAACATCACTCCCCTACCACCACCATACAGTTCCATGTAAATAACATCACTATTATACCCCAACATACAGTCCCATGTAAATTACATCACTCCCATACCACCAATATACAGTCCCATGTAAATAACATCACTCCTATACCCCCAATATACAGTTCCATGTCAATTACATCACTCCTATACCACCAATATACAGTTCCATGTAAATAACATCACTCCTATACCATTGACAGTTCCATGTCAATTACATCACTCCTATACCACCAATATACAGTTCCATGTAAATAACATCACTCCCCTACACCAATATACAGTCCCATGTAAATAACATCACTCCCCTACACCAATATTCAGTCCCATGTAAATAACATCACTCCCCTACACCAATATACAGTCCCATGTAAATAACATCACACCAATGCTTCTCTCCATTCCTGTTGCTTTTTCATGGCAAGAATAATGGGGGAGATTTATCCAACCTTGTGCAGAGGAACAATAGAGCAGTCGCCCATAGCAACCAATCACATTTCAGCTTTCATTTTTCAGAGGCCTTTTTTTTCTTAATGAAAGCTGGAATCTGATTAGTTGCTATGGGCGACTGCTCCAGTGTTCCTCCAGCTTGCCCGGACAGCCCTTCAGCTGTTGCAAAACTACAACTCTCAGCATGCCCAAGCAGCCATTGGCTGTCTGGGCTTGCTGGGAGTTGTAGTTTTGCAACATCTGGATATCTGGTGTACTAGTTTGCCTCAGTATTAGAGGAAGGCATTTTGTATAGTAAAAGCCCCCCACACACTCCATCCTCAGTCTCCTCATTATCACCGGTGCCCCCCTCATCATTACACACACACACACCCTGTCCTCGGTCTCCTACTCCTAATCAACATTACTCCACATCCCAACCCCCACCCCATCCTTCTCATAAACATTACACCCCCCACCAATCCCGGCTCGGCTCTACTCACCTTTCTGAAGCTGAGCGGTGCGAGGCTGGAGAGTCTGCTTCTCCTGTCACTGCCGGCTGCCTGGGATAGATCTCGCGGGGTCAGAGGCTGTGACAGGTCACGTGCATGCCTGCACTGCTCTCCCACCAGCCCTCTGCCTGTCTGTTGACCCTGCTGCATCAACAGGGCCCGGGCAGTTTAAAAAAAGTGCTGGCAGCGGCGGACCCAAGACCTGTTGCTGCAATATATAGTTTAGTAATGTGGCCCGGTCGCGATTGCGACCCTTGCGACCTCTATAGCTACGCCACTGCTGGGGGGAGAAGAGGAGCACGGAGAGGCCAGGGGAAGGGGAGAGGGGGGTGTAGAAGAAGCGGAGCACGGAGAGGCTGGGGGAGGGGAGAGGGGGGAAGCAGAAGCGGAGCACGGAGAGGCTGGGGGGAGGGGGGAGAAGAAGCGGAGCACGCACGGGAGCCAGTTGGCGAAGGTAACATAGGTCCCGAAGCAGCCGACAACACAGCGGCTGCTTCGGGACTTCTATAATATGGCGCCGGCACACTCTTGTGTCGGACATGGGCTTTGTTCTGCACATGACATACATGCGCAGAACAACCATAATGTAAGCGAACGGGACGTCTCCCGTACCAGCTTGTCTATGTACATACATTGCCGTAGAGAAAGTGTGCTGGTGTCGTGAAGTGACGTCAGCACACTTGCTCTGGTAATGGCAGTCGCCATAACACTGTTTTACATTAAAATATTCCAAAAACTAACATGAAAAAAAAAATGTAGATAGCATTAACTAGGTATTTAAATTCCAATAAAATAATAAAAAAAAATACGTGACACTTTCCCTTTAAGGAAAAAAGGTGTTCCAACATATAATGTGGTAAATTCAGATAATTGGACATGATTGGGAAAGACACACTCCTGTTTGTATAAGGTCTCATAGCTCATAATGCATATCAGAGCAAAAACCAAGCCATAAGGTGAAAATAACTGCCCGTAGAGCTCAAAGACAGCACTGTGTGTAGGCACAGATCTAGAGAAGGGAATAAAAACATTTCATGATAATATAGTGGCGCTGGCCCTCCACATCCAAAGACTACATGTGGGTGCATAGCAGATTACATGGTAAGATAAATATTAATACTTTTACTTTTCTGTAAGTAGGGATATGAGGTCTACCACCTTACAGGTTTTACAAATGAATAGAATATTTACTTACAGCCGTATCCATCCACATGTGTGCAATTGCCTCTTCAGAAGGTGTTGAAATGTAGATGTTGCATTGTGGGTAGTTATTGAAGATGTTTGTATAATTTTTGCATTCATCTGCACAATAAAGTTCCAAAAATTACAAGGGTTACATGGTGAGTGTGAAAATGGCATCAATTATTTAAGAAAACTCCAGGCAAAGCTTACAGTATATACCGTACTTTTTTGTAAGGAGGGCCAATGGCGTGTCTGTTTCAGTATTTACTTGTTTTCCCCATTCTGGAACATTTTTTCTTTAGTGTTCTGTTTTGTCATTCCTGTTCTTAATAGAAATATATAACAAAACAGCCAACTGGGTGCTATCAGTTGGGGACATGTCACCTTAAAACTGACACTTCCATATTTCATTGGAACGTGTCAGACAGTGGAGGGACATTCCCCCAGCTGGTAGCAAACATTTGGCAACTTAGTTATACATTTCTAGTAAGAATAACAAAAGAACAGCATAATGCAGAAGTAAAGGAAAAGATTCTCCAAAATTGTTATTTCATGTTACAGCTGACACCCAGGGGTGTAACTGTAGAGGGTGCACAGTTTGCACCTACACTAGTCTTATAAATGGTAGGCAGAGGTCACTGTTAGGCACTGTAGACAGAAGCCAATTCATTCAGCAGTGAAAATCCCCATAGAGCTGTGCAGAATTTCTGCCCCTCAGTTCACACTGAGGAATTTCCTCAAGCAGAATTCTGACGAGGAAGTATGTTCCGCTTGAAGAAAGAACTTGTTCTTTCTTTCAGGCGGAATCAGCGTCGTTCTCCCATAGAGATCAATGTTATATATTTTTTCAGTCAGAAGCATTTCGCGTGGAATTTCCACTTGAAAAAAAAAAAAAAAAAAAAGAGGAGTATTTGAAAGAGGAGTATTTGAAAGAGGAGTATTGATCCGCATGAAACCTGCATTTCCGCGCGAAATCGCTGCTAATTCTGAGCGGAAAGAAAACTGTATTTTGGGGTGGAAATCTTCAGCGTCATTTCCGCCCCAATTCCTCAGTGTGAACATACCCTTACAGATTTGGCAATCTTGCCTCTGCTGAAACCCTGTGTATGGAGCTGTCTTAGCTCTGAGCTCGCTCCTTGCTTTCCCAGAGGCTTTGGCTATGCATACATATATAATGCATACATATATACATACAGTACATGTTCACACATAGAATCTTTTTGTACCTGTTGATTGTTGAATTTCATTGATGCAACTTGAATTCTCCTGTAGTACCTCTAGGGCATCCTCAAATTCTTCATGTAATATATCTGGCTCTATAAAATTCTGTGCATAAACCAATAATTAGTTTGAGAAACAAGTGGATTATAATCTTTGAATACACAAAGATATTAAAGCGTACCTGTCATATCACAGAAAAAAAACAATATTTATGTATGTTACTCATTAGGTAATGCAGATTCTTTACATGTCCTTTATATGTGTCTAGCCTCTGTGGCTTTGGCTCACAAATACCTCTGTTCTGCTGCTTACTCATTCTGACATCCACTGCTCAGGAAGGAGATGTGTCTAAGGTAATCACTGAGCCTGCCCTCACTCACCTTGCATTCATTCCCTCCCTAAGTCTGCTGTGCTGTGCTGGTTCTCTTCAGTCAATAACTGCAGGCTGTTTTGTAACTCAATTCTCTCTGTTTTCATGCTGCAGTCTAATAGACAGGACAGGACTGAGCACAGAGGAGTGTTAGTCCCTCCCTTACTGGACTTTTCTTACCGCCTGTGCTTCAGCTGGGACAAAGATGATGCTGTAGCCTGACAGTATTATGTTCTGGATGGTATGGGGGACCCCTAGTGGTCTTTTTTTAAAAGCCATTATTTCGATGAAAAAGGAGATCAATTTTTTATGAAGTATATTAGAAAGGTTATTGTTTTTGCCAAGATGTACAACATATAAAAAGTTTTTGATTCTGACAGTGCCCATTTAATAGATCAATGATTATAATTGATATTATGGTCTTTTCAAGTAAGAGCTTTAAATAAGATGTATTTATATTTTAGTACTACTTGTTTATTGCACCCTCTATTATATATATTATACAATTTATACTTTTACATGATATATGTAACATTTTCTACCAATTAGTTTTCTACCAATTAGCTTTTGGAGACAGATGATTGTAGTCTAATCTACCACCAATCATTTATCAAACATCATTTGGTATATACGTACAAAAATATTATTTAATTCCATTATTGGTAAACACCAATAATGAAAAAAATAAATGTCAGAATTAATGATTTGTGATCACATCAAATACTATAAAAATATTATAAAAAAAATGATTTAAAAAAATTATATCTTCTCCCTAAAAGGTAATTATAAAAACTACAGATGATGCAAATGTTATTAATTACTACCACATAATGTAGTTTATTCATTACTACCAATAATGCAACCCAAACCCCAAATTACTGACATTTTTTTTAAATTAAACTTTTATTTTTTTTGTCAGAAAATATGTTTAAAAGCTTTAGCAAAGCTATAAACATAGGCTGAAATAGCTATATTTGTATAAATTGAAGGAGTTCTGTAGTGAAAGATAACTTATCCCCTATCCAAAGGACAGGGGATAAGTTATAGATTGAGGGGGCCAGAGGAAGCGACTTTGTGTGTGAAACATGTTGCCGCCCTGTGAATGCCCCCGCCTCACCTGTCCAACGTTGCTCCCTGTGTGTCTGTCATTTTGGATGTATCCACATGCTTTAAACTCAATAAAGCCTGAATTTATTTCCGCAATCAAGACTAGTGGTGAGTGCATTACCCGCATGTTCTTTATTGCTTACATATGCTGAAGTCTTGTTCTTATGGGATAAGAGAACTGCCACGATCAATATTACACGTAGACCCACACACTTGCTGAATGATGTCTATTACCATTGCATAAAAGAGGAGTGAACCACAGCTAGCGGTGACAAACTTTTACTCTCATTATATTCATCCCAAAAAAAATAAAAATGGAGGGGGCATGTCGGCTGGGGCTTTCTGTGGGGGTCAGAATGACTGCTTCCGGCAGACTGCCGGGGTCCCGTGCAGGAGACCGCGCCGGGAGGTGGGTTTGGGGGGTTAGTGTGCAGCAGTCGAACCCCCTGCAATCTATAACTTATCCCCTATCCAAAGAAAACTCCTTTAGACTACTCCTTTAGACTGCAAATACACACAGTTTGCAGAAAAAGTAAAGTACTACCCAGATTTATCACTGAACTCATATTCTTCTTTGGTTGCAGCAAATATATGATACTTTACATATGAGTACATTGATAACAGTCAAGCAAGAACAAATATACAAATGTAACACACAATAGGACAGGGGAAAGATGAATTTCCATTTTCACAGGAAATGTTTTTACTGCAAATGCTTTGTGACTACAAAATCAACTACATTTTTACTTGATCCGAAAACTCATCGTGGAGTGACCGGACCAATGAAAACAGTGTCTGTTTTTTTCCATTTGATGGCAGTAAAACACCTAACCACAGTTAGGATGTGTAGTAATCACATGAATGTCTTTTTCCCTATTTGGAGACATTAAACAGAAGTGTGGGAGATTTCCCTTTGACTCTCCACAGTGCCAAATGGATTGCAAAATCATTGCGCCAACCAAGAAGCATATAACTTAATAAATGCTCCTCATTGTTTGTGGTCACTGGTTTACAAAAGATACATATGTAAAGTTGAAAAAAGTTTAATTTATGCTAGCAAATGCGAGAAAGGTAGCTGAAATAAAAAAGATGAAAAGATGTTTATTAGGGAGTAAGACGGAAGGGAGAATTTAATACCATTTTTTTGGGGGGGGAATTAAAAAATTATCTTTAAGAAAGAAAATCACCATTTACAGAGGACAATATTAGCAGATTTTATTTGTCTGTGTGTATAATATACTCTAAACCATATCAATAATGATCATGTGTATGACATAACAATTCTGACAAAATATGCAGCAATTAAAGTGTAGCTCCCACCATCCTATTATTTTTTTTTGCTAGCCCGTCCCCTAGCACGTTCCCTCCTCCCCCCCCCCCGCCCCGCATACCCCGTTCCCTCATTACACTTGCAGTTACTGCAGAGTCCGGCAGCGGGAGTGCAGGGACAGCGGCGGCAACGAGGCGGTGGCGATGTGCGGGAGGAGTGGCTGGGGAGCCAATGCGCTTACTCCCGCCTGTCTGATTGACAGGCAGGGAGCGAGTGCAGCCTAACTGAAAAAGGACTGATTGCCACTCCAAAATCTGTCCTTTTTCAGTGGCCGGTTTTTAAATGTAAATTAAACCTTTTTAATGAAAATAAAAAAAATAAAAGTATATTAGAGATATGTTGTAGTACATAAGTACTACAACATATCAAAAAATAAAGTTGGTGACAGTGCCCATTTAAAGATGCTATTCTGCATGGCCCCAATCCATCGCAAGACAACTGGGTGCTTATGTGACCACCTTGTCTCTGCTTTTCTGGAGTACCAAGCCCCAGATTGGGAAGCCCCAGATAGGTGGAAGTCCCAGAAACAGAGAGGAGATATTAATGGCATATACTGTAGTTATCTCAGATGATAATATCTTTTTAAGTTTCATTATGGCCCTTGGCAGCAGTAGGATCTGACAATGTGGCTCTCAGGACAGTAAAAGCTGTGCTCCTTGCAGTAGACAATATACCAGTCTGTAAATCTGCACTACTATGTAATTTGTATCTCTCACTTTTCCTGCCAGCCAAGTGAGTTGCTGTAAAAGTAGAATTGTCTCATAATATAGTTAACATTCATAGACTCACTTTAGAATCTTTTTCATTAGAAGTTTACTGTACATGATGACAATTTAATAATCTGTCATTTAAAAATTGACTTAATAAAACATGAGTTATTGGCTAATATCTGTGAGGAGATAAAGTATGCCATTGTTTTCATCCTAATTTAATTGTGGTTTTCTCTTTATACCTTTTTCTCCTATTACAAGTTTTACCTGCTTTTTTTCAATATTTTTTGTCTATAATCTCTCTCCTCCCTAGTAGCCGTTCTTAAATTGCAATAGGTCTTGTTCAAATTGGCATAAAATGAATGTTTTATTGTGTTTTTATTCTGCATAAAAAACTGCAAGTTTTTACCTAAAAAGAGAGAAATGTTCAAAAAACATGCATAAAACGTGTGTTTTTTCCACACAGAAAAAAACTAAAGAGACATGACACTTTTTGGTTTTGTTTCATATGGAAGCACTCACTAAAATCAATGTGAGCCTAAAAATAACCAAATGAAAAGTCATATAAAAACACATCAACATTAGCACCAAAATTTTGCACCAAATAAACTTACCCATAGGATTTTATAAGTAGTGTAGCATATTTTAATTAAATAAAGTCGCTTAGTTTTAAATATTCTCATTGTACGCAAATGCTAAATAAAAAAACTAAAACAACATACCCTCAAATGTTTTGTATTCAAACTCAAAACATCTACATTGATGGTAAAACACCACATATTTAACGTCAGATCATATACACAATAATATAAGAAAGTGCACAGATTTTGGCTTACCATAATGAATGTTCTGGCATTCGGTATTCCGCACAGTGATCTGTGAAGAAGGGCAAATAGAGATGATATAAATTGCTCTATGTACTGATGGATTTGTGTCAGTAGAGTGATAGAACAGCCAGACATCTTTTGGTTACCTTTGTTGCAGGGTTCCATAAATTTAGAGAGTGAGATAGCAGATATTTATGTCCTTCTCCTTTTACACGTCACTAACACGTCATACTATTTAATTTGCAGCAGTTGTCCCTTGAAGTTTCAGAGTATAGACTGGAAGACAATAGCTAAAATGTAAATACGGGATCCCAGCACATGCTTTACACTTCAATAAAACTGCCTTCTATCACCTGGATTGCTTGTTTGCAAAAAAGATTAAGGAATGTTATGTTTCAAGCTGTACTGTAAAGGGACTTTCACTTATCCATTCACACCATGGATATTGAGCCATTCAATACAGTGTTCTATGTAGAGTATTTTACCATGTATGTATTGGAGACAGATCTAGTGATAAGTATAAGTAACATTAAGTGAGAATCACTTATTGCAATATGCATAAAAAGGGGCATGACTTGGAGTAAAGCTTTCATCAGCAATATAAGGGAAATATGGAACAATATAAAAACGGTGACTTTCGTAGTGGTGCTATACAGAATAAAACACAAAACAGCCACATTTATAAGATTATGTTACCCTGGTAAACCATATTAGACTGGGAGCTGGTTTTTAGACAACACTTAGATTGTCTTTCTTAATTTGCTAACTTTAAAAATGAACGTAAGAGAATTTCATAAAGTATATCCTGCCCAAGTTTCAAATTGTTTGCTTTCACATGGAAGGTAGTGAGCATGCTAAACAACAGAGGTGGTTGCGGTATATGATTGCTATGGTAGTTAGGGTGAGAGTAATAGTTTGAAGCTTCTAGATGCCCATAAGCCAACACATTCAATCACTTTATAGATCTATCTTTAGTGTATTACACGTTATGGCTACTAGATACTGGGTTGTTCATCCAGGGATTATTCTGCCAGTTATATTTGGTGCCCAGATTTTTCCCTCTAAAATAAGGGAAACTGTATTCTACCTTGTGTTTTTCTTCAACCTTACCATGTATACTTATATTACTGTAAACCATCTCTTAATTTTATTATACCCCTTATATCTTTGCTGTCCAGAACCCCTCTGTATTGTTACAATTACTAACAAGCAAGTGTTAAACATAATTGAGTATTGTTTATGTAAAATATGCAACATCCAAATAAATACCACATTTCCTACCTTATTTACTTTAGTGGAATATTTTAATATATTTTAACATAATGAAATTTACTGTATTACCGTAGACAGAATAGCTATTAAAGCAATTTATTACTGTAGACAGAATAGCTTTCAAGCAATTCCTGCAGTGAGTGCTTCGGCATTTAACCCCTTCCCTTTTCATTTTTGCACTCTTGTTTTTTCCTCCTCACCTTCTAAAAATCATAACACTTTCAATGGTCCACCTAAAAATCCATATGAGGGCTTGTTCTTTGCACCAACAATTTTACTAATATTAATAATTTCACCACAAAATCTATGGCAAAACCAGAAAAAAAAATTTTGTGAGGCAAAATAAAAATAAAAAAGCCATTTTGTCATTTTTAGCGGCTTCCGTTTCTACACAGTACAGTTTTCATTAAAAATTGCACCTTATATTTATTCTATAGGTCCATACGGTCACAAGGATATGCAATTTTTACAGGTTTGATTTTATTTTACTACAAAAAAAAATCATAACTACATGCACCAAAATTGATACGTTGAAAATTGATCTGACTTTTTGCTCACTTTTTATTCATTTTTTTATGGTATAAAAATTGATCAAAAATATGCTATTTTGGGCTTTTTTACGTGTACGCCATTGACCTTGTGGTTTAATTAACGATATATTTTTAAAGTTTGGACAATTAAACACGCAGCAATACCACACAGGTTTATTTTTATTTACACATTTTTTTGTTTGTTTTTTATGGGAAAAGGGGGGTGATTCTGACTTTTATTAGGGAAGGGGTTAAATCACATTTATTAACTTTTTTTTTACATATTTTTTTTTTTTTTGCAATGTTATAGCCCCATAGGGGGCTATAACATTGCATACACTGATCTCTTACACTGTTTACTGCAATGCAATAGCATGGCATTGATCAGTGTTATCGCCGCTCCACTGCTCCTGCCTGAATCTCCGGCATGGAGCAGTCATTCGGCGATCGGACAGTGAGGAGGCAGGTAGGGATCCTCCTCGCAGCCTGCAAGCTGTTCGGGATGCAGCGATTTCACTGCGGCGGTCCCAAACAGCACCACTGAGCTAAACAGCTATTTTTTACTTTCGTTTTAGATGCGGCAATCACATTTGATCGCCGCGTCTAAAGGGAAAATGCCGGACATCAGCCCGATCGGCGATGTCCAGCATTAGCCGGGGGTCCTGGTTGCTTATAGCAATCTGAACCCACTGGGTATGATGCGCACTCAGCTGCTGAGCATGCGTCATACCTCGGGAGCCACAAATGGACGTGAATGTAAGTCCATTTGTGGCAAGGGAACCAGTCACATTGAACATGTTTGTAACCTGCATAATGTTACAGAGCAGAAATGGCTGAAAAAAAGAGATTAATGTATAGTTTTGTATAAAAAAAGATTTAGTAAAATTTTACTTCATTCCAACCCCTTCATATTCTGGGTGATCCTAATCAATAATTGACAAGCCTTTTTTTTGCATATTTGTAAATAGATAGATGCCAATCACCGATAAGACCACGTCCTGGAATTCTAAACACAGAATAAATAGGAACAAAAATTAATAGATTAAGTTCTGCTAAATCTTTTTCACAAAACTATTTACTGATTTAATCTGCATATCCTACTTTATAACATGATGCTTGCAGATCTGACTTCATTTTCAACATGACAGATTCCCTTTAACTGTTGAAGTACTAGAGGTAAAGTCAAAATTGGGGGGAGATATATGAACCTTTTTTTTTAACTTGTTTGTGGTCTGTTTGCATGTTTTTTGAGCATTGTTGGTTTTGTGTGTTTTTTTTCCTTACGATATAAGTGATTTCTGAAAACTTTACAATCAGAGGTCATTAAATAATCGTTTGCAATTTTTTTTAAATACACAAAATTACAGCACAATGGTTGAAAAAAAAAAAAAACAACCCTGCAAACATAGACCAACCTCAGTGGTGCTCTAGAAACTACTTTACAATGTGAGAAATGGTGTTTTGAAATAATTTTGTTATTTTTGATGGCCTTGCACATTATTTATCACACATTGTGACACTATATAATAAATAAGGTGCATGCCCGCCAAAAAGAAAATGCAACAAAAGTGATAAAATCTCCTTTAATGTTTTCACCAGCGGACCACCAAAAATAATATGGGTTAATCATAGTTCTCTAAAATTAAGTATATGGTAGGAAAAAGTTCTCTGGTTCTGTTTTCATGTGTTTGACTGATACAATTAAACATCTCCCAAATACCACCCCTGATCTAAACCGAATTTTTCTGTACGAATACCTGATATCCCCTCTCTCTTTCTCGTATGCTTAAAAAAGACCCTATTGAGAGGGTTGAACTGTCGCACCTTATGGATGGGTGAATATCACTTTGTATCCTGGATGGCTAGAGTGCCGCTTCTTGCCTTACTTTTACTTCCTTAAATATATATACAGTGGGGATCAAAAGTTTGGGCACCCCAGGTAAAAATGTGTATTAATGTGCATAAAGAAGCCAAGGCATCAAATTACAGATTAGACATTCTTATAATATGTCAACAAAAGTTAGATTTTATTTCCATCATTTACACTTTCAAAATAACAGAAAACAAAAAAATGGCGTCTGCAAAAGTTTGGGCACCCTGCAGAATTTAGCATGCACTGCCCCCTTTGCAAAGCTGAGACCTGCCAGTGTCATGGATTGTTCTCAATCATCATCTGGGAAGACCAAGTGATGTCAATCTCAAAGGTTTTAAATGCCCAGACTCATCTGACCTTGCCCCAACAATCAGCACCATGGGTTCTTCTAAGCAGTTGCCTAGAAATCTGAAACTGAAAATAGTTGACGCTCACAAAGCTGGAGAAGGCTATAAGAAGATAGCAAAACGTTTTCAGATGCCAATATCCTCTGTTCGGAATGTAATTAAGAAATGGAAGTCATCAGGAACAGTGGAAGTTAAAGCAAGATCTGGAAGACCAAGAAAATATCAGACAGAACAGCTTGCAGGATTGTGAAAAAAACAATTCAAAACCCACGTTTGACTGCACAATCCCTCTAGAAAGATCTGGCAGACACTGGAGTTGTGGTACACTATTCCACTATAAAGAGATACTTGTACAAACATGGTCTTCATGAAAGAGTCGTCAGAAGAAAACCTCTTCTACGTCCTCACCGCAAAAATCAGAGTTTGAACTTTGCAAATGAACATATAGACAAGTCTGATGCATTTTGGAAACAAGTTCTGTGGACCGATGAGGTTAAAATTGAACTTTTTGGCCAGAATGAGCAAAGGTACGTTTGGAGAAGAAGGGGAACAGAAGTTAATGAAAAGAACCTCTGTCCAACTGTTAAGCATGGGGGTGGATCAATCATGCTTTGGGGTTGTATTGCAGCCAGTGGCACAGGGAACATCTCATGATTAGAAGGAAAAATGGATTCAATAAAAATTTCAGCAAATTTTGGATGCTAACTTGATGCCATCTGTGAAAAAGCTGAAGTTAAAGAGAGGATGGCTTCTGCAAATGGATAATGATCCTAAACACACCTCAAAATCCACGGGGGATTACATCAAGAGGTGTAAACTAAAGGTTTCGCCATGGAACTCACAATCTCCTGACCTCAACATAATTGAAAATCTATGGATAGACCTTAAAAGAGCAGTGCTTGACAGACAGACCAGAAATCTCAAAGAACTGGAAGACTTTTGTAAAGAAGAATGGGCAAAGATACCTCAAACAAGAATTGAAAGACTCTTGGCTGGCTACAAAAAGGGTTTACAAGCTGTGATACTTGCCAAAGGGGGCAGTACAAGATATTAACTCTGCAGGGTGCCCAAACTTTGGCAGACGCCATTTTTTTGTTTTCTGTTATTTTGAAAGTGTAAATTATGGAAATAAAATCTAACTTTTGTTGGCATATTATAAGAATGTCTAATCTGTAATTTGATTCCTTTTGGAGATTTTTCCATCTTTCCTTGGCTTCTTTATGCACATTAATACAAATGTTTACCTGGGGTGCCCAAACTTTTGATCCCCACTGTATATCCATATGGAATAAAAGTTTTTGCACTTTGGATCTTCTGAATGGTGAGTGCAATTTCTTCTGCTATTCCTTCTATATATGATATGGTATTATTATTAGGTTGGAGGCACCGGACAAGGGGCATTATTTTGTGGAGGGCACAGGACAGGGTACAGTGTGTGGTAGTATTATATTCAGAGGGTACAATTTTTACCTGGGGTGTCCATCCAAACTTTTGATCCCCACTGTATATATGTGTATATATATATATATACACACACACACACACACACACACAAACACTGGGGTGGCAACCTTAAATACATTTCTTCTTATCTGTCTGTTTGTAAATCTATCCGTGAATTTAATTTTTATTCAGTAAAATTGGTGATATTGAAATTATTGACCAAGATACAGAGAATGTTGCTTTCCCCAGTAGAATAAGACCAATTGTTTTTTACTCATTAATATTACTCTAGTATTGTATGATAGACAGGCCAAACACGTGTAAGTTACAAAGAAAGTGTGAAAATATTGTAAAGAACAACATTACAATGAGCTATTTAACAAAACCTTAGTGCCATTTATCAGTAAAGTAGTGTGTACACACATCCTATCAGCTGCCAGTGTTTGCATACGTAATAATAAAAATGAATTCTATAGGATTCAAAGAAGCAACTGTAAAATTACATATGCAGATTTTTTGTGATTTGCCAGCTTTAGCATGGAACTCATGCCTATGACAACTCATTTGCTTAACATGACAATATTTTTGCTGCAGCTGCCAGACAGAATTTTCCCAAGTAAAATCCATTGTTCAATTAATCTGCTTGAAAATATACATCATATTGCATTGACAAAATAAAGCTTCTCTTGATAAGCTTGTCCTACCTTCTTAAGTCATAACTCCATTTTACACAGGTTGGCTCTTACAACTGGTAAAAGTGATCTCATATATCACAGCTTAGCTTCAATAAGCCTGAAAAGGTTTTAACTGTTTTAGGGAAGTATTTCATTTGGGATTTTCCAGTGTGGTTTTACCTTATTTTTGTTCTGAACACAGCCTTGTACATTGTATGGTTTACATTTCTGTTTCAATTTAAGTTGCTTGGCAGATGGAATGATTTACTGTTCAAAATCCACCACTCGTGTTGTCACCATAGTGTACAGTCCAATGTAGCACTTTTGCAGCATATTTTACGCTGCGCAAAACGCTGCATATTCACCTTACAATGTTGTATTAGGACACAACATCCATATACTCATGATATATTGTAACTCAAGATGGACGGCTGTTGCCTCCCAAAACCCTCACAGGGAACTAATTAAGATATACTCAAAGAACGCAGAGAAGTTGGACACTTTACAGGAAAGCATAACCTGATGAAGTTCTGGCAAACAACATGAAACATGTTTTTTATGTACAATAAAAAGCAGTTATCCTATATCATGGCTATACGGTCTCTGCATTGATGAAACCTCTGTGCTAAAGACATGAGTGTTCTTTCCTGTGAAGTGTCCAAATTCCCTGCGTCCTTCAAGTATTCGCTTTCTATGGGCACACAGTTGCCAGTGCCTTAGTAGTTGATAAAAAAAAAAAAATTTAAAAGCTATGAGCCTCTAGCTAGAGGGTAATAGCTTTAAATTTTTTCTACTTATATGATCACTTTTGTAGTCCATACTCTTCCAAAGTAATGGGTCGGGTCTGGGTGTTCAGACCCTCCCAGCGATTGGCAAAATGAGCTGTGAGATGTGTGTTCTTTAGAATTATCATGAATAGACTATAAAATATTTGGGAATTGCATAATTACATGCTTAACAAGTGGACAATATTTCTTCATCTGAATGTTACTATATTAGATCACAGTAACTGATAAGGATTTCACTATGAAAACATGCAAAAAGCAGAAGTGTGCCGATGCAAATGAACTGTGTTACCTGCTTTTGACAAAGTGACTCAAGATTACAATTGTGTATTACACAGTTATAGGTAATATTTGGTTGTAAAAAAAAAAGTTTATTACATGAGATTTTAACAGATATTAACCCCTTAAGGACGCAGCCCATTTGGGCCTTAAGGACACAGACAATTTCATTTTTACGTTTTTGTTTTTTCCTCTTTTATATTTTCATCCACAGACTAGTATGAGGGCTTGTTTTTTGCGCGACCAGTTGTCCGTTGTAATGCCATCACTCACTTTACCATAAAATGTATGGCGCAATCAAAAAAATACTATTTGTGTGGTGAAATTAAAAAGAAAACCACAATTTTGCTAATTTTGGAAGGTTTTGTTTTCACGCTGTACAATTTATGGTAAAAATGACATGTGTTCTTTATTCTTTGGGTCAATTTGATTAAAAAGATACCCATGATAACATACTTTTCAATTACTGTTGCGCTTAAAAAAAATCGCAAACTTTTTAACCAAATTCGTACATTTAAAATCCCCCTAATTTGAAGACCTATAACTTTTTCATTTTTCCGTATAAGCGGCGGTATGAGGGCTCATTTTTTGCACCGTGATCTGTACTTTTTATTGATAGCATATTTGCTTATATAGAACATTTAATCCATTTTTCATAAATTTTTTGGGGAATAAAATGTTATAAAAAAGCATCTATTTTGGACTTTTTTTTTATTTTTACATTGACGCCGTTCACCGTACAGTATCATTAACATTTTATTTTAATATTTCAGATATTTACGCACGCGGCGATACCAAATATGTATATAAAAAATGTTTAACACTTTTTGGGTGTGAAATAGGGAAAATAGGACAATTTACGTTTTTATTGGGGGAGGGGGTTTTTCACATTTTTTTTAAACTTTTTTTACTTTTATTTTTACACTTTAATAGTCCCTATAGGGGACTATTTATAGCAATCACTCGATTGCTAATACTGTTCAGTGCTATGTATAGGACACAGCACTAATCAGCATTATCGGTCATCTTCTGCTCTGGTCTGCGGGAAGGCAGATCAGAGCAGAAGACTCCGGGAAGGCAGCGGAGCCAGGTGAGGGGACCTCCGTTCACCGTGCTGGATGATCGGATCGCTGCAGCAGCGATGCGGGCGTTCCGATCATCCATTTTATTGACTGCAATGCTGCAGATGCCGTGATCTGTATTGATCACGGCATCTGAGGTGTTAATGGTGGACATCCGCGGGATCGCTGGTGTCCGCCATTAAGGCAGGTCCCTGGCTGCGATCAGCAGCCGGGACCTGCCGTGCATGATCCGGGCATCGCTACAATGCTCGCGGTTATGCTTAGGACGTAAATGTACGTCCTGGTGCATTAAGTACCACCTCACCAGGACGTACATTTACGTCCTTCATCATTAAGGGGTTAATGGGGCATGGCTTTTCTGTGCATCACTTTTGACACATTGATGGATGAACTTTATATCTTGCAATTGTGGAGTGTGTATGCAGGATGAAGGCTCAGCCTGCTATTCACTGTTTTTCCTCTGGCTTTAGCTGGATGTCAACTAATCTTCTGAATCAGATTCCATGTTGAAACTTCAGCTGGTAAATGGTTGCATCCTTCTATTAAATAAGTCTTGGTTGGTTGTTGTGCCCACAACCCTTTCATGTGGGCGTCCATTTGTGTACCCGCTAAGTTTCTCTTATTATTTAGTGATAATATCACACACAGTTTTTTCTGTTTGAGTTTTCAAGATCACATTGGTTAAGCATTTTTATGCTATTTTCTTCCCATTTGGAGATTTGAAGTTAGAAAAAATGATGAACTTTCCTTATGGTATATTAAAACCAGAAGTTCAAATGTATTTTATTGATTTTACACTGTCATTGCCTATTGACTATTACTGTATGTATCCCCTCATTCTTACTATTTAAACCATCGGCTTACAGCATGTTCATCTTCCACTCCCCCTACTAATCTGAATGCAACTACATTCTTCTGTTATTTTCTGAAATGTTTTGTTTTAAGGTGTTTTCATATCTTTAACATTTTTGGGTCAACCATCATTCATGCTCCACCATGTAGGTAATACTAAAAATGTGAATACTTAGGGAAAGGTTGCGCTTTTAGCTGACATAACAAGCTTGCTGCTCACCAGGCCACTACACTCCATGCCTCTTCCTCTCTACCACCATGGCAATCCGGTCACTATACTGATAAACCAGCTGGTGAACCAGGTGAATGGTGATCAGTGTATTGCTAAATATCTACTATTTAACTTTGCATCTGATGCTGCATCTTAGCATTAGCAGCTTGTGATGGTGTAATGTTTTGTTTACCCAGTTCTGACTGCTGTCTGTCCTGATCGGTGCCTGTTTACCCATGTTCTTAGTACAGCAACCATGTTCTGGGTATTCATGTGACTTTAGATTACTACTGGAATGTAAGAAATGGATAACTCATTGGGACCATTATGTGCCTATTGTAGTAAACCTAGAAAGGTTTAGGGTTTGAATAATTGCAAAAGTGAGGGGGCCTTATGATAAAAGCCCACAGGGGAATGGTGCTGCAGTAAATAATATGTGGCAGACACTTAGACTCCTTGCACCTAGCACAAAGGCTTTAACTAATACAACTTGGTAGTTCCAACATATATAAAGGTTATCAAGCTTGGCAATTACATGTCACAGTAATTTAGTCCCATTATAGTTGAGTCACAAAAAGTTGCTGGTTTCTACTCTGTCCACTTGAAGTACACACAGTGGGCTAGACAATGGATTAAACAATGTCCATGATTAAAGACCCAGCAGGGTAGTAACTCACGGTTAGACCGACCGTTTTCAAACTTTTCGGGGTTTATTTTCTTTTTCTTGCGAGTATAAATCTTGTTAACAAAGTGGAGCAAAGCTTGTAACAGACACAGAGCCCAGATAATCTGTCTGCTCAACACCTCGGACGCCACAGCGTGTCGGGGGCGTGCCCCCTTAGTCATGCGTACAAGGTGTGGAGGGAGAGAGGATTATATAGAGATATACGGTAAGTACTTATTCAGATAGATAAATTCAGATCTTTAAAGCAGTTTGCAAAATGAGCCTGGAGAAGCACTTTAGGAGCGGTACCTTTGATCAAACAATTAAACCGGGTGAAATACCCATCAAAATTGGT
The DNA here is from genome assembly GCF_029499605.1 of Hyla sarda. NCBI lineage: Eukaryota > Metazoa > Chordata > Amphibia > Anura > Hylidae > Hyla > Hyla sarda. The sequence continues at coordinate 296,095,577 of NC_079192.1, forward strand.
CCGCTCAGTTTTAGTGCATTTACAGACCTATCAACCGATGTGTTAGAGGGAGCCAAAATGTTAGTAGAGCTGTCCAATGAAAGTTCTAAAGTAGATGATGGTGAAGTTGCCGAAACGCAGTACTTCACGGGGGGGGGGGGGGGTAATGCCTTAATGCCTCCACTTTCTGCCCTCCAGTGCAGACAGGGAGTGCATTAGAATTTTTTTTTCTAAATTGGTGACTATTGAAGTAAAATCTGTCCTCTATCCTGAACTAAATAGCAATTTGTCAAAAACAGAAGAAAGGGCTCTTCCTTGGCTTCAAAATAGGAAAGATCTTATTTTTAGGAGGGCCGACAAAGGTGGAAATTTAGTGGTACTAACAAGGGAGAAATACAAAGCTGAAGCTCATAGACTATTGGGGGATAAAAAAAAGTCTATACATGTCTCCCAGTAGATCCCACTAGTAAGTACCTTAATCAACTTCAGTCCCTTTTACGGAAATATACCGATAAGGGAATCATTTTCACTAAAACTGCTGAAAAATTGCTACCGCATTACCCTAAAAAAACGTATTGGTATTACCTACCTAAGGTCCATAAGTCGCCGACCCGCCCCCCGGGACTCCCCATAGTATCGGGGATCGGGTCGGTGACCGAGGGCCTGTCTAAGTATGTGGACTGGCTACTTAGACCCATACTTACCAAACTTCCAACCTACTTAAAGGACACCAGCACTTTCTTAAGGGCACTTGAAGTCCCATGACAGGAAGGTTTTAGCCTTGCCTCTGTTGACATGGAGAGCCTCTACACCTGGATCCTGCAAGATTTCGGGGTCCGGGTAGTGGGGGAATTCGTCGGCATGGGCAAGGACCCCCTTTTGGTTGAATTTATTTGCGAATCATTAAGCTTTATTTTGTCCCATAATGCCTTTAGGTTTGACGACAAATGGTTCAGGCAGGATTCGGGGACCGCAATGGGGACCCTGGTCGCTTGCACCTTTGCTAATTTACTTTTGTCCGTCTTTGAGAAATTTTTCATTTTTTCTGCTCGTAATCCTTTTACAAAGTACATCGGCACCTTTCTTCATCGGGATATGGACGACATGTTCATCACCTGGAAAGGGAATTAATCCGAATTCCAACAATTTGTTGATTATCTGAACAGTAATGCGTTTTACGTATTCATATGGAGGGCATAGTATGGAGTTTCTGGATGTGAAGGTGGGAGTTGTAGAAGATAAAATTACTACATCTAATTTCAGGAAGCCTACCGCCACAAACTTTCTCCTTCACGTCCAGAGTTTCTATCCCCCTCATGTAAAAAAGGGCTATTCCCTACGGCCAGTTCGGCTGCATCAGAAGAAATAATAGTGAAGATGCATCCTTTGAGTTGCAGGCGAGCGAACTGGCCAGTAGGTTAAAAGCATGCGGCTACCCTCTTAACCTAATCCAAAAAGCCTATGATAAAGCAAGAGGGCTAAATAGGAATGAGCTATTGAAGGAAAAACGCAAGAAAAAAATGGAGAAAAGATTTATTTTCTCACTAAAACACACCAATATGGATAATATTATACAGAATGCTATACGCAAACATTGGTATGTGATAGAAAGTGACTCTGACTTAAAAGAAATAGCCGAACAATGCCCACTATTCAGTTTCCGTAGAAATAAAACACTAGGAAGCATTTTGGGAAGCAACCAATTTAGAACAACATCCACAACATGGTTAGAAAATACCCTACCCCAAGGTAACCATAAATGCAGGCAATGTACACACTGTAAATATAATTCAGAGGCAAAATTCTTAAGATTGGGAGGTAATGAATGGAAAATTTAAAACTTCATTACATGTAAGAGTAAATATGTGGTGTATGTAATCCTATGCCCGTGCGGATTGTACTATATAGGGAAGACAATCCGTTGTCTGTATATTAGGATGTGAGAGCATTTTAAGTCGATCCGCACAGGCATGGGATCTCCACGTTTGATCGATGTTAGAAAAGAACATGGTGGTAACACTGATGTCTTGGAATTCGCAGGTTTTGAAGTAGTATGTAACCCTAAAAATGGAGGGTACAGAAATAAGCTGCTACTCCAATGAGAAGCAAAATGGATTTTAAAAACGGATGCGATGGGCCCTTCAGGCCTAAACGATAAAACCGATATGTCAGTGTTCCTTTAAACCCCAGCGCTCCCTTTTCTCCTCCCTCCTATGCTGTGATATAATTTGACCTGTTAATAATAAGTAACTTCTTTTTTCTCTGTATCTCCCCTTTCTTTCAAATTGTACTGGTGCTTATACTTTGTATATATTAATTTTAAAATTTTTAAGTTCTATGTTTATTCTCCTTAGGTAGTATATATTATGTATCAGTTGCAAATCACACACTCCTATGTTGCGGTTTCTGTTTTTAAGCGTGGACTGGCATTCGACATTCCCCCCAGCGTTGACAGCTGCCAGACTGGTTGGCGTCCTATTGGTTGCCTAGCGCTGAGTGTCACGTGTTCAGTACATCAGTGACGCCGACATAGCCCTATGTATGAGGATTACCTCAGCCGTGGGACGGGCTGAGCGATCACTTGAGCCCGATCATGTGGTGCAAAGAGCTCGGTGCTCTTGGTGACATCATTACCACCCGACGAAGGGGCAGCCCGGTGTGGCGAATGGGGGCCCGCGCTGGAGCTGCAATTACCGGACAGGTGAGTCTCATTTGGAGCATTACTTAAGGTTGTGATCTTGCGAGATACATTATACGAGCCAGATGATGCACTGAGTGGGCGAAACCTATGTCACTCGCCTACTAGGAAGCACCTGCTGCTCGTGCCCCCCATGTCTATCATTGAATAAAGCATGGATGAAGTTACTTGGTGAGTGCAGCCTCCTTCTTTCTTCTTACACACCTTGTATTGCACTGGACTTATCCTTAGAGGCTTTTTGCACTGCCTACTATTGTCTGTTGGAGTACATACACATGAAGGGGATTAGTGACGGATTATAAGAATAGGAGTGCCGGTTCCACCTCTACCATGAATTTTTCATAGTATATTAGGTAAAGCAGCCAACACATAAAGGGCAGCATGCATATACAGCACATGGTGGTGTTGATGTGGAAATAAAAGCATTGTGAGCAACAATTGTAATGATGACATTGTTCCCATTGCTTTAACGCACCAAAATCCTCATGGCCTTATTTTACTTTGCTAAAACTGAAACCGAATGACTATTGAAGCATGGCCTTATATAGTACAGTCTGAAATATTTGTAAAGGCTATGGACACATTTGCACTCATTTCTTTTTAATATTGGGTTGTTTCCTGAATTTAATATTGTTTCCTGCTAATCAAGCAAATGTAAGCGAGTCAGAGTCTGGCATTCTGCTCTCAGTTTTATGGTGACAGCATAGGGAGGTTGCACAGTAGCTTAGATAGTAGACAGTGGGCAGTTTACACAGGCTGCAAAGAGAAGGAAGAGCAGATACAAGGCATTCTGCTGGGGAGAATCATATAGGCTGTGTACAAGTATGGAGAAAAAGTAGAGTTCATACATCACAACATACAGTCTGTAGAAGGAAGTGTAGTAAGGACATTTTTTATACAAATAAATATTTTTTTTGCACTTTAATAAATACAAAGCGAATGCCTTTCAAAGGTGTCCATAGTCTTTCTTTATTTCTTATGTAACTGTATCCTCCAACTCCTCAGGGAATCCACAGCACAACTGTTACGACGAGCGCTCCGGGTCCCTGCTCCTCCCCGGAGCGCTTGCGGCGTTCTTCTCTGTGCAGTGCCCCGGGCAGACCCGCTGACCGGGAGCGCTGCACTGATATCACCGGCGGGGATGCGATCCGCGTAGCTGGACGTGCCCGCCCGCAGGTCGCATCCCAATCTCCTCACCTGCCCCATCCTCTTGCTGTTCTGTCCCGGCGCGCGGCCACGCTCTCTAGGGCGCGCACGCGCCGGCTCTCTGAAATTGAAAGGGCCAGTGCACCATTAATTGGTGCCTGGCCCAATCAGTACCTACACCTGCTCTATGTGTATAAACCCCACTTCCCCTTCCTGTCCTTGCCGGATCTTGTTGCCTTAGTGCCCTGTGAAAGCGTTTAGTGTGTTCCCAAGCCTGTGTACCCAGACTTTCTGCTGTTGCCCCTGACTACGACTCTTGCTGCCTGCCCTGAACTTCTGCTACGTCCGACCTTGCTCTTGCCTTGTCCCTGTGTGCCGCGCCTGTCTCAGCTGTCAGTTGGGGTTGAGTCGCTATCGGGTGGAATGACCTGGGGGTTACCTGCCGCTGCAAGTCCATCCCGCTTTGCGCCGGTCTCTGGTGAAAACCAGTAACCCCTTAGACTATGTTCCCCTGGTACGGCCCACGCCATCACCTCACTGACACAGAGGATCCACCACCAGTGTCCTCGCTGCAGACCAGTCCGGATCCTGACAACAACTTGGATAGAAATCAGTAAAAACTCCATGTGTACTTCAAAAACATTTGTTGCATAACAACGCATTTCAAGGTCAATAAGACCTCTTTATCAGGTATATACAAAATGGATAAAACACATGGATAAATAGCTTACTCACTGACCAAGGTCATATTGTGCTTGGAGGATACAGTTATTTCTGATTCATCTTAAAAGTTGGTGGGAAAAGCTGCATTTGAATCTATTTAAATATACAAATTTGTCAGAGCTGTGCCTGAAATTGCACAACTGGGTTTGGTAAGCGACCACCGTTAGTTTGATTTTCACCTGTACGGGAGTTCTACACCATGAAGCACTCTGTGTATATTATTTCTTATGTAGTAGTGCTGGCAGGCCCATCGCTACAAGACAGGCAAGCCAAGCAATTGCTTGGGGCCTCGAGCTGGCTGGGGGCCCCCGAGCAGAGCCAGTGCTTGCCCGTCCTGTGGCGACGGGGCAATTCCACCCATCACCAGGGCCGGATTAACAATCGTGCTCTTGGAGCTTGTGCTCCGGGCCCCAGGCACCCAGTCAAACAAGAGGGCCCCCAAATGTCTGAATTTTTTTTTAATAAACTCACTTGCAGCTTTGGAGTTCTTCTCACCTCACCACAATCACACTCCCCCCACCCTCGCTGCACTTGGTATCTTCCCTCAGCCCCGGACTCTTTTCTCAGCCTTCAGCCATCTGAGCAGGAGGAGGGGTGAGGAGAGAGCTCTGAGGAAAGGAGACAGCAGAGGCTGTACAACATGGGGACTGACTAAAGCAGGTGTCCCTGCATGCATATATGTGTATAAGCAGGTGTGTATATATATGTGTGTGTGTGTGTGTGTGTACATATGTGTATGTCTATGTACTGTGCCTGTGTGTGTGTTACTACTGTGGATGACTATATGTAAAGTGCATGTGTGTATCTATATCAGTTTTTCCCAACCAGGATGCCTCCAGTTGTTGCAAAACTACAACTCCCAGCATGCCCGGACAGCCAAAGGCTGTCTGGGCATGCTGGGAGTTGTAGTTTTGCAACCTCTGTAGGCATCCTGGTTGGGAAACACTGATTTATTCTATCTGTGTGTATGAAGCATGTACAGCATGTAATGTGTACAGTATGTGTGTGTATGATGCATGTACAGTATGTGTGTTGTGTGTGTATGAAGCATGTACAGCATGTAATGTGTACAGTGTGTTGTGAGTGTATGATGCATGTACAGTATGCAATGTGTACAGTATGAATGTATGATGCATGTACAGCATGTAATGTGTACAGTATGTGTGTATGATGCATGTACAGTATGTAATGTGTACAGTATGTGTGTGTATGATGCATGTACAGTATGTAATGTGTACAGTATGTGTATGATGCATGTACAGTATGTAATGTATACTGTGTGTGTATGAAGCATGTACAGTAGGTAATGTGTGCAGTATGTGTGTATGATGCATGCACAGTATGTAACGTGTACAGTGTGTGTGTATGATGCTTGTATAGTATGTAATGTGTACAGTATGTGTGTATGATGCATGTACAGTATGTAATGTGTACAGTATGTGTGTATGATGCATGTACAGTATGTAATGTGTACAGTATGTGTGTATGATGCATGTACAGTATGTAATGTTTACAGTATGTGTGTATGATGCATGTACAGTATGTAATGTGTACAGTGTGTTGTGTGTGTATGATGCATGCACAGTATGTAATGTGTACAGTATGTGTGTGTGTGTATGAAGCATGCATGTACAGTATGTAATGTGTACAGTGTGTTGTGTGTGTATGAAGCATGCATGTACAGTATGTAATGTGTACAGCATGTGTGTATGATGCATGTATAGTATGTAATGTGTAAAGTATGTGTGTATGAAGCATGCATGTACAGTATGTAATGTGTACAGTATGTGTGTATGAAGCATGCATGTACAGTATGTCATGTGTACAGTGTGTGTATGAAGCATGCATGTACAGTATGTAATCTGTACTGTGTGTGTATGATGCATGTACAGTATGTAATGTGTACAGTATGTGTGTGTATGAAGCATACATGTAGTATGTAGTGTACAGTATCTTTGTGTATGATACATGCACAGTATGTAATGTGTACAGTGTGTGTGTGTATGAAGCATGCATGTACAGTATTTAATGTGTACAGTGTGTTGTGTGTGTATGATGCGTGTACAGTATGTAATGTGTACAGTGTGTTGTGTGTGTATATAATGCATGCAGTGGCGGATCCAGGGGGGGGGGAACGGGGCAATTTCCCCATCACTATTAAGGACATCCCATGCCCCTGTTAACCTTCTGCGGCCCTCGCAGGGACCGCCAGGAGGTCGTGCACACCGGGACGTCACTGACGTCCCGTGCATGCACCCATTGGAAAGCAACGCGGAGGAGCGGAGGAGCGGAGCAGCGAACAGGACATGCGCTGGCCAGCATGGTAAGTGACCAGCGGCACATCAGCTTCAGTGCTCCAACCACCACTTCTCCAGTCACAGGACCTACTGCTATGGTGGCCGGACCAGAGGAGCAGTGGTCGGAGCACTGAAGTAGGGCAGTAAACAGGCATACAGCCTCCAGCCATAGACTGTATGGTTGGAGGCTGTATGTCTGTGGGGGAACATACTACACCTAATGTCTATACTGCAATGTGTATAGTATGAATGTATGATGCATGTACAGTATGTAATGTGTACAGTATGTGTGTATGATGCATTTACAGTATGTAATGTGTACAGTATGTGTGTATGATGCATGTACAGTATGTAATGTGTACAGTATGTGTGTATGATGCATGTACAGTATGTAATGTATACTGTGTGTGTATGAAGCATGTACAGTATGTAATGTGTACTGTGTGTATGAAGGATGTACAGTAGGTAATGTGTGCAGTATGTGTGTATGATGCATGCACAGTATGTAATGTGTACAGTGTGTGTGTGTGTATGATGCATGTATAGTATGTAATGTGTACAGTATCTGTGTGTATCATGCATGTACAGTATGTAATGTGTACAGTATGTGTGTATGATGCATGTACAGTATGTAATGTGTACAGTATGTGTGTATGATGCATGTACAGTATGTAATGTGTACAGTGTGTTGTGTGTGTATGATGCATGCACAGTATGTAATGTGTACAGTAGGTGTGTGTGTATGAAGCATGCATGTACAGTATGTAATGTGTACAGTGTGTTGTGTGTGTATGAAGCATGCATGTACAGTATGTAATGTATACAGTATGTGTGTGTATGATGCATGTATAGTATGTAATGTGTAAAGTATGTGTGTATGAAGCATGCATGTACAGTATGTAATGTGTACAGTATGTAATGTGTACAGTGTGTGTATGAAGCATGCATGTACAGTATGTAATGTGTACAGTGTGTGTGTGTATGATGCATGTACAGTATGTAATGTGTACAGTGTGTTGTGTGTGTATATAATGCATGAAGTGGCGGATCCAGGGGGGGGGTGGGACGGGGCAATTACCCCATCACTATTAAGGACATCCCATGCCCCTGCTAACCTTCTGCGGCCCTCGCAGGGACCGCCAGGAGGTAGTGCACGCCGGGACGTCACTGACATCCCGTGCATGCGCCCATTGGAAAGCAACGCGGAGGAGCGGAGCAGCGAACAGGACATGCGCTGGCCAGCATGGTAAGTGACCAGCGGCACATCAGCTTCAGTGCTCCGACCACCACTCCTTCAGTCCCGGGACCTACTGCTATGGTGGCTGGACCAGAGGAGCAGTGGTCGGAGCACTGAAGTAGGGCAGTAAACAGGCATACAGCCTCCAGCCATACACTGTATGGTTGGAGGCTGTATGTCTGTGGGGGAACATACCGTGTTTCCCCAAAAATAAACCCTACCCCGAAAGTAAGCCCTAGCAGGATTATGGGGTAGGGCTGCAATATAAGCCCTACCCCGAAAATAAGACCTAGTCCAGGGGTAATCTGCTGGCGGACCGCGGTCCAGATCTGGACCACGGCCGCCAGTAATGCCCGCAGACCCCACAGTAATGCCCGCAGACTCCATAGCCCCCCCGGCCGCCACAGTAATGCCCGCAGACCCGACACCACGCCCGGCCACCACAGTGCAGTAATGCCCGCAGATTCCACATCCCCCCGACCACCCGCGTAATGCCCGCAGACCTCACAGCCCCCCTCGGCCACCCCCCTGCCTCCTTTGACTGGTCCCACGGCTTACCGTAATTCAGCCAGGGCAGGGACGCTGACGTTCTAAAACGTCGGCGCGTGTGCACGGCCGACGTCACGGACGAGTCCCTGCCCCCGGCTGCTACGGTAAGCTACAGGAGAAGATCTCGCCGCAGGGTACTGTACGGTAAGAAAGTGAAATGAGTACCGGTACCCAAGTTTATTAAGGCAGAGGGGTGGGGGGCACTGTAGGGCAGTGTTTCCCAACCAGTGTGCCTCCAGCTGCTGCAAAACTACAACTCCCAGCATGCCCGGACAGCCTTTTGTAGTTTTGCAACAGCTGGAGGACATTGGTTGGGAAACACTGCTGTAGGGTATGGTAGGAGTGTGGAGGACGACAGGGGAAGGGGAGTATGGGGGGCTGCAGAAGTGTGGAGGATGCCCCCTATCCTCCACACTCCTGCAGCCCCCCATCCTTCACACTCCTGCAGCCCCCCCATCCTTCACACTCCTGCAGCCCCCCATCCTCCACACTGCTGCAGCCCCCCATACTGTAAATAAATAAGCCCTACCCTGAAAATGAGCCCTAGTGTGTTTTTTGTGACTAAAATTAATATAAGACCCGGTCTTATTTTCGGAGAAACACGGTACTACACCTAATGTTGGGGGACTATACTGCACCTAATGTGGGGGAACTATAGCCTAATGTGGGGAGAACTATACTGCACCTAATGTGGAGAGAACTATACTGCACCTAATGTGGGGAACTATACTGCACCTAATGTTGGGACTATACTACACCTAATGTGGGGGAACTATAGCCTAATGTGGGGAACTATACTGCATCTAATGTGGGGGGACTATACCGCACCTAATGTGGGGGAACTATAGCCTAATGTGGGGAGAACTATACTGCACCTAATGTGGGGAACTATACTGCACCTAATGTGGGGTAAACTATACTGCCAACCTAATGTGGAGAACTATACTGCACCTAATGTGGAGAAATATACTGCACCTAATGTGAGGAGAACTATACTGCACCTAATGTGGGGAGAACTATACTGCACCTAATTAGTGTTGCTCGCAAATATATGCGCAATGCAAATTTTATTCGTGAATATCGCATATTCGCGAATTCGCGAATATAGCACTATATATTGGTAATTACGAATATTCATTTTTATTTTTTTTTCACAGTACACATCACAGTGATCATCCCTCTCTGCTTCCAGCTTGTGTGGTGTAATGAAGGCTCTAATACTACTGTGTGAGACTGGCGTACGAATTTTCGCATATGCAAATTTTCGCATAATAAAATAAAGCGCGAATATTACGAATATGCGAATTTAGCGAATATATGACAAATATTCATCCATATATTCGCTAATTATCGCGAATTCGAATATGGCCTATGCCGCTCAACACTACACCTAATGTGGGAAGAACTATACTGCACCTAATGTGGGGAGAACTATACTGCACCTAATGTGGAGAACTATACTGCACCTAATTTGGGGAGCTATACTGCACCTAATGTGGGGAACTATACTGCACATAATGTGGGGACTATACTGCACCTAATGTTGGGGAACTATACTGCACCTAATGTTGGGGAACTATACTGCACCTAATTTGGGGAGCTATACTGCACCTAATTTGGGGAGCTATACTGCACCTAATGTGGGGGACTATACTGCACATAATGTGGGGGAACTATGCTGCACCTAATGTGGGGGAACTCTGCTGCACCTAATGTGGGGGGAACTGTGCCGCACCTAACGTGGGGAGAACTGTGCCGCACCTAACTTGGGGGGAATTGTGCCGCACCTAACGTGGGGGGAACTGTGCCGCACCTAACGTGGGGGGAACGGAGCTGCACCTAATGTGGGGGCCTTGTATCGACGTTCGCTCACGTCACGCTCCCAGAATTCAAGGGCCGCCGGCCCTAGAGTGTGACATGCGTGAACATGGGGGGGGGGGGGGAGCCTCCATGTCCATTTTGCTTGGGGCCCCCAAATTCCTTCAAACGGCCCTGGTGCTGGTGTGGCGAACAATAACAATTGGGTGGTCTGGGTGGTCTGTAAATATGGATGTTATTTTTCCTGTCCCCCCCCCCCAAAAAAAAGCAAACAAACAAACTCCTTCATATCTATATGTCTCTAAAACAGTATAGCTATGAGACTATTGTGTGTCTATGTGTAATAAAAATACTATATAATACCAGTATACTAGAAGCAAATATCATCACCATAAATATCACTATTAAACTGTTACAGATTATATCCAGTATAAAAAAAATACCAATATTATACAAGAGACAAATGCTGCAACCACATTATGAACACATAGTACAACCACAGTGACTTAATTTCATCACCATTTTGTTACTGAATAAAAATCCTTATACACAGACCAATATTGCCCCTATACAGTGGTCATATATTGTAGATACCAGCTCTGCACATTTACCCTGCATACCATACAAGTTATTACAGTACAGCTAACTCCAGAGACTCACATGAGGTGTGACTTATGACATTTCCAGCAACTTCCACACCTTCATACACACTCCTCATTTATAGTACCCCAAATGGTAAAAATAAAAGCGTTACACAGGTCCAAGCAGGGCCGGATTAACGTAGGGGCGGATGGAGCTGCCGCTCCAGGCCCCTACATGAAAATAGGCCCAGTGGCCGCCCGGCACCCACGATAAATCTAATAACAGAAAAAGAGGGCCGGCCCTGCTTCTTACTTACGGCCCTGGATCACTGCAGGCCGCTGCAGCACTGTTTTCTTTTTATAAATAGTTAGCCTCCGGCCCTTTAAGATAAGTGCAGGGGCCGTGGCCGCAATGCCTCTCTGGGAAGAGAGCCGAGGGATGCTCCTCCCCCTCCCCCCACACTCCTCTGTGTGCAGGCTGCAGCCCAATTGGAGCAGGCAGGTGCTTTGCTTCCTGTTCCATTGCTGACTTCATCACCCGCCCGCGCTGAAGGGGAACAGGAAGACTTCCCCTGCCCACCGCTGCGGCCTCCATACAACAGGTAATTTTCTGGGAGGAAAAGGTTGAGGGGCAAATTGCTGTTTGGGGGGTCAGTGGGAGTTAAATGGGCAATTTCTTAATGTTTCCTGAACAGGGGGCCTCCAGCAGTTTTAAAACTACAACTCCCAGCATGCCTTTGGCTGTCCAGACATGCTGGGAGTTGTAGTTTTGCAACACTTTATCTATCTATCTATCTATCTAACTCCTATCTATCTAACTCCTATCTATCTATCTCCTATCTATCTATCTCATATCTATCTATCTATCTCCTATTTATCTATCTCATATCTATCTATCTATCTATCTATCTCATATCTATCTATCTATCTGTTTATCTCCTATCTATCTATCTCATATCTATCTATCTATCTATCTATCTATCTATCTATCTATCTATCTGTTTATCTCCTATCTATCTATCTCATATCTATCTATCTATCTATCTCATATCTATCTATCTATCTATCTATCTCATATCTATCTATCTATCTATCTATCTCATATCTATCTATCTATCTGTTTATCTCCTATCTATCTAGTTCATATCTATCTATCTCATATCTATCTATCTATCTATCTATCTATCTATCTGTTTATCTCCTATCTATCTATCTCATATCTATCTATCTATCTCCTATCTATCTATCTCATATCTATCTATCTATCTCATATCTATCTATCTCATATCTATCTATCTCATATCTATCTATCTCATATCTATCTATCTATCTATCTATCTATCTATCTCCTATCTATCAATCTATCTATCTATCTATCTATCTATCTATCTATCTATCTAGCTATCTATCTCTCTCTCATTTCTATCTTATATCTCAGTGTTTCCTGGCCATGGTGCCTCCAGCTTTTACAAAACTATAACTCCCAGCATGCGTTTGGCTGTCCAGGCATGCTGAAAGTTGTACTTTAGCAACAGCTGGAGGCACCCGGGTTAGGAAACACTGATCTATCTATGTATCTAATATCTATATTATATCTGTGTTTCCAATATACCATTGTACCCAGTATACCAGTGTACCCAGTGATATAGTGTACCCAATATACCATTGTACCCAATATACCAGTGTACCCAGTGATATAGTGTACCCAATATACCAGTGTACCCAGTGATACAATGTACCCAATATATCAGTGTACCCAATATACCAGTGTACCCAGTGATATAGTGTACCCAATATACCAGTGTACCCAGTGATATAGGGTACCCAATATACCAGTGTACCCAGTGATATAGTGTACCCAATATACCATTGTACCCAATATACCAGTGTACCCAGTGATATAGTGTACCCAGTATACCAGTGCACCCAGTGATAGTGTTCCCAATATACCAGTGTACCCAATATACCAGTACACCCAATATACCAGTGTACCCAGTGATACAGTGTACCCAGTGTACCCAGTATACTAGTGTACCCAATATACTAGTGTACCCAATATACCAGTGTACCCAATGATAGTATACCCACTATACCAGTGTACCCAATATACCAGTGTACCCAATATACCAGTGATACAGTGTAGTAGTGTACCCAATATACCAGTGTACCCAATATACCAGTGTATCCAGTGTACCCAATATACCAGTGTACCCAGTGATACAGTGTACTCTCCCCAGGGCACCGGCTGCTCTTCTGCCCCACATAGTGGATAGTCCTGATGGGCAGGGGCATATACTGTCACTTGGGTCCGGGTATATACTGTCACTGGGGTCCGGGTATATACTGTCACTGGGGTCCGGGCATATACTGTCACTGGGGTCCGGGCATATACTGTCACTGGGGTCCGGGCATATACTGTCACTGGGGTCCGGGCATATACTGTCACTGGGGTCCGGGCATATACTGTCACTGGGGTCCGGGTATATACTGTCACTGGGGTCCGGGTATATTCCTCTTTCCTTCCTCATTAAACTAAAGGGCTCTTGTTTTTCTTGTCCTGTGTTTTCAAATATATTTTTTTATAGATAATGTGGAAGTTAGTAGGTGGGGGGGGGCCTTGAGTTGTGTAAGGGGCCCCAACATTTCTGATGGCAGCCCTGGTCTTGTATATAATCACTTATATGGTATACAGATCCTGTGTACAGCTGGTAACTTTTGCTATATGGGCACTGTGTGGGGGAATACTGGTCTGTGTATAGTGGTTTTATTCAGTACAGTATGGCGGTATTATCAAGTTATTGTGTGATGTATATATTTACTCCTTGTATACTGGTATTCTTGTGTGGTGGTATATATTTCCTCCTTGTATACTGGTATTATTGTGTGATGGTATATATTTACTCCTTGTATACTGGTATTCTTGTGTGGTGTATATATTTCCTCCTTGTATACTGGTATTCTTGTGTGGTGGTATATATTTACTCCTTGTATACTGGTATTATTGTGTGATGTATATATTTCCTCCTTGTATACTGGTATTCTTGTGTGATGTATATATTTCCTCCTCGTATACTGGTATTCTTGGTCATGGAAAATGATCTTACCTATGTTAACTTGTTATATATTTTCTTGTCTTTTCTTTTGTGTGTAGGTTGGGGCATTAGGAGGCATTTGGGTTGGATAGGGGCGTGGCAGAGATGTGGCCATGGGTGGAGCCTCACAGGGGGCCCTTGCTTTATTTGGTCCGAGGGCCCTGAGTGTTGTCAGTCGGCCCCTGCCTGGGTGGTCACATGGGCTGGGTAACCTCCTGACCAGCGGGACTCACGTCACGGTATCGTAGGACTCTCCTCCCCCCTGTCAGAAAGAGGATGGTATGTGCTGCTTTCCTGCCTGGCCACGCCCGTCAAAAAATGTTACTGTCTGACAGCGGCTGAGGTCCCACAGGCGGTCATTGTTCTCTGCTTCTGAAGTCCCCCAAAAAGGTACCACCAGCAGTCATGAACTGACTTGCAATTCAGGTACATAGAAAAGCTTGGTGACAATTTCTCACCTAGCTTTTCCAAGCTCCTGAATGGCATGCTTGCCTATAAAAGCTCAGTTTTTATAGGCAGACATGCCATTCAGGAGCATGGAAAACTAGGTGAGAAATTGTCACCTAGCTTTTCTGTGTACCTGAATGGCAATGGTGCATATCATAGCTCAGCTATCATAGATAGATTTACCTATAACCTTTCTGTCATATCTGTCTATTCTATGGTAAGCAGATATGCCATTCAGGAGCCCAGAAAAGCTAGGTGACAATTTCTCACCTAGCTTTTTCATTCTCCTGATTGGCATATCTGCTTATAATAGCTCAGCTATTTTAGACAGATTTGACTAAAGGCTATAGGTAAATCCTATAATAACTGAGCTATTATAAGCAGGTATGCCATTCAGAAGCATGAAAAATCTAAGCGAGAAATTGTCACCCAGCTTTTCTGTGCTCCTTAGTGCCATTTCTGCTTTTATTAGTTAAGCTAATATAGACAGATTTGCCTATAATTTATAGTAAGTTATCCTTATAGGCTATAAGCTGCAATGGCATTCAGGAGCACAGAAAAGCTAGGTGATAAGTTCTCACCTAGCTTTTTTTATGCTCCTGAATGGCATATCTGCTTATAATAGCACAGCTATTATAGACAGATTGGCCTAGAAGTTATAGACAGGTGTTCTTGACCCCTTCCTGAGAAAAAAAAGGAATAATAAAATTTAATTAACCCTTTCCCTAATAAAAGTTGAATGACCTCCCTTTTCTAATTTTTCAAAGAAACATTTTTTATATTAAAAAAAAAAAAGTGGTATCGCTGCTTATAATGTTGAGTAATCTGCATGGTCAATGGCCCAATTTGGGTATTGTTGTAATCGTATGGACCTACAAAATAAAGCTAATGGGACAGACTTATCAAAACCTGTGTAGAGTAGTGATGCAGTTGCCCATAGCAACCAATCAGATCGCTTCTTTCATTTTTTAAAAAGCCTCTGAAAAATGAAAGAAGCCATCTGATTGGTTGCTATGGGCAACTGCACCTCTCTTCTTCACAGGTTTTGATAAATCTCCCCCAATGTGGGACTGTTTGCAAAAAGTGCTCTGTGTAGAAAGCCCCCAAAATTGCATTTTTATTCAAGTTTGTCCCACAAATATTTTTGTTTGTCATTGCAAAGTATAATTGGTGACGCAAAAAAACAAGCCCTTATATGAGTCTGTAGGTCGAAAAGTAAGAGTTATGTCTAGAGATGAGCGAATCGGAGCTGACAATCCAGAATTCATTACGAATTTCAGAAAATATACGATTCGCAACGAATGTGAATATCGCTGCGATTCTATCGCACAAATCGCTTCATTAAACTCTATTTACTGCGGTGCAGGCTCCAGGGCATCTAAAATGGCGGATCCACATGTCAGTATATGGGGCAAGGAATGCTGGGAAGGCGGGAAGAGAAGTAGGCGGGAAGAGAAGTAGGCGGGATGACCCTGAATCACATGCAGGATGTAGCCTATCAGCAGCCAGTCACCCCTGTGATGTCACAGCCCTATATAATCGGCAGCCATCTTGCGGCCAGTCACTTCATTATATTACACTGCAGAAGGATCATAGGACGCAGAGCCTGTGTGTAATACAGCAGAGAAAAGCGCAGTCCAGCAGCGTTTAACATCCTCCTAGTAACATCAGATAAAAGAAGTGATCTGATTGGTTGTTGTGGGCAACTCAGCAATTTTTGGACACTAACATATATTCATCTATCCTGGTAATTTAATGTGCATAACGTGACGGATGCGCTTTATTTGTGTTAAACAAAATTGCTTTGTGTTGCTTTTTCATTTTATATATTTCGATAAAAAGGCCCATCAAAATCTTCAACACCAGGCCCATGATCCTCTTAATCCGGCCCTGGGTCCAAGGTGGACAATTTAAAGCATACTTATTTTCTTCCAAAAAGTTATTTTTTTGTAGGTAGTAAAATAAAACAAAACCTATATAAGTTGGGTATTTTTGTAAGCCTATTGACCTACAGAATAAACATAACATGTCATTAACATTGCAAAGTGCACTGCGTAGAAACAAACAAAAAAAATGAATAAAAAAAATTGGTCCCGCATAAAACAGGTCCTCATATGGACCTGTAGGTTATGAATTTTAAAAGGCACTAATGTTAATAAATTTGAAAAAGCCCATCCTCTAATAAAAATTTAAATCACCCTCCTTTTCCTATTTTTCAAATGAAATAATTTAAACAAAAATAAAACATAAACATATGTGGAATCGCCTCATGCATACAGTGGGGATCAAAAGTTTGGGCACCCCAGGTAAACATTTGTATTAATGTGCATAAAGAAGCCAAGGAAAGATAGAAAAATCTCCAAAAGGCATCAAATTACAGATTAGACATTCTTATAATATGTCAACAAAAGTTAGATTTTATTTCCATCATTTACACTTTCAAAATAACAGAAAACAAAAAAATGGTGTCTGCAAAAGTTTGGGCACCCTGCAGAATTTATAGCATGCACTGCCCCCTTTGCAAAGCTGAGACCTGCCAGTGTCATTGTTCTCAATCATCATCTGGGAAGACCAGGTCATGTCAATCTCAAAGGTTTTAAATGCCCAGATTAATCTGACCTTGCCCCAACAATCAGCAACATCGGTTCTTCTAAGCAGTTGTCTAGAAATCTGAAACTGAAAATAGTTGACGCTCACAAAGCTGGAGATGGCTATAAGAAGATAGCAAAACGTTTCAGATGCCAATATCCTCTGTTTGGAATGTAATTAAGAAATGGCAGTCATCAGGAACAGTGGAAGTTAAAGCAAGATCTGGAAGACCAAGAAAAATATCAGACGGAACAGCTCGCAGGATTGTGAAAAAAAACAATTCAAAACCCATGTTTGACTGCACAATCCCTCCAGAAAGATCTGGCAGACACTGAAGTTGTTGTACACTATTCCACTATAAAGAGATACTTGTACAAATATGGTCTTCATGGAAGAGTCATCAAAAGAAAACCTCTTCTACATCCTCACCACAAAAATCAGCGTTTGAACTTTGTAAATGAACATATAGACAAGCCTGATGCATTTTGGAAACAAGTTCTGTGGACCGATGAGGTTAAAATGTAACTTTTTGGCCTGAAGGAGCAAAGGTATGTTTTGAGAAGAAGGGGAACAGAATTTAATGAAAAGAACCTCTGTCCAACTGTTAAGCATGGGGGTGGATCAATCATGATTTGGGGTTGTATTGCAGCCAGTGGCACAGGGAACATCTCACGAGTAGAAGGAAAAATAGATTCAATAAAATTTCAGCAAATTTTGGATGCTAACTTGATGCCATCTGTGAAAAAGCTGAAGTTAAAGAGAGGATGGCTTCTACAAATGGATAATGATCCTAAACACACCTCGATTACATCAAGAGGCTTAAACTGAAGATTTTGCCATGGCCTTCACAATCTCTTGACCTCAACCAGACATCTCAAAGAACTGGAAGACTTTTGTATGGAAGAATGGGCAAAGATACCTCAAACAAGAATTGAAAGACTATTGGCTGGCTACAAAAAGTGTTTAAAAGCTGTGATATATGCCAAAGGGGGCAGTACAAGATATTAACTCTGCAGGGTGCCCAAACTTTTGCAGACGCCATTTTTTTTCTGTTATTTTGAAAGTGTAAATGATGGAAATAAAATCTAACTTTTGTTGACATAAGAATGTTTAATCTGTAATTTGATGCCTTTTGGAAATTTTTCCATCTTTCATGCACATTAATACAAATTTTTACCTGGGGTGTCCAAACTTTTGATCCCCACTGTAAATGTTCAAGCTATTAAAATATAATGTTAATAAAAAGCACTTGTTAAATGGCATAAACATGAAAAAATACCAAAGTCCAAAATTGCTGATGTTTGGTCACGTCATATACTAGAAGAAAATTATAAAAAGTGATCAAAAAGCTATTAAAACAGAAATGGTACTGATAAAAACTAAAGTTCATGGCTCAAAAAATTAGCCCTCATAAGACCCCATATATGGAAAAATAAAAGTGGTATACAGGTCAGGAAAGGGCAATCTTACCCCTTAATTACAGATTTGTAAATTACTTCTATAAAAAAAAATCTTAATCCTTCCTGTACTCATTAGCTGCTGAATACTACAGCGGAAATGATTTTCTTTTTGAAACACAGAACTGTCTGCTGACATCACGAGCACAGTGCTCTCTGCTGACATCTCTGTCCATTTTATGAACTGTCCAGAACAGCATATGTTTGCTATGGGGATTTCCTTTTACCCTGGACAGTTCCTAAAAATGGACAGAGATGTCAGCAGAGAGCACTGTGCTCATGATGAGTACCCCTTTAACGACAGGACGTAAATGAACGTCCTGGTGAGCTGGTTTACTTAAGGCACCACGATGTACATTTACGTCCTTTACATAACCGCGAGCATCGGAGCGATGCTCGGGTCATGCGCTGCAGGTCCCGGCTGCTGATAGCAGCCAGGGACCCGCCGGTAATGGCGGATATCCACGATCGCGCGGATGTCCGCCATTAACCCTTCAGATGCCGTGATCAATACAGATATAAGCTACTAAAATGGCCCATAACACATGTAAGGTACCTAATATATAACAACAGTTTAACCCAGAGGGTTAACAAAAACCTTATTTTATCATGTGTTAAATATAGGATAAAACGTAACTTTTATTCAATTAATTTGTGAAAATCATAAGTGAGAAAAACTTATTTAAAAACACAATACCATCTGTGGACCCCAAATATGTGATTTGTATCACTATTTGGTCACTATCACAAGTTTTACCTGAGAGTTCCCTACTGATAGGGCAATAATCTCATATGTCTCTGTCAGTAAACCAGGTCTATTCCCAGGGGTATAGCCTTACTCATGGGAATTGTATATACTCTGGTACTGAGTGAGCCAGTAGAGCCTCAAAGTTTCTCCTGTACCTAGAATATTCTAGGTTACTATAGTTGTAAGGTTAATATACGCAATCCACTGTGCGCGTGGTTGCGGATAGTTAATGTAACAGGACTCTAAGTGTGATTACTATAGTTGGGGAACACAGGTATTGCTATTTAAAATACAATGCTGTCACACCCCGACATGTTTCACCACTGTTGTGGCTTCATCAGGAGAATAACATGTATTTTAAATAGCAATACCTGTGTTCCCCAACTATAGTTGGGGAACACAGGATTTTAAACGTACTAATTTGGTTAAAAAGTTTGCGATTTTTTTTTCAGCGCAACAGTAATAGAAAAGTATGTAATTATGGGTATCATTTTAATTGTATTGACCCAAAGAATAAAGAACACATGTAATTTTTACCGTAAGTTGTACAGTTTGCTAAATTCCCCACACAAATAGTATTTTTTTGGTTGTGCCATACATTTTATGGTAAAGTGAGTGATGGCATTACAACGGACAACTGGTCATGCAAAAACAAGCCCTCATACTAGTCTGTGGATGAAAATATAGTCCTTAAGGGGTTAAGCATACTGATTTTTCTTACACAAAATAAAATAAAACCTATATACTGTAAATTGGGTATTATTGTAATCGTGTGGACCTAAAGAATAAAATTTACATGTAATTTTTACTAAAGAGTAGGAAAAAACTAAGAAAATGCCTATACCTGTTTTGCCCATGCACATGCAACCCAACAAGACCCGGAGTGATTAACCTATAAGTCCATTTACATGTACAGTATTCTGTGCATATTTGATGCTCAGGCTTTGCAGCTGTAGACTTAAAGCTGTGTTTAGTCAAGTAGTTTACAATGAAATCTGCAGCATTAAAGGACATCTGCAGCGAAAAAAAACGTATTCCCTATCCACAGAATAGGGGATAAGTGTCTGATCGCAGCGGGTTCGAGCACTGGGATCCCCCCCGCGATCTCCCAAAAAGGACCCCGGCATTTCCTCGCTGTGCGCCGGCTAATGTGTGTGTCATCGAGCTCACTGAGTTTGAAGGACATGCCCCCTCCATACAGCATTCCCGCCTCTTCTGTAGAGATACATGGAGGTGGCGTGTCACCTAACTTCATGCTGTGGCCGACACGCCTCCTGCACGTGAGAGCCGCGGCTGAGCCAGGGCATTAAACCCCCCACCATCAAACACTTATCCCCCCTGTGTCTGCTTGTAGCGGTGTTTTTCTAACTGCGCATTTGCTATGAGCAGGCACTGTGGGGGAGATTTATCAAAACCTGTCCAGAGGAAAAGTTGGTCAGTGCTTCTTTCATTTTTTAACATGGCCTCTGCCAAATAAAAGAAGCAATCTGATTGATTGCTATGGGCCACTGGGCAACTTTTCCTCTGGACAGGTTTTGATAAATGTCCCCCAATGTCTACAGCAGGAAATCTTCCGCTACAAGCAGACACACAAAGCTACCCGGCTGCAGCAGGGGGCTCGCTTTTGTGTCTGCCATCGGCACATCCACAGTGTGAAAAATGCTGCAAATGCGCTACGTGTGACCCAAAAGAAACATAACAATTCAACTGTGCATGTTCCCTTATAAAATATTGAAGACTCAGTAATGCAGATTTTAAATCTGAGTGTTGCTTACTTGGTGACAACATTATTTGTGAGGTTCTCAAGACATGATCGTGAGTTTTTCGACACACATTGTAGACATTTTAGAGGTTAGTTCCTCAGGAGTAGTGGGCTGAACTAGTGTAGTCACGGGTAAGCGGGCAAAACTGTTGCTGAAGCATCATTTGCTGAACATAGTTATTGATTGAGAAAACTTCATTAGAAAACAATCATCATAAACATACATACAATGTACTGCAACTCAGCAATGACTAGGAAGCAACACACAATAACTTAATACAATTACTGCACTTAGCGTGACAGTACAACATACAGCACAGGAGTTCCTACGCTAAACCACACTACACAAACATTCGGACATGCATTATAAAACAAAGTCAATTAATTAAACATTGCAGGCAGTAATAGAGGATGGGGGGTTGGCAAAGACGATAGGTGGTATAGAGGGGAGATCAAAAGCCCATGTTAGGGGTATACTCACTTATATGAGATACTGTACAAGAAAATTTGAAAGTTTTATTATAATTGGAAATCTGGAAACTGTAACATCCAGTTAAGATAAAATTACTTAAATAAAGTTAAATATACAGCTTAAACAACCTAAATAAAATTATTGTTAACTCAAAGATTGAATCTGATATCAATAATGTGTCAGTTTGTGCTTTTAAAGTGTGAAATTCCAGTATCTTGTTCTTGACAAAGATGTAATGAAAACTACTTTGAAAACTAATGTGTTTATATATGTCCTTTGCCTGCTAACTATAGGGAAGTAGCAAACTGATTACTAAATGGGTGACCTTCCTCTTTTAAAACTCTTTTCTTAAAAGTGAAAGCTGTGTTGGTGGTAAACTGAAAAGGTGCCTATTGTCAGTTACTACTTCCTTTAAAATTTAATTGACTTAACAAAAATGGCCCAAGAAAGAAACATATGCTTTGCAAATGCTACCTGTTATCAACACCTGCCTTATAAACTGACAAGACTACCACAGATTACCTGACTGAAAGGAGAATGGACAGCACTCAAAGGTTTTACACAATATATATATATATAAAGAGAAGGCCTGACTCACTGACTCATCAGACCCAGCCTAAACCCTTGGACCTAGAAAGCTGAATTTTTGTGTTGTTTTTAAGACGTAGACGTGGATGTAGGCGAGGAAAGGATTTTTCGAAATTCAACCCTTAAGGGGGTGAAAAAGGTTATATAGAAGTCTTTCATTTTTGAAGCTAGAAGCATGAAACTGTTTTTAGGCTAACAATTAGAGATAAAGAAACACGTGTTTTAACGTTTTCTAAAAATCCACCCCTGAATGGGGTGAAACGGGGGTTCAAAGTTTGTATGAATTAACCCCTTGCTGCAGAACGCTGGCACGGGAGGGTTATGAAGCGAGCTCAGAAGCTGAGCTCGCATCATACCAGCACGGTCCCGGCTGCTATCAGCAGCCAGGAACCGCGGCTAATGCCGGACATCGCCGTTCCAGCAGATGTCCGGCATTAACTTTTTAGAAGCGGCGATCAAAGTTTAAAGAATTCGGATTGTTTGGGCGGCCTCATTACTATAGGATTGTAAAAAGTAGATCTATGTTACCCCAGATTTAACACGAGCCAAGCTGTGGGCAAAAGCTAGTAAGGGTATAATCACACTGCTGCCATATCAACTTTTTTTCAGTGATTTTGCGATGCTAAGTAACAATACAATATCAGCTATGAATCTGCCATGAAGGTAGTAGATCTGTGGTGTCCCAGCACCAAAGGCTGTCCTGTGGCATCAGACTGCTTTGGGCAGACCAGCAGTACTGGTGTTGGGCCCACTGAGAGACTTCATGCCATATTGATTATGTTTTGCACTTTACTAAGAAGTAATGTATTTTTATAAGTATTTGGTTGTTGTTATCTTTATGTATGTTATGTGTTGCTGTACCCTTAAGAGAGGAACTGTGTAAACCCCATGTTACCCCGCCTGCCAATGGGAACCCCAAAATTCTTGCCTATATAGTGTAGTGGGGGAGGAGTTGCCCCAGTTGAGAGTTCAGTTGAGTTGGTGCTAGCTCTAGTGCTAAGTCTGAGCACAAATGTGGTAAAGGTGTAAGGTGTGTTGTGTGCTCTGAGGGAAGGCCCAGATCAAATTTACTTTATCCGGTCATTCTGAAAGGATCGACCATACAGTGGAAGTTCATGCACTGGCAGAGAAAGCTACCGAACCCTAGCTACCAGGAACATTCTCCAAGTTTCACAAGTCAGTATCAATTTATTGGGTGAAAGCACCACAAGTCCCAACAAGGCAACAGGGCTCCTAAGGGGTTACACTGAATCCTCGCACTCTACACCAGACTGTATGTGTAATACCTTCTGCACCCTGCTCAGTAAAGACAGTTATCCATAACCTGACTTTGGTGTGTTCTTTTACTCCCCGTGTCTGGCCCAAGAGAAGCTGTCTCCAACCTTGGACCGTGTATAGGATAACAGTGCCCTGGCGTCACGAAGTTCCCTGCACCACCCGTGGGATTACAGAATTGGCATCCACGAACAGGATTCTGATTTGTGCCTAAGAAAACCCCCCAGTCTTAACTGTCTCCTGGAAGTTGCACGTACCGTATTTTTCGCCATATAAGATGCACTTTTTCTTCCCCAAAACGTGGGGGGAAAAGTTGGTGCGTCTTATACGGCGAATATACGCCCAAGGCTGCTGCGGGCGAGAGCAGGAATCAGCGGTAAGTACAGAGGCTGCGGCGGTGCGGTACAGCGCTGACTACCCGCTCCCCACCCGCAGCAGCCTCATGACCACCGGTGAATTTTTCACCTCACACCGGCTATGTTTATTGCCCTAGGACTGGAACATACAGTTCCGGGCGCCGGGCAGGTGAATTACTAATAACTGTATACTAAAAACCAGGGTGCCTCCAGCTGTTCTGAAACTACAACTCCCAGCATGCCCGGACCGGCAAAGGCTGTCTGGGCATGCTGGTAGTTGTAATTTCACAACAGCTGGAGGCCCCCTGGTTTTTAGTATACATGAATTAGTTTTTACCTGCTCTGGCCGGCCCCCGCCTGCAGCCGCACACAGGAGCCGGCCTGGGCAGATAAAATCATAGGTTTTCCTATGCCGGACATCCCTATGTCCCGAAAAATCTTTTCGGGACATAAGGATGTCCGCGGGTCACTAATCATTCCCCGGCTGATGCGCACCCTCCTCCGGTCCTCCTCCGATCCTCCGCCTCTCTATGGTTGTACGCACGGGACGTCAGTGACGTCCCGTGCGTACAACCATAGAGGCGCCGGAGGACAGGAGGACCGGAGCCTGGTGAGTCACCGCTCCTCCGGTCCCGGCACCTACTGCTATGGTCCATAGGCCATAGCAGTAGATTGTGACACCGGGCCAGAGGAGCGGTGACCGGAACACTGTGGGGGCAGCAGTACAGACATACAGCCTCCAGCTGTACACTGTATATGGCTGGAAGCTGTATGTCTGTGGGGGGGGGGAGCTGCCTACCATTGTGGGGGAACTATACTGCCAACTATTGTGGGGGGGGAGCTGCCTACCATTGTGGGGGAACTATACTGCCAACTATTGTGGAGGAACTATACTGCCAACTATTGTGGGGGAACTATACTGCCAACCATTGTGGGGGAACTATACTGCCAACCATTGTGGGGGAACTATACTGCCAACCATTGTGGGGGAACTATACTGCCAACTATTGTGGGGAAACTATACTGCCAACCATTGTGGAGGGGGGGGAGGGAGCTGCCTACCATTGTGGGGGAACTATACTGCCAAGTATTGTGGGGGGGAGCTGCCAGTGCCTACCATTGTGGGGGAACTATACTGCCAACTATTGTGGGGGAACTATACTGCCAACCATTGTGGGGGAACTATACTGCCAACTAATGTGGGGGAACTATACTGCCAACTATTGTGGGGGAACTATACTGCCAACCATTGTGGGGGGGGGAGGAGCTGCCTACCATTGTGGGGGAACTATACTGCCAACTATTGTGGGGGAACTATACTAGATTTTCCTCCTTTAAAATTGGGTGCGTCTTATATGCCGGAGCGTCTTATATGGCGAAAAATAATGTAGATTGTGTGCCAGAATTTTCTTATGCCGACCAACATCAATAAAATAGAGGGGGAGCACTTTATTTACGGCCATACAGTGTGTCAAGATTGTAAACAGAGACTGTGTAATTCAAGATTGTCCATATATGCAAGCAGCGTAACTAACCTATGCTGCACCATAGAATTCAATCCGCTCAGGAGGGGGTTAATCTAGAAAGCGCAAAGCGAGCAAAGAATTCCCACCAGATGAAACACCTTGGGTGCGGGAACCAAGTTGCTGTGCCAAAGCCAAAGTGGAACTCAAAGGACCGCCCCCTTGTTGCACAGGGATGGTTGAAAAAGCTGAACAGAGGACGCACTTCCTGTTGGCGGCCATTTTGGGGAGCATGCTATAAAGCAAACAGAAGGACTCCACTCACTAGCTTTACCTCGTGTGATCAGAGTGGAGAAGATGGCAGAGAGCACCTTGTCTGAGAGCACCAAGATGGCGGCCGCTGCTTTATAAAAAAAAAATCAACAGCTGGTTGGCTGTCCTGCTGCCAGAAGATGATGCCTGGTCGGACGCCCCAGCACCCCGGAAGGCGGAAGAGCCTGTGGCCTCACAGCTACCCACGTGGGGTTCTCTCTTGGACCTGGCTGTACCTCCAGAAGCAGAGCTCTCATCTGACAAGTCAGCGGCTGGATCCGGTAAGCGACCAAAGTCACCCCCACTGCCATGGTGGGTATTTGGCAATGAGCCAGCGGTCATCCGGGACATGAACTAGTTCCTGATCCCTCTGCCAGAAGCAAGATTCCTGTTCCAGACAATAAGGGGTGGCGACCACCGCCACTGGGATGGCAAGTACCTTGCATACTATAGTCTGCATCAGCTCAGGAGGTGAGACACAATAATGCTCACCCCTTCACAAATCTCTTTTTGTTTCCGGTTTGGTGTACAAGCCTAAAGTTCCTGTTTATCATCTACTCTCTTCCAGCCTGTGCAGGACATTCGTAAAAATGCCCCAGGACTGATACCTGTCCTGTTTGAATCTGCCATACCTTTACCAGCCTGTGCAGGACATTCGTAAAAATGCCCCAGGACTGAATTGTTCTGTTACCCAGTTCAGTAACAGTTCAAGAAAAAGTGCCTGGCCTTGGGCCAAGAAGAAGCCAATACGCTTTGTGTGCCCAGTTATTCCATGAACTCTCTAAGTATTCTTATGCCTTCCTGGTTGGGTGCCTTCTTCAAATATTGTCTAGTCAGGATTGTCTAGAGAGGAAAGTGTTTATCTTAGA
Source organism: Hyla sarda (assembly GCF_029499605.1). Classification (NCBI taxonomy): domain Eukaryota; kingdom Metazoa; phylum Chordata; class Amphibia; order Anura; family Hylidae; genus Hyla; species Hyla sarda. Next base: position 296,122,035 of record NC_079192.1, read on the forward strand.
TGTCTTGAAATTGCAGTATTATATGGTCTTGTTTCATCTTTTCGTGCTTTAATTAATGCTGTCATATTAAAAGCATAGAGCCAGACAGTGAACCAATGTCTTATTATGTAAATTCAGTATGCATCTCTCGTTATGTGTTATGCCGACTGTTTTATTTGGCCCCTAAAATTCAAGGGGGGACCTTGGAGGAAATTTAGTTATGGAAGGAGGTGTCTCTCTGGGTCCTTGTTGTGTCCTTCGGTGTGGCCAATGAGAAGGACTTGACTTCTGTCGTGGGGAGAAGATGCTTGAAGCCAATAAGCCCAGCGGCACAGGACTGGTAGCGAAGGATAGTCTAAGAGTTTCCTTAGTTGTAACTGCTGCATCCCAAGAAGATCATCAAGGCCTGTTACATGTTTGTCCTGTTTTTGTGTCAGTAAGTCCGTCCCCTGCAGTGATAAAGCCAACATTGCCCACATACTCAGGTATTCTAATAATGGCACTATTGTACAAACCTGTCGAGCGTTTGGTTCTCCACAAGGCATCAACTATACACCATAAGGAACTTTGTGCTACAACCTTCTCCTACCTCCAAAGAGACTGCCCTTCATCACTCCTCAGACGCGAAGAATAGGCGCCGAGGATGGCTGCATTTTAGAGGGGGAGTTTTAAGTGGGCCCACTGAGAGACTTCTTACCACACTGATTATGTTTTGCACTTTACTAAGTTACTAAGAAGTAATATATTTTTATAAGTATTTGGTTATTATCTTCATGTATGTTATTTATGTGTTACTGCACTCTTAAGAGAGCTGTGTAAACCTCATGTGACCCTGCCTGCCAATGGGAACCTTAAAATTCTTGCCCATATAGTGTAGTGGGGGAGGAGTTGCCCCATTTGAGAGTTCAGTTCAGTTGAGTCTAGCTCTAGTGCTAAGTCTGAGCACAAGTGTGGTAAAGGTGTAAGGTGTGTTGTGTTCTCTGTGGGAAGGCCCAGATCAAATCTACTTTATATGGTCATTCTGCAAGGATCGCCCGCAAGGTGTAAGTTCATGCCCTGGTGGAGAAAGCTACAAGACCTTGTCAGAACCCGAGATACCAGGATCATTCCACAAGTCTCACAAGTCAGTTTCAATTTATTGGGTGAAAGCACCACAAGTCCCAGCAAGGTAACAGGGCTCCGAATGGTTTATGATGCATCCTCGCACGCTACACCAGACTGTATGTGTAATACCATCTGCACCCTGCTCAGTAAAGACAGTTATCTGTATCCTGATGTCGGTGTGTTCTTTTACTCCCCATGTCTGGCCAAGGAGAAGCTGTCTCCAAACTGGGACCTTGTATAGGATAATGGTGCCCTGGTGTCACAAAGTGATATGGTATTTCCCTTCCCCACCCATGGTACCACAAATCCCTAACATGATGTTATCACATATTATGTTCACATACTATGAAGAGGAGTAGCTTGGCATATACATATTCTCTAGACTCTCTTGCTGTCACAATAATACAGTTTCACAATCACCTTTAGTTTTGATCCCACTAACAAACATCTAGTTATTTCCAAATTTGCCTGCATACTGATAGTAAAGTTTGTATGCTAGTAATGCAACAAATTGGAACTGCTATTTAACAGCTTTTTTAATGCTACAAATTGGAACTGCTTAAAGTGGTACTCTGTTGCTACACATCTTATCCCCTATCCAGCAGCCAGACCCCAGCTATGGAAAGGGGATAAGATGTCTAGCAACAGAGTAGGATCAAGGCTCATTTTTCAAATCTGACATGCCTTTCTTTATATGGTAATCATTTTGGGAAGCTTTTACTTATCTGAATGATTCTGAGATAGTTTTTTTCTTTTGTGACACATGTCCTTTACATTAGAGGTAAATTATTGTTGATATATTCAGCATAAATTTTGTAAAAACATAAAAATATGTTCTAAATTTGAACTTTTCTTCTTGTTAGAAAGATAGTCATATTAGAAAGGGAAACTTTCAGGAGATTTTACCATATATAACGAGTGCCATAAAATCACATTGTCTGATTTTTAAAGAATTTATTTGTCTGATTTTTAAAGAATTTATTTTGAAATTATGGTGGAAAATAAGTATTTGGTCACCTACAAACATGCAAGATTTTTGGCTCTCATAGACCTGTAACTTCTTTCCTCCACTCATTACCTGTATTAATGGCACCCGTTTGAACTTAAAAGACCCCTGTCCACAACCTCAAACAGTCACACTCCAAACTCCACTATGGCCAAGACCAAACTTCTGTCGAAGGACACCAGAAACAAAATTCTAGACCTGCACCAGGTTGGGAAGACTGAATCTGCAATAGGCAAGCAGCTTGGTGTGAAGAAATCAACTGTGGGAGCAATTATATTATATACAAGACCACTGATAACCTCCCTCGTTCTGGGGCTCCACGCAAGATCTCACCCCGTGGTGTTAAAATGATCACAAGAACGGTGAACAAAAATCCCAGAATCACATGGGGGGGACCTAGTGAATGACCTGCAGATAGTTGGGACCAAAGTTACAAAGGCTACCATCAGTATCACACTACACCGCCAGGGACTCAAATCATGAATTGCCAGATGTGCTCCCCTGTTTAAGCCAGTACATGTCCAGGCCCGTCTGAAGATTGCTAGAGAGCATTTGGATGATCCAAAAGAGGATTAGGACAATGTCATATGGTCAGATGAAACCAAAGTAGAACTTTTTGGTAAAAACTCGTGTTTGGAGGAGAAAGAATGCTGAGTTGCATACAAAGAACACCATCCCTACTGTGAAGCATGGGGGTGGAAACATCATGCTTTGGGGCTGTTTTTCTGCAAAGGGACCAGGACAACTGATCCATGTAAAGGAAAGAATTAGAGATGAGCGAACTTACAGTAAATTCGATTCGTCGCGAACTTCTCGGCTCGGCAGTTGATGACTTTTCCTGCATAAATTAGTTCAGTTTCAGGTGCTCCGATGGGCTGGAAAAGGTGGATACAGTCCTAGGAGACACTTTCCTAGGAATGTATCCACCTTTTCCAGCCCACCGGAGGACCTGAAGGCTGAACTAATTTACGCAGGATAAGTCATCAACTGCCGAGCCGAGAAGTTTGTGACGAATCGAATTTACTGTTCGCTCATCTCTAGAAAGAATGAATGGGGCCATGTATCGTGAGATTTTGAGTGAAAACCTCCTTCCATCAGCAAGGGCATTGGAGATGAAACGTGGCTGAGTCTTTCAGCATGACAATGATCCCAAACACACCACCCGTGAAGGAGTGGCTTTGTAAGAAGCATTTTAAGGTTCTGAAGCTGCCTAGCCAGTCTCCAGATTTCAACCTGATAGAAAACCTTCAAGCGGGTTGAAAGTCCGTGTTGTACAGCGACAGCCCCCAAAACATCACTGCTCTAGAGGAGATCTGCATGGAGGAATGGGCCAAAATACCAGCAACAGTTTGTGATAACCTTGTGAAGACTTAGGCTAGGTTCACACTACGTTTTAAGCAATACGAGGCCGTATATGGCTGTGGAGAGCGAAAAAACACAGGTGCTCCCATATCCCAGCCATATCCGGCCCATATGTAATGCATTTCAATCAGCCGACCGGCCAGCTCACTTTTGTCCCGTATATGGTTCTCTAACCGGACCTAAAACCGGGGCAAAAATGAGCCAACCCGAATCAGCGTTTGACTCGGTCGGCTCATTGAAATGCATTACAAATGGGCCGGATATGGCTGGGATATGGGAGCGCGCGGTTTTCGCTTCCCCCAGCCATATACTGTCCCGTATTGCTTAAAACGTAGTGTGAACCCAGCCTTAGAGAAAAAGTTTGACCTCTGTCATTGCCAACAAAGGGTATATAACAAAGTATTGAGATGAACTTTTATTGACCAAATACTTATTTTCCACCATAATTTGCAAATCATTTCTTTAAAAATCAGACAATGTGAATTTATGGATTTTTTTCCCCTCATTACGTCTCTCATAGTTGAGGTATACCTATGATGAAAATTACAGGCCTCTCTCATCTTTTTAAGTGGGAGAACTTGCACAATTGGTGGCTGACTAAATACTTTTTTGAGCACAAACAGACTACTGTACTGCAGCACTACTCAATGAGTTCAGTGTGCGGATGCCAGCTTCCCAGATCCGATCAGGATCTACTTAAATAGGTACACAATGGCGAAGCACCCCAAATAGGATGGAAACCAAAGCATGATTTATTCAACTCATGTAACAGCAGCTGCTTTGCCATAAGTTGAATAAATCCCGCTTTGGTTTTCATCCTATTTGGAGTGCTGCACCATTGTGTATATATACACTGCTCAAAAAAATAAGGGGAACACTTAAACAATACAATGTAACTCCAAGTCAATTACACTTCTGGGAAATAACACTGTCCACTCAGGAAGCAACACTGATTGACAATTTCACAAGCAGTTTTGCAAATGGAACAGACAACAGGTGGAAATTATAGGTAATTAGCAAGACACCCCCAATAAAGGAGTGGTTCTGTAGATGGTGACCACAGACCACTTCTCAGTTCCTATGCTTCCTGGATGAGGTTTTGGTCACTTTTAAATGCTGGCGGTGCTTTCACTCTAGTGGTAGTATGAGACAAAGTCTACAACCCACACAAGTGGCTCAGGTAGTGCAGCTCATCCAGGATGGCACATCAATGCGAGCTGTGGCAAGAAAGTTTGCTGTGACTGTCAGCATAGTGTCCAGAGCATGGAGGCGCTACCAGGAGACAGGCCAGTACATCAGGAGATGTGGAGGAGGCTGTAGGAGGGCAAAAACCCAGCAGCAGGACCTCTACCTCCGCCTTGGTGCAAGGAGGAGCAAGAGGAGCACTGTCAGAGCCCTGCAAAATTACCTCAAGCAGGCAACAAATGTGCATGTGTCCACTCAAGCAGTCAGAAACAGACGCCATGAGGGTGGTATGAGGGTCCGAGGTCCACAGGAGGGGGTTGTGCTTACAGCCCAACACCGTGCAGTATGTCTGGCATTTGCCAGAGAAAACCAAGATTGGCAAATTCGCCACTGGCGCCCTGTGCTCTTCACAGATGAAAGCAGGTTCACACGGAGCACATGTGACAGACGCAACATCCTCCAGCATGACCAGTTTGGCGGTGGGTCAGTAATGGCGTGGTGTATCATTTCTTTGGGGGGGCACACAGCCCTCCATGTGCTTGCCAGAGGTAGCCTGGCTGCCATTAGGTACTGAGATGAGAACCTCAGACCCCTTGTGAGACCATATGCTGGTGCGGTTGGCCCTGGGTTCCTCCTAATGCAAGACAATGCTAGACCTCATGTAGCTGGAGTGTGTCAGCAGTTCCTGCAAGAGGAAGGCATTGATGCTATGGACTGGCCTGCCCATTCCCCAGAACGGAATCCAATTGAGCACATCTGGGACATCATTTCTCGCTCGATCCACCAACACGTTGCACCTCAGACTGCCCAGGAGTTGGCAGATGCTTTAGTCCAGGTCTGGGAGGACATTCCTCAGGAGACCATCCGCTACCTCATCAGGAGGCCACACACTATTTTGACTTGTTTTAAGGACATTACATCAAAGTTTGATCAGCCTGTAGTGTGGTTTTCCACTTTGATTTTGAGTGTGACTCCATATCCAGACCTCCGAGGGTTGATAAATTTGATTTTCATTGATAATTTTTGTGTGATTTTGTTGTCAGCACATTCAACTATGTAAAGATGAAAGTATTTCATACGATTAGTTCATTCATTCAGATCTAGGATGTGTTATCTTAGTGTTCCCTTTATTTTTTTGAGCAGTGTATATATGTGTCAATCTGTCAGTCCTAAATGGGTAAATCATTTGCAGAGACATGTTATATGTTAAATGATTTTTAATATCCTATATTTTAAAAGGTAAATGTGTTCAATGTGTTCTAACTTCATCTTATCAAGTACAGTTATTTGGGCCATCCAAAACAAATATTTCAATGTTGAAATTTGCATAGTATTCATGTGGAAACCACCAACAACATGGACAATATTATTCATTACTTCCTCTTGGCAGATATAGTTGGCCAACACTTCAGGCATTTAATGTAATATTTAAACATTTACGACAAACATGAAGAATTACATTCCATAAGAAAAAAAATATGGTCTACAGTCCATATATTTCATTTTATTATTCTATTGCTACTAAACAGTAAAAACTATTTAATTCAAAAAGGTCACTGTAAAGAGGCAAGTGAGCCTATATACAGTGGGGCAAAAAAGTATTGTCAGCCACCAATTGTCCAAGTTCTCCCACTTAAAAAGATGAGAGAGTCCTGTAATTGTCATCATAGGTATACATCAACTATGAGAGACATATTGAGAAAAAAAAATCCATAAAATCACATTGTCTGATTTTTAAACAATTTATTTGCAAATTATGGTGGAAAATAAGTAAGATTTCTGGCTCTCATAGACCTGTAACTTCTTTTTTAAGAGTCTCCTCTGTCCTAAACTCGTTACTGTATTAATGGCACCCGTTTGAACTTGTTATCAGTATAAAAGACACCTGTCCACAACCTCAAACAATCACACTCCAAACTCCACTATGGCCAAGACCAAAGAGCTGTCAAAGGACACCAGAAACAAAATTGTAGACCTGCATCAGGCTGGGAAGACTGAATCCCTGGGGCCCCACATGGTGTAAAAATGATCACAAGAACGGAGAGCAAAAATCCCAGAACCACAGGGGGGGACCTAGAGAATGACCTGCAGAGAGCTGGGACCAAAGTAACAAAGGCTACCATCAGTAACACACTACGCCGCCAGGGACTCAAATCATGCAGTGCCAGATGTGTCCCCCTGCTTAACCGCCTCAAGGAACAAGCCCATTTTCACCTTAAGGACCAGAGCATTTTTTGCAAATCTGACCACTGTCACTTTAAGCATTAATAACTCTGGGATGCTTTTACTTTTTAATTTGATTCTGAGAATGTTTTTTTCGTGACATATTCTACTTTAACATAGTGGTAAATTTTCGTAGATACTTGCATAATTTCTTGGTGAAAAATAAAAAAATGTCATGTTTACTTTGAAGCTCTTTGCTTGTAAGGAAAATAGACATACCAATCAAATGATATATTGATTCACATATACAATATGCCTACTTTATGTTTGCATCATAAAGATGACATGTTTTTACTTTTGGAAGACATCGGAGGTCTTCAAAGTTCAGCAGAAATTTTCCAATTTTTCACAACATTTTCAAAATATGAATTTTTCAGGGACCAGTTCAGTTTTGAAGTGGATTTGGAGGGCCTTCATATTAGTAATACTCCATAAATGATCCCATTATAAAAACGGCACCCCTTAAAGTATTCAAAATATGTGTTAACTCTTTAGTTGTTTCACAGGAATAGCAGCAAACTGAAGGAGAAAATTCAAAATCTTCATTTTTTTACACTCACATGTTCTTGTAGACCCAGTTTTTGAATTTTTACAAGGACTAAAAGGAGAGAAATCCCCCCCAAAAATGTGCAACCCAATTTCTCTTGAGTAAGGAAAAACCTCATATGTATATGTAAAGTGTCCTGGGGGCGCAGTAGAGGGAATGGAAGGAGCGACAATGGGATTTTTTAGAGTGAGTTTCTCTGAAATGGTTTTTGGGGGGCATGTCACTTTTAGGAAGCCCCTATGGTGTCAGAACGGCAAATAAAAAAATAAATAAAAAAACCATCATGACATACTATTTTGGAAACTACACCCCTCAAGGAACGTAACAAGGGGTACAGTGAGCCTTAAAACCCCACAGGTGTTAGACGACATTTCGTTAAAGTTGGATGTGTAAATGAATATTTTTTTCACTAAAATGCAGTTCTTTCCCCAAATTTTACATTTTAACAAGGGGTAATAGCAGAAACTGCCCCCTAAAATTTGTAACCCCATCTCTTCTGAGTATGGAAATACCCCAAATGTGGACGTCACATTTGGCTTTTGGAAAGCAAATTTTGCTGAAATGGTTTTTGGGGGGCATGTCACATTTGGGAACCTGCTATGGTGCCAGAACAGCAACAAAAAAAAAATCACATGGCACACTATTTGGGAACTACACCCCTCAAGGAACGTAACAAGGGGTACAGTGAGCCTTTACACCCCACAGGTGTTTGACAAATGTCCGCTAAAGTTGGATGTAAAAATGAAAAATTTGATTAGAATTAGAAAAGGGGTAATAGGAGAAAAAGCCTCCTAAAATGTATAATCCCATTTCTTCTGAGTATAGAAATACCCCATATGTGCTCTGCGGACGAACTACAATGCTCCAAAGAGAAGGAGCGCCATTGAGCTTTTGGAGAGAGAATTTGGTTGGAATAAAAGTCGGGGGCCATGTGCGTTTACAAAGCCCCCATGGTGCCAGAATAGTGGACCCTCCCCCCACATGTGACCCCATTTTGGAAACTACACCCCTCACAGAATTTAATAAAGGGTGCAGTGAGCATACACTCCACTGGTGTTTGACAGATCTTTGGAACAGTGGGCTGTGCAAATGAAAAATTAAATTCTGTCAGACACCTGCGGGGTGTAAATGCTCACTGTACCCCTTATTACATTACGTGAGGGGGGTAGTTTCCAAAATGGGGTCACATGTGGTGGGATCCACTGTTCTGGCACCATGGGGGCTTTGTAAACACACATGGCCTTCAATTTCGGACACATTCTCTCTCCAAAAGCCCAATGGCGCTCCTTCTTTTCTGAGCATTGTAGTTCGCCCACAGAGCACTTTAGTGCACCAGCATTTTAGTGAAATTTTTTTTTTTTTTTTTCACATCAAACGAAAATTCATTAAACACCTTTTACCGCTTGTGAAAATTTAAAGTATGGGGCAACACCAGTGTATTAGTGTAAAAAATTTATTTTTTTACACTAACAAGCTGGTGTAGACCCCAACTTTACCTTTTCATAAGAGATAAAAGGAGAAAATTTGTAACGCAATTTCTTTTGAGTACGGAAATACCCCATATGTGGCACTAAACTGTTGCCTTGAAATACGACAGGGCTCAAAAGCGAGAGAGTGCCATGTGCATTTGAGGCATAAATTGGGGATTTGCATCCGCCACCAAAATACCCTATGGCAGTGCTTCCCAAACATGGTGTCTCCAGCTGTTGCAAAACTCCCAGCATGCCTTGACAGCCAATGGCTGTCCAGCAATACTGGGATTTGTTTTTCAACAGCTGGAGGCTCCGTTTTGCAAACAGTGCCGTACAAGAAAAAACATTTTTTATTGGGGGGGGGGGGGACTGTGTAGGGGTATATGTATATGTAGTGTTTTACTTTTTATTTTGTGTAGGGGTAGTGTGGTGTAGTGTTTTTAGGGTACATTCACACGGGCGGGGGTTTACAGTGAGTTTCTCGCTGGGAGTTTACCGCATCTCAAACTTGCAGCAAAAAAACTTGCTGTAATCATCAGCCCGTGTGAATGTACCTTGTACATTCACATGGGGAGGGACCTTCAGCTGTTGCAAAACTACAAATCCCAGCATGCACTGACAGACCATACATGCTGGGAGTTGTAGTTATGCAACAGCTGGAGGCACATTGGTTGCAAAACACTGAGAGTTTGTTACTTTCCTCTGTGTTTCGCAACCAGTGTGCCTCCAGATGTTGCAAAACTAGAACTCCCAGCATGTATGGTCTTTCAGTGCATGCTGGGAGTTGTATTTTTGCAACAGCTGGAGGCACATTGGTTGCGAAACACTGAGAGTTTGTTACTTTCCTCTGTGTTTCGCAACCAGTGTGCCTCCAGATGTTGCAAAACTATAACTCCCAGCATGTATGGTCTTTCAGTGCATGCTGGGAGTTGTATTTTTGCAACAGCTGGAGGAACACTGGTTGCAGAGTTTAGGACACAAACACTTTCACAACCAGTGTGCCTTCACCTGTTGTAAAACGGCAACTCTCAGCATGCATTGACAGCTGAAGGGCATACTGAGAGTTGTAGTTTTGCAACAGCTGAAGGCACACTGCTACAACTCCCAGCATACCCTTCGGCTGTCTGTGCATGCTGGGAATTGTAGTTATGCAACAGCTAGAGGCACACTTTTTCATAGAAAAAAATGCACCTCCAGCTGTTGCATAACTACAACCCCCAGCATGCACAGACTACCAAAGGGCATGCTGGGAGTTGTAGTTGGAACTCCAGCTGTTGCAAAACTACAACTCCCAGCATGCCCTTTGGCTGTGCGTGCTAAGCGTTGTTGCTAAGCAACAGCAGGAGTTGAACAGGTCTCACCTCCTGCTGTGTCTTGGGACGCCCCATTCACCCTTTTTTCTGGGTTTCTGGGTCACCAGAGACCTGAAATCGCTGATCTGAATTGCAGGACCCCCCAGGGGTATGCATGGGGTGCCTGCTGAATAATTTCATGAACAGGTATGCCCTTGGTCCTTAAGTACCAGGACGTCAGGGCGTACCTGTATGCCTGTGGTCCTTAAGGGGTTAAGCCAGTATATGTCCGGGCCCATTGGACGTTTGCTAGAGAGCATTTGGATGATACAGAAGAGTATTGGGAGAATGTCATATGGTAAGATGAAACCAAAGTAGAACTTTTTGTTAAAAACTCAACTTGTCGTGTTTGGAGGAGAAAGAATGCTGAGTTGCATCCAAAGAACACCATACCTACTGTGAGGCATGGGGGTGGAAACATCATGCTTTGGGGCTATTTTTCTGCTAAGGGACCAGGATGACTGATCCGTGTAAAGGAAAGAATGAATGGGGCCATGTATCATGAGATTTTGAGTGAAAACCTCCTTCCTCAGCAAGGGCATTGAAGATGAAACATGGCTGGGTTTTTCAGCATGAGAATGATCCCAAATACACTGCCCAGGCAATGAAGGAGTGGCTTTGTGAGAAGCATTTCAAGGTCCTGGAGTTGCCTAGCCAGTCTCCAGATCTCAACCCCATAGAAAACCTTTGGAGGGAGTTGAAAGTCTGCCCAGCAACAGCCCAAAACATCACTGCTCTAGAGGAGATCTGCATGGAGGAATGGGCCAAAATACCATCAACAGTGTGTGGAAAACCTTGTGAAGACCTACACAAAACGTTTTACCTCTGTCACTGCCGACAAAGGGTATATAACAAAGTATTGAGATTAACGTTTGTTATTGACCAAATACTTATTTTCTACCATAATTTGCAAATAAATTCTTTAAAAATCAGACAATGTGATTTTTTTTCTCATTCTGTCTCTCATAGTTGAGGTATACCTATGAATAAAATTACAGGCCTCTCTCATCTTTTTAAGTGGGAGAACTTGCACAATTGGTGGCTGACTAAATACTTTTTTTTTGCACCACTGTATCCCACTCAATTTGCAATTTGTTTTGTCTAATGTCCCATGCAATTCTATGGGACTTCCAGTATACAATATAATTTTTTTTTCCATATATTCTTTTTGTTATAAAGTCATGTCCGTGTGTCTTTATATTTGGAAAGCTGCAAGTTTTATTTTTTAATTGACAGAGCTGTATGTGGGTTTGTTTTTTGTTTAGTTGTTTGGGAGAAGGGATTAACAAAAAGCCACAATGGTTGCATGTTTTTTTTATTTTTTTATTGGCGTCCAGCATACAGGTTTTGTTTTATAGCTTGGGTCATTACAGATATCAGTTATGTGTATAATGCATTTATAATGTAGGAGTAACTGTGCTTACCGTAATTGTCTTTTTTATAATTTTTTGTGTCACACTAGGAGCACAGATCTGTACTGCAACAAGGCCAGAAGAAGTGCACACAGCGCAAAACTGCTGTCAGTCACCTCTGAGCGCCCTGCATGAGGTCTGGAACTGGTGATGTCCGCGTGAGCAGTTGAAGTGGAGTCGGACGACTGAAGCCTAGCGGTGAGTGCGGGTTACTGTGTCTCTTCTATGCTATCTGCAGGGCCGTTTGAAGGAATTTGGGGGCCCCAAGCAAAATGGACATGGAGGCCCCCCCCCCCCTTTGATGTTCACGCACGTCACGCTCTAGGGCTGGCGTCAGGACATACTAACGCCGGCCCTTGAATTCTTGGAGCGCAACGTGAGCGAACGTCGATACGACGCACATTAGGTGCAGCAGTGTTCCCCCCACATTAGGTAGGCAGTGTCCCCCCCCCCCCACATTAGGTGCAGCAGTGTTCCCCCCACATTAGGTGCAGCAGTGTTCCCCCCACATTAGGTAGGCAGTGTCCCCCCCACATTAGGTGCAGCAGTGTTCCCCTCCACATTAGGTAGGCAGTGTTCCCCCCACATTAGGTGCAGCAGTGTTCCCCCCACATTAGGTGCAGCAGTATACCCTACCCATACCCCCTGTCCAGACCCCCCCCCCCCCCCACCCAGGGCCATTTTTTTTGGGTGGGGGTTTGACTGCTGAGACCCCCACCGATCACCTCGGTTGAAGTGGTTCTCCAGCTGTTGGAAAGCTAAAACTCCCATCATGTCTGGAGAGCCTCTGGCAATGGGAGTTGTAGTTTTGTAACAGCTGGAGAGACACAGATTGGACACAGTTTTACCCATCATCACTGCAGAACTTACAAGTGACTAGAGCTCTGATGGGACAGTCAGGAGAACACACAATGATATCAGTGACCTGAGGGACGTCTTCTTTTCTTCTTCATCTCATCCAGAGACCAGGTCTTCCTCCAGCTCCATCTTCTCTGCAGAGTCTGACTTCCAGACATCATTGGCTCCTCACTGTCAGCAGATCCTCATCCTCTGCATGAAGACAGTAATCATTATAACCTTGTCAGAAAGTGTACTCTAAATAAAATACTGCCCCACACTGTACCCTGAATATAATATTGCTATACACTGTACCCTGAATATAATACTGCCCTACAATGTACCCACTAAAAATAATACTGCTGTACACTGTACCCTGAGTATAATACTGCTGTACACTGTACCCTGAATATAATACTGCCACACTGTACCCTAAATAAAATACTGCCCCACACTGTACCCTAAATATAATACTGCCCCACACTGTACCCTGAATATAATACAGCCATACACTGTACCCACTAAATATAATCCTGCCACACACTGTACCCTGAATATAATACTGCTATACACTGTACCCTGAATATAATACTGCTATACACTGTACCCTGAATAAAATACTGCCCCACACTGTACCCTGAATATAATACTGCCATACACTGTACCCACTAAATATAATCCTGCCACATACTGTACCCTAAATAAAATACTGCCCCACACTCGACCCTGAATATAATACTGCTATACACTGTACCCTGAAAAAAATACTGCTACACACTGTACCCACTAAATATAATACTGCCACACACTGTACCCAGAATACAATGCTGCTCCACACTGTATCCACTGAATACAATACTGCCACACATGCATACACATCATATATACATATACACCCCTCTTATCCTCTGTGTCCTCATCACCCCCATAACCCCCCGCCAAACCTCTCCTCATCATTACTATGGGGGGGGGTGATGAGGAGAGGTGCAGGGGGGGGCACCTCTCATCACCCTCATAACACACCCCCCTGCACCTCTCATCACCCCCATAACACCCCCCCCCTGCACCTCTCATCACCCCCATAACACCCCCCTGCACCTCTCATCACCCCCATAACACCCCCCTGCACCTCTCATCACCCCCATAACACCCCCCTGCATCTCTCATGACCCCCATAACACCCCCCCTGCATCTCTCATGACCCCCATAACACCCCCCTGCATCTCTCATCACCCCCATAACACCCCCCCTGCACCTCTCATCACGCCCATAACACCCCCCTGCACCTCTCATCACCCCCATAACACCCCCCTGCATCTCTCATCACCCCCATAACACCCCCCTGCATCTCTCATCACCCCCATAACACCCCCCTGCATCTCTCATCACCCCCATAACACCCCCCCTGCACCTCTCATCACCCCCATAACACCCCCCTGCATCTCTCATCACCCCCATAACACCCCCCCTGCATCTCTCATGACCCCCATAACACCCCCCTGCATCTCTCATCACCCCCATAACACCCCCCCTGCACCTCTCATCACCCCCATAACACCCCCCCCCTGCACCTCTCATCACCCCCATAACACCCCCCCCCTGCATCTCTCATGACCCCCATAACACCCCCCTGCATCTCTCATGACCCCCATAACACCCCCCTGCATCTCTCATGACCCCCATAACACCCCCCCTGCATCTCTCATGACCCCCATAACAACCCCCCTGCATCTCTCATGACCCCCATAACACCCCCCCTGCATCTCTCATGACCCCCATAACACCCCCCCTGCATCTCTCATGACCCCCATAACACCCCCCTACATCTCTCATGACCCCATAACTACCCCCCTGCATCTCTCATGACCCCCATAACACCCCCTGCATCTCTCATGACCCCCATAACACCCCCCTGCATCTCTCATGACCCCCATAACACCTCCCTACATCTCTCATGACCCCATAACTACCCCCCTGCATCTCTCATCACCCCCATAACACCCCCCCCCCCCGGCACCTCTCATCACCCCCATAACACCCCCCTGCACCTCTCATCACCCCCATAACACCCCCCCTGCATCTCTCATGACCCCCATAACACCCCCTGCATCTCTCATCACCCCCATAACACCCCCCCTGCACCTCTCATCACCCCCATAACACCCCCCCTGCACCTCTCATCACCCCCATAACACTCCCCCTGCACCTCTCATGACCCCCATAACACCCCCCTGCATCTCTCATGACCCCCATAACACCCCCCTGCATCTCTCATGACCCCCATAACACCCCCCCTGCATCTCTCATGACCCCCATAACACCCCCCCTGCATCTCTCATGACCCCCATAACACCCCCCCTGCATCTCTCATGACCCCCATAACACCCCCCCTGCATCTCTCATGACCCCCATAACACCCCCTGCATCTCTCATGACCCCCATAACACCCCCCTACATCTCTCATGACCCCATAACTACCCCCCTGCATCTCTCATGACCCCCATAACACCCCCCTGCATCTCTCATGACCCCCATAACACCCCCTGCATCTCTCATGACCCCATAACACCCCCCCTGCATCTCTCATGACCCCCATAACACCCCCCTGCATCTCTCATCACCCCCATAACACCCACCCCACCCCACCCCCACACACACACCTCTCATCACCATTGCAGTCCCCTAACCACCATATAATCCCTCCCCCCCCCCCAGGCCCCCCGCGCCAGTTTACTTACCCTGCCGCGGATCGTTGCAGCGGCGTGAGTCTGCTGCTGCTCCTGTGACTGCACGGAGGATGCTGGAGGTTCGCGTGGGGACGTAGGCAGGGACAGGTCAGGTGATTGGCGTAGACGTACGTGCGTGCCTGCGCGGGGCACGTGATGTATCAGCCCCTGACCTGTCCGGTGCCGGTTTGTTTCTTAAGGGGCCTGCACCCTACAAAGGTAATTTAATTGAAATGTGCCGGCTCTGCTCGGGGCCCCCCAGCCAGCTCGGGGCCCCAAGCAATTGCTTGGTTTGCCGGTCCGGTAGCGACGGGCCTGGCTATCTGCAACGTATTATGCCAATCATGTTATGCTGACAGGCAAATTTTCTGTCTACCCCTAGATGCTGTGGTTGCTATTGACTATGGCATCAAGGGTTTAAACTGTCAGGATCACAGCAAGCTACAGTCTTGGAAGTTAACGGCAGTGATTGCGGCATCTAAAAGTACTTAAAATACAGTTACGGTTGGTTCAGGTGGGGCTGATGACCGGACTGCCTCCATGCCGTCTAATCAAGTCTGCTTCGGGAGGCTGGACAAGCTCAGCACCGATAACACTGATCAATGTGTTGCTAGGAGGCATAGTATTGAACAGTGTTTGCAATTGAATGATTGCATATAATAATTCTGTATAAGGACTACAAAACAGTGTGCAATAATAACAATAATAATGATTATAATCATAATTAAGTACTGTGTTAATAAATGTGAAAGAGCCCATACCCTAATAAAACTAAAAGTCGTAAACCCCTACAAAACACCACAAATCTACACTGACGAGACCAGGCTTACAAAACTGCCTTTGTATAGCAACTGCAATATGTTACATAAGCAATGCCAAGGCAAAAATAAATTAAAGCACACTTTCTAAAGACAAAAATGATAAAGTGATTTATTTTTGCTTTGGTTTTGCTTATGTATGACATACTTATCATACTATTCCAAGGGGATTGATACATTGGATGCATGTAAGCAAAAAATAATAAATCACCTGAGAACTACATTTAGTAAGAATCATCCTATTCCCTGTGACTTTTTGCACAAAAAAATTGCAGTTGCGACAAAAATGTGCTCTCGACAAAAAAGTTGGGACAAAAAAGTTCTTTTTCAAAGGCAGTTTTATAAGCCAGGTCTGGGCTGGTATAGATTTGAGGTGTTTTGAAAGGGCTTGCGAGTTTTTGTGCAACAAAACTAAAACATTCCCTCCAAATTTCTAGACTGAATTTCCATAGTGGATCCTCGCCATTTACAATCTGCCAGAATTGGTGCTTATGTGAATTTTTCACAGAGGCGTCCCATTGATGAACGGCACTTCTTTGGCAGATTCTGCTGCAAGCTTACTGCAGCACAGCTTACATTCACTTTTAGCATTTTACATATCCACTGGTACAATTTTTTGTTATTGTTCCACCTCAATGACAGAGCAGAACAGCGGAACGTCCAATGTCCAATGAGCCCAGCCTTATTGCAACTGATGCTTTTTTGCATCACTGGTGGTCAATTAAGTGCAATAAAACCTAATCCTAATACAACTGATACATGTGGACCGAGCCTAAATATTGCTCCATACACCTGCACACATTGCTCTTAAAAACTGCATGCCATACATTTAATAGCAACAGTACAGGGTATTGCTTTGTCCCATTCATTGAATGCTGCACACTTGCTACAGAATTTGCAGCTGTATGTAGCAATCTAAACAACAATGATGCCATATTGCTCACCCGAGCACCGCAGCCCATCTTAGGCTGGGTCCACACTACGTTTTGTCCCATACGGGAGCGCATACGGCAGGAGGGAGCTAAAACCTCGCGCTCCCGTATGTAACCGTATGCGCTCCCGTATGCCATTCACTTCAATGAGCCGACCGGAGTGAAACGTTCGGTCCGGTCGGCTCATTTTTGCGCCGTATGCGCTTTTACAACCGGACCTAAAACCGTGGTTGACCACGGTTTTAGGTCCGGTTGTAAAAGCGCATACGGCGCAAAAATGAGCCGACCGGACCGAACGTTTCACTCCGGTCGGCTCATTGAAGTGAATGGCATACGGGAGCGCATACGGTTACATACGGGAGCGCGAGGTTTTAGCTCCCTCCTGCCGTATGCGCTCCCGTATGGGAGAAAACGTAGTGTGGACCCAGCCTAACAGCTGATCTGGTATTGATAGCTGATCTCGGGAAATCTCTTTACTACAATAAGCAGGGTCAGTTTTAGGGGGGGAGGGGGGCAACATGGGCAATTGCCCAGGGCCCCCATGTCCAAAAGGGCCCCCTAAACTCTAGAGGAGCATTACTGAATTTTGCCACAATTTGCACATGATTTTATGCAAATTGCGGCAGACTACAGTAATGTGAGAGTGGCCCTGTGGGAGCCCGGGCTTCAGAGAGCCCACAGAGCAGAATAGACACTCACACTGTATGGTAAAGGACCTTCTTGATGATGTCATCGCAGGTCCTTTACCATACAGTGTACAAAGAGGAGGAGGAGGTAATAGGGAAAAGCATTGGGGGAGGGGGCTGTGAGAAAGGTGGGGAGACCAGTACATGTGATGAGGGGCATATAAACTGTATATAGGGGGTAAAGTTAGCAATATATAGGGGTATAGGTAGCAGTATATGGGGAGCATAGGGAGCAGTGTATAATGGGAGAAGGGGGCCATATGGAGCAGTATATGTGATAGGGGGTCATAGAAAGCAGTATATATATGTGATAGGAGATCATAGGGAGCAGTATATATATATGTGATAGGGGGGGTCATAGGGAGCAGTATATATGTGATAGAAGGTCATAGGGAGCAGTTTATATGTGATAGGGGGTCATAGGGAGAAGTATATATGTGATAGGGGGTCATAGGGAGCAGTATATATGTGATAGGGGGTCAAAGGGAGCAGTATATATGTGATAGAAGGTCATAGGGAGCAGTATATATGTGATAGAAGGTCATAGGAAGCAGTATATATGTGATAGGGGGTCATAGGGAGCAGTATATATGTGATAGGAGGTAATAGGGAGCAGTATATATGTGATAGGAGGTCATAGGGAGCAGTATATATGTGATAGAAGGTCATAGGAAGCAGTATATATGTGATAGGGGGTCATAGGGAGCAGTATATATGTGATAGGAGGTCATAGGGAGCAGTATATATGTGATAGGAGGTCATAGGGAGCAGTATATATGTGAAATACGGGGTCATACAGAACAGTATATGTGAGATATGGGGTCATGCAGAAAAGTATATATGAGAGAGCGCCATGGGGAGCAATGTGTGGAGGGGGGAGGGTCTTTTGGTCCAGTCTGGGGTCTGTACACCAAAGGTCATCACCAATTCACAGAATATCTGATCAGTGAGACCTGACCCCTGGGACCACCACCGATCATGAGAAAAGAGGTCCCTTGTCCCCCCAAATGAATGGAGCAGCAGCACATGATCACCTGGAGCTCCATTTGTTCTCTATAGGACTTATAAACATTGCTGATCGCTGCACCCACATGTATGGAGACCCCATAGAGAATGAATGGAATGACATGGAATCATGTGCTGTTGCTCCAATCACCCAGGGGTTGCCAAGCCTCTCTTCTTTGGGGGTCACTGACTGGCATGCAGCTCTGTTTCTTTCTTAGTCAGTGAGCGGTGCCGGGGCGGTGCTGTGATGTCGGAAAATAGATTGCAGATCCCTGACCATGCCTCTCTGACTTTTGCCAACTGTAGATAAAAGCCATTTTTACAGCATAGAAGACAAGGAGTGGCAAAACAAATGTATGGCTGCAGTATACCAGTGATCGGCTTGTGCTGTGCTGACAGGTTATTGACCTATTTTTAAGTGACAGTTGCCCTTTAAACAAAAAGTATTCACTATGGGGGAGATTTATGAAAGCCTATGTAGAGAATGCTACTCATTTACTCTCTGCACAGGTTTTCATAAATCTCCCCCTATATAGCTTACATTTGGACCCTATATTGCATTTACCGTATTTATCGGCGTATAACACGCACTGGCGTATAACACGCACCCCCATTTTAATAGGGAAATTTAAGTTAAAAAAAAATACATATAAGATAAATGAAAGACTAAATGCCATATCATCCCTCTAACTTTGATTTTGCCTGAACTTCAGTTTGGTCCCCCCTTCCAGTGCCACATAATTCCTCCCCTTTTATCAGCCCGTGTGCCACATTTACACCCCCCCTTACCCTCTCATCATTCCCCACTGTCTTATCATTCCCCCACCCCTCTCTTATCATGCCCCCTCTCACCATGCCCCCCTCTCACCTTGCCCCCTCTCATCTTGCCCCTTTCTCATCATGCCCCCTTCTCATCATGCCCCCTCTCACCATGCCCCCCTCTCACCATGCCCCCCTCTCACCATGCCCCCTTCTCACCATGCCCCCTTCTCACCATGCCCCCCTCTCACCATGCCCCCTTCTCACCATGCCCCCTTCTCACCATGCCCCCCTCTCACCATGCCCCCCTCTCACCATGCCCCCTTCTCATCATGCCCCCTCTCATCTTGCCCCCTCTCATCTTGCCCCCTCTCATCTTGCCCCTTTCTCATCTTGCCCCTTTCTCACCATGCCCCCCTCTCACCATGCCCCCCTCTCACCATGCCCCCCTCACATCATGCCCCCCTCACATCATGCCCCCTTTCCCTCCGTTTTTGATATATACATTTTTCCCATCTTCCTTACTTAGCCGTGCTCGGCAGGCCAGGTCCGGTGTCGGGTCTTGGGGCTGCGGTCAGTGAAGCTGGATGAGTGACGTACTCTGCCGGCTGCACAGCATCAGGGACGTCACTCATCATTCGCTGCATCCGCCGCTGGTCAGTGTGGTCGCCGCTGGCAGCCTAACCGCAGCCACCTTAGAATAGTCACAGAGGCAGCAGCATTGAATGAGGGACGTCCCTGATCTTGTGCAGCGGAGCTAGCAGAGGACATCACTCATCCGGCTTCACTGACCGCAGCCGACACCGGACCTGGCCTGCCGAGCGCGGCTAGGTAACGAAGATAAAAAAAAAAACAATACAATAAAAAGCAGAGGGGAAAAGAAGGAAAATGTAAAAAAAAAAACAAAGGGGGAGCCGCGCGCTGGTCACTGATTTAAAGTGGCCGCGGCCAGGCTGCTAATCCTTAACAAGCAGCCGCTGCTGCGGCCACTTTAAATCAGTGACAAAAAGATTTATCGGTGTATAACACGCAGGCAGACTTTTTGCCTTGAATTTAAGTTTTAAAAGTGCGTGTTATACGCCGATAAATACGGTATGTTATGGCCTTCATCTTTGGTCATGTGACCCATGGGCCCCATTTTTATTTTTTTGCCCAGGGCCACACTTAGTCTAAAACCGGCCCTGACAATAAGTTTATTAACTTTGTAATAAAATAAAATACTACTGAGTCATTACCATCAAGCACATATACTTGTATACTTTTCTCTATCCTGGTAATAATTTTTAGCATTAAAATTTTAGCATTTTTTTTTCTCTCCTCTCCATAACTCTTTTATTTTTCCATCTTCAGACCCACATAAGGGCTTGTTTTTTTGCATGACCAGTTGTACTTTGTAATTACATCACTCATTTTACCATAAAATGTACTGTGAAACAAAAAATATATAATTTTTGTTGGGAAATTGTAAAGAAAACCACAATTTTGCTAATTTTGGTGGATTTTGTTTTCACGTTGTATGTTACAGTAAAATGACATGTTCCCTATATTCTGGGGGTCAATACAATTAAAATGATACCCATGGTTACATGGTTTTCTATTATTGTACTGCTTTTACAAAATTAGTATGTTTAAAACTGCCTTATTTTGACCCCCTATAACTTTCTAATTTTTCCGTATACAGGGCTGTATGAAGACTCATTTTTGTGCTGTGATCTGTAGTATTTACCGGTACCACTTTTGCGTATATGTGAGTCTTTCGTAGCTTTTTATAAAAAAAAATGTGGAATGTGATGTGACCAAAAAGCAGCAATTTTTACTTTATTTTTTTATTTTATTTTTTTAAAGCAATCTTTATAGGGGTATTCCAGGAAAAAACTTTTTTTATATATATATATCAAATGGTTCCAGAAAGTTAAACAGATTTGTAAATTACTTCTATTAAAAAATCTTAATCCTTTCAGTACTTATGAGCTTCTGAAGTTAAGGTTGTTCTTTTCTGTCTAAGTAATCTCTGATGACACGTGTCTCGGGAAACGCCCAGTTTAGAAGCAAATTCCCATAGAAAACCTCTTCTAAACTGGGCAGTTCCCGAGACACGTGTCATCAGAGATTACTTAGACAGAAAAGAACAACCTAAACTTCAGAAGCTCATAAGTACTGAAAGGATTAAGATTTTTTAATAGAAGTAATTTACAAATCTGTTTATCTTTCTGGAGCCAGTTGATATATAAAAAAAAGGTTTTTCCTGGATAACCCCTTTAATTGCTAATACTGTTCAGTGATCAGTATAATGGGTGATCCCCTGAGAGAGACAGGAGGCAGGTGAGGAGACCTCCAGCCACCATCTTGGCTCATTGTCGCGCCACGGGTATTCTGATGAGTCGTACAAAGCCCCCGCAATCCTTCAAATTCTGTAATTAGTGTTGATCATAGCATCTGAAGGGTTATTGGCCATTGCCGGAGGGTCCCTGACTGCTGATAGCAGCCACAACCTACTGGCATAAAGAGAGCATGTAAACGTATGTCCTCGTGTGCGAAGTACCAGGACATCAGGACGTTCATTTACGTTCATTTGGGGAGATTTATCAAAGCATTTAGACTGTTTTTTTCCCATCTAAATTTGTCGCACAGAAAGTTGCAGTCTAAATATGTGTGACTTTTGTGCGAATTTTGCTTTAGAGGATTTTTAGAACATGATGCATTCTAGTCTATTTTAGACGGAAAGATGCATTGGTGCTGAATTTATCAAAAGCGACTTTTCGGTGACAAGTCACATCGGCTGAAAGTACGCTGAAATGTCAGACCATGCTGGAGCCGGTTTAAATATAGACCAAAGCATAGTCCATGCACAGAATTTATCAAGAGCCGTGCAACTTTGGATAAATTAGGCGCACAACAGACTAGCCTAACCCTCTGTAGTTTGGTCTATATTGATGCGGGACATAGACAACTTTGATAAATCTCCCCCATTGTCCTTAAAGGGGTATTCAACTGGAAAACATTTTTTTTTTATTCAACTGGTGCCAGAAAGTTAAACAGATTTGTAAATTAAAATAGTGAAGTAGTAATTCAGCTCACCTGTTTCGGCACGTGCACAGCCAGCCTCAAAGCTCAAATTGAATACCATAGGAGAAGTTGGAGGCAGCACTGAGTAAAAACATTCCTTTACTTAAGTAATAGTAAAAGTCCATACAAAGGCAGGAAAAATGAGCACTAGGACAAAAGTGCATTAGTGCATAGTGGAAGCACCTCTGGAAGCCGACGTGTTTCAGGCCGATTGACCTTAAAGGGGTACTCCGCCCCTAGACATCTTATCCCCTATCCAAAGGATAGGGGATAAGATGTCAGATCGCCGCGGTCCCGCTGCTGGGGACCCCCGGGATTGCCGCTACGGCACCCCGCTGTCATTACTGCACAGTTCGCTCTGCACGAGTTCGCTTTGCACGTAATGACGGGCAGTACAAAGGCTGGAGCATCGTTACGTCACGGCCCCGTCCCTCGTGATGTCACGGCCCGCCCCCCTCAATACGAGTCTATGGGAGGGGGCGTGGTGGTCATCACGCCCCTGCCATCGACTTGTATTAAGGGGGCGGGCCGTGATGTCACGAGGAGCGGAGCCATGACGTTACGCTGCTCCGTCCCCTGTATCGCCCGTCATTACACACAGAGTGAACTCTCTCTGTGCAGTAATGACAGCGGGATGTCACAGCGGCAATCCCGGGGGTCCCCAACAGCGGGACCACGGCAATCTGACATCTTATCCCCTATCCTTTCAATAGGGGATAAGATGTCTAGGGGCGGAGTACCCCTTTAAGTCATGAAATGACTAAAGGCCAATTGGCCTGAAACGAGTCAGCTTTCAGAGGTGCTTCCACTATGCACGAATGCACTTTTATCCTAGTGCTCATGTTTCCTGCCTTTGTACGGACTTTTACTATGACTTAATTAAAGGAATGTTTTTACTCAGTGCTGGCTCCACCTTCTCCTAAGGTATTCACTTTGAGATTTGTAAATTACTTCTATTTAAAAATCTTAATCCTTCCAGCACTTATCAGCTGCTGTATACTACAAAGGTTCTTTTCTTTTTGAATTTCCTTTCTGTCTGACCACAGTGCTCTCTGCTGACACCTCTGTCCCTTTTAGGAACTGTCCTGAGTAGGAGCAAATCCCCATAGCAAACCTCTCCTGGACAGTTCCTGACATGGACAGAGGTGTCAGCAGAGAGCACTGTGGTCAGACAGAAAGGAAATTCCAAAAGAAAATAACTTCCTGAGGAGCATACACCAGCTAATAAGTACTAAAAGGATAAAGATTTTTAAATAGAAGTAATTTACAAAACTGTTCATCTGTCTGGCATCAGTTGATTTAAAAAAAAAAAATGTTTTCCAGTGGAGTACCCCTTTAACAACGCAGGACATAAATGTACGTCCTGGTGACGTGGTACTTAACGCACCAGGACGTACATTGACGTCCTGAGCATAACCGCGGGCATCGGAGCGATGCCGGCATCATGTGCGGCAGGTCCCGGCTGTGGATCGCAGCCAGGGACCCGCCGGTAATGGCGGACAGCCGCGATCCCGCGGATGTCCGCCATTAACACCTCAGATGCCGTGATCAATACCCATCACGGCATCTGCAGCATCGCGGTCACTTAACAGGATGATCGGATCGACCGCAGAGCTGCCGCGGCGATCCGATCATCCTGCACAGCAGACGGAGGTCCCCTCACCTGGCTCCGCTGCCTTCCGGGAGTCTTCTGCTCTGATCTGCCTTCCCGCAGACCAGAGCAGAAGATCACCGATAACCCTGATCAGTGCTGTGTCCTATACATAGCACTGAACAGCATTAGCAATCGAGTGATTGCTTTAAATAGTCCCCTATGGGGACTATTAAAATGTAAAAATAAAAGTAAAAAAAGTAAAAGTAAAAAAAATTTGAAAACCCCCCTCCCCCAATAAAAACGTAAATTGTCCCATTTTCCCTATTTTACCCCCAAAAAGTGTAAAAAAAATTATTTTATAAATATATTTGGTATCGCCGCGTGCGTAAATATCCAAACTATTAAAATAAAATGTAAATGATCCCGTACGGTGAACGGCGTGAACGTAAAAAATAAAAAAAAGTCCAAAATAGCTGCTTTTTTCTAACATTTTATTCCAAAAAAAATTTATAAAAAATTTAATAAAAGTTTTGTATAAGCAAATATGGTATTAATAAAAAGTACAGATCACGGCACAAAAAATGAGCCCTCATACTACCGCTTATACGGAAAAATGAAAAAGTTATAGGTCTTCAAAATAGGGGGATTTTAAACATACTAATTTGGTTTAAAAGTTTGCGATTTTTTTTAAGGGCAACAATAATAGAAAAGTGTATAATCATGGTTATCATTTTAATCGTATTGACCCAGAGAATAAAAAACACATGTCATTTTTACCATAAATTGTACGGCCTGAAAACAAAACCTTCCAAAATCAGCAAAATTGCGGTTTTCTTTTAAATTTCCCCACACAAATAGTATTTTTTTGGTTGCGCCATACATTTTATGATAAAGTGAGTGATGGCATTACAACGGACAACTGGTCGTGCAAAAAACAAGCCCTCATACTAGTCTGTGGATGAAAATATAAAAGAGTTATGATTTTTTGAAGTGGAGGAGGAAAAAACGAAAACGTAAAAATAAGGTCCAAATGAGTCCTTAAGGGGTTAAAGGAGTACTCCGGCGCTTAGACATCTTATCCCCTATTCAAAGGATAGATGATAAGATGCCTGATCGCGGGGTCCCGCCGCTGGGGACCCCCGTGATCTTGCACGCCGCACCCCGTTAAAATCAGTCCCCGGAGCGTGTTCGCTCCAGGTCTGATTACTGTCGATCACAGGGCCGGAGCGTTGTGATGTCACGGCTCCGCCCCCGTGTGACGTCAAGCTTCGCCTTCTCAATGCAAGCCTATAGACTTGCATTGAGGGGCGGGGCGTGACGTTGCACAAGGGCGGAGTCGTGAAGTCATGCTCTTTCGCTCGCGTGGTCGGGATCCGAAGCCTCCAGCGTTGCCGGAAGCTGCTGAGATGGGTGCTGCAGCCGAGATCCCGGGGGTCCGAGGCAGCGGGACCCCCGCAATCTGACATCTTATGCCCTATCCTTTGGATAGGGGATAAGATGTCTAGGGGCGAAGTACCCCTTTAAGGGGTTAAGAATGAATTGATAAGTTCTAGTTGTTTATAATGGGCCAATAGGATCGTGGGAAGTCAAATCATGGCTGAGCTACAGTGGAAAGACAAAAAGAAATCTGAGAATTGTGAGATTTATTAATAAAAGCAGTTCCTTTTTTTTTAAGGATTTGAAACCTGTTAACACAGCAACATACATCCAATTGTCACTGCTTACATTTTCTCCCATGAGACAATTATTGTAAGTGTAAGAGCACAGACAGATACACATGTGTGCTGCGCTATTTTTTAAAATATTTTATTGGAGTCATTCCCTTCCACTCAGAAAAGCACATTTCAAAATACATGAATCATAAAAACTAAGTAACCACCAAGCATCATAGATAAGTTTGGCTTTAAAGTACTTCTGCAGCGAATCAAACTTATCCCATATCCACAGGGTAGGGGATACGTTTCTGATCTCGGCGGGTCTGACTGCTGGGATCCCCGCGATCTCCCGAACAGGGACCCTGCATTTCCGCGCTGTGTGCCTCACTAGGGTCGATGGTATGCCCCCTCCCCATACAGCTCTATGGGAGAGGGGGGGAGGCACGAACGCTGCCTCCCCTCCTCTCCCATAGAGATACATGGAGGAGGCATGTCGGCCGCAACGTCATGCTGCGGCAGACACGCCTCCTGCACGGGACAGCTGCGGCAGAGCCATGGCCCCATGCAGGAGATCGCAGGGGGTCCCAGTGGTCAGACCGCTCGTGATCAGACACTTATCCCCAATCCTGTGGATAGGGGATATGTTTTGTTCGCTGCATATTTCCTTTAAGGCTGTGTTCCCACGGGGCGTTAAACTAACGCTAACTACTGCCACAATTTTACCTTTATCTTCAGAAATCACAGTAAAAATTGTGCACAATTGTGTTGAGATTGTGCTACTTGAGGTAAAATTGCCCAACTTTTACAGCAATTTAGGAAAACAGTGGTAAAATTGTAGTGGTAATTTCAGGGGCACCACTGATTAAACGCTCCATGTGAACACAGTCTTAGCATATCACACACTCACTTTATTCACCTAGCTGGGTGTAAGCCTCTGATTGGGTGACATGCAGGACCATCTATCAATTTAAAAACCACTCTATCCTGCATGTCACCCAGTCAGAGGCTATATGCCCAGCAGAGGTGATTAGAGTGAGCGTGTTAGGGTCCTATCGGAAGTAAGGCCACCTCCGCATGGAGGATGAGGGACATGTTTTGATCAGAAAGCGCGCTAAGGGCCTCAATATTTGGTCTAGAGTGCTGCTGCAACCTTCTACTTGTATACTTTGTATTTGCCAAAGTTGTTGTGCTGGCTATCTCTGTTTTTGTTTAATAGTAGGATATATCTGCTCATTATCCGTCATGATGAAGTCTGCCTAAACATTTTATATCTTTGTACTTCTCCATATTATGCCACAACTTGATTTGTAATAGAAAGATTATAGGCCAGAGAGAAAAAAAATTGATTTTGCCAATAGCAACCAATCACAGCTCAGCTTTCATTTTACCAGCTCTTCTTAAAAGGGTTATCCAGAGATAGAAAACAAAGCTAATTTCTTTCAAATAGCACCACACCTGTCCTCAGGTTGTCTGTGGTATTACAACATGGCTCCACTCACTTCAATGGAACTGAGCTGAAATAGCACACACAACCTGAAGACAGGTATTGTGCTGTTTTGGAGGAAATCAGCTCTGTTTTTCTATCCCTGGATAAGCCCTTCACGATAGGAAAGCTGAGCTGTGATTGACTGCTATGGGCAAAATCTATTAACCCCTTAAGGACCCAGACATTTTACACCTCAGGACCCGGCCATTTTTTGCAATTCTGACCACTGTCACTTTAAACATTAATAACTCTGGAATGCTTTTAGTTATCATTCTGATTCCGAGATTGTTTTTTCGTGACATATTCTACTTTAACATAGTGGTAAAATTTTGTGGTAACTTGCATCCTTTCTTGGTGAAAAATCCCAACATTTTATGAAAAATTTGAAAATTTTGCATTTTTTTAACTTTGAAGCTCTCTGCTTGTAAGGAAAATGGATATTCCAAATAATTTTTTTTTTTATTCACATATACAATATGTCTATTTTATGTTTGCATCATAAAATTTACGTGTTTTTACTTTTGGAAGTCACCAGAGGGCTTCAAAGTTCAGCAGCAATTTTCCAATTTTTCACAAAATTTCCAAACTCACAATTTTTCATGGACCAGTTCAGGTTTGAAGTGGATTTGAAGGGTCTTCATATTAGAAATACCCCACAAAAGACCCCATTATAAAAACTGCACCCCCCAGAGTATTCAAAATGACATTCAGTCCGCGTTTTAACCCTTTAGGTGTTTCACAGGAATAACAGCAAAGTGAAGGAGAAAATTCACAATCTCCATTTTTTACACTCGCATGTTCTTGTAGACCCAATTTTTGAATTTTTACAAGGGGAAAAAGGAGAAAATGTATACTTATATTTGTAGCCCAATTTCTCTCGAGTAAGCACATACCTCATATGTCTATGTAAAGTGTTCGGCGGGCGCAGTAGAGGGCTCAGAAGCGAAGGAGCGACAAGGGGATTTTGGAGAGTACGTTTTTTTGAAATGGTTTTTGGGAGGCATGTTGCATTTAGGAAGCCCCTATGGTGCCAGAACAGCAAAAATCCCCCACATGGCATACCATTTTGGAAACTAGACCCCTTGAGGTACGTAACAAGGAATAAAGTGAGCCTTAATACCCCACAGGTGTTTCACGACTTTTGCATATGTAAAAAAATAAAAATAAAATTTCACTAAAATGTGTGTTTCCCCCCAAATTTCACATTTTTGCAAGGGTTAATAGCAGAAAATACCCCCCAAACATTGTAACCCCATCTCTTCTGAGTATGGAGGTATCCCATAAGTTGACCTGAGGTGTACTATGAGTGAACTACAATGCTCAGAAGAGAAGGAGTCATATTTGGCTTTTTGAGAGCAAATTTTGCTCGGGGGCATGTCGCATTTAGGAAGCCCCTATGGTGCCAGAACAGCAAAAAAAAAACACATGGCATACCATTTTGGAAACTAGACCCCTTGTGGAACGTAACAAGAAATAAAGTGAGCCTTAATACCCCACAGGGGTTTTACGACTTTTGCATACGTAAAAAATAAATAAAAAAAATCACTAAAATGTGTGTTTCCCCCCAAATTTCACATTTTTACAAGGGTTAATAGCAGAAAATACCCCCCAAAATTTGTAACCACATCTCTTCTGAGTATGGAGGTACCCCATAAGTTGACCTGAAGTGCACTACGGGCGAACTACAATGCTCAGAAGAGAAGGAGTCATATTTGGCTTTTTGAGAGCAAATTTTGCTCGGGGGGCATGTCGCATTTAGGAAGCCCATATGGTGCCAGGACAGCAAAATAACCCCCACATGGCATACCATTTTGGAAACTAGACCCCTTGAGGAACGTAACAAGGCATAAAATGAGCATTTACCCCCCACTGGTGTCTGTCAAATCTTTGGAACAGTGGGCTGTACAACATTTTTAATTTGCACAGCCCACTGTTCCAAAGATCTGTCAGACACCAGTGGGGTGTAAATTCTCACTGGACCCCTCATTACATTCCGTGAGGGGTGTAGTTTCCAAAATGGGGTCACATGTGGGGTTTTGTTTTTTTTGCGTTTGTCAAAACCGCTGTAACAATCAGCCACCCCTGTGCAAATCACCTCAAATGTACATGGTGCACTCTCCCTTCTGGGCCTTGTTGTGCGCCCCCAGAGGACTTTACGCCCACATATGGGGTATCTCCGTAGTCGGGAGAAATTGTGTTACAAATTTTGGGGGGCGTTTTTCCCTTTT
This sequence comes from Hyla sarda, assembly GCF_029499605.1. Lineage (NCBI taxonomy): Eukaryota > Metazoa > Chordata > Amphibia > Anura > Hylidae > Hyla > Hyla sarda. Next base: position 296,151,469 of record NC_079192.1, read on the forward strand.
ACCTCTTGTCAAAATGAAAAGTATAGGGCAACATCAGCATGTTAGTGTAAAAAGTTTATTTTTTTTACACTAACATGCTAGTGTAGACCCCAACTTCACCTTTTCATAAGGGGTGAAAGGAGAAAAAGACCCCCAAGATTTGTAAGGCAATTTCTCCCGAGTACGGCGATACCCCATATGTGGCCCTAAACTGTTGCCCTGAAATACTACAGGGCTCCAAAGTGAGAGCGCCATGCGCATTTGAGGCCTGAATTAGGGATTTGCATAGGGGTGGACATAGGGGTATTCTACGCCAGTAATTCCCAAACAGGGTGCCTCCAGCTGTTGTAAAACTCCCAGCATGCCTGGACAGTCAACGGCTGTCTGGCAATACTGGGAGTTGTTGTTTTGCAACAGCTGGAGGCTCCATTTTGGAAAGAGTGGCGTACCAGACGTTTTTCATTTTTATTGGGGAGGGGAGGGGGGCTGTGTAGGGGTATGTGTATATGTAGTGTTTTTTACTTTTTATTTTATTTTGTGTTAGTGTAGTGTAGTGTTTTTAGGGTACAGTCACACGGGCGGGGGGATTACAGCGAGTTTGAGCTGCCGCGCAAAATTTGCTGCATCGCAAACTTGCAGCCCGATACTCACTGTAAGCCCCCTGCCCATGTGAATGTACCCTGTACATTCACAGGGGGGGGACCTCCAGCTGTTGCAAAACTACAACTCCCAGCATGCCTGAGAATGTTTGGGAGTTGTGGTTTTGCAACAGCTGGAGGCACACGGGTTGGGAAACACTGAGTTAGGAAACAATGTTTCCCAACCAGTGTGCCTCCAGCTGTTGCAAAACCACAACTCCCAAACATTCTCAGGCATGCTGGGAGTAGTAGTTCGGCAACATCTTTAGAGCCAGATGTTGCCGAACTACAACTCCCAGCATGCTTGGAGTTGTAGTTTTGCAACATCTGGAGGACTACAGTTTGCAGACCACTAATACAGTGGTTCCCAATCTGTGCCCTTCCAGATGTTGCAAAACTACAACTCCCAGTATGCCAAAACTGTCCAGGCATGCTGGGAGTTGTAGTTCTGCAACATCTGAAGGGCCAGATGTTACAGAACTACAACTCCCAGCATGCCTGGACAATAAGGGCATGCTGAGGATGTGTAGTTTTGCAACATCTGGAAGGGCACAGTGGTCTCCAAACTGTGTACCTCCAGATGTTGCAAAACTGCAACTCCCAGCATGCCCAGACGCCAAGGGCTGTCTGGGCATGCTGGGAGTTGTAGTTTACAGGGTCCTATTACAGCAATGCATGTCGCTTTACGGCGATGTGCATTGCTGTAAAGGGCCCGACCGCGGCTGAAGATCTACTCACCTGTCGCCGCCGCCGCCGTCTTCATCGCAGGGATCCGGGTCTTCAGGGACGAGGTAAGTACCGGGGCCGGTCCCCAGCACTCCCCCGTCCCCCGCCGCCTCCTCCGGTCTTCCTCCCGTCCTCTCCGGACTTCCAGGGGCCGGGCAGGACGGGAGGAAGTAACCGCCCCCCCTCCTGCGATTGGTCGGTTAACTAACCGACAGATCGCAGGGGATCGGAGGAGGTGGCAGGTTTGCCACCTCGCTCCGATACTTCAGCATGGTCCTGGCTGTCTGTGACAGCCGGGATCATGCGAAATTACCGGGCGGTCGGGTCCCAGAGACCCGATCAGCCCGGTATCGCCGCAGATCGCAAGGGCGATTTCCCTTGCGATTTGCGGCGATCGCCGACATGGGGGGCCTACATGGCCCCCCTCGGCGTTTGCCCTGGATGCCTGCTGAAGGATTTCAGCAGGCATCCAGTTCCGATCTCTGCCCGGCGAGCGGCAGAGACCGGAAAACGCCATGACGTATGCATACGTCATGGGTCCTTAAGACCCAGGGTGTGAAGACGTATGCATACGTCATGGGTCCTGAACAGGTTAAGATTTTCTATTATACAAATTGATATATATAGTAAAATGTAAAAAATGTACAACACAACAGAAGGCACAGCCAGAGCTGCTTAATACCTAAGGTCCGCAAAACACACCAACCAAGGAAACAATTTAGATAAACCAAGATAAATTGAACACAAACTTCCTGTATTTGCACCAGGAGAGCCGGATCTCATTAGGTAGTCTTCCAGTGCTTTGACATAAGGCAACTCACTGCAGTCAGTATATGTAGGAGATGTTTAAAGTAAGGCTCATGCAGCTGAGACAACATGCTCGTGGGGACAGGGAAATATAATCCAAGATCTAAGTCACTATGGATTTAACAGACCTCCAGTAGGGTTTTATAAGGAGCAAGCCCAAAACAGGCTCTAGAATAGTGACATATCTACTTGGGAGAGGCCATATAGTTCATCTTAGGGAACAAACTGATTCAAACTTTTATTAGGGAAGGGGTTAAATGACCTTTGTTAACTTTTTTTTTCCACTTTTTTTTTGCAGTGCTATAGCTCCCATAGAGAACTATAGCTCTGCACACACTGATCTCTTATGCTGATCCCTGCAAAGCCATAGCTTAGCATGGATCAGCGAGATAGGGGCTCGATTGATCAAGCCTGTAGCTCAGGCTTGGAGCAATCAAACCCAGATCGGACACGACGGAGCAAGGTAAGGAGGTCTCTCCTCGCATCCTAGCTGATCGGGACATCGCGATTTTATCGCGATGTCCCGATCAGCCCGACTGAGCTGCCGGGAAGCGTTTACTTTCACTTTCAGACGCTGCAGTCAACTTTGATCGTCGCGTCTGAAGGGTTAATAGCGCGCGGCACAACGATTGGTGCTGCGCGCTGTTAGCCCAGGGTCCCGGCTATGAATAGCAGCCGGGACCGACCCGGTGTGATGCCGGGTCACGGTGACCCTGTTTTAAACACCAGGACCGGGTGTAGGGCGTACAGGTACGCCCTACGTCCTTAACAGGTTAAGATAGGGTCCTCCCAGTGGTCTCAATATAGAGTGAGTACTTAAATGGTGTCCAGTTTAGGATATTGAAACTATAGGAAAAAATTGCCGGGGTAACCGCACGGCAGATGTAAACCGCCGATTTCCGAGTCATCATCCCCAAACTGCATTGGTTGTATGTAGCATTGCATGTAATCACTGTACAGAGTGTGTATATAAGTGTTTACTATTTCTATACTCACCGAATGTATTTTGTAGAGGTCTATGCTAAGCAGCTACTAGACCACTAACGGTCACATTTACATTTTTACTGCACCTGGCACCTTCCCATTCCCTCACTACTAAGGAGAGATAGGAGGTTCCGGATGCAGGTTGGCACTCTCTAGGAAGGCCTCCCTGCATTAACAGGTAGGGGGTCCATACAGACTAGCAGGGTCAGTTGGTAACTGGTCCAGCATCAAGGATCAGCTGTGTTTGCTACATATTTGTGTTATCCATATATCCTTGCTTTTATTTATGCATGTGTTTCTATTTTAATGTATACCAATAAATAATTACTTTTATGACCTAAGTGTTTTTCCTATTATGCTCTGAGCCTACACACAGGTCCAAATGCAACAGACACTCTCCCCTTTAGTCTAATTCTTCCTAGCCTTGGAAGCATTAAGGTTCTCATCCTATTGCAGCTCGGGTGTGGCTTTAAAATCCTAGCTCTGCTGCACTCTGGTTGCTGGCGATTGAACTCTCTGACTTTGTTTTATTATGCACCTTAGCTTTAGTGCTACTCTGTTCATGTCTGCTTAATCATGCACCTTGTATTTATATTGTGACATTTCTGAGTTTTTAACCATGGTTAATAGTTTTGTTTATTGTAGATTTTAGTCTGAAGTACAATTGTCTGTTTTTAGGATTATTGTATGACCGTTCTGCTTATACCTTGTTTCTTAGTCTGTGTTCACATTGTGAGTATCCTGACCTGTGTCTCTCCACATTGTGGAGTTTGATTTTCTTTTTGTTTTTTTATAGAGTTCATGATTGCATATCTTTAGAGTTTATGGTACATGCACTGATCATAGAGTACATGATCACTGACTAGTGTTTCCTCTGTGCTTTACCATTGGTCTATAGTGTCCTCTGTGCTTACTCACTGATCTGTGTCCTCTGAACTTAATCTGTTTATGTTAGTTATCTTAGTCCAGTGTGACCAGTGTTCTATGTTCCTGATCAGTTTAGTGTTTTACATTCAGTTCTTCTGTTCATCCCCTGCATTTCCTGGTTTCTGCTGTTTACTCATTCTATACATTGTCTAGTTCATTTATTCATATTTGCCGTTTATCTGGATTTCGCTTTCTGAACTGTTTGTTAGTACACTTTATTCTGCCCTGTTTGTTGTATTTAGATCTGTCTTTGACACACCCTATTGACAAATTAAATGGCAATTCCCAGTTGTCAATTTATTCCTAAATTTCTAGAAGGAATAACTTAATCACCATGAACTACACTGCTCGAAAAAATAAAGGAGACACTTAAACAACACAATGTAACTCCAAGTCAATCACACTTATTTGAAATCAAACTGTCCACTCAGGAAGCAACACTGATTGACATCAATTTCACATGCTGTTGTGCAAATGGAACCGAGCAGGTGGAAATTATAGGCAATTAGCAAGACACCCCCAATAAAGGAGTGGTTCTGCAGGTGGTGACCACAGACCACTTTTCAGTTCCTATGCTTCCTGGCTGATGTTTTGTCACTTTTGAATGCTGGCAGTGCTTTCACTCTATTGGTAGCATGAGACGGAGTCTACAACCCACACAAGTGGCTCATGTAGTGCAGCTCATCCAGGATGGCACATCTAGGAGAGCTGTGGCAAGAAGGTTTGCTGTGTCCGTCAGCGTAGTGTCCAGCGCATGGAGGCACTACCAGGAGACAGGCCAATACATCAGGTGATGTGGAGGAGGCCGTAGGAGGGCAACAACCCAGCAGGACTGCTACCTCTGCCTTTGTGCAAGGAGGAGCAGGAGGAGCACCGCCAGAGCCATGCAAAATGACCTCCAGAAGGCCACAAATGTGCATGTGTCCACTAAAACGGTCTCCAAGAGGGTGGTATGAGGGCCCAACGTCCACAGGTGGAGTTGTGCTTACAGCCCAACACTGTGCTGGACGTTTGGCATTTGCCAGAGAACATCAAGATTAGCAATTTCACCGCTGGCCATCTTCACAGATGAAAGCATGTTCACACTGAGCACATGTGACAGACGTGACGGAGTCTGGAGACGCCATGCAAAAAATTCTGCTTCCTGCAACATCCTCCAGCATGACCGGTTTGGCAGTGGGTCAGTATTGGTGTGGGCATTTCTTTGGGGGGCTGCACAGCCCTCCATGTGCTTTCCAGAGGTAGCCTGACTGCCATTAGGTACCGAGATGAGATCCTCATACCCTTTGTGAGACCATATGCTGGTGTGGTTGGCCCTGGGTTCCTCCTAATGCAAGACAATGCTAGACACATGTGGCTGGAGTGTGTCAGCAGTTCCTGTAAGAGGAAGGCATTGATGCTATGGACTGGCCCGTCTGTTCCCCAGACCTGAATCCGGTTGAGCACATCTGGGACATCATGTCCCGCTCCATCCACCAACGTCATGTTGCACCACAGACTGTCCAGGAGTTGTCGGATGCTTTAGTCCAGGTTTGGGAGGACATCCCCCAGGAGACCATCCACCACCTCATCAGGAGCATGCCCAGGCATTGTAGGGAGGTCATACGGGCACGTGGAGGTCACACACACTACTGAGCCTCATTTTGACTTGTTTTAAGGATATTACATCAAAGTTGGATCAGCCTGTAGTGTGGTTTTCCAGTTTGATTTTGAGTGTGCAGGGGTGTGGAAATTTTATAAAAAACTACTTGTCCACAGGACTAAAATGGAGCAAAATCTACTTGTCCCTCATGACGATCTACTTGTCCAGGCCAATTTTCGCTTTTACGCTCTGATTTTTTCCTCCTCGCCCTATAATAGCCATAACTACCTACTATAATCATACCTTTTAATTTTTCAATAACATATTCTCTGAACCCAAAAAAATATATACCGTATATTAAGGGAAGTGAAATTGAAATAGTAAAAGATAATTTAGCAGATTTGGTGGTTCTTTTCTATGCCATTTACCTTGTGGTTGAGATAACATGTTAGTTTTATACTTTAGGCGCCTGATTACAGAAATACCAGATTTGTATCGTTTACGTCATGTTTTACTAATTCTGAACATTTTCTAATTTTTTTAATTGCCATTTTTTTTAACCCCTGTAGCTTTATTTTTTTTCTGCATACCAGGCTGTATGAGGGCTCATTTTTTGCGCCACAATCTGTTTTTTTGTATCGGTACCATTTTGGTATTGCTCTGACTTTTTAATCGCTTTTTAACTTTTTTTCCTGGGATATTATAAAAATAGCAAATCTGTGTTTTGGTATTTTTTTACATTTACCGTAGGGGATACATAATGTTATATTTTAATAGGTCGTACAATTACGCACGAAGCGATACCAAATATGTTTATTTTTATTATGTTTGCATGTTTTTATATAGGAAAAGGGGGTGATTTGAACTTTTAACATGGAAGGGGTTAATGCAGCGGTCTTCAAACTGTGGCCCTCCAGATGTTGCAAAACTACAACTCCCAGCATGCCCGGACAGCCAACGGCTGTCCTGGCATGCTGGGAATTGTAGTTTTGTAACATCTGGAGGGGCACAGTTTGAAGACCACTGGGTGTCTTCCAAACTTTTATTAAAACTTTTTTTTTTTCTTTTACACTTTATTACACTTATAGATTCCTCATACAGATGATTCCTCATACAGATGAATAGAGATCTATTGAACTCTATTAATCTGTGTGCTCTGTGATCCATTGATAGAGCCTAGTCCAGCCAGGATCTATCAAAGATAGAGCCGGGACAGCAGGGAACAGAGGTAAGCCCTCCGGCTACCTCCATAGTGGATCGCCCCCCTGCGATCGCGCTGCGGGGGGGGGGAGGGGCGTGGGGGCTGGGGGCGATCCACCCCCCTAGCCCACCAGGGAGCATTCACATGTCCCTTTAGACCAGTGGTTGTCAACCTTTTCGGCGACCGTACCCCCAAGGCCTGAAAGTATGTCCACGGGTACGCGAGCGAGGGGTACCCGCAGACAAAAGGCGTGTTCTTACCTTTATACTAATGCATCCCATCTCCATCTTAATCCCCTTGTGCTATTATTCCCCCTCCGTCTTACTCCCCCTGTCCCACAATTCCCACCTCCCTCTGAATCCCTTTTGCCATTATTCCCCCTCCATCTTTATCCCCTTGTGCCATTATTATCCAATATGGAACAAGGGGATTAAGATGGAGGGGGGGGGGGGAGGATAATCAACCCCCCCCCCCCCCCTCCATCTTAATCTCTTGTGCCATTATTCCTCCCTCCCTCTGATCCTCTTGCGCCATTTTCCCACCTCCATATTTATCCCCCTGTGCCATTATTCCCCCTTCCATTTGAATCCCCTTGCACCATTCCCCCTTCCTCTGATAATAATGGCACAAGGGGATTAAGATGGAGGGGGAAAAAATAGCAAAAGGGGATCATAGGGAGAGAGGAAAATCACACAAGGGGATTAATATGGAGGATGTGGAATAATGATACAGGGGGATTAATATGGAGGGGGGGGAGTGATAATTCCCCCCTCCCTTTGATCCCCTTTTGCCATATCGGATAATAATAGCACAAGGGGATTAAGATGGAGGGGGAAATGGCAAAAGGGGATCAGAGGTAGGGGGGGGGAATATTGGCACAAGGGGATTAATATGGAGGAGGAATAATAGCACAAGGGGATTAAGATGGAGGAGGGGGGGATAATCAACCCCCCCCCCCTCCTCCATATTAATCCCCTTGTGTCATTATTCCTACCTCCCTCTGATCCCCTTTTGTCATTTTTCCCCCCTCCATATAAATCCCCTTGTGCCATTATTATCCGATATGGCAAAAGGGGATCAGAGGAAGGGGGAATGGTGCAAGGGGATTAAGATGGAGGGGGAGAGGGATAATGGCGGAGGGGGGGAGTAATAAAGCACAAGACATACAATTTCAATGCCTTGTGCTTTATTACTCCCCCCCCCTCCGCCATTATCCCTCTCCCCTCCATCTTAATGCCTTGTGCTCCGTCCCATACAGTCCCCCCTCCGTCCCATACAGTTGTTTACCTGGCGTCCTGTGGTCCCGTTGCCTGCTGCTTCACGGGATGTTCCACAGGGCCGCACTGACGTGTGACGTCCCCCTGCGCTGGGCGGCAACTCCGCGCAACTTCAGGGGAGGCCACACGTCTCCCTGGCAACCACGCAGCTCACTTGCAGTAGGCCCGGCCGCATCTTTGGCCACGCTACTGTACAGTGAGCTGCCACGGCTATGCGCTGACAATTACTGGCCAATGCATGGCCTGTATTTGTCAGCGCTTTCGCGTACCCCCTGACAGCCCCTGGCGTACCCCTAGGGGTACGCGTACCCCAGGTTGAGAAGCCAGGCTTTAGACGCCGCTGTCAGCTTTGACAGCGGCGCTCTAAAGGGTTAATAGCCAGCCGCGGCGATCGCCGCATGCTGGCTATTAGCGGCGGCCCCCGGCTACTGAGAACAGCCGGGGGCTGCAGAGTATGGAGCGGGCAGGAATCCCGAGCCCACTCCATACTCCCCATGCGCCGCATGCATCTCCCTGTGCAGACGCGCCTCCTCCCCTCAGCTTTACGAAGCTACAGCTGTGGGGAGTGAAGGCAGAGGACGCAGGTCTGCACGGGGAGAAATAAGCCACGCCCCCTCATCTCCCCCCCGCACGTCTGCAGAGCAGGGGAGAGAAGACCAATACACAGCTTCTCATCTCCCCTTCTCTGCTTCCGAGGACACAGGCTGCAGAGTATGGAGCGGGCAGGAGTCGGGAGCCCGATCCATACAGACTGCAGATCGCTGCCGCACTTGTCAGGTCCGGCCCTGCTTGCCCGAAGCCGGGCTAAGGGCCGGACAAATTCACCTGCCCGGCGCCCAAAACTGCTAGTCCCGGCCGTCGGGCGATAGGAATTCCACATCCCTGGTGTGACTCCATATCCAGACCTCCATGGGTTGATAAATTTGGTTTCCACTGATCATTTTTGTGTGATTTTGTTGTCAGCACATTCAACTATGTAAAGACAAAAGTATTTCATATGATTAGTTTGTTCATTCAGATCTAGGATGTGTTATCTTAATGTTCCCTTTATTTTTTTTGAGCAGTGTATATTTAACTACAGTTAGGGTAGTGCATAGTCAGTGCCAAGTTGCAACGATTTGACCTTTTACTTTTGCATTGTTGTTCCATTCAGTGGATAAATAAATCAACACACAGCTCTATTCAAATAATACATGTGAAAAGAAAGACTTACTAGGCAAAAGACTGTGACAGCTACTGACCATTTCCTTTGGATCTGTGACATAAAAGAAAATGAATAACTACTCTTTACAATACTGCTATATTCACAATGAATAGTTTCGGTAAAATCTGGAGCCCACCTTTGTTTAAGTGGATACAAACACCAAACTAACACAAAAGAAACATAACCAATAAAAACTATATAGTATGCAGCAGGACGGTTACATGACAATGAATGGTACGGTAGTTATCACAAAGAAAGCTTCCTCTTTTATGTACAGTACACTTGTTCTATTGGCTAAAAAGATATAGAAATGATCTTAGCATCAATGTAATCTTACTGAAATCAAAATTACTCATTGAAAATCCAATATTTAACTAAGCAGCTGATGTAATAACTTGTTTTATATATTTTTTCAGAATTCGATAATCCATGTAGCAGATGCTAAAAAGAACAAACACACGCAGGGACGCTCCTAGTGGACACACGCAGGGACGCTCCACTAACATCTAAAACTCTCTGTTTAATAAATAGTTCATTCATCTTCCAACTATAAGAACAAGCTGCTTTACCAGCTTCTGCTGTCCTTGCAGTACGTAGTATTATTATCACAGCCACAATACCATATAAATGGGTATTTCTGGATGCTGCTTATCCATTGATGCCATAAAATGACACAGCAGAGTTTCAATATGTATCTTGATATTGAAATGAGTTTCTGTGCATTTGAAAAAAAAATATCTTGCATCAAATTTTACTAAAAGACTATTTACTATGGAAACTCTGATGTGTAATTTTATGATATTATTGGATAAGCAACACCCAGTTTTTTCCTATTGTGGCTGATCCATGTTGGGCAATTGTCTGAATAAAAACATTTTCACAACATGTACTGTAGGTGTGTTCATATGATCTTTCATGCAGCACAGATTCCTTACTGAAATCTGTATGAATTCAATCAACAATCTGTCTCCCATTGATCTCATACTTGGGTAAGATTTGTAAAAAAAAACGTTGATCCTCCACATCCTGAAGGTTTTCTGTGCGGGCCATTGACGTACATTAAACATATTGTCACGGTCATGGTACAAATTGTATGGTGTGCATATTAAGTGGTCATTCTTGCCCCCTTTCACATCAGAAAAAACTCAACTGTACCAGTTAATTTTGGTGAGACCAGAGGTCTTGTGTATGAGAGACTTCCAACTCTCACCCAAAATATGATATCAGGAAAGAGAAGGATCAGTCATATTGAATTTCAACACCTGATCCGTTTGTTTTCCCTACACATTAACGCCTACTAGCAGGAGAGTCAAAAAAAATTGCAATGCATAATGTTCTGTCTTCTTACATGTTCACACAGTATGTAGTCTGACATCCAGCATAAACCATCCCTGTCTTCCAAATGAGAGGACTGTTCTTTGTAGCTCAACAGGTTTATTTGTCAACAGGTTGTAATAAGTACATGAATGAATATGTACTTGTGAATGAATAAATGTGATGAATGGTAAAACAGATATGCTGTTACACACATGGTGGAGTTTTAGAAGAGAGACATGAAGAAACAGGTCTGAACTTGTGTTTAGGAGACTAAGGACTGCCCCTTCTCCTTCCCAGAGTGCCTTGCAAGAACCCACAATGTGTAGCACCACCCACAAGGCAGAATTATTACAAAAAGAAAAACAAGATGTAGTACAGCTTAACACCACTAGATGGTGCTATAACCTAACTAATGAACTCTCATTATTGACAGACTATGGCAAATGGTAAATGGTTATGGAACCCTGGCTGGAGAGAACACATAAGATGGGCAGGCATAAAGAATGGAGGCAGGGAAGCGATAAAAGTCGGCTCACTGCCTCTATTGCACACTGAAAAGATTAATCTATATAGCAACAGGGGCCATATCTTTGGAATAGCTGAACCAATATATGTAAGTTACAGCTCTTTGCACTCCTGTTCACCGGCCCTATAACCCAGTGTATTGGGTTTAGTGTGGGGAACAGCCTGTCAATTTCCCTTTAAAGAGACATTCTGGTATCAGAAAATTATATTTAAATAATGCCCCAAGACATATAACTTTTTAATATAGAGTTAACACAAATTGTACTGGCTTCAGCATGTTTATGCTTGAATTACCTCTAACAGGAAGTTGAGTAGTCCTTTCATTTTCAGTGTGTTGTTGTCTCAACTTCTGCAACTAATCTGCCACACATGCAGCAGATTTTGTGTGCTCATCTCTTTATATTGATTTACACAGCAAGGGATCTGCAGCATAAAATTCTCAGCCTGTGTGAACATTCCCTTTAAGGAAAACTGTGACCAAGTTCACCCACAAAACTGTGACCAAGGTTACTTACTTTTTTAGGTTTTCTTGCTGCCGAGTTGTCATCTGCTAAAGTTCCGTAATTTTGGCCTTGCTTTGGGTCCCGGAGGAAGGGGCCATGGCCTGCCCCCTTGTTCACATATTCATTATCCCCCTAAGCGCAGCGCCCTGTCTGCAGAGGGCATGCGCAAAAATTTTTACCCAGCTCTCACGTCATCAGGACGTGCGTTGGGAGAACGATCTGTGCAGTGTAACTGCGTATGTGCTGGTCTCTTGCTACACCCGAAAGTCTGGAGTAGCGAGACTTCAGAAAGAGGTACTTCCAGGTGGAGCGAGGGACTAGGCAGTGAACTTTTAGGTAAAAATAACACCTTATCTTTTTTCTGTAGGTCTATACGATTACAACGATATCCAATTTATATAGGTTTTGTTTTATTTTACTTCTTTAAAAACATTTTTACATAACAAGTATCACCAGGGGGAGGTGAATTCACGAACAGTAACCGAGCAGGACTTTTGGAGGCAATCTGTGTGTGCGGGGTCAGGATGGGATTGAACCATGCAGACTTACCTGGAGGAAGCAGATTTTTAGCAAGGAGGGCACACTCATATGGTGCAGGGACAGCTCAGGGCTCTAGAATGGACACATTACTGTTGGCATACACTGACCACTGTAACACTCACGTTTCAGTAGACAGGAACACCGATGGATGTGGATCCGCTGGACCTGTCTAAGGTGCCACTGGTTTTCACCAGATCCTGCCGCAAAGCGGGATGGACTTACTGCGGCAGGTGGCACCCAGGTCGCTACACCTGGCACGGCTTGACCACACAGGCGGCTGAGGAATTCGAGGCACAAGTAGGATATGGCAACTCGTGGTCAGGATAGCAGAAGGTCAGGGGTGGCAGCACAGTAGCCTAGTCAGGAACATAGCAAGTAGTCAGTAGGCAGGTGGCAAAGGAGCAAGGTCAGGTAACGGGGCAAAGGGTATGATACACGGCAAGGCAAAACACAGGAATGCACTGTACTGGACCTTTAAATTTCAGAGCTCCGGAGCATGCCCTAGGGGACGGGACACGCGTGCCGGAGCAGAGAGGCCGTAGAGGAGGCAGAAGAAACAGGAGGTGAGTGACGGGTTGGGATTCGCATGCGGGCGTGTCCCACAAAGCGAATCCCAGCCCCGCCGGCAGCAGAAGGAGAAGGGGCCATGTGCTCACGGCCCGCATGTGCGGCCAGAGTGCAGATCCTAACAGTACCTACCCCCCCTTTGGTCTCCCCCTTCTTTTACGGTTCAGAAAACTCCTGAGAAGTTCACGGTACAGAATATTCTCCTCAGGCTCCCAAGATCTCTCCTCAGGACCATAACCCTCCCAGTCAACCAGAAATTTTTTTTCCCTCTCACGTTTTTTGTGGCTAGGATCTCTTTAACCCTGAAGACATCAGAAGAACCTTAGACTGGCGTGGGGACAAGATTCTTTTGAGAAAACCGGTTTATCACAAGGGACTTGAGGAGAGACACACGGAAGGAATTGGGAATACGTAACGTAGCACGCAGATGGAGTTTGTAGGTTTGTAGAGTTTGACAGGAATAATTTTTAGCAGAACTTGAAAGGGACGAAGGTAGCGAGGACCAAGCTTGTAGCAGGGGATCTTGAAGCAAATGTATTTTGAGGAAAGCCACACCATGTCACCAGGAGAGAAGGACGGAGGAAGTATTCTACTCTTATCAGCCTTCATGCGTGTGGAAGCCTGAGATAATGATTGTCGGGTTATTTGCCAGATGGTGAAGTCACGGACCAACTCATATACAGCAGGCACACTGGAATGAACTGGGAGAGGAAGAGGAGAATGGAGATTGAGTCCTTAGACAACAAAGAAGGGAGACTACCTTGTGGACTCGGAATCCTTATGATTATATGAGAATTCAGCCCAAGGAAGAAGGTCTTGAACAACAACCTTGGGGATATATATCCCCTCAGGGAAACCCTGAATAGAGACCCTCTGCGGTCTAAAACTTAGCTTTTAATAAATTCCAAAATAATAATTTTTGTGCTCAAAATTTCCACTAGGTGGCAGTGTGTGCTTAAAATTACAGTCCCTATTTGTAATGGTTTTTATCGCATTCGCAGGTACCTCATACTCTTGAAAAAGCTAGGTCCAACTAGCGAAATGTTGAGCCAGAGGAGGGGATTTTAGCTCAGTCCCCGTGTTATAACATGGATGGATCACGGTGCGCTGTGACACTATGTCTGTAGACGGTGTCAGAGCAGAGCGCTGTAAACAGAGCTCCGTGATCAGGTTCATCCTTGCATAGAATGCAATAAAAACCATTACAAATAGGGACTGTAATTTTAAGCACACACTGCCACCTAGTGGAAATTTTGAGCACAAAAATTATTATTTTGGAATTTATTAAAAGCTAAGTTTTAGACCGCAGAGGGTCTCTATTCAGGGTTTCCCTGAGGGGATATATATCCTAAAGGTTGTTGTTCAACATATAAGTGCCCGTAGACCCTCTGGGGGTATTTGTTAATTTACAAGGAAGAAGGTCGACCCAGTCGTCTTGGCGAGCTGACATAAAATGACAAAGATAAGTCTCAAGAATTTGATTAACCCTCTCCACCTGACCGTTGGACTGAGGGTGGTAGGCTGAGGAGAAGTCCAGATTGATGTCCAGACGGTTACAAAGAGCTCGCCAAAACTTAGAGACAAACTGCACTCCAGTATCCAAGACAATATGCTGAGGAAGACCATGTAGACGAAAAACATGCAACAAGAAGTACTTTGCCAGCTGTGGGGCAGAAGGAAGACCAGGTAGTGGACTAAAATGTGCCATCTTTGAAAACCAATTTACAACGACCCAAATGACAGTGTTATTACGAGATGGTGGAAGATCGGTGATAAAATTCATAGCGATATGGGACCAGGGAGTCTCCGGAATGGGTAAAGGCTGTAAGAGTCCAGTGGGTCTCTGCCAAGGAGTTTTGTCACGGACACAAATAACACAAGAACAGACAAAATCTGAAACATCACGTTCAAGATGGGGCCACCAGTAGTGCCAAGAGATTAGAAGTAGCGTCTGACGTATTCCAGGATGACCTGCTGTCAAGGAAGAATGACCCCACTTCAGTACCTTGCATCTCAATCTGGCGGGCACAAAGGATTTTCCAGGAAGAACTTGCTGAATTTCAGCAGGAGTGGCAGAAATCAATCGATCGGGAGGAATAATATGCCTAGGTGTGGAGTCCAAACCAATGACGTCAGAGGACCTAGAGAGAGCATCAGCCCTGATGTTTTTGTCTGCTGGACGGAAGTGAAGAAATTGAACCTAGAAAAGAACAGAGACCACCTTGCCTGACGGGGGTTCAAACGCTGAGCAGACTGAAGGTATAGAAGATTCTTATGGTCGGAGTAGATGCTGACCGGATGAGATGATCCCTCCAATAAATGTCGCCATTCCTCCAAAGCAAACTTAATAGCGAGGAGTTCACGACCTCCAATGGAGTAAGTCCTCTCAGCAGGAGAGAAAGTCTTGGAAAAGAAGCCACAAGTCAGGGTCTTGCCCTTGGCATTTTTCTGAGTAAGAATGGCCCGGGCTCCAACAGATGAGGCATCATCTCCAAAGCAAAGGGCCTCTCCGGGTCAGGTCTAGCATGCACGGGAGCAGAGGCAAACGTAGACTTCAAACGGGAGAAGGCAAATTCAGCCTCATGAGGCCAAGACTTAGCATTAGAAGTCTTTTTCGTGAGAGCTGCAATGGGAGGAACCAGGGAAGAAAAATGTGGGATAAATTGGCAATAATAGTTAGCAAATCCCAGAAAGCGTTGACTAGTACGTAGGCCAGTAGGACGAGGCCAATCCAATACCGCAGACAATTTTTTTGGATCCATCTGCAGGCCCTGATAAGAGACAATGTAGTCAAGAAACAGAAGACTAGATTTTTCGAATAGGCATTTCTCCAGTATGGCGTAGAGATGATTCTTCGGTAGACACTGAAGAACAAGACGAACATGAGTACGATGTTCCTCTAAGTGTGAAGAGAAGATCAGGATGTCATCAAGGTATACGACAACACAGGTGTAGTGAAGATGTCATTGACAGACACTTGAAAAACGTCTGGAGCATTGCAGAGACCAAAAGGCATTACGAGATACTCAAAATGTCCATCACGAGTGTTAAAGGCCGTTTTCCATTCATCTCACTTGCGGCTACGAGTGAGGTTATATGCTCCACGTAAGTCCAACTTGGAGAAGAGCTTGGCACCTCGGAGGGTCAAAAAGTTCAGAGATAAGAGGTAGTGGGTAACGATTCTTGACCGTGATTTTGTTAAGTCCCCGGTAGTTAATGCATGGACGGAGTGAGCCATCCTTCTTTCCCACAAAGAAGTATCCTGCATCGGTGGGAGAAGAGGACTTCCAGATAAATCCCTTTTGGAGATTCTCCTGGATATACTCAGCAATGGCTTTGGTCTCAGGAACCGATAAAGGGTAAATCCTTCCACGAGGAGGAGTAGTACCAGGCAGAAGATCTATGGGGCAGTCGTAAGGACGATGTGGCAGCAGAGACGTAGCCTGCTTCTTGCAGAAGACATCAGCAAAATCTTGGTAAGGTGGCGGCAGGCCAGGTAAAGGAGGAAGACTAGTAACAACTTTATGCTAAACTGGTTGGAGGCCAAGATTTTGGCAGGATTGTCTCCAGCGAATAATTTCTCCAGTTCTCCAATCCAGTTGCAGAGAATGGTGTTGCAGCCACGGAAGGCCAAGAAGAATCTCAGAAGTACAGTGTGGCAGTACATAGAATTCAATCTTTTCTTTATGCAATACTCCCACTTGCATGACGAGAGATTCGGTACGGAAGTGAACCACACAGTCCAGATTGTGTCCATTAACAGAGGAGATGAACAAGGGCTTGACAAGCAGAGTGACAGGAAGATGATACTTGTGGACCATAGAAGCATCAGTAAAGTCACCTGCGGATCCAGAATCCAAAAATGCTGTAGCGCTGAAGGAGGACTTGGCTGAAGTGAAGACTTGTACAGAAATAGTTAAGCGAGGAGAGGTAGTATTCACACCCAGGGACGCCTCTTTTACGTAGGTGTGAGCGTTTTCCGGACGCTGTGGACGAACTGTACAGTCCTTGAGGAAGTGCAATACAAGCACAATACAAGCACAAATTCTCACTGCATTGTTGTGACCTCTCCTGTTGTATAAGGCGAGAACGATCCACTTGCATAGCCTCTTCAGCAAGAGGCGCAGGAAACTGTAGAGGTGGACATTGAAACACGGGTGCCAGGCTAGGATATCTTCGTGTTCAGACAGGTTGCCAAGTGGATAAGTTCAGTCAAAAAAGACGGAGGATCACGTGCTGAGAGGGCATCTTTAATCCTGCTTGACAGTCCTTTTTAGAATGTGGCACACAAGGCCTCATCATTCCATGCTAGTTCTGAGGCTAGAGTGCAGAATTGAACTGCATAGTCACAAACGGAAGAATTCCCTTGATAGAGGTTCAGCAAAGCCGTCTCAGCAGAAGAGGTACGTGCGGGTTCCTCGAAGACACTGCGAAATACTGCCAAGAAAGCCAATTGGAGGATACCGGCTCACCGCGGTTCAAAATGGGTGCAGCCCAGGCCAGGGCTTTTCCGGACAGTAAGCTAATGACAAAGGCCACCTTTGCACGTTCCGTCGGAAACTGTTCTGACATGAGCTCCAAATGCACGGAACACTGTGTGATGAAGCCTCTGCATAACTTGGAATCACCATCATACTTAGAAGGTAAAGGCAGATGTAGCAGGGAGCCAGAAGACACTGCAGGAACTGGTAGAGACAGTGGGAAAGGTTGCGGTTGCTGCTTCTATTGTTGCTGCATGGTCAATAGCTGTTGCATCATAGCAGATAGTTGGGTAAGTTGCTGTGCCTGTCAAGCCAACTGCTGAGACTGATGTACCACAACGGAGGGAAGATTCGCAACTTCAGGCAGGGGTACCTCAGCAGGATCCATGGCTGGATCTTACTGTAACACTCACGTTTCAGCAGACAGGAACACTGGTGGACGTGGATCCGCTGAACCTGTGTGGCAGATGACACGGACCATACCAGGGAGAGGAGTCTAAGGTGCCGCTGGTTTTCCCCAGAGCATGCCGCAAAGCGGAATGGACTTGCTGCAGCAGGCGGCACCCAGGTTGCTACCCCTGGCACCACTCATCCACACTGTCGGCTGAGGATTTCCAGGCACAGGTAGGATACGGAAACTCGTGGTCAGGATAGTAGAAGGTCAGGGCTGGCAGCACAGTAGCGTAGTCAGGAACGTAGGAAGTGAACAGTAGGCAAGCGGCAAAGGAGCCAGGTCAGGTCACGGAGCAAAGGGTATGATACACGGCAAGGCAATACACAGGAACGCTTTCTCTCTGGCACTAGGGCAACAAACATCCGGCAGGGAAGAGTGGGAGGTGGAGAAATTTATTAAGTGAGCCACAGGTGTTTACTTAATTAATGGGTGCACTGGTCCTTTAAATTTCAGAGCTCCGACACGCGCGCCCTATGGGGCGGGGACACGCGTGCCGGAGCAGAGAGGTCGGAGAGGAGGCAGAAGAAACAGGAGGTGAGTGACGGGCTGGGATTCGCATGCGGGCGCGTGCCACCATGCGAATCTCAGCCCAACCGGCAGCAGAAGGAGAGGGGGCCATGCGCTCACGGCCCGCGTGTGTGGCCAGAGCAGAGGTCCTAACAACCACAACAGTGGCTTTAGACATATCAAAAGTTTACATTGGTCAGGGTCTTCGAGCTGAGACTGCTTTGATTGTTAGCCATATCCGGGTGAAGCACACAGCAGCTCAATGCAGGAGATGGGCTCTATAGACTATAATGAAGCTCGTCTCCTGCAATCAGTCAGATTGCACACTGAGCTGGAGAAGGAAGCACAGTGCTGTGCACTAGATCCCACGTGACCCAGCATTGGGATCCCACGGGTCCCAGCCCAAAACGTGCGGGCGTTCAGGAGGCTGCTGCAGGCGGGCAGTCAGGCGCTATGCCTGTGGGTCCCGCAAAATCCGGCAGCAGCCTCAGTGACTCAGCCCCACCCTCCGCTTACAGTCACAAGCTTCTGCCTTAGGTCCGGACTCACCAGGGTGGGGCTGCTGCTCCTCCTAACTTGTCTCTTGCCCCCACCCCGTCGCACCACCATTTTATGTATTTGGGTCCCCCGCTCAGCCTGCGTCCGTCCATCTTTTTCTGCCGCTACCCGGGCCCGCCGGTACGGTAGGTCAGAATGAGTCCAACTCCAATGTTACAATACACACTCACTGTGCGCTGTGCTGCGGCCCTGGCTGGGTCGGTGATCCTCCCAGGGCCTCTGTCTGCAGTCTGCTCTGCAGCACTGCTATAAACATGGGGGTATGTACATACCCTATGGGAGCTATATCAAAAAGTAAAAAGAGTTTAAAAAAAAAACTTCCCATTAACCCCTTACCTAATAAAAGTTTGAAATCCCCCCCCACCTTTCCCATTTTTTAGCTAAAATAATGTAAAAAAAAATAAATTAAAAAAAGTATGTGGTATTGCTGTGTGCGTAAATGTCTTAACTATTAAAAAATAATGTTAATTTAATTGCACGGTCAATGGCGTACACGTTAAAAAAGATACTAAAGTCCAAAATTGTGCATTTTTGGTCACTTCATATGCCATTAAAAAAAATTATAAAAAGCGATCAAAAAGTCTCATTAAAACAAAAATGGTACCAATAAAAACTACAGACCGCAGTGCAAAAAATGAGCCCTCATACATCCCCGTAGGCCTCTATGTGCAGAGCCTTGCATCGGTCAGTGACCCAGAGCCTTTGAGTCTGCACAGTCACTGCTATTCACATCTGTACATACACTAGCAAAAACAAAAGGAAACATAGCCAGCACAACTACCTAATACACGGGTGCACGCTGCTGTGGAAAATACAAAAAAGTATACAAAAAAGAAGGGGTCCATCTCTGTGTTTAAAAGAGATGGACACCCAATATTTTTTATCACTGTGTGCCAGAAAGATTCACAGGGATTAAAGCGTTACTGTCATCTTATTAAACTTTTATCCCGTCACACAGACATGTGAAAAGTTTAGATTTGTCAGGTCTCAGTGCTCAGTTCCCCACCAATCGTTAGCTTTACCTGGGTGAAGTGCACAGTAGAGCCCCGCGCCCGCCCGCACCTGATGATTTTTTTGACCAGTCTCACCCGCTCACCTTTTTTGACCTGTCTCACCTGTTTTGGGACATAGATAGCTTTCTTAAAGGAATGATTAACATTTCAGTGTATAAGGAAAGGAGTGGACTTGCAGGGTTTTCTAAGGTAGCCTATCTGATTCCCAACTGCAATGTCCCCAAAGCTATTTTATTACTTTATATCTATATATCTAACATAATATAGCATAATATCTAACATAAAAAATGTAAAAACAAAACATTACAAAGTCTCATACCACAACTTCTGGCCCTAACTCCCCTCCCACACACACTTTCATCCTCTATATAAAAATGACTGTAACAAAGATCCAATTTAACAAACTATTTGGGCAGAAATTTGTGCTATTAAAGGGGTATTCCAGGCAAAACCTTTTTTTTTTATATATATATCAACTGGCTCTGGAAAGTTAAACAGATTTGTAAATTACCGTATTTATCGGCGTATAACACGCACTTTTTAGGCTAAAATTTTTAGCCTAAAGTCTGTGTGCGTGTTATACGCCGATACCCCCACAGGAAAGGCAGGGGGAGAGAGGCCGTCGCTGCCCGCTTCTCTCCCCCTGCCTTTCCTGGGGTCTAGAGCGCTGCTGTCGGCCCTTTTCACCCCCTGGTTATCGGCAGCCAGGAGGAGAGAAGGGGCAGCGGCACCCATTGCCGGCGCCGCTGCCCCATTGCCTCCCCCCATCCCCGGTGGCATAATTACCTGAGTCGGGTCCGCGCTGCTCCGCTGCTCCAGGCCTTCGTCGTTGCTATGCGCTGAACAGCGCGGCGCATGACGTCAGAGCGCCGCGCCGTGCATAGAAACGACGCCGGTCCCCAGCGTCGTTGCTATGCACGGCGCGGCGCTCTGACGTCATGCACCGCACCGTTCAGCGCATAGCAACGACGGAGGCCTGGTGCAGCGGAGCAGCGAGGACCCGACTCAGGCCTGGAGCAGCGCAGACCCGACTCAGGTAATTATGCCACTGGGGATGGGGGGAGGCAACGGGGCAGCGGCGCCGGCAATGGGTGCCGCTGCCCCTTCTCTCCCCCTGGCTGTCGGCGCCCCTTCTCTCCCCCTGGCTGTCGGCGCCGCTTCTCTCCCCCTGGCTATCGGCGCCGCTTCTCTCCCCCTGGCTATCGGCGCCGTCACCGATAGTCAGGGGGACAGAACGGGCAGCGGCGCCGATAACCAGGGGGTGAAAAGGGCCGACAGCAGCGCTCTAGACCCCAGGAAAGGCAGGGGGAGAGAAGCGGGCAGCGACAGCCTCTCTCCCCCTGCCTTTCCTGGGGGTATATCGGGGTATACACGCGCACACATGCACCCTCATTTTTTCATGGATATTTGGGTAAAAAACTTTTTTTACCCAAATATCCTTGGTAAAATGAGGGTGCGTGTTATAGGCCGGTGCGTGGTATACCCCGATAAATACGGTACTTCTATTAAAAAATCTTAATCGTTCCAGTAGTTATTAGCTTCTGAAGTTTTCTGTCTAAATGCTCAATGATGATGTCACGTCCCGGGATCTGTGCATGATGGGAGAATGTCCACATAGTTAGACAGAAAACAACTCAACTTCAGAAGCTAATAACTATTGGAAGGATTAAGATTTTTTAATAGAAGTAATTTACAAATCTGTTTAACTTTCCAGAGCCAGTTGATATATAAAAAAAAGTTTTGGCCTGGAATACCCCTTTAATTATAAAATACATTTCATTTAAGTTTTTTACATTATTTTGACATTTTTCCCAATATAATAAAAAAATATATATAAAGCCCTATGAATCACTGAAACACATGAGAAGAAATGTATAGTGTTCAAATTCACATGTGCTTAAAAAGACAATAAAAAAAAAATGTGTCTAGTCATGGAAAAGGGAAGCTTGCTCAGTCAGGCTGCAGGAGTCATTACTGTCCCCAATAAAGGTTGCACCTGCCCCCTGGTGAAGAATGTTTAGTAGAAAATTTAGCTCAAGCTTCAGTATAACTGTTGTTAGGTTCTGTAGACACATCCTGTGTACATGCTGAAAAAACTTACTGAAGTACATCCTGAACACGTAGCCTCAGTATATACAGTTTAATGTACATTGCCCTTTGACTCCCATTGTAAAAAAAAAAAAAAAAAAAAAAAAAATCTGAATTACAATACAGTGCAATAAAAATTATGCTAGCAATGCCACATAGCCTAGAATCCATCTCCCTTTTTCCAATACAGTTCAAACGCATTGGACTATTTATTGGAAAGTCAACAAAATGGTAATACCTTTATATCTTAGAAATCAGGGGGAATAGTAAGAACATAAAACACCATTGGAATCTGTGCAACCAAGACTATAAAATGTAATATATATATATATATATATATATATATATATATATATATATATATGTATTATTACTTTTTCTTTAATCACCTGAGGTCCTCTTCCTGAATATGTGAACACAACCCTACCTCTATGTTATAAACCTACCCCCTAGGTCCTTCCTCAGTGATCTGGTGTTACCAGTGAATGAATACTTACATTGATGTGATCTAAGGTGATACAAGGTGCTCAACTCCAAGTGCAGTTGTGCACCTACGTTGGAGTGGAGGACCTGCACCTATGGATCACAATGTGGTTTCACAACTGTGGTTAATGTGAACAACGACAATAGCTAACCCTCAAAACTGATGTAAAATTGAGACATTAGCCAGTATATCCTTATATGAAGGACACACTTGAGCCCGCATACCACGCCAAGGTTTCTCAAATGGTGCGGGTCCTATCAACTAACCTACCTGGCCAGATAAATAAAACCAGGAACCAAATTACGGCCGCCATAGGCCCAACTTGCAGATTGCTCCTCAGTCACATCCAGTGTGAATCTAAGCACACATACAATGGGAGGGAGTAGACAAGCTACAAGCCCCACCCTGGTTGGTTCATTTATAGCAGGCCTCACAGGTGAAACCCTAATGCTACCCAGCAAGATAAAAGGGTGCATTAGTATAAGCCCTAAGCAAAGACATAACGGCTTATATTTGCATGAACATGGTTATAGCAGGAAAACTCCACCCCAAGTGCAGTTGTGCACCTTTGCTGGGGCGGAGGTCCTGCCCTTGTAAACCGTTGCTAAGGGCGATCCCCAGCAAAAATGGCATACAGTGGAGGATGCCTGCAAACGGTCACAAGTACCACAATGGCATCCTGACACCAGATAAATGTGTATGTGGATGCGTTAAACATGACTGACTTTAAACAAATACTTACATTGATGTGATCAGTGAATGGTTCCCAGTGAATGGTTCAATATTTATAGGGAAAATATGGGAAACAAGTAAAACATGGTAAATCCTTGGACCTGGGCAATCTTGGACAAAAAAAAGTGGACTGGATGAATGCATTGCATATGGCATAAATGTACTGATTTGATGTATGTAAGGATGAAAAATTCATAATTTGGTATAATAAAATATTACATGGTGCAAGGGCAAGAAACTAAAGATGGCATCTATAAAGGCCCTTGGTTCAGAAATATATTAAAACATTAACCCCTTAACAACGCAGGATGCAAATGTACGTCCTGGTGAGGTGGTACTTAACGCACCAGGACAGACATTTACATCCTAAGCATAACCGCGAGCATCGAAGCGATGCCCGGATCATGCGTGGCAGGTCCCGGCTGCTGATCGCAGCCAGGGACCCGCCCGTAATGGCGGACATGTCTGCCATTAACCCCTCAGATGCCGTGATCAATACAGATCACGGCATCTACAGCATTGTAGTCATTAAAATGGATGACCGGATCGCCCGCAGCGCTGCCGCAGTGATCCGATCATCCAGCACGGCAGACGGAGGTCCCCTAACCTGGCTCCACTGCCTTCCCGGCATCTTCTGCTCCCGCAGACCAGAGCAGAAGATGACTGATAACCCTGATCCGTGCTATGTCCTATACATAGCACTGAACAGTATTAGCAATCGAATGATTGCTATAAATAGTCCCCTATGGGGACTATTAAAGTATAAAAATAAAAGATGGCATCAATAAAAAGTGCAGATCATGGCGCAAAAAATGAGCCCTCATACCACCGCTTATACGGAAAAATGAAAAAAAGTTATAGGTCTTCAAAATAGGGGGATTTTAAACATACTAATCTAGTTAAAAATTTAGTGATTTTTTTTTTAAGCACAACAGTAATAGAAAAGTATGTTATCATGGGTATCATTTTAATCGCATTGACCCAAAGAAGACCAAGACCCAATGTCATTTTTACCGTAAATTGTACGACGTGAAAACGAAACCTTCCAAAATTAGCAAAATTGCGGTTTTCTTTTTAATTTCACCACACAAATAGTATTTTTTTTGGTTGAACAATACATTTTATGGGACAGTGAGTGATGGCATTGCAACGGACAACTGGTCGCGCAAAAAACAAGCCCTCATACTAGTCTGTGGATGAAAATATAAAAGAGTTATGATTTTTTTTAAGGCGAGGAGGAAAAAACGTCAACGTAAAAATTAAATTGTCTGCGTCCTTAAGGCCCAAATGGGCTGAGTCCTTAAGGGGTTAAGAGAAATATTTAAAAATATGTTACTGAGAGGATTAATTTGAGACATAATGTAGGTACTAAAAAAATAAATACGGTAGGAGTATGCTGGTATAAAAATATATAAATATAAAATTGTATAGAAAAAATGATAAAACTTAATGTCAAGAGACAGAAACAGACTGTGGCTACTTCTAGATACGCAGTAGTGATTTAAGAGAGGAAACCAAAAATTTCTAACTCAGAGATAAGTCCATAAAGTGCCAATGTAGTCTCATAGATGTTCCTGCTTAATAAATTTACATTTAACCCCAATTATGACATGTGTTGTATCCTGGACATGAGCATATAATACATTCACACTACACTGTACTTAATAACACCTATGCTCCATATATATCCGGAACTGGAATGTATAACTATTATATTTCATTTAATTACAATATTCTAAGACCAAATATATAACCTGTAGACTTTCACACATTCACCCTACCAACTGTACATATACCTGGGTAACAGGTATATATCTCTTTGATTATCACTTTAACAACAGCACTCATCTTCTCTACCTAGTATTTCATCCTTGAGGACTTGTCACTTTTCTTTTTATTTATTCTATTTACTGTGTTTGAGGATTTTACCTAGACAAAGTTCTCGGACACAGTGCAGATTGAGTACCCCCATTCTTGTAAAGATTTGTAAATTACTTCTATTTAAAAATCTTAACCCTTCCAGTACGTATCAGCTGCTGTATGCTCCACAGGAAGTTCTTTTCTGTCTGACCACAGTGCTCTCTGCTGACACCTCTGTTTGTCTCAGGAACTGTCAACAGCAGGAACAAATATGTCCATGTGGGGCCCCTTACTCTAAAACTATTTTCACACAATGGAATTTAAAAGCGGAATCCGGGTGAAACCAGTTGTTTTCTCTGTCCTATCCGGGTGGTACATTTGCGAATGGTCCTAGAACAGGCAGAACATCCTATGTGAAAACCTGTGTTTTTCAGGTGAACATTCCACAAACATTCCATTGTGTGATAATAGCCAATCATTGTGCAACCATTAATGACCCATGACAGACAATAACTATCGGCAGGTGACACCGGCAGTAATGATCAACATCGGAGATCACTCCAATGCAGGTCATGTAACTGTTAAGATACCGCCATAAACAGCGATTGCAGCATCTTAATAGTTTTTAAATGCGTCCTTTGTGGTTAGTTTTTATCATTTAGATGGGACTTTTTGATCACTTTTTATTCATTTATTTCTGATATATGATGTGATCAAAAACCAGCATCTCTGCTGTTTGGTAATTATACCATCCCCGTGTGGAATAATAGACATTATATTTTAACAGTTTGGAAAATTACACACATGACAGTATGTATACTTCAAAAAACAATGTTAATTATTTATTTCCAAAGATAACTATTATATGATATAATTGGATTGCATTCACTGAGACCGGCGCTCCACTGATGGAGCCTGGCTCCGATATAGCCTGGCTATGCTATTGCACAGCAATGCACAGGAAGATAGGCATTGATTACAGCGTAATCAGGGCACTTCTCTGAGGACAGGAGAGCACAGAGGAGTGCTATAAGACAGGAGAGAGCACAGATGAGTACTATCAGATAGGAGAGAGCACAGAGGGGTACTACCAGACAGGAGAGAGCAAAGAGGAGTACTATCAGACAGGAGAAAGCACAGAGGAGTGCTATCAGACAGGAGAGAGCACAGAGGAGTCCTATCAGACAGGAGAGAGCACAGAGGAGTACTATCAGACAGGAGAGAGCACAGAGGAGTGCTATCAGACAGGAGATAGCACAGAGGAGTGCTATCAGACAGGAGATAGCACAGAGGAGTGCTATCAGACAGAAGATAGCACAGAGGAGTGCTATCATACAGTAGAGAGCACAGAGGAGTACTATCAGACAGAAGAGAGCACAGAGGAGTACTATCAGACAAGGGAGAGCACAGAGGAGTACTATCAGACAGGAGAGAGCAGAGGAGTGCTATAAGACAGGAGAGAGCACAGAGGAGTACTATCAGACAGGAGAGAGCACAGAGGAGTACTACCAGACAGGAGAGAGGACAGAGGAGTCCTATCAGACAGGAGAGAGGACAGAGGAGTCCTATCAGACAAGAGAGAGCACAGAGGAGTCCTATCAGAAAGTAGAGAGCACAGAGGAGTACTATCAGACAGTAGAGAGCACAGAGGAGTGCTTTCAGACAGGAGAGAGCACAGAGGAGTACTATCAGACAGTAGGGGGCACAGAGGAGTGCTTTCAGACAGGAGAGAGCACAGAGGAGTACTATCAGACCGGAGAGAGCACAGAGGAATACTTTCAGACCAGGAGAGAGCACAGAGGAGTGCTATCAGACAGGAGAGAGCTCAGAGGAGTACTATCAGACAGGAGAGAGGCCAGAGGAGTCCTATCAGACCGGAAAGAGCACAGAGGAGTCCTATCAGACAGGAGAGAGCAGAGAGGAATGCTATCAGACAGGACAGAGCACAGAGGAGTACTATCAGACAGGAGAGAGCACAGAGGAGTACTATCAGACAGGAGAGAGGACAGAGGAGTGCTTTCAGAACAGAGCACAGAGGAGTGCTTTCATACAGGACAGAGCACAGAGGAGTGCTTTCAGACAGGACAGAGCACAGAGGAGTCCTATCAGACAAGAGAGAGAGCACGGAGGAGTCCTATCAGAAAGTAGAGAGCACAGAGGAGTACTTTTAGACAGTAGAGAGCACAGAGGAGTGCTTTCAGACAGGAGAGAGCACAGAGGAGTACTATCAGACAGTAGAGAGCACAGAGGAGTGCTTTCAGACAGGAGAGAGACAGAGGAGTACTATCAGACAAGAGAGAGCACAGAGGAGTACTATCAGACAGTAGAGAGCACAGAAGAGTGCTTTCAGACAGGAGAGAGCACAGAGGAGTACTATCAGACAAGAGAGAGCAAAGAGGAGTACTATCAGACAAGAGAGAAAGCACAGAGGAGTCCTATAAGACAGGAGAGAGCACAGAGGAGGCCTATCAGTCATGAGAGAGCACAAAGGAGTGCTATCAGACAAGAGAGAGCACAGAGGAGTGCTATCAGATAGGAGAGAGCAATGTGGAGTCCTATCAGACAGGAGAGAGCAATGAGGAGTCCTATCAGACAGGAGAGAGCACAGAGGAGTGCTATCAGACAGGAGAGAGCCCAGAGGAGTGCTATCAGACAGGAGAGAGCACAGAGGAGTACTATCGGACAGGAGAGAGCACAGAGGAGTGCTATCAGACAGGAGAGAGCACAGAGGAGTCCTAGCTCACCCTCACTTACTGGACTTTGTCCATGCCTGTGCTTCAGCGTGGACAAAGCCATGATTTTATAAGCCATTCATTCTATAATAAGGAAATAAAGAAAATAATGGGTTGTCCCTACCAAGGACTGAGGTGCCTTATAAAATATAACTTTTAATTATGTCACTTAAAATGTTAGTCCAACAGTTATAGAAAACCAGATAAATTGTTAAAAAACAATTGTGCATAAAGCACATAAACTGCGGCTTAGATAGGGGTTATAAGCCCACTATGACGCAAGTTACATAGATGTATGACAGTAATTGTTATCAATACATCACCAATCTGTGATTGTATGCTCCTCGATACCAATTGTTATCACTTTCATACAGCATAAATAAAAATTCCCTTTATCCAAACGCGTTTCTATGTAGGGGTATGGTATAAAGAATTACCCCTTACATTTCTTCAGGGGATTTAGGTATACAAGAGACAAATGCTCTGGAGTCATATATCACACTAATTGGTGTCATTGTATATACCCTCTTTTTTAGGGGGGCTGGTTATCAACAGTGACACCTAGTTAGAAGTCAAACATCAAAGACTGACAGCATCAATATACACCCGGCTCTCCATTTAAACAACTGTGTCCAGGGATAAGTGGAGACATTTCTCATAGTCCTAGATCAATCCTGAAATGAAAAAAAATCATAGGCGTCTCCCTTAGCAACCAGTGAATAACTTGCCCCAACGGTTGTTCAACACATATTGACAAATAGTTACTCATTGTCTACTGGATCGTACGAGATAAGAGAGCGCCGGGTACTGCAAACAACAATATGCCCATACTTAATACCTCATTCTCACAGAGTAAATAGAACATATAGACAATATAGCCGCATAATAAAAAGCAACAACCAAAAACCAAGCATTAGTAAGTTATTTGAGTTTACTTAGAGCCATTCAGAAGAGAATGTACATACAACGCTGCAATGGCAGCGAGTACCGGAGCGTGGTCTGGGTTGCTGCGTGTCAGGTAAACACGCCGGCGTCTCCATGGAGCCGGGGCGCATCCTATTTATGTCACCGGAGGCCCGTCCCCATGACGCCGCATATGGGGGCGCGGTCTCCACTCAAGTCCCGGATTCCCAGGAACGGGATAGGCCAGGCTTGACACCATTCACACGTCGGATGCGATACCGGCATGCGTATAACAAAATATAGAATCAGTCACTGATTTAAGGCTAAATAATGGGACAGGTATTACCTAGTGGAATTTAACTCATAAAACAGTTCTGCACAGAACCGGGTATGTTTTCCCTCAGTCCATACAGTGTTAAAGCTGTCTCTCGTAATTCAGCCGCAGCTGTCAGTGAGTCTGAGCTATGTATTCAGTATTTCAGCATATTGTTGTTTGCAGTACCTGGTGCTCAATTATCTCGTACGATCCAGTGGACAGTGAGTAGCTATTTGTCAATATGTGTTGAACAACCGTTGGGGCAAGTTATTCAGTGGTTGCTAAGGGAGACGCCTATGATTTTTTTTTATCATTTCAGGATTGATCTAGGACTATGAGAAATGTCTCCACTGATCCCTGGACACAGTTGTTTAAATGGAGAGCCGGGTGTATATTGATGCTGTCAGTCTTTGATGTTTGACTTCTAACTAGGTGTCACTGTTGGTAACCAGCCCCCCTAAAAAATAGGGTGTATACAGTGACACCAATTAGTGTGATATATGACTCCAGAGCATTTGTCTATTGTATACCTAAATCCCCTGAAGAAGTGTAAGGAGTAATTCTTTATACCATATCCCTACATAGAAAAGCGTTTGGATAAAGGGAATTTTTATTTATGCTGTATGAAAGTGATAACAATTGGTATCGAGAAGCATACAATCACAGATTGGTGATGTATTGATAACAACTACTGTCATACATCTATGTAACTTGCATCATAGTGGGCTTATAACCCCTATCTAAGCCGCAGCTTACGTGCTTTATGCACAATTGGGTTTTTTTAAACAATTTTTCTGGTTTTCTATAACTGTCGGACTAATATTTTAAGTGATATAATTAAAAGTTATATTTTATAAAGGCACCTCAGTCCTTGGTAGGGACAACCCATTATTTTCTTTATTAATTGCCGAGAGGTAACATGTATTAAGTGGGCAAGTGTATGGCCTAGACTTTTCATACATTTAGTTTCCTATAATAAGGAAATAACATTTTCTTATGAAGTATATTAGAAATGTTAAAGGGGTTATTCACCATAAGGTGATTTTAGTACGTACCTGGCAGCCAGTAATGGACATGCTTCGGAAGGATCTATGCTTGTCTTGGGGCTAAATGGTTATGTTGTGAGATTACCATAACGCTGTGGCTAGCTTTTTGTGAACTGCTATTTCATGTTCAACTTTTCTTTTTTTGACTACAAATCCCACAATTCCATTTTCCTCCCTCCCACACATCAGCCACCCCACCCATTGAAACAGAAATGAGCTGCAGACCTGTGGTTTTCAATCAGGGTGCCTACAGCTGTTGCATTAGTTGCAGATTGATCCCTCCACCCATTGAAGCAGACAGGCTCCCTGTCATCAGCTGACTAGTGAGTCAGGTCTCAGCCGCATTGCAAGCTGGGAAAAATCTCAGACAGTCATTTTGTATGATGGTAAAAATAAATAGTGGGGTGAAAATCACATAAGAATTTTGAGAAAACCGTCACACACAGGTACAGACAATATATTATGAGCCACACTAATTTTACAGCCCCTGTAGCACAGTCAAATAAAAAAAATTCCTGGAATACCCCTTTAATGTTTTGCCAAGATGTACAACATGTAAAAAGTTTTTGTATAGGACACAGCCCATTTTGGCCTTCAAGAAAAAAATATATATTTTGTGGGGAAACTGAAAAAAGCCCCACAATTTTGCAACATTTAGAAGGGATTAGTTTTTACAATGTACACTTTACCACCGACACAAAGAGGGGAAACGAATAAAGTGAATCAAGAAATTGGGTCCTGTGGTGCTCAAACACATACATAACAAACCCTACCAAACATTAAAGACCACTCAAATGGAGGACCACAGGGGCGGACATATCACTTGTGCAGCTAGTTCAGCTGCACAGGGGCCCAGCGTGTGAGGGGGCCCGCCAGGGCCGGATTAATGTAGGGGCGGATGGAGCGATAGCTCCAGGCCCCTGCGTTAAAAAAGGCCCAACAGCCTGACAACAATATTAACAGTAAAAGAGGGCTGGCCTTGCGATGTCCCAGGCTGGCCCACAGGCTTACCAAGGTCCTGGTGGGGACTTGGTTGCAAAACCTGCGTGCCCCATGTGACGTCAGGGTAGCATAGGGGGCCGCCATCAGGGCAGTACAGGCAGTACTGCAGTCAGGGGCCCGGACCAGGTTCACTTTATACAGGGGCCCGTGGCTGCCGGCTGTCACTTTCCCCTTATCGTGAGGCCTGTAACCTCCCACTGCCCTGCCTGGTCTCTGCACTGGGGCTCAGCACTTCCCCACAAGTACAGGCAGGAAGACCTGGGCCCCTGTCCTCTCTCCTGGGCCCCTCTCCTCTCTCCCGGACCCCTCTCCCATCCCTCAGTAAGATTCCCGGCCTCCTGCTGTATACAGGTCGGCAGTCGGGTAATAGGAGGAGGGGAGGGCTGCAGGCTGCACAGTGGAGCTAGGAGCAGAGGTAAAGTAAGGAGTCTGCAGATGTGGAACCCCCTGGAGCTGTCTAATCCTGCCTAAAAGTAAGTGTGTGTATATATATGTGATGTATCACCTAACTGTGTGTATATATCATGTATCACCTAACTGTGTATGTGTGTATGTCATGTATCACCTAACTGTGTGTGTGTGTGTATATATATATATATATATATATATATGTGCGTGTATGTATGTGTGTATATGTCATGTATCACCTTACTGTGTGTGTATGTGTATATATGTCATGTATCACCTGTGTGTATGTATGTATGTGTGTATATGTCATGTATCACCTTACTGTGTGTGTATGTGTATATATGTCATGTATCACCTAACTGTGTGTGTGTATGTATGTGTATATATGTCATGTATCACCTAACTGTGTGTGTATGTATGTGTATATATGTCATGTATCACCTGTGTGTGTGTATGTATGTGTATATATGTAATATATCACCTGTGTGTATGTATGTATGTGTATATATGTAATGCATCACCTGTGTGTGTATGTATGTGTATATATGTAATGTATCACCTGTGTGTGTGTATGTATGTGTATATATGTGATGTATCACCTGTGTGTGTTTATGTATGTGTATATATGTCATGTATCACCTGTGTGTGTGTGTATGTATGTGTATATGTCATGTATCACCTGTGTGTGTGTGTGTGTATGTATGTGTATATATGTCATGTATCACCTGTGTGTATGTATGTGTATATATGTCATGTATCACCTGTGTGTGTGTGTGTGTGTATATATATATATATATATGTGTCATGTATCACCTGTGTGTATGTGTATATATATGTCATGTATCACGTGTGTGTGTATGTATGTCATGTATCACATGTGTGTGTGTATGTGTATATATGTCATATATCACCTGTGTGTGTGTATGTATGTGTATATATGTCATGTATCACCTGTGTGTGTGTGTGTATTGTGACGACCCGTCTTGGGGATTAGCTCTGGGATCGTCCTGGACTACGCAACAGGATGCATTTCTTCTCAATAAACCAGCAAACAAACATTTATAATGCAAATCTGGCACCTTGCCAGTTTTATTAGACAGGTTGCAGGGAAAGAAATAAACAAAAAGCAGGAACAAAACAAAATCCTAGACCGTCTGGTCACTGACTAAACAGATCAGCTTGTCCTGACTAACAACCGCTGAGCTTCCCTCAGTCGGTTAAACACATGTCCCATGCAACTTTCTACTCGCAATTCATATCACTCTCTTTGAGCCACTCATAGCTCGGGCTGTGTACTCCTCAGCAGGGTCTGTCTCTTCCCTACAGCCCACTTGCTGTCTCCTAGGAAGAGCCCACATTAGACTGAGTCTCCATCTCATATACACACCTCCCTTCCCTCCTGCCTCATTACTTAAGAAGCAGGTGAGAGCTTCTGCAGGGTGAGCCAAGGAAATACACCCTTTCCTTGCCACACTGCCACAGTATATATGTCATGTATCACCTATGTGTATATATGTCATGTATCACCTGTGTGTGTGTGTATGTATGTGTATATATGTCATGTATCACCTGTGTGTGTATGTCTGTTAGTGTTGAAATTGTACACATGTAAAGTGCATGTGTCTGTATCTGTGTAATGTGTATGTATTAGTGTATTCCCTGTGTGGGGCACTATATGGGCGTATGGAGGCTCTCTTCAGGAGACTGGATATGTTAGGTGACACAGTGCAGGGCTCACAGTATTTCTCCAGCTTTATGTGTACTGCCTGTCACCCAGCTTTCCCAGACTTCTGAAGAGAATATCTGTATGGTGAAGTAGCCACATTGGAAAGAAAACATGTTTTTATGTAGTGAAGTACCAGATGTCACACTAGTACTCTTAGCATTTCCCTAGCTTTGTATGACTCCTGAATGGCAGAATACTAGTGTGACATCTGTTACTTCATCTCTCCAATATGGCTGCTTCACCATACAGACATTCCGTTCAGGAGACTGGGAAAGCTGGGTGACAGGCAGTTCATAAAGCTGGGGAAGTACTGTGAGCCCTGCACTGTGTACTGTCAGTCACCCAGCTTTCCCAGGCTCCTGAAACCCTAAATGTGATGAGCCACTTGTCCTCCTTCTAGTTGTCACTGTGTATTATGGAAGCTGAGTTGTGTAAACAGCGGCCTCCTGCTTCTGGACATACAGTACGCAAATTGCGTACATAATGGGGGTGATTAATCAAAACCTGTGCAGAGGTAAAGTTGCTGAGCTGCCCATAGCAACCAATCAGATCGCTTCTTTCATTTTTCACAGGTCTCTTTAAAAATGAAAGAAGTAATCTGATTGGTTGCTAGGGGCAACTCAGCAACTTTACCTCTGCACAGGTTTTGATAAATCTTCCCCAATGTACGTACAGGCTATAGCATTTTCCGGCTCCTGTACGTACATTATGCAGCCGGCCAGAGAAGTCCCGCA
This sequence comes from Hyla sarda, assembly GCF_029499605.1. Lineage (NCBI taxonomy): Eukaryota > Metazoa > Chordata > Amphibia > Anura > Hylidae > Hyla > Hyla sarda. The sequence goes on from NC_079192.1 coordinate 296,185,290, forward strand.
CCGCGCCGGAGGCTGCTGACAGCCTGGCCTCAGCACAGTGGATTTTTATGATTTTGTTTAGAAAATCTACGTGGGGGGCAATTTTTACCTATGTGGGGGCATTATTTACTAACTAGTGCATTTTTAGCCTACTGGAGCATTACCTATGTGAGGGGCATTATTACCTAACTGGGGGTATTATTCATTTATTGCATTAAAGTTGTATAGCTTTTCATGTTCTATCTGTATACTCATGTTTTATCTATATACTCATGTTTCATCTATATCTTTGTGTTAGCAGTGTGCTGCTGTATTCTCCTGTTGCTGTATATTTAGCCCAGCAGCCTGCACCTGCAAGCCAGGTTTTTACAATAGTTTGGATCAATAGTGCTGGCCAATTTATCCTTTGGTTGTATTTCACATACGGGGGAGTGGCTACCTCCATGTTGGCTCCTGCACCCCACCCACCTCTATTAGGTGCATATTAGGTGCCTTGGATGTTTCAGACCTTGCATGTACTGTTCACACAGAGGCATATTCACAGTGTAGGGTCCGTCCCAGAATGAGGTCACCTTACCGTGGTGGGACGGTCCACGCTATTTGGCGCCAAATTTGCAAGCTAAGTACCTCATAATTTCATAGTTTCATATATTCATTTATTGCATTACAGCTGTATAGCTTTTCATGTTCTATCTATATACTCATGTTTTATCTATATACTCATGTTTCATCTATAGCTTTGTGCTAGCAGTGTGCTGCTGTATTCTCCTGTTGTTGGGGGTATTATTAACTAGCTGGAGGCATTATTACCTAATTGGGGGCATTATTACTTAACTGGGGGCATTACCTACCTGGGGGCCACTACCTACCTGCATGACCTATATGGGGGAACTATCTACTGGGGTCACTGTATAGTGGGGGCACAACCTACCAGGGAGCATTACCTACTAGGGCCACTATCTACTGGGGAAACCACTCAGCTGGGGGGCACTACCTACCTACTAGAGGCACTATCTACTGGGGGCATTACCTATCTATCTATCTACAGGGGGCACTACCTACTGGGGGCATTACCTGCCACCTACCAGGGGCATAACCTACTACCTACCTAATGGGGGCATTAACACTAATAGGGGAAGGGAAGTTACCTACCCACCACCACCCATCCGCCTACCCTTTCCCCAACACACTAACCTACTCACTAGGGCACTAAGGAGGAGCATTTTTTGGGGCACTGAGAGTAGGGCATCGGGAGGGGGGGGGGCAGTGACGAGGGTCCCAGGCCTGAAGCTGTGTAAGGGGCCCTGAAATTTCTGATGGCAGCCCTGGGGAGACTCCTCTCCCCTGATCCCCCCCCCCCCCCCATTCGGCCAGCGCCCGCCAAGTTTAAAAAACAACTGCGTGTGCTGTAGCTGCCACCTGCCTGAGGTCCCGCCGCCGGCGCACATTCCTCTCTGCCTCTGGAGTTTCCCCAAAGGTACCACTAGTCCACCAGGCATGAACTGACTTGCCATTCAGGTGCACAAAAAAGCTAGGTGACAATGTCTCACCTAGCTTTTCCATGCTCCTGAATGACATGTTTGCTTATAGTAGCTGAGCTATTATAAGCAGATATGCCATTCAGGAGCTTGAAAAATCTAGGTGAGACATTGTCACCTAGCTTTTCTGGGCTCCTGAATGGCATATCTGCTTATAATAGCTCAGCTATTATAGACAGATTTGCCTATAATATATAGTCAAAGCTGTCTATGCTATGATAAGCAGATATGCCATTCAGTAGCCAAGAAAAGCTAGATGACAATTTCTCACCTAGCTTTATCATGCCCCTGAATGGCATATCTGCTTATCATAGCTCAGCTATTATAGACAGCTTTGACTATATGTTATAGGCAAATATGTCTATAATAGCTGAGCTTTATTAAGCAGATATGCTATTCAGGAGCATGAAAAAGCAAAGAGAGAATTTGTCATCTAGCTTTTTTGGGCTCCTGAATGGCATATCTGCTTATCATAGCTCAGCTATTAAAGAGAGATTAGACTAAAAGTTATAGGTAAATCTATCTATAATAGCTGAGCTATGATAAGCAGATATGCCATTCAGGAGCATGAAAAAGCTAGGTGAGAAATTGTCACCTTGCCATTTACTATAATGGGGTCAGTCAGGCGCCATTATTTTGTAGCAGGACTAGCAGGAGAAAAAGACGGCGCAAGCAGTAATTTTTCTCCCGCTATTCCCCCGAGGGCCGTCATACTGCAGTGTCTTAACAGCAGTGTGAAAGAAGCCTTATGCATATTAAATTGCTAGCCTAGCCAAAAAAGATGTTGGTGTATGGATACTTTACATATCTTCATAGATGTTGTTTTATCCTTTATTTCACTAAACAAAAATAAAAAATTTTTAGGGGTGCATTGAGTGTGAAAGAGGTGTGACTACAGGGCAACACTTCTTTGACACATGCATCCCCTATGCGCTGTGATTGGGGATTGTGATGGATGAGCAGTCTGACAGGTTTGAACTCAGACTTGCCACTTATGAACCACAATCCCTATTCATGGCGCATGCACAGAATGTCAATATGTCGCTGGCAAGAAACCCCTGCGTGTTAACCAAAGAAGCAGCGGGTGTGACGTCACATGGGATAGGTGTTACAGTCTGGGGGGGAATAGCAGACCCTATACCACACCTCTTTGACACTCTGGGTCCCCATAAAAGTGAGGTTTTTTTTTAGCTAAAGAACAGATTCTATAAAGATATGCAAAGTTTCCATACGCTAACATATATTCAGCTATCCTGGTAATTTAGTGTGCATAAAACGTGACATAAAAATTGCTTTGTGTTGCTTTTTCATTTTATATACTTCAATAAAAAGGCCCATCACAATCTTTAGCACCAGGCCCATGATGCTCTTAATCCAGCCCTGGGGCCCGCCCTCACACGCTGGGCCGGCCCTACCATGGGAACGGTGCACATATGACAGGGAAACCAGTCTTGCCCAGTCACTAAACTGCTACTTACATCTGCCCATGGGGACTTCCTGGCCGAGGTGCGTGCGGTGAGTGACGTCATCGCAAACACCGGGACCCCGACGTCCAGCGCAGAGCGTGCGATGACGTCACTTATAGCGCGCATCTCTGCCAGGAAGTCCTCGCAGGCAGATGTAAGTAGTGCAGGCCATGTAAGAGTGTGTGAGTGAGTGTGTGTGTGTGTGTTTTTGTTTGGGGTGGGGTTATGCTACACTACCTAATGTGGGTAATATATGCTACACTACCTTATGTGGGGAATATATGCTACGCTACCTAATGTGGGGAATCTATGCTATGCTACATAATGTGGGGAATATATGCTATGCTACCTAATGTGGGGAATATATGCTACGCTATCTAATGTAGGGAATCTATGCTACGCTACCTAATGTGGGGAATATATGCTACCTAATGTGGGGAAACTATGCTACCTAATGTGGGGGAACTGCTGCCTACCTGATGCAGATTAATGTGAGTTGCAGTGCAATTTTATGTCATAGTCCTTTATTTTTTTTATTTTTTTTTGGGGGGGGGGCAGGCACATTCTTTGCATAGGGGCCCTCTGTTATCTGTGTCCGCCCCTGGAGGACCATGTAGTGAAATATATATACTTTATTAAAGAAACAAATCAAATATACGTTAAAAAGCAAAAGGCATAGACACAGAAAAAGATGGGGACCAGGGAAGGGAGGGGTACAAATCCAGACACAGTGTTAACTGTGTAATAGTGGATAGTAAATGATAGCCAGCTACCAATACTGCAGTGATAACACAGTAAAAAACAGTGTATACAGAGATGAAATAATAGTATATAACAACTGCATAAGTACAATAAAGTGCACAGCAAGCAATGTGTAAGTACAAAGGGGTGGTACCCTGGACAGGTAATACATTAATAAAGAGTAGCTGGAAAGCCAAGAAAAGGTCAGAGACCAGGAAAAAGCAAGTGCATAGAGTTCCACAGTAACCCATTACATCTCCGCCGCGTTTCGTCGAGGGGGCTTTGTCTAGGAGTGGTAAGCAACTGGGGCAGGGCACATTTTATATCAAAATAGGCCAATCAAATCATAGTTACGCACCTATGTGTAAAGCATTATAGACAGGAGCTACATGCTACCACGTGTGGAAGGGATGCCGAAACAAGTCAGCCGGCTATTGCACGTAGCGTAATGGAATAAACGGACACAAAAATGGCAGATTCAATAATGTAGGGGCCAAAGAGTACTTATTCCAACACAGTTTGTTAAGCCTGCTCAAGCTCACACAATTTAGTGTATAATCCCACTAGGTAGTTCCAACTCTCCCCTTCACGCTTCAATGTAATCACACACTGTGGGGTAAGGAAAGCACTTGAAAAATATCCATCATATATTAAAACCAATCGAGTAGTAACTCACGATTATGATGTTCGTTTCTGGCTTATTCATTAGCTTTTTATTTAGGATACTTCTTCCAAAGTAATGAATAAGCCAGAAACGAACATCATAATCGTGAGTTACTACCCGACTGGGTTTAATATATGATGGATATTTTTCAAGTGCTTTCCTTATCCCACAGTGTGTGATTACATTGAATCGTGAAGGGGAGAGGTGGAACTCCCTAGTGGGAATATAAACTTAACCTCTTCAGGACGCAGGGCGTATGGATACGCCCTGCATTCCGAGCCCTTAAGGACGCATGGCGTATCCATACGCCCGTGGGAATTCCGATCCCCACCGCTAGCCAGTTGGGGACCGGAGCCGGATGCCTGCTGAAATCGTTCAGCAGGCATCGCGGCATATCGCCCAGGGGGGTCATTATGTCCCCCCATGTCAGCGATGGCCGCAGATCGCTGGACAATTCAGCCCAGCGATCTGCGGCGATTCCGGGTCAATCGGGTCTCCAGTGACACGGAATTACTGGCTGATTGGGGCCGTCTCAGACATACACAGCCATAGCCAGCAGGTGTGAGGTGACACTGGTGCCACCTCACGATCGCCCTGATTCGTCGGCCGGTTTACCGGCCGATCAATCAGGGACCCTGCTGCGGGTGTCACTCCCGCAACCCGCTCCGCCCCTCTTCCGGAGGACGTGATCGGGTGCGGGAAGATGACCCCGGCAGCTGGGGACCCCAATCCCCGGCGTCAATGTTGGGATCGGGGCCCCAGGAGCGGCGACGGCGACGAGGGACTGACCTGCAGCGGCGGTGTGGATCAGCAGTTGGAGCTGAGTGACAGCCTCCTGCTGGTGCTTAGCAACAGCTCCCAGCATGCAAAAAGGGCATGCTGGGAGCTGTAGTTATGCAACAGCAGGAGGCAGACCACCACAAATCCCAGCATTCCCTTATGGGCATGCTGGGACTTATAGTTTTGCAACAGCTGGAGGCACATTTTTGGAAAAGTGTACCTTCAGCTGTTGTATAACTACAACTCCCAGCTTGCACAAACAGCTAAAGTTTATGCTGGGAGTTGTAGTTATGCAACCAGCAGATGCACCACTACAGCTCCCAGCATGCCCGTAGGCTGTCGTTGACTGCTGAAGGCACACTGGTTGTGAAACTCAGAGTTTTTTTTTACCTAACTCAGTGTTTCACGACCAGTGTGCCTCCAGCTGTTGCAAACTACAACTTCCAGCATGCACCGTACATGCTGGGAGTTGTAGTTTTGCAACAGCTGGAGTCTCAATTTAGGCCTCAAATGTACATAGAGCGCTCTCACTCCTGAGCCTTGTTGTGCGCCCGCAGAGCATTTTACGCCCACATATGGGGTATTTCCGTACTCAGGAGAAATTGCGTTACAAATTTTGGGGTCTTTTTTTCCTCTTACCGCTCGTGAAAATAAAAAGTATGGGGCAACACCAGCATGTTAGTGTAAAATTTAAAAAAATTTTACACTAACAGGCTGGTGTAGACCCCAACTTTTCCTTTTCATAAGGGGAAAAAGCCCCCCAAAATTTGTAGTGCAATTTCTCCCGAGTACGGAAATATGTGGCCCTAAACTGTTTCCTTGAAATATGACAGGGCTCTGAAGTGAGAGAGCGCCATACACATTTGAGGACTAAATTAGGGATTGCATAGATGTGGACATAGGGGTATTCTACGCCAGTGATTCCCAAACAGGGTGCCTCCAGCTGTTGCTAAACTCCCAGCATGCCTGGACAGTTTGTGGCTGTCAGGAAATGATGGGAGTTGTCATTTTGGAAACACTGCCGTACAATAAGTTTTTCATTTTTATTGGGGGGGGGGGGGGGGGGGGACAGTGTAAGGGGGTGTATATGTAGTGTTTTACCCTTTATGTGGTTAGTGTAGTGTTTTTAGGGTACATTCGCACTGGCGGGTATGCAGTGAGTTTCCCGCTAGGAGTTTGCGCTGTGGTGAAAAATTTGCTGCAGCTCAAACTTCAAGCAGGAAACTTACTGTAAAACTGCACGTGTGAATGTAGCCTGTACATTCACATGGTGGGGCAAACCTCCAGCTGTTTCAAAACTACAACTCCTAGCATGTACTGACAGACCGTGCATGCTGGGAGTTTTACTATTGCAACAGCCTGAGGCACACTGGCTGGAAAACCTTCAGTTAGGTACTGTTACCTAACTCAGTATTTTCCAACCAGTGTTCCTCCAGCTGTTGCAAAACTACAACTCCCGGCATGTACTGATCGCCGAAGGGCATGCTGGGAGATGTAGTTATGCAACAACTGGAGGTACGCAACTACAACTCCCAGCATGCCGAGACAGCTGTTTGGGCATGCTGGGATTTGCAATTTTGCAACATCTGGAGGGCTACAGTTTAGAGACCACTGCACAGTGATATCCAAACTGTGGCCCTCCAGATGTTGCAAAACTACAAATTCCAGCATGCCCAGACACCAAACTGCTGTGTGGGCATGCTGGGAGTTGTAGTTTTGCAACATCTGGAGGGCTACAGTTTAGAGACTACTGTATAGTGGTCTCAAACTGTAGCCCTCCAGATGCTGCTGGGCAACTCACTAGCTTCCGTAGGATACAGGGAGCCACATCTCCATCCTCTTCTGCCGCCGATCACAGCCGCCGATGGGTAAGTGGACTTCTGCACCGGTCCTCGTCGGTTTTGCCGTTCTGCCCAGCCTACTGTGGGTGGGCAGAACAGGGAAACCGAAAGTTAACCCCCCACCCCCGATCTGCTATTGGTCGTCGCTTCTAAGGGGATCAGGGGTGTCTTGGACAACCCCGATCCCCCTTATTTTACGGGTCAGCGGGTCACCATAGACCCGTATTACCTGGAATTGCCGCAAATCGCCGGTGTGAATTTGTGGAGATCGCCGTCATGGGGGCGTCTGATGACCCCCCCCCCCCCCCTGGGCATTTGCGCGGGGTGCCTGCCAATAGATATCAGCAGTCACCCCGGTCCGGTCCCTGCCCGACGGGGACCGAAATTCCCACGTGGTACCAGTACGTCATGGGTCCTTGGCCGGCCAGAGCAGGACATCGCTGCAGCCGGTGATATGCTGGCGGCTCTGTGACGTTCCCGTCCCTAGCAAGCAGCAAGAGGATTGCAGCAGAGGACGATACCAGAGCAACGAGGGAACTTAGAAAGGTGAGTTAAAGTTTAGTTTGTTTATTTTTGCAGCCCGGGCACAGGAATATGTAAAATTCATGCAGTACAGATGTCCTTTAAAGAAGATCCTACATTACAGTATAAACGTACAGTAGACAGTTACATATTGACTCGACCCGATAGTGTCTGGGTTGGGGTCCCTGTTACAGCCTCTCGCAGTCCTTGTGGATGATTATCTCCAACCTATGATTAAAAAACTTCCAAGATGTCTATCTGACACATAGTACAGACGTGGACTATTTGTGTATGATGGACGTTCAAAGTCTGTACACAAATATTCCACTGGATGAAAGAATGTCTTGTGTACGTGATCTGCTGTCCAGTGATTCATCGCTGGACAACAGAAAAATTGCATTTTTGATGGGCTTACTTGATATGGCAATATAAATTACATTCGGTTTGATTGTACGTATTATTTACAAATCTCTGGCGTGTCCATGGGGTCCTCATTGGCCCCTAGTGTCGCTAATGCCTTTATGGCGGACTTTGAACAGCGGTACATTTTTGATGACACTTCCTCGAACACGCCATCAACGTGGCTTCGCTACGTGGATGACGTGTTCATGACATGGAAGGGAGATGAACATTCCCAACTAACATTTGTAGAGAATCTAAATAAATACCATAAAACCATTACATTTACATTAAATTACAACAGTAATATTATCCATTTTCTGGATGTTGAAATCAGATGTTCACCTGAGGGCTTCCATACAGTGATATATGTAAAGTCCACGGATGTAAATAATACTTTACATAAAAACAGTTTCCATGCACCTACCACGTTCAAAGGTCTGCCACGAAGTCAATTCATCAAAGTCAGACGTATCACTGGCTCTGATCAAGAATATGAGATCAGTAAAGAAAAACTAGCACAGAAATTTATATAGAAGGGTTATGATGCTAAACAAGTGATACTTGAAGGTGAGAAATTCCCAAAAATGCACAGAGGAGATGTATAGAAAAAACCTGCTGAACCAATAACAAAAAATACACAGAATCGTTTGATGTATCTAGGTACTTACGACAAGAGAGCATGTATTGTTAAACAAGCCATTCTGAGGAATTGGCATATATTAAAGACAGCCAAAAATGATGGCAAATTATTTAAAGAGTACCTGTCATCAACAAAACTTTTCATATGTTGTTCATAATCATTAATGAAGACATATTGTAATATATCTTCATTAAAAAATATGAATATTTATACCAGTTTTTTCATTTTATACTTTTGGCCACTAGGGGTCTCTCTTCTATGCCTGGTCTGCAGGCAGCTTCCTATGCTTTTCATAGTAAGTGTACAGCTTTTAGGACTAATGTTGAAAGGGCTCTGGTCCATCGACAGGAAGTTCAGTACTCTCAGCTCAGGACTCGCTCCCAGCCTGGAGCAGCACTGTGAGCTACAAGCCTGCACATGCCTCTCATATAACAGAGGCCAGTCACCTCCACCTCCCCCTCCCCCTGCTCTGTGTTCTCCCTGCCCCTCACCACACGTTATCTTAAACACTGTATTATCTCACTGCACTCCCTGCTCTGTGACCCCCCCCCCATCCTGACATTCATCTTAATTACTGCCTCTGTAATTGCTCCCACCGCCCCTGGTTCTCAGCATTGACTTTTTAGTGTAGTGCAGAGAGACACAGGAGAGAGAGAGACAGAGGCTACCGTCCCTCCCCTGTACTTAGTCTGTATGCACACTGCAGAGCAGTGTTTCCCAACCAGGGTGCCTCCAGCTGTTGCAAAACTACAACTCCCAGCATGCCCGGACAGCTGTTGGCTGTCTGGGCATGCTGGGAGTTGTAGTTTTGCAACAGCTGGAGGTACCCTGGTTGGGAAACACTGCTGTAGAGGGAGAGCAGCATACAGGAAGACTGGCAGAAGCAGAGTCCCGGCCAGGCTTCATGTGACATCATGCCTGCCGGGACCCGCCTCCTTCCACTCCTCAGAAAGACAGTGCTCCTGAGCTAATGAAGAGGGATAAAAAAAAGCTATTTCCACAGCGTTTTAAACCTCAATAAACACAGGGATAGGCATAGTTAAAGTAAGGGACAGATGGGGAGGGGATCAGGGAAAGTTTAGTTGATGACAGGTACTCTTTAAGGATACTCCTATGTTTGCTTACAAGAAGGACCAGTCAATAGGTGAATGATGTAGCAGTAAGGAAAACTAGTCGCCAAACCTTTTTGGCTAGTAGACATAAAGGCACCTTCCCTTGCCTAAACTGTGGCCACTGTAGCATAATTAAAGGAGATAAATTTAATCACCCATCAAAAGGCTATTCCATTATGCATAAAGGTTTTTATACCTGTACGAGTAAAAATGTAATATACATGTTCAAATGTCCTTGGGACTTACCTATGTCGGACAAACAGCCAGGATGATCAGAACCTGTCTCACCGAACACAAGTCAGTGATCAGAAAATTCTTGAGCACAGATAAAGCAGAGATATCAAGTTATGGCATTTCCCGAATGCAGACATTCCACCACAGCACTCAAATGGTTAATACTGGAGGAAGTCCCTGAGTTAGTAAACGAAAGCCTAAGGCTGGGTTCACACTGTGGAATTTCTGCCGGAGACCAAGCCGGCAGCACTAGGACCGCGCGGACTGCATTGCTGTCCCCATAGATGTCAATGCATTTCTGAGCAGATTTCCCAAAAGATCTACCCAGAAATGCATTGCTGTCTATGGGGAAGGCAATGCAGTCTGTGCGGTCCTAGTGCCGCCGGTTAAATCTCCAGCAGAAATTCTGCCCAGAAATTCTGTAGTGTGAACTTAGCCTGAAAAGCACTTTAGTTAATGTGATTTGATACTGAAATAATTGCATATGTGAACAGGTGTCTATCTACTTGCTATATAACCCTCACCTCCTCCACACCTGGTGCGCATGACTAAGGGGGCACAATGGAATGTGCGCATCGTGTCCAAGGCGTTGAACAGGAGGGAGATCTCAGCTTAGATCCATCTGCTGTTGTACTAAGCTTCACTTTGTAAGAAGATTTATGATGAAGTATCCTTAATAAAAAGCTAATGAATAAGCCAAAAACGAACATCGCAATCGTGAGTTACTACCTGACTGGGTTTAATATATGATGGATATTTTTCAAGTGCTCTCCTTATCCCACAGTGTGTGATTACATTGGGGTCAAACAGTACCCAGGCTACATACTTTAACCCCTTCAGGACCAAGCCCATTTTGGCCTTAAGGACCAGAGCGTTTTTTTGCACATCTGACCACTGTCACTTTAAACATTAATAACTCTGGAATGCTTTTAGTTATCATTCTGATTCCGAGATTGTTTTTTCGTGACATATTCTACTTTAACATGGTGGTAAATTTTTGTGGTAACTTGCATCCTTTCCTTGTGAAAAATCCAAAAATTTGATGAAAAATTTGAAAATTTAGCATTTTTCTAACTTTGAAGCTCTCTGCTTGTAAGGAAAATGTATATTACAAATAAAAAATTTTTTTATTCACATATACAATATGTCTACTTTATGTCTGCATCATAAAAGTGACGAGTTTTTACTTTTGGAAGACACCAGAGGGCTTCAAAGTTCAGCAGCAATTTTCCAATTTTTCACAAAATTTTCAAACTCACTATTTTTCAGGGACCAGTTCAGGTTTGAAGTGGATTTGAAGGGTCTTCTTATTAGAAATACCCCACAAAAGACCCCATTATAAAAACTGCACCCCCCAAAGTATTCAAAATGACATTCAGTCATCATTTTAACCCTTTAGGTGTTTCACAGGAATAGAAGCAAAGTGAAGGAGAAAATTCACAATCTTCATTTTTTACACTCGCATGTTCTTGTAGACCAAATTTTTAAATTTTTACAAGGGGTAAAAGGAGAAAATGTATACTTCTATTTGTAGCCCAATTTCTCTTGAGTAAGCACATACCTCATATGTCTATGTAAATTGTTGGGCGGGCGCAGTAGAGGGCTCAGAAGGGAAAGAGCGATAAGGGGATTTTGGAGAGTACGTTTTTCTGAAATGGTTTTTGGGGGGCATGTTGCATTTAGGAAGCCCTTATGGTGCCAGAACAGCAAAAAACCCTCACATGGCATACCATTTTGGAAACTAGACCCCTTGAGGTACGTAACAAGGAATAAAGTGAGCCTTAATACCCCACAGGTGTTTCACGACTTTTGCATATGTAAAAAAAAAATTTTTTTTTCACTAAAATGTGTGTTTCCCCCCAAATTTCACATTTTTCCAAGGGTTAATAGCAGGAAATACCCCCCAATATTTGTAACCCCTTCTCTTCTGAGTATGGAGGTACCCCATAAGTTGACCTGAAGTGCACTATGGGCGAACTACAATGCTCAGAAGAGAAGGAGTCATATTTGGCTTTTTGAGAGCAAATTTTGCTCGGGGGCATGTCGCATTTAGGAAGCCCCTATGGTGCCAGAACAGCAAAAAATACCCACATGGCATACCATTTTGGAAACTAGACCCCTTGAGGAATGTAATAAGGAATAAAGTGAGCCTTATTACCCCACAGGTGTTTCATGACTTTTGCATATGTAAAAAAAAAATAAAAATTTCCACTAAAATGTGTGTTTCCCCCCTAATTTCACCTTTTTGCAAGGGTTAATAGCAGAAAATACCCCCCAAAATTTGTAACCCCATCTCTTCTGAGTATGGAGGTACCCCATAAGTTGACCTGAAGTGCACTATGGGCGAACTACAATGCTCAGAAGAGAAGAAGTCATATTTGGCTTTTTGAGAGCAAATTTTGCTCGGGGAGCATGTCGCATTTAGGAAGCCCCTAAGGTGCCAGAACAGCAAAAAAAACCACACATGGCATACCATTTTGGAAACTAGACCCCTTGAGGAACGTAACAAGGGGTACAGTGAGCATTTGCCCCCCACTGGTGTCTGACAGATCTTTGGAACAGTGGGCTGTACAAGTTTTCATTTTCATGGACCACTGTTCCAAAGATCCGTCAGACACCTGTGGGGGGTAAATTCTCACTGCACCCCTCATTACATTCCGTGAGGGGTGTCGTTTCCGAAATGGGGTCACGTGGGGTTTAGTTTTTTTTGCGTTTGTCAAAACCGCTGTAACAATCAGCCACCCCTGTGCAAATCACCTCAAATGTACATGGTGCGCTCTCCCTTCTGGGCCTTGTTGTGCGCCCCCAGAGCACTTTGCGCTCACATATAGGGTATCTCTGTAGTCGGGAGAAATTGCGTTACAAATTTTGGGGGGCTTTTTTCCCTTTTACCTCTTGTGAAAATGTAAAGTATAGGGCAACATCAGCATGTTAGTGTAAAAAATAAAAAAAATTTACACTAACATTCTGGTGTAGACCCCAACATTTCCTTTTCGTGAAGGGTTAAAGAAGAAAAAGCCCCCCAAACCTTGTAACGCAATTTCTCCCGAGTACAGCGATACCCCATATGTCGCCCTAAACTGTTGCCCTGAAATACGACAGGGCTCCAAAGTGAGAGCGCCATGTGCATTTGAGGCCTAAATTAGGGATTTGCATAGGGGTGGACATAGGGGTATTCTACGCCAGTGATTCCCAAACAGGGTGCCTCCAGCTGTTGCAAAACTCCCAGCATGCCTGGACAGTCAACGGCTGTCCGACAATACTGGGAGTTGTTGTTTTTCAACAGCTGGAGGCTCTGCTTTGGAAACAGTGGTGTATCGGACGTTCTTATTGGGGGAGGGGGGCTGTGTAAGGGTATGTGTATATGTAGTGTTTTTTACTTTTTATTTTATTTTGTGTTAGTGTAGTGTAGTGTTTTTAGGGTACAGTCACATGGGCGGGGGATTACAGCGAGTTTCCCAGCGCAAAATTTGCTGCATCTCAAGATGCGAGAAACCCACTGTAAAAGCCTCGCCCATGTGAATGTACCCTGTACATTCACGGGGGTGGCGGGGCGGGGGGGGGGGGGGCTTGCATCAGCTGTTGCAAAACCACAACTCCCAGCATGCATGGTCTGTTAGTGCATGCTGGGAGTCATAGTTTTGCAACAGCTGGAGGCACACAGATTAGGAAACACTGAGTTAGAAACAGACAATGTTTCCCAACCAGTGTGTCTCCAGTTGTTGCAAAACTACAACTCCCAGCATGCCCAGACAGCTGAAGGGCATGCTGGGAGTTGTAGTTCGGCAACATCTGAAGGGCCAGATGTTCCTGAACTAAAACTCCCAGCATGCCTGGACAGTCAGTGCATACTGGGAGTTGTAGTTTTGCAACAGCTGGAAGAGCACAGATTGGAGACCATTATACAATGGTCTCCAAACTGGGGCCCTCCAGATGTTGCAAAACTACAACTTCCAGCATGCATGGTCTTTTAGTGCATGCTGGGAGTTATAGTTTTGCAACAGCTGGAGGCACACAGGTTAGGAAACACTGAGTTAGAAACAATGTTTCCCAACCAGTGTGTCTCCAGCTGTTGCAAAACTACAACTCCCAGCATGCCCAGACAGCTGAAGGGCATGCTGGGAGTTGTAGTTCGGCAACATCTGAAGGGCCAGATGTTGCTTAACTAAAACTCCCAGCATGCCTGGACAGTCAGTGCATGCTGGGAGTTGTAGTTTTGCAACAGCTGGAAGAGCACAGATTGGAGACCATTATACAATGGTCTCCAAACTGGGGCCCTCCAGATGTTGCAAAACTACAACTCCCAGCATGCCCAGACAGCCAAAGGCTGTCTAGGCATGCTGGGAGTTGTAGTTTTCAGACTCCTAGAAGCAGCAGTGAAGATCTTCACTGCTGCCTCTGAGGACCATATACTCACCTGCTGGTCCCGTCGCTCCTCGTTCTCGTGGCCGGTCCTGCCGCTGATCCTCGGTCCTGCCGCTGCTCCAGGTAAGTCCGCCGGTCCCCACGTGTTCCCCCCGAATGCCGCAGGTCCCCGCGAGCCCCCGCAGCCTTCGTCCCCCGTTCTGCCCGACTTCCAGGGGCGGGCAGTGCGGGGGATCTGAACTTTCACCCCAGATCACTGTGATTGGTCCACAGGGACCAATCACAGTGATCGCTGACCAGGACCATCAATTGATGGTCCTGGGGGTGAAGCAGAAGTTGTCCCCTGCTGGAAACAGCGGGACTTCTGCCAGTTAACCCGTGCGATGCTGCGCATCGCCGGGTTAACTGCATGTCATTTATAAACGCCGGGATGCGCGAACGCACTGCACAACCCGGCGTTTATATATGACATTCTGCGGGAAGGGGTTAAAGGAGTACTCTGGTGCAGAGTATTCCTGCTCCGTCCTGTCCGGGCTGGAAAAAAAAATGAAAATAAACCATCACTCACCTTCCTGGGTTCCCGCGGAGCGCCACTACAGCTGATCAGTCTTCCGGTCCATCTTCTTCATACTTCCGTGTGAACGAAGCGTCACATGGCGCTCAGCCTATCGCCAGCCGCCGCGATGTTCAGACTCGGCCCATAATTCCACGTCGACACAAAAAATTAACACATTCATTCTTTATTCGGAGACTGCACGGAATGCATAGCTGTCTATGACACCGGACAGAGATTCTCTGTGCGCACATTCCATTGTGTGAACATAATCTTAGGGGTTAAAATATAATATTAATGAAAACATACAGTGAATTGCATAAACAAAAAAATACCAAAGTCCAGAATTGCTGATTTTTGGTCTTTTCATAAAGAAGAAAAAATTATTAACCCCTTAAGGACGCAGGACGTAAATGTACGTCCTGGTGAGGTGTTACTTAACGCACCAGGACGTACATTTACGTCCTGTGCATAACCGCGGGCATCGGAGCGATGCCCGTGTCATGCGCGGCTGATCCCGGCTGCTGATCGCAGCCAGGGACCCGCCGTCAATGGCCGACGCCCGCGATCTCGCGGGCGTCCGCCATTAACCCCTCAGGTGCCGGGATCAATACAGATCCCGGCATCTGCGGCAGTGCGCGATTTGGATGAATGATCGGATCACCCGCAGCGCTGCTGCGGGGATCCGATCATTTATAACGCCGCACGGAGGTCCCCTCTCCTTCCTCCGTTCGGCTCCCGGCGTCTCCTGCTCTGGTCTGTGATCGAGCAGACCAGAGCAGAAGATGACCGAAAACACTGATCTGTTCTATGTCCTATACATAGAACAGATCAGTATTAGCAATCATGGTATTGCTATGAATAGTCCCCTATGGGGACTATTCAAGTGTAAAAAAAAATGTAAAAGTAAAAGTAAAAAAAAAGTTAAAAATCCCCTCCCCCAATAAAAAAGTAAAACGTCAGTTTTTTCCTATTTTACCCGCAAAAAGCGTAAAAAAAATCTTTTAGAGACATATTTGGTATCGCCGCGTGCGTAAATGTCCGAACTATTAAAATAAAATGTTAATTATCCCGTACGGTGAACAGCGTGAACGAAAAAAAAAAAAAAGTCAAAAATTCCTACTTTTTTAATACATTTTATTAAAAATTTTTTTTATAAAAAATGTATTAAAAGTTTTTTATATGCAAATGTGGTATCAAAAAAAAGTACAGATCATGGCGCAAAAAATGAGCCCCATACCGCCGCTTATACGGAAAAATAAAAAAGTTAGAGGTCATCAAAATAAAGGGATTATAAACGTACTAATTTGGTTTAAAAGTTTGTGATTTTTTTTAAGCGCAACAATAATATAAAAGTATGTAATAATGGGTATCATTTTAATCGTATTGACCCTCAGAATAAAGAACACATGTCATTTTTACCATAAATTGTACGGCGTGAAAACGAAACCTTCCAAAATTAGCAAAATTGCGTTTTTCGTTTTAATTTCCCCACAAAAATAGTGTTTTTTGGTTGCGCCATACATTTTATGATATAATGAGTGATGTCATTACAAAGGACAACTGGTCGCGCAAAAAACAAGCCCTCATACTAGTCTGTGGATGAAAATATAAAAGAGTTATGATTTTTAGAAGGCGAGGAGGAAAAAATGAAAACGTAAAAATTAAATTGTCTGAGTCCTTAAGGCCAAAATGGGCTGAGTCCTTAAGGGGTTAAAAGGCGATTAAATAGTACCATCAAAATAGTAAAATAAAACAAAACTTATACAAATTGGGTAGCATTGTATGGACCTACAGAAAAAAAGAAAAGTCAAAACCCCCCAAAAGTTGCGAGATTTTTTATTTTTTTTATTTTGCCTCCAAAATATATATACCATATGTACCATAGATTTTGTGGTAAAATATGTGATGTCACAACAAAAGACAATTGGTGGCACAAAAAAACAAGCACTCATTTGGGTTTGTAGGTAGAAAATTTAAAGCGCTATGGCTA
Organism: Hyla sarda; assembly: GCF_029499605.1. Lineage (NCBI taxonomy): Eukaryota > Metazoa > Chordata > Amphibia > Anura > Hylidae > Hyla > Hyla sarda. The sequence goes on from NC_079192.1 coordinate 296,202,120, forward strand.
AATTTTGATCACCCCCCCCCCCTCTCTTTCCCCGTTTTAAAGTCCTTAAGGACTGAGGGCGTATGGATACGCCCGTGGGAATTCCGGTCCCCGCCGCTAGCCGGTTGGGGACTGGATCGGGATGCCTGCTGAAATCATTCAGCAGGCATCCCGGCACATCGCCGAGGGGGGTCCTGAGACCCCCCATGTCGGCGATCGGAGAAAATCTCATGTCAATTCAGACATGCGATTTTCTCCAATTCAGGGCTGATCGGGTCTCTGGTGACCCGATCACCCGGAAAATAGGGATGATCGGAGTTGTCAGTGACAGCCCCGATCATCCTAAGGGATAGGAGTGAGGTCGCAGTGCTGTGATCTCCTCCTATCCCCTGCCTTTAGTCAGAACTGAGTTCTGACCAATGGCAGCGCAGGACAGGGGGTAGCCATGGAAACCCCCCGTTCTGCCCACCCCTGGATGTCTGGCAGAACGGGGGGGGGGGGGGGGGGGAGGAGGAGAAGATGGAGGCCTGTACCTAAGGAGAAGATGCGTGGGGCCCGGCGATCATCGCAGACATCCAGAAAAGATCACGGCTCAGGTAGGGAATCAACGGTCGGGGGGGGGGGGGGAGAAATGAAAGTGAAAGTAAAGTAAAATGAAAGGCTGTCTGGGCATGCTGGAAGTTGTAGTTTTGCAACATCTGGAGGGTCACAGTTTGGTGACCACTGTTACAGGCATGCTGGGAGTTGTAGTTCTGTAACATCTGTCCCTTCAGATTTTGCAATTTTCATGAAATTTTTGAAAATTGCTGTTCTACTTTGAAGCCCTCTAATTTAAAAAAATAAATAAAATATGTCCATTTTATGATGCCAACATAGAGTGGACATATTGTATTTGTGAAGAAAAATAAGATTTATTTGGAATATCCATTTTCCTTACAGAGAGCTTCAAAGTTAGAAAAATGCAAAATTTTCAAAATTTTCATGAAATTTGGGGAATTTTCACCAAGAAAGATGCAAGTAACGCCGAAAATTTACCACCAAAATAAAGTAGAATATGTCAAGAAAAAAGAATCTCAGAATCAGAATATTCGGTAAAAGCGTTTTAGAGTTATTAACGCTTAAGTGACGGTGGTCAGAATTGCGAAAAAGGGCTCAGTCCTTAAGGTGAAAAAGGGTTCAGTCCTTAAATGGGCACTGTCATGAAATCAAAAAATTGATATGTTGTAGTACTTAAGTACTACAACATATCTATAATATACTTCAATTAAAAAAAGTGATTTTAAAACAGTTTAAAATCACTTTTAAATTCGGCCACTAGGGGTCGCCCTCCTAGTGGTCGAATGCATTCGGCAGTGACGTCACTAGTGAATTTCGACTCATTGAAGCCTGGCAATGAGTCGGAATTCACTCACTGCGGTGCTCGCTCCTGCCTGTCAATCAAACAGGCGGGAGTGAGCACTGAGCACAGAAGAAGCGCGCATTGGCTCCCCTGCTCCCTGGCCTTGCACGCCGGCCCCGTCTCCCGGCATCCCGTCGCTGCACTGTCCTGGTATGTCTGGGGGGTGTTTGGGTAGCGGGTGTTCGGGTAGCGGGGTTCAGGGGAGGGGTAGCGGGGTTCAGGTTGCACCGCGGCCATGTATTGTTTTCAACACAGTGTGCCTTCAGTTTTTCCCCACTACAACTCCCAGCATGCCCTGACAGCCAATAGATGTCAGGGCAAGCTAGGAGTTGTAGTGGTGAAACAGCTGGAGGCACCCTGTGTAGATGAACTAAGGGCGGAATCATGCTGACTTGTACAATCAATTTAGCATGTCAGTTTTACCGTATGGCGAAGCGCCCAAAAAAATTATTGCCCCACAAAATTGTGCAGCAATAATTTTTTTTATTTTTTATTTTACACTAAAAACATTTACATTTTTTGGTTTAGTAATTCATTATATGGTAAAATAAAGTGTGCCAGTAAAAAGTACAACTTGTCTTGCAAAAAAAAAAATTAAAAAAAAAAAAAAAAAATATATATATATATATATATATATATATATATATATAAAATCTAAAACAACTCTCTGTGTAAAAATAATAATAATAATTTAAAAAAGGTTATGGGTCTTAGGGTATGTTCACACTACAGAACATTTCTTCTTAGCGGCTGCTGCTGAAACCCTTTGGCATTAGGACATTAGGCGGTCATGCGCTGTCATCATTCATGCCAATGTAGTCGGTGCGTAATCAGCCAAAAAAAAAAAACATGTTCATTCCTTCGCCGGATGAATTTCAGTGGCAGTATTCTCCGCAGCTGAAATTCCATAGTGTGAATGGGTCTGCAGAAGGCCGATCACCCCAATGTTAACCCCTGAAGTACCAAGCCCATTTTAACCTTAAGGACCAGGCCAATTTTATTTTTGCGTTTTCGTTTTTTCCTCCTCTCCTTCTAAAATCCATAACTCTTATATTTCCATCTACAGACCCATATAAGGGTTTGTTTTTTTGCGTGACCAATTGTACTTTGTGACGACACCTCTCATTTTACCATAACATGTACGGCGAATACAAAAAATTATTTTTTTAGGGAGGAAATTTTAATGAAAACCACAACTTTGCACATTTTGGAGGGTTTCGTTTTCACACTGTACACTTTACGGTAAAAATGACGTGTTCTTTATTAAAATTCTAATAATGATTAAAATGATACCCATGGCTAGATACTTTTATATTTACAAAATCAGTAATCTAAAATCGCCCTATTTTAACCACCTATAACTTTTCCATTTTTCCGTATATAGGGCGGTATGAGGGCTCATTTTTTGTGCCATCATCTGTACTTTTTATCGATACCACATTTGCATATATAAAACTTTTAGATCATTTTTTATATATTTTTTTTAAATAAAATGTGACAAAAAAGCTGAATTTTTGAACTTTTTAAAAAATCTTTTACGTTTACGCCGTTCACCGTACGAACATAGCCTTAGGGTATGTTCACGCTACGGAATGTCCGTGCGGAATTCCCCCAGAATATTGCACACAGACAATCCGCTGCAGCAGAGTTCCATTGATTTCAATGGGATTCTGCTGCAATGTTCACACGTCTGCAAAAAGAATAGACTTTTTCAGGATTTCACTCAGAAATGCATTGCCATCTATTAGTAGTCCTATCGCTTGTCGGATACGCAGGTGTTTTCCGTGCGGACATTCCACTGTGTGAACATGGCCTTAGATGGAGATGAGGAAGAAAACGTAAGATAAAAATCTATATTGGGGAACATTCTGGGGTCCTAATGTGAACAAGCTGAGCACATATATACATAAGGTGGACATAACCTTCTTGAAGGGGTTTTCAGCTCCTCTCCATTTACCTCACAGTAGACTGTTTGCAGTATACATGTCACCTGAATACAATGGGTGACACCCTTCATGCTGCAACAGGCTCTACCTGTCCAGCAACTAACTGACCCCAACAACAGCTCCGCACTGCACATGCGCAGGAATGTGTGCATTTTATCTTCAACCCGCAGATTCGCCACAGGTACAAAAATTAACATTAGGAAGACGTGATATCATTTTTCTTTTTTTTTGTACACGAAAGCAACGTGCTTAGTCTTACCTTGTTGTTGTTGTAATTATTACACAGGTAACCGATAGTTAGTTCAGTAACGAATGTGCTGCGTGTAATCGCCAGCCGTCTATTGTGTGACGTGGAACTGTGAGCTACGCTTCCGGGATTGATACGGAGACTATCGGTAGCTTCTGTTGTGTGAGGCCCGGCCGCTTCTCCGTACAGCATGGGTGAGTGTGCTCGGTAACGTCTCTTTCTCGTTATACTGTACTTAGTATATGGAATGGAGAGCTGAGGTGCCGTGTAGGCTGCCGCTTTATAGACTCTGCGCTAGTAAGACATTCAAATCTGTATTTAAAGGGCTATTACTATCTACTACAGTGTTTTCCAACCAGGGTGCCTCCAGCTGTTGCTAAACTACAACTCCCAGCATGCCCTGACAGGACGATGCTGTGTACTACAGTATTTCCCAACCAGGGTGCCTCCAGCTGTTGCTAAACTACAACTCCCAGCATGCCCTGACAGGACGATGCTGTGTACTACAGTATTTCCCAACCAGGGTGCCTCCAGCTGTTGCTAAACTACAACTCCCAGCATGCCCTGACAGGACGATGCTGTGTACTACAGTATTTCCCAACCAGGGTGCCTCCAGCTGTTGCTAAACTACAACTCCCAGTATGCCCTGACAGGACGATGCTGTGTACTACAGTATTTCCCAACCAGGGTGCCTCCAGCTGTTGCTAAACTACAACTCCCAGCATGCCCTGACAGGACGATGCTGTGTACTACAGTATTTCCCAACCAGGGTGCCTCCAGCTGTTGCTAAACTACAACTCCCAGCATGCCCTGACATGATGATGCTGTGTACTACAGTATTTCCCAACCAGGGTGCCTCCAGCTGTTGCTAAACTACAACTCCCAGCATGCCCGGACAGCCTTCGGCTGTCCAGGCATGCTGGGAGTTGTAGTTTAGCAACAGCTGGAGGTGCCCTGGTTGGGAAACACTGGTCTTTTACATGAGCAATCCCACATTCAGACACTCCACCTAATCTATTCCTTCCATAGCCACAGCCAGTAGCTGCTAACTAGTAATGATTTGTGGCCCAGCCAGTGTATTGTCTTCATAGACACAATAATTGACTGTCCCTATTGCATAGATGTAGGCAGTGCCAGGATGTGGCCATGTGGGTGACTGGCAGTGGGTACAAGGGTGTGTGCTGCATTGTCACCCAGGGGCACGCCGTCCCTCACTGTGACTTTAGTTACTACTCCATGACACAATCTGCAAATGGCAGCTGTACACAACACAATCCGCATGTTTCCCATCTTAATTATGTCTAATACATCTATGTGGCCTCTCTTCCATTACCCGTTTCTGATGTGGCATAACATGTCATCTCGTTGGGTTGGTTTTATTACTTTAGTAGGAATGCCATTTAAAAAAAATGATCTTTACAGAAGCCATGGTGTGGAAATGCCTAAAAAAGTTTTTCCCTGTTGTCGTCAGTGGGAGAAAGATACGCAACACATAACCCAGTAGCAACCCTAAATCTGCAGTGCCTGAGAAACTGTTTAGGGTACATTCACACCTCACTTTCCACTCTCCGGCAGCTGGATCCGGTGGGAGAATTTCAAAACACGATAAGACCTGATGTAACAGAAGTATAGCGAGTGCAGCTCTAGAGGTGACTGGAGGATAATACCTGATGTAACAGCAGAATAGTGAGTGCAGCTCTGGAGGTGACTAGAGGATAAGACCTGATGTAACAGCAGAATAGTGAGTGCAGCTCTGGAGGTGACTGGAGGATCCTCCTATCCCGTCCTCATATCCTTAAAGGGGAGTGACCCCAGCCATACTATAGCTTATTATACCTCCAAAAGAGCAAATCAGAGGGCTGGAGACTAGTCAGAATTCATGAGGGGTCACATGACACAACACACAGGTTGGGATAATTTGTCTGGCAGGGTTACAGCAGGAGGGGGTTTTGAAATTATCCCCCGGATCCGGATGTACAATACGAGATGTGAATGGAGCTTAAAGGAAAACTACGGAATTGAAAAATGTATCCCCTATCCTAAGGATATAGGGGCCCTGGCTCTCTGGTTAGAGAGGGCGTGTTGACCACCGCACGAAGCAGCGGCCGACACGCCCCCTCCATACACTGCTATGGGAGAGCCGGAAATTGCCGAAGGCAGCGCTTCGGCTCTCCCATAGCAGTAAATGGAGGGCGCGTCAGCCGCTGCTTTGTGCGGTGGTCGACACACGCTCTCTATGCAGAGACCCGCGGCCCCGTACGGGAGATCGTGGGGGGGCCCCAGCGGTCAGACCCCCCGCGATCTGAAACTTATCCCCTATCCTTAGGATAGGGGATAACATTTTCAATCCCAGAGTTCTCCTTTAAGCGTCTATTCACACATACAGTATCCTGTGCATATTTGATGTGCAGAATTAGCAGCTGCAGATTTTAATGTAAACTGACTGAACGCAGCTTCAAATCGTGCGCATCAAATATGCACAGGATACTATCAGTGTGAATAGACATAAGGGTCAGTTCACAGGTACAGTATCCTGCGCATGACTTGATGCTGCAGACTTCAATGTAAACTCAATTATTGAACTCAGCATCAAATCTGCAGCTTCAAATCCTGCACATGAAATATTAATATATAATATATACCCTATGGAGATATTCCATTGCTTATTGTAATGGAATCGCTACATAATTTATTACAGAAGGTAAACGCAAACAAGCGGACAGTATTGCAGTAATGGGATTGGCTCACTGAAATGCCTTTTTATGTCCCCATATGCTCTATTATGGCAGATAAATGTTTATATAGGGTACCAAACGCTACTCTAGAGTAGATTATCACCAAGGCTCTGTTCACATTATGTTTAATTTATATACTGGTAAAGCTCTTGGCTTATAGAGATATATATATATCTCTAATATGCCGAATGTATTCATGTTTTTGTTTTTACAATGGTAGCCTGTACAGTGAGTGCATCAAGCAATATTTCTGACATGTTTTGAGAAAAGGCTCATGCATTCTTTGGGGGAATATTTTCAATTTTGGTGTGACTTTGGTTTTGTTGTGTACTTGCACCTAATTTATCAGGAAGGTGAGCACAGTATGATAAATTAGGCGCAAGTCCGAAGTAGTCATGTAAAAATGTTGTTGAAAGCACTTTTTCAGCCCAATGATGGTGTAGATGTGGGCTTAGTTACACTGATTTGAACAAAACAATAAAGTAACCACAAAGTGCACATTGAATAGGCGCAACCGCTGAACTTCGCAAAAATATGTGCCTCAATATTTGAGTTTTTCCTTTTCAATAAATAACCAGGTTAGTAACCTTCTGTTTTCACTTTGTTCTTAAAGGGGTACTACACTGCTCAGCGTTTGGAACAAACTGTTCCGAACGCTGGAACCGGCGTCGGGAGCTCATGATGTCATAGCCACGCCCCGTCACGTCCCGCCCCCTCAATGCAAGTCTATGGGAAGGGGCGTGACAGCTGTCATTCCCCCCCCTCCCGTAGACTTTCATTGAGGGGGTGGGGCATGACATCATGAGGGGGCGGGGCTATGACATCACGAGCTCCTGGCACCAGCGTTCGGAACAGTTTGTTCAAAATGCTGAGCAGTGGAGTACCCCTTTAAGGAGTATTGAGTAAAAAATGATGGGGAAATCGTAACATAACAAAATGTCAAAATAGTGAAAGGCTTTTTTTTTTTTTTTTCTGGGGCCTCACATTTTTCAATACATCAAAAAAAAAAAAAAAAAGGATATGTCCAGTGTCGTCACTAGTAGACTCTTTAGTAGGGATCGAACGATTATCGGTTTGGCCGATAATCGCGATTTTGGACATTATCGGTATCAGCAATTACCTTGCCGATAATGCCCCGCCTGCCCCCCAGCCAGAGACGACCATCATCGCCGCTGCCCCATTGCCTCCCCCCATCCTCTGCCCACATACCGCCGCTGCCCCATCGCCTCCCCCATCCCCGGTGTTATAATTACCTATTCCCGGGGTCCGCGATCCTTCTGGCTCCTGCGCTGTTGCTGTGCGCTGCGCAATGATGAGTGACGTCCCCAACGCGACGTCACCGTCAGTGCGCACAGTGACAACGCAGGACGCCGACTGAGCCAGAAGGATCGCGGACCCCCGGGAACAGGTAATTATAACACCGGGGATGGGGGAAGCGATGGGGCGGCAGCGGTATGTGAGCAGAGGATGGGTGGGGGGGAGGCGATGGGGCAGCGGCATGTGGCCAGAGGATGGGGGGATGCAGGTTAGACTCAGGACCCCAGGACAGGCAGGGGAGAGAAGCGGGCAAAAGCCGCTGCAGTTCATTGATTTAAAGTGGCCGCTTTAAATCATTGATCTGCAACGGCTTCTGCCCCACCAGGGGGGGTTTGAAATAGCCGATAACTACTTATACCGGAATATCGGTATAGGCTATGGGCCTGAAAGGTGATAGATTATCGGTATCGGCCCTAAAAAATCGATATCGGTCGATCCCTACTCTTTAGCATACCTTTTTATTGGTATCCTGAACACATTCAACAATAATGAAGTGTAAATGATGCCTTGGTGGTATTAGTAATACTTATACATAGACATTAGTGGTCTTGTTTCTGAGATGAATGGAGGAGATGTGTTACGACTAGCTGACGTCTGGGTACGAAACGCGGTCTAGCAGTGCAGAGCCAGGGCCCAGTACAGGAGACCCTATGCGATCAGACATTTATCACCTATCCTTCAGATAGGGGATACATTTTTTAACACTGGACTTCTTCATTAATTTCCCTGTATGGGAATAGCTTTGCCGTTTTGCACTATATAGGATAAAGCTTGTTCTTGTAGAAACTCGCTAGATAATATTGTAATGATTCCTAATGGCTCTATCTCTTTCTCCTTTCAGGGGGTTTCTTTTCCAGCATCTTTTCCAGCTTGTTTGGAACCAGGGAGATGAGAATTTTGATTCTGGGTCTAGATGGAGCAGGAAAGACCACCATACTGTACCGACTACAAGTGGGAGAAGTTGTCACCACCATTCCAAGTATGTACCATATCTGTTTTTATGGTGATCCACTTTTAACTATAGTCTTGTATAAATGTTGGAGTGATGGGCAGATTTATGGATCCTCTTCTGTCTGTGCCTAAACAAAATTTGTTTATCACTGCTTGTATGATTGTTATTATTATTGTTCCCTCCCCAACCCTTCTTGTCACACCTGCTAAAGCCGCGCAAGCGCGTTACATTTTCTATTCATTAAACCTTTTCATTCTACCTGACGTGCTTGTTCCTAGTCAGCGCCGCTAAACCCCACTGCTTCCCTGGAAGTCTTCACCTGTCTATGCTTGTATTATAGACTGTGGCAAGTATATATGTGTATACACCACCCATTTAATAACTGCTATGAGCTGTCATAGATTGTTGTGTTTTTATAAATGGTAATAATATAGTGTGCAGCAGACATACTGGCACAGTATTACATACCGTATTTTTCGCCCTATAGGACGCACCGGCATATAAGACGCACCCAATTTTAAAGTTGCAAAATCTAGAGAAAAAAAAAAAGATTCTGAACCCAACAGTGATCTTCAACCTGTAGACCTCCAGATGTTGCAAAACTACAACTCCCAGCATGCCCGGACAGCCGCTGGCTGTCCGGGCATGCTGGGAGATGTAGTTTTGCAACATCTGGAGGTCCGCAGGTTGAAGACCACTGGATAGGAGGTAATACTCACGTGTCCCCGCCGCTCCCGACCCATCACCGCTGCCCTGGATGTCGCTCCATCCCTGTCGCCGTGTCCCCGTGGTGTCCCCGACGCTCCGGACGTCTTCTTCCCCGGAATCCACGCTCGCCGTCATCGTCATCATGTCGCTACGCACGCCGCTCCTATTGGATGATGGGATGGCGTGTGCGACGACGTGATGACGTCGAAGGAGAGCGCCGGCCATGCAGGGGATCCCGGCACGGAGCAGACACCGAGGAGGCAGGTAAGGTCCCTCCCGGTGTCCACGGCGGTCCCGAACAGCCCGACTGAGCAGCCGGGTTAGTGTCACTTTCCCTTCAGACGCGACGGTCAGCTGTGATCGCCACGTCTGAAAGGTTAATACAGGGCATCTCCGCGATCGGTGATGTCCTGTATTAGCCGCGGGTCCCGGCCGATGATGGCCGCAGGGACCGCCGTGATAGGTGTGTGTATTCGCCGTATAAGACGCACCAACTTCCCCGAAAAAGTGCGTCTTATACGGCGAAAAATACGGTACTAGGTGTATTCTTTTCGGCCACATGTTGTGCATGTGTTTTCAGCCAAAATAATTTTTAGTTATTGAACATAGTAAACGTGAGCCTGCTGAGCCCAGTTACTGACAATATATTTTTCCCTCTAGCTATTGGTTTTAATGTTGAGACGGTAACCTATAAAAATCTGAAATTTCAAGTATGGGACCTTGGAGGACAAACAAGTATCAGGTAATATTGTTATTTAGAAGAAATGATTTAGATATTTCTGAGTGTCACTCTTAGTAGGTCTGTATTACAGCTTAGCCGGTGTCAGTCTCTCTTTTTTTTTTTTCTTTCTTTCTATTATTGCACTGTTTGAGAAAACTTTGAGCTTCCTATTTTCTCTTGGGTATCTTCACATGAGTAAAACAACCCCATAAACCTGTTTTCGATATCCCATTGAATTTACTGCGAAATAAAAAAAAAAAGGATGTGGTTTTAAAAATAATTAGCACTGGAAGAAGTGATGTGACTTTTCAGAGCAGTTCTGTTCGAAATCTTACATTTACTTCATAGGGGCATGAAAAAAACACCTGAAAAGCCACATGAAAAAGAGCTTTTTAAAAGAAGCACTGAAAACGTATATGGTTCTTGCAATCACATTTTAAGAAGATTCTATTAACCGTGTTAACCCTCTATGGAAGTATCAGTATTGACATATAGTCATATAACACACATTAAAGGGGTTTTCCAGGAATATACTATTGATGGCCCATCCACAGGTTAGGCCATCAGTAGTTGATCGATGGGTTACTGACATCAGGCATGGAAGCATTTGGCTCTGTACTGTGTGTAGTGAGAGGAAGGGGGCACTGCAATACTGTAGCCTCAGCTCATATTCACTTCAAAAGGAACAGAAGCTGCAGTCATTATACAGAGTACAGAGCCATCTGTTTCCGGTGCTGTACTCTGTATAGTGCGGGTGCCGAACATCTTAATGGTAGGGAATGACAGGTGTCCTTACTCGCCGATCAACTTTATGACCTATCCTGTGAAAAAAAATCCATTAAGGGAGCAGTTCTGTGAAGGGATTGAGGCGTTGTGCAGGGTGCAAGACTCGAATCCCAAGAAATGAAGTAGTTCTCAGATCTCCAACATTATTCTGTGGGAGTGACACTGGGTGAATAATTATAGGATGTCTGGTTTGCTGCTTCTTTGCTTGGGATTTGACATAGAACTGTATATTTTTCTCCATGTTGACACTATCCTGTTCTCTCATGTCACCATATATCAGTATCATTTCTGCAAGCAGTATGTTGGCCAGAAGCAAAATGAAAGTTATTTTCTTTTTACAGTCATTTGGGTATGTGAGAGCTAAATACTGTACAGGGTTATCCTCTATATGTGAGGGCTAAATACTGTACAGGGTTATCCTCCATATGTGAGAGCTAAATACTGTACAGGGTTATCCTCCATATGTGAGAGCTAAATACTGTACAGTATTTAGCCCTCACATATGGAGGATAACCCTGTACAGTATTTAGCTCTCATATGGAGGATAACCCTGTACAGTATTTAGCTCTCATATGGAGGATAGCCCTGTACAGTATTTAGCTCTCACATATGGAGGATAACCCTGTACAGTATTTAGCCCTCACATATGGAGGATAACCCTGTACAGTATTTAGCTCACATATAAAGGATAACCCTGTACAGGGTTATCCTCCATATGTGAGGGCTAAATACGGTACAGGCTTATCCTCCATATGTGAGAGCTAAATACTGTATAGGGTTATCCTCCATATGTGAGCTAAATACTGTACAGGGTTATCCTCCATATGTGAGGGCTAAATACTGTACAGGGTTATCCTCCATATGTGAGAGCTAAATACTGTACAGGGTTATCCTCCATATGTGAGAGCTAAATACTGTACAGTATTTAGCCCTCACATATGGAGGATAACCCTGTACAGTATTTAGCTCTCATATGGAGGATAACCCTGTACAGTATTTAGCTCTCATATGGAGGATAGCCCTGTACAGTATTTAGCTCTCACATATGGAGGATAACCCTGTACAGTATTTAGCCCTCACATATGGAGGATAACCCTGTACAGTATTTAGCTCACATATAAAGGATAACCCTGTACAGGGTTATCCTCCATATGTGAGGGCTAAATACGGTACAGGCTTATCCTCCATATGTGAGAGCTAAATACTGTATAGGGTTATCCTCCATATGTGAGCTAAATACTGTACAGGGTTATCCTCCATATGTGAGGGCTAAATACGGTACAGGCTTATCCTCCATATGTGAGAGCTAAATACTGTATAGGGTTATCCTCCATATGTGAGCTAAATACTGTACAGGGTTATCCTCCATATGTGAGGGCTAAATACTGTACAGGGTTATCCTCCATATGTGAGAGCTAAATACTCTACAGGGTTATCCTCCATATGTGAGAGCTAAATACTGTACAGGGCTATCCTCCATATGTGAGAGCTAAATACTGTACAGGGTTATCCTCCATATGAGAGCTAAATACTGTACAGGGTTATCCTCCATATGTGAGGGCTAAATACTGTACAGGGTTATCCTCCATATGTGAGCTAAATACTGTATAGAATTACTCAGGTCTGGTGGTAGTCATGATTTTAATACTACCCAGTAACATTATAGGGGGTGTGGAAGTCTGAGACCGCTGACACCTGTAATGAGGTAATGGTAGGTGCATGGATGCTTAGACTTGTAAAGATTTGTCACTTACCAGCATTGTTTCAAAAGTTTAGTTTCTCTGAACACCTAGACTGATCAAAACTTTTGACATGTCTGTGTTTTTTTTTTTACATAGCAAAATGATTTATGTACTATCAATATATCATGTGTGTCTTGTTCTTTTACAGGCCGTATTGGCGCTGCTACTATTCCAATACAGATGCTGTCATTTATGTAGTTGACAGCTGTGACAGAGACAGAATCGGGATTTCCAAATCTGAACTGGTTGCAATGTTAGAGGTAACAATTACATATTAATACATTGTAAGTTATGTTGAACAGCTTTATATAATATTGGCGACGTCACCAGTGCATTGGAAAAGAACAAGGATACAATCAGTTTTGAGGACCGATGTTGCGGTACCTCGTACAGTTACAGGGGTGCTGCCGTTACCGTGAATGGTGGTCAGCATAAGGACATCCCTCTTATCCTTATATCTGACCAAGTAAGGGCTCTGCTCTCACCCCTAGGGATTGGTGAGGGATATGTGGGAAGGCCTCTCTGATTTTTCCGCACAGTGCCGCAAGCTGCAGTGGCTCTGGTGGAAAGGGTCTTGGAGAGTGATGCTGGTATGAAAGTTATCCACGTACAAGTGGTAACCTTTATCCAGCAGTGGGTACATCAGTTCCCACACAATTTTCCCGCTAACTCCCAGGATGGGGGGCCATTCTGGGGGTTCAATGCGGGAATCCTTCCTTTCTTACACCCTAAATCTGTAAATGTACCCAGAGGTGCTCTCATAGAGCTTATATACTTTCACGCCATACCTTGCCCTTTTACTGGGAATGTACTGGCATAAATGGAGTCTCCCTTTGAAACTAATAAGGGATTCGTCAATAGCGATGTCCTTATGGGGGACATATGCCTCTGCAAATTTATTTCTGAAATGATCTATGACCCATCAGAGCAAATGCTCTGATGGGTCACACAGAGCAGTGCTGGTGCAGAAGAGCCCTGCCTGCTAACTGTCCCTGCCTGCTCTACTGCTCCCCCTCACTCACCAACGATGCACCGCACAGTGAACACTGTCTCCGCCGATAACCGCTGGTAACTTGCCACAGCCGCCGCAGAACACCTTCCCCGCTCTCTGCCTGGACTCGAGTGAGCGGGCAGAGCGGGCGAGGAGATATTCAAACTACGCAGAGCACTGCGATTGGTCGGCCCGGCCATTCGCAGCGATCAGAGGGGGTGGCAACCTTGCCGCCTCCCTCCTTTACTGAATGGTGATTGGAGCTGTCTCGGACAGCTGAAATGATCATTTTTTCTCCTTCCACCGGGTCACAGGGGCCCGTATTGCTCCACGATTGCCGTGATAGGACTGTCCAATCATGGCGATTGCCGTTACAGGAGGGGATTAAGTCCGCCCCCCCCCTAGACATTGTGTGAAGATGGCTGCTGTTAGAAAACAGCAGTCATCTTCACCCGATCACCCAAAACAGCTTGGACGTAAATTTACGTCCTGGTGCGTTAAGTACCACCTCGCCAGGACGTACATCTACGTCCTGCATCGTCAAGGGGTTAAATGGGTACTCCGGTGGAAACCTTTTTATTTTATTTAAATCAACTGGTGCCAGAAAGTTAAACAGATTTGTAAATTACTTCTATTAAAAAAAATCTTAATCCTTCTAGTACTTATTAGCTGCTGAATACTACAGAGGAAATTATTTTCTTTTTGGACCACAGAGCTCTTTGCTGACATCATGACCACAGGGCTCTCTGCTGACATCTCTGTCCCTTTTAAGAACTGTCCAGAGTAGGAGAAAATCCCCATAGCAAACATATGCTGCTCTGGTCAGTTCTTAAAATTGACAGAGATGTCAGCAGAGAGCACAGCACTGGGTTCCAAAAAGAAAAGAATTTCCTCTGTAGTATTCAGCAGCTAATAAGTACTGGAAGGATTAAGATTTCTTTTTATAAAAGTAATTTACAAATCTGTTTCATTTTCTGGCACCAGTTGATTAAAAAAAAAAAATACAAAAAGTTTTCCACCGGAGTAAAAAAATGTCACTAATGTGCCCGGTTTGCCTTCATAAAACAATAAAAGCTTTAACTTCTCTTTCTTGCTCCCTCATAACCTCTGGTATTGGGGCACCTCTTCCTTGGCCATACTGCGCTGAACTTTGTCCTGCCTCAGGCACTGATTGGCAGAGCGGCATTGTCAGTTACCGTAGCTGCAGACACTTCCATCTACAGCTCAGGTACAAGCAGCGTCACCAGCCACAGATGGGCGCCCTGATACCAGAGGCTATTAGGGAGTGTGGAAGGTTAAAGCTTTCTCACTGTATTTATTAGGCATCCTGGGCACATTAGTGAAATAAAAATGTTCACTGGACAATCCTTTTACTGTCCATGTTTTTCAGTTTTCTGATAAACAGCAATGTAACTGCTGTGAACAAACATTTGCAAACCACATGACTTTTGGGTGGAGGGTGGCCGTACTGTAAGGGCATGTTCACACAGCAAATAGCTCCTATTGACTTCAGAGGAAGGCAGGGAACTACGCAGAAGCTTCTCCACTGAAGTCCAATTTAAAGCTTCTGTTGAAGACAGAAACATGTTGGGGGACCTTGTATATCTACTTATGGCATCTTAAAAAAATAAATAAAATTGACAATTATTTTTCTTGTAGGAAGAGGAGCTGAAAAAGGCCATTCTAGTGGTTTTTGCAAATAAACAAGACATGGAACAGGCGATGAGCCCCACAGAAGTAGCAAATTCATTAGGTTTACCCGCTTTGAAGGATCGCAAATGGCAGATTTTCAAGACATCAGCTACAAAAGGCACAGGCCTTGATGAAGCTATGGAATGGTAAGCTAAGCAGGTGTATTCACTGTGGATGTGGAGACGTTTTCTATTGCTTATATACAACCAGCAGATTTATCTTAACAACAAAACAAAGCTTTGTAATGACATTTACAACCCCATACATGGAGCATGCTACCTATTTTCTACTTTATAGTAGCAGGTCACAGGTATTACCCAAAACAAGGTTTGTTTAATAGCTGATTGTTCAGGCATCGTGAGACATTCCCCGGACACATGAAGGGAAATTGTCATTTATCTGTATATGTTTTACCAAATCTAGTAGAGGAGAAAAATCTGGAATAGTCAAAAAACCCTACTTAGTACCTGTTGCTACGTCCTAAAGCTCACTTATGATAAACCGTATTCTGCACTAGCTGCTTCCAACATTCCATGATTTTTACCATGGTTGGAAGACAGCTCCAGAGTCTTGCATGAGCAAGGAGTAGAGGACATAATATTTAAAGAGTACCTGTCATCAAGTAGACGTTTTGCTTTGTTATTCCTTATGTAATGTTATGCCTATTTGCCATATATGTTCATTTAAAAAAATCAATCTTTCCATCAGTTTTTTACCTTTGAAAAAGTGGCCATTAGGGGTCTCTGTTCTGTAGGGTTCAGCAGGCCCTGAATAGCCCTCGGACTTGTGCCAGACTGGCACATGTCCGGACTCCGGAAGTGCTGGTGGGGCGGCACATGAGCGTGGCTCTGCATCTCTCTCGCTCTCTGCCTGTCAATCATGCAGATGGGAGCGAGCTCCTGCGGCAGAAAAAGGTCACAGTCAGTGAGCAGACTTTATAAAGGCATAACTCAAGAAAAAAATGGGCGACATTAAAAAATTCAAAGTGTGGGGGACTCAGGGGGGAACAGACAAGAAAGAACATAATCCCTCTTTACTTGGTGGCAGGTACTCTTTGTAACACTGTTTTTCTTATCTGATTAGTTAAGGAGTCATAAGTAAACAAATGGATGTCTCCCATGTCTCCTTTGTTTACCACCAGAAACTGGCTATAGAAAGTGTTCATCTGTGTTTGTATTTCAAATTGAAAACACATAAAATTGGTCCTCACATCCAAAATAATTATAATAAATATGCAGGTACACGCTACCATCACTGAAATACAAACAAAAGATATATTGTAAAGCACCTGCAGTGTACATGGAAGCTGCAGTCTACCAAAAGGAACCTAAGCGACAAAGTGAATTTAACATTCAATGACACACAGCCACCCTGACGTGTTTCACCCCTTAGGGCTTAATCAGAGGTCTAGCGCTAATTGCCGCAGCTCAGCCCAGCCTCTGTGACTCTTGACCTTGGAAGGAAAAGACTATTTTCTAACTTATAATATCCATCCCAGATGGCTGTTAAGCAGATTATCTTCATGGGAAGATAGAATAAAATTTTGATGTCTTATTTGAACTGCAGATGTTAATGATCTTGGCTAGGCCTGAATTTTGGTGACTTCATCCCTTATAAATGAATTTGTGTTTTCTTTGTCTTGCAGGTTAGTGGAGTCCCTGAAGAGCAGGCAGTAATGTTACCCTGCCTAGAACATTCCTTTCTTCTCATTGTCCAACTGTAGGAATTGCTCTACATGTACATAATATGCACCACCACCACCTAACTTCGCTCCTACAGGGATTGACAAGGGTGTCTGAATTCAGTCCCCTCTGTCCCCATCTCCAATAGCACTGTATCATACTGCACTATTATTTGTGCCTGTTCTGTAGTGTAGTTTCACTTTATTTATGACTGTTTTGTAATGAGAATTACAAATTGGGGGAATTGCACAACTTGGTTTTGAGATCACATATCTTTTCACTCTTATGTGAATTTTTTTTTTAGATGTAATAACCTGGTTGATTTAGATGATGGCCAGCTGGAATAATGGCCCTCCGCTGTGTAAAGATTTTACTCTGAAATCCATCTGTACAAAATAAAAATTTATAATGGAAAGATTCATGTTTGTAGCCCATTTATTTATCACTGTTTAATAATCCTCCCAGTTCAGTGTCCCCATCACCATAAACCACCCCCTTTCTTTATTTTTATTATTTGTTAGTTTTCTACCTTGATATTGCTCTGTATCTCCTGCTCAGTCAGGTTCATCATCTGAAGCCATTCAGGGGAGAACTTCCTCCCTCGCTCTGCTACACACAGCCCAGAGCAGTTCAGTTGAAGATGAGCTATGATTGGCTAAAGCTGCAAGCCCCCTTCTACCAGGCCAGCAGGAGTCCAAAGTCTGTGCAAGAGATGGGGGGAAATGTGCTCTGGGCAAGTAGTGGCAGCTTTTTTTTAAACACAAATAAAACAGAAAACTTTTTTTTTTTTTTTTTTTTTTTAAACAAAGTACATTAGATTTTTTTTATTTACCATAAGGAGTGCAATAGCAAAAATGTGTTTTAATGAGTGCGCCTATTTAAAGGAGATGTCTAATGCTGAAATTTGGTACTATGCCCGGTCTGATTGCATTTAAAACCAATGAACCAGACTCGCCTGCTGTGGCTTCCTCGTTCTCCCGGTATTGCGCTCCAGTCCAATGGTGGTCCTCCACAGCAGCTCAGCAAATCGCCAGCCGCAGCAATGTCCCACCTTGGCCGATGATAGGCTGAGCTTCAGTGTAATGCATTGAGCCACGGCACTGGTTGCACGTGGTGTACATAATTCACCTTATTAGAACAGGGTCAATGTGCAGATTGTGTAAAAAAAAAAAAAAAAAAAAAAAAAAACGATTTTTTTTTAAATATTTAACTATGCTACAGAGGCTGTAAAGTTAGTGTAGTTCATATATATAGTGCCTGTACCTGTGTTTTGTGATCTCCCAGTTCTTTTGTGATCTTTGCCTTGATGTCTGTTTTTAACAGCATACAAAATGAGTGGCAGCTCAGGTTTTCCCAGGTTGCAGTGCGGCCCAAGACATTGCATCACTAGTCAAATGTTAAAAAGGGGCCTGTCTGCTTTAATGGCTGGAGTGACCGCTGGGTGGGAAGGAGATCATTCTCCACAGGGCTGCAGGGAATTGTTTCATGAAGAGCATGCATAGCTCAGTTGTGCTTCAAAGGGTGGGGGTGACTGTATGGGAGGGAGAAAAGTGAACTCACACTTACAAGGGATCCTGGAACTTGTATTTGGAGGGAGGGAACTCTAACAGGAAATAGCCATTTGACAAAATAAAAAAAAGCAGCAGGGTTATGCAACATAGCCATTTAGCTCCAAGACAAGCACGGATCCTTCCTAAGCATGTCTATTACTGTCTGTCAAGTAAGTACTAAAGTGGATAACCCCTTAACGACGCAGGACGTATATTTACGTCCTGCGCTGGCTCCCGCGATATGAAGCGGGATCGCGCCGCGATCCCACATCATATCGCGTCGGTCCCGGCGCTCATCAATGGCCGAGACCCGCGGCTAATACCACACATCGCCGATCGCGGCGATGCGCGGTATTAACCCTTTAGAAGCGGCAGTCAAAGCTGACCGCCGCTTCTAAAGCGAAAGTGACCCGGCTGCTCAGTCGGGGTGTTCGGGACCGCCACGGTGAAATCGCGGCGTCCCGAACAGCTGACAGGACACCGGGAGGGCCCTTACCTGCCTCCTCGGTGTCCGATCGGCGAATGACTGCTCCGTGCCTGAGATCCAGGCAGGAGCAGTCAAGCGCCGATAACACTGATCACAGGCGTGTTAATACACGCCTGTGATCAGGATGACAGATCAGTGTGTGCAGTGTTATAGGGAGCTATAACACTGCAAAAAAAAAGTTGAAAAAAAAGTGTTAATAAAGGTCATTTAACCCCTTCCCTAATAAAAGTTTGAATCGCCCCCCTTTTCCCATAAAAAAAAAAGTGTAAAAAAAAAACATATGTGGTATCGCCGCGTGCGTAAATGTCCGAACTATAAAAATATATCATTAAACCGTAAGGTCAATGGCGTGCGCGCAAAAAAAATTCCAAAGTTAAAAAAAGCGCATTTTTGGTCACTTTTTATACCATTAAAAAATGAATAAAAAGTGATCAAAATGTCCGATCAAAACAAAAATCATACCGATAAAAACTTCAGATCACGGCGCAAAGAATGAGCCCTCATAACGCCCTGTACGTGGAAAAATAAAGTTATAGGGGTCAGTAGATGACATTTTTAAACGTATAAATTTTCCTGCATGTAGTTATGATTTTTTCCAGAAGTGCGACAAAATCAAACCTATATAAGTAGGGTATCATTTTAACCGTATGGACCTACAGAATAATAAGGTGTAATTTCTACCGAAATATGCAGAAACGGAAGCCCCCAAAAGTTACAAAATGGCGTTTTTTCTTCAATTTTGTCGCACAATGATTTTCCGTTTCGCCGTGCATTTTTGGGTAAAATGACTAATGTCACTGCAAAGTAGAATTGGCGACGCAAAAAATAAGCCATAATATGGATTTTTAGGTGGAAAATTGAAAGGGTTATGATTTTTAAAAGGTAAGGAGGAAAAAACGGAAAAACCCTGAGTCCTTAAGGGGTTAAATTCTTGTCATACCCTAAGGAACAGTATAACATCAGAAACTATGCTTCAAAAATGATATGCACAACAATGTCTATTTGGCATGCAGTTATGGCAGATATATCAAATAATACATGTGTGTCTGATTAGATACATTGGGGGAGATTTATCAAAACCTGTGCAGAGGAAGAGTGGTACAGTTGCCATAGCAACCAGATTACTTCTTTCATTTTTCAGAAGCCTTTTTAAAAGTGAAAGAAGCAATCTGGTTGGTATGAGCAACTGCGCCACAATTCCTATACACAGATGCCTGCCCCCATGTCCCCTCCCCTTACTCTTGGTCGATCACCTGGTATATATTTAGGGTTTCAAGGCCCTGCTTGTTATCTTATGACACCTTAAAAGAGGCAAAAAAAAAAAAAAAAAAAAACACTCCCCTGGGGGTCTCTGGGCCAACTAAATATTTACCAAACCTACTGGGGAATAGATCCCCTCAGGGATAACCCTGACTAAAGAACCCCTATAGAAATTAATATAAAATGTAACTTATTTCATCAGTTAAAAGATCTATGTGCTTTTACTTTTTAGCCACTAGATGGCAGTGGTACTTAAAAATTTCTCAGCACTGTGCACTCCGTGTTCAATGTACTGAAATATTTGTCTGCATTCAGACTACCATTGAGTTTTATTAGATATAATAGCCTCCGATGCCTTACTGCAGTCCAGCAATAGGAGCGCTCTAACTACAGTGAACTGGCACAGTGCGATATTAAAACATAAAACCTCCCCTCTTACGTTTCGCCATAAGTCCATGGCTTTCTCAAAAGTGTGTCACAGTTAGATTCAGCAGAATGGTCCCTATCAGACGTGCGTCCCCTCTTTGGCCTAGGGTCTACTGGGAGGTTCCGGTGTAGGCCCAGGTCACTAGGACAGGGGACCTACAGTATCGTTAGGCAGGATATACAGATAGGGATAGGACCAGCTGTCCCCATCTGATCTGTTCTCCATAAATATTGTTTGGCTTATATATATATTATGTATATACCATTTGTCTTGAACCACTTTACCACTAAAATAGTGTTGTTAAATTAATTGCAATTGGAATCTGTTATTCTAGATTTACAAGGGAAGAGCAGACAGAAAAGTAAGCTGTGTCTGTCAGTGATGTATGTATATTTGTCTTTGTAAACTGTGTACTATACATGTAATGTCTTTGTATACTGCGCAATGCTGGTGACTTATTAACCCTTTAGACCCCGCAATCAAAGTTGATTGCACTGTCTAAAAGTTCTGAAAATAGCTTGCCAATAGCTGATCGGGATCACTGTGGCAAAATCACAGGGTCCAGACCAACTAAAATAACAGATGGGGGTCTCTCACCTTCCTCTGTGCCATCCAAACGGCCCTTTAATTTTGCAGGCAGCCTCAGCAGCCTGTAGCAATGGAGCACCAATAACACTGATTAATGCTGTGCTATGGCACAGAATTATTCAGTGTATGCCATCTGAAGATGGCATCTAATAGTATCCTATGGGGACTGATTAGTTAATAAAGTGGTAAAGAAGGAACAAGACATAGAACATTTTTATTTCTCCATCAATGAGGGCTTGTTTTATTTTCTACATGTCACATTGCCATGTGAAAAAAAACAACAGTAACTGACATTGTGTTGAGTAATTTTGATGATACAAAACTTATTTTTTGAGTTTTACTACTTATTTTTATAAAAATTTAAACTTACCTTCCGCCCCTCCCCTGGTGCTACCGATATCAGTCTCCTATGCTCCAGACCTGATCACCTTCCTGATTTTTCACACTTATCGTCGGCTGCATCAATGTCCCACCTTGGCTGGTGATAGGCTAAGTGTCATGTAACGGGCCCTGGCACCACACTCTCGCTCAGCCTATCACTGGCTAAGGTGGGACATGGATGCAGCCGGGATTAGCTGAGCCGTAGTGTGACATATGGGGCTCTAAAACCAAGATGATGACCAGGGCCAGAAGATGAAAGAAACCAGCGTAATGGCGGGAGGAAAGTTAAAGTTTAATATTTTGATGGTGGCAGCACAGGCATATAGGATAATAAAAAATGGGTCATTACAGATGCCACAATACCAGTTATGTGCAGATTTTTTTGTTGCTTACACAATGAAGCATGTAAGCAGGATTTTAGTTACCCTAAGGGCCATAAACATGCAAACACTTGATTTCTTCCATAATACACCATCATACTTCTGTAAAGCAATGTATTATGCCTGTCATCCTATTAGATGCTATGGTCAGCATTGAACTTTGCTTTTAGGGGATAACAGGCAGAATTGGATTTTTTTTTTTGTCTTGATATATTGTCTCATTCTCTTGCTGCTGTGTGCTGGTTGGTTCTTGGTCTGGCTATGCATCGGCAGCAACCAGACTTGTATGTCTCCCAAGGTCGCACTGCTGGAGCTGATCTGATACTGTCTATGATGCCCCATTGACACTGGGTATTGTGATTGGAGGGAAAAAAGGGACCTAGGAAAAAAATGCTGAAAATGCAATCGGGCACTAGTCAATAGACCTGTCAGTATTACTTACTGCCCACAGCCACCACTAGGGGGAAGCTCACTGCACACTGGCTCTCTAACAGTCATCGGGGGAGATTTATCAAAACCTGTCCAAAGGTAAAGTTACTGAGTGGTCCATAGCAATCAATCAGATCGAGTCTTTCATTTTGCACAGGCCTTGTTAAAAAAAAAAAAAAAAAAAAAATGTTTTGATAAATCTCCCCCATTGAGTATAAATCAATATGCAGAATTCTCCCCATATGCATAATATCTCTATGGATGGGTATGAACTGATAACCTTTTCCTGTAGTGTAATGCAATAAATACATGAATGTACCAATTAAAGATGAGTGAAGTTACAGTGATTCGATTCTTCACAAACTTCTCGGCGTTTGCCGACTTTAGCCTGCATAAATGAGTTCAGCTTTCAGGTGCTCTGGGGGGCTGGAAAAGGTGGATACAGTCCTAAGAGAGTCTCCAGCCCACCAAAGCACAAAATGCAGGGGGAAAGTGGAAAATGTAGGGAAACCTTATTAAATACCTTGGGAAAAAAATTGTAGGGAATTAAAACCCACAAAGAAAACTACACAACCCTCTTAGTAAATCAGGGTCAATGTGAATCCAGATATGGTTGGAGAATTTGAAAACAGTATCAGTTTTTTTAACCCGGACTGAAAACCGTGGTCTGCCGCACTTTTTAGTCCTGTTCAAAATCCAGATATGGTCAGAAAATGAGCCAACCGGAGACACCACCAGACTTCGGGCGGCTCATAGAAGTCATGTGGTACGGATCTGAAAGGAGGCATTTTTGAAATTCTCCTGCTGTATCAGGCTGCCAGATACACAAATCCAAGATCAGAATGAACCCTTAAGGTAGAGTCCCTTGTGCCGTATTTTGTTGCTGCATATATCTTCCTACCTACGGTATTAACCTGTTCAGGACGCCGGGCGTATGCATACGCCCTGCATCCCGAGTCCTTAAGGACGTGGGGCGTATGCATACACCCGTGGGAATTCCGATCCCCGCCGCTAGCCAGTTGGGGACCGGATCGGAATGCCTGCTGAAATCACAAAGTTAGAAAAATGCTAAATTTTCATGAAATTTTGGGATTTTTCACCAAAAAAGGATGCAAGTAACGCTAAAAATTTACCACCAAGATAAAGTAGAATATGTCACGAAAAAAACAATCTCAGAATCAGAATATTCGGTAAAGGCATTTTCGCGTTATTAATTTGTAAAGCGACTGTGGTCAGAATTGCGAAAAAGTGCTCAGTCCTTAAGGTGAAAAAGGGCTGCCTCCTTAAGGGGTTAAAGTCAATGGGAAGCAAAATATGGCACAGGACCCTGCCCCTAAGGGTGTATTCACATTCACAGTACCCTGTGCATATTTGATGTGCAAGATTTAAAGCTGCAGATTTCAGCTAAATGACTGAACACAGCTTCAAATCCTGTGCATCAAATATGCCCAGGATACTGTAAGTGTGAATACAGCCTAAGAGTGGATTTCAACATAGAATGTTGATAATAGTTGTGCATGTATTTAACACTAAATCCTGAGGCACTACTAGCACAAGCATGCTTCTTATCAACTTCTATGCTGGAAGACTAAATTTTGATGTTAATTTGTTTTCCCTTAGTCTCCTCAGCAGCACAAACGGGGTTTCTGCCCCTGTGAGCTAATTGGACAGGGAATTTTTTATATATAAAAATAAAGCAATAAGGCACCTCCCCCCGTGCCTATATAACCTGTCCTCTCACATCAGAACAGCGAGTTCATTATAAAGTACAACTAAAAAATAAAAAGGGGGGGGGGGAAGCTTGTGCTGCTGAGGAGACTAAGGGTAAACAAATTAACATCAAAATTTTGTCTTCCCTGTCGTCCTTCAGCAGCACTAACGGGGATTTAGCAAGTATAACCCCTAGGGAGGGCTCTCCTGCCTTGCAGAATTCAGTATAGTTTTAGCAAAACTAGTATCACTAGAAAGAAAAGAAATAACTCTATATAAGTAGTAGTTAGCTACACAAGGGCCATCTCTTTCCTAGCAGCCTCCCAGTCTGACTGGGAGAGCATGGTAAGTGTGCTGTTACACCTTGTTCACACTGGTGTGGTACTGTGCGGCGTCCGCTGCCGCCGTGGCGCCGTGTCTGTGGGGGGGTGCGGCCCATAGACTGGTTTGAGTGGCATTGGGGCCGCTCTGCCAGTGGGCTGTTCTGGTGCCGCTAAACCCCTTGTAGTGTAGCAAAGATTAATACACTCACAAATCCACCGAGAGATGGATGGTTTGGATGCTTTAGATCCTTTCTTCGAACCATGATACAGGACTAGAATATTCTCAGCTGTACGAAAAGCCTTAGTTCTTTGTAAGTAAATTTTAAGGCATCTTACCATATCCAAAGTTGTCAAGTTTTCTTGTGAAGATCCCGTTTCTGGAGAAAACTGAGGAAGAGAAATTATTTGGTTAACATTAGCAAAAGATGCCACTTTTGGTAAAAAGGTTGGTAAGAGTCTCATAAGGACTTTCCCAGGAAGAAATATTGTATATGGTTCAATAGTCGCTAGAGCTTGAAGCTCACTTACACGTTTGGCAGTGGTGACGGACAACAACAAGGTGTAGGGGTAGGCACAGAGTTGTTGAAGGACTAGAGAGAGGTCCCACGGGGCAATCAAATTCGGATTATAGCCTTAATAAAAGATTTGACTACAGAGTCTTGCGTGAATCTTCTGTGGAGAAAGGCTGCAAGTTGGACTTTGATGGAGTTGGAAGAAAGTCCCTTGTCAAACCCATCTTGAAGAAATTCAAGTATAGAAGGAGTAGATGGAGAAATAGGGTCAATATTTTTATTTGAACACCACTTGTGGAAGATCCCCCTGATTCTGGCATAGGCTTTATTAGTTGACTCACTCCTAGAGTGAGATAACGTGTCCAGAATGCGGTCCGAAAACCCTCTGGCTTTCAATAGGGACCTGTCAACCTCCATGCTGTCAGAATGAAGATTCTGAGGTTGTGGCATAGCTGTGCTCCTTGAGACAGCAGATCCTGCCTGAGGGGAACTTTCCAATAGTCTCCTTTGCTCATCTGAATGAGCTGGGAGAACCAGGATCTCTTGGGCCAAAAAGGTATGATGATTGCTATCACAGAGGCCTGGTCCTGTCTGATCATCATTACCCTGGGTATCATGGAAGTTGGTGGGAAGATGTAGGCCAGGTTGAAATTCCAGGAGATTGTCATTGCATCTATCCAGAAGGGGTTGTCCGATGGATATAGGGAGCAGAACTTCTGCAACTGATGATTTGCTTTGGTTGCCATCAAATCTATTTCTGGGAGACCCCAGCGCTCCACAAGTTGATGGAACACTTCTTGATTCAGAGTCCATTCTCCTGGAATTGTAAGATCTCTGCTCAGGCGATCTGCTGTAACATTCTGTACTCCTCTCGTGGACTGCTGACAACCTGGAAACACTGGCTTCCGCCCACCTGAAGATCTTTGCTACTTCCTTTAATAGCATTATAGATCTTGTTTCTCCCTGCTTGTTTAAGTAATAAACTGCTGCTATGTTGTCTGTTCTTATCTTGACAGCTTTCCCTTTGAGCAGGGGATAGAAATGGAGGAGAGCATAGTATATGGCTCTTAACTCTTTGACATTGGAGGATAGGGGAAGTTCCTCTATACTCCACTTCTCTGCAATCTTTCTCCCTAGAAGGTGTGCTCCCCATCCTGACCCTGAAGCATCTGTTGTAAGTATTAACCAACTTGGTTCCTGAAGACACATTTCGTCTTGAGGGACTGCCCACCACTTCAGAGACCTGCGGACTGAGGGAGATAGGGTGATGAGAGAGTCCAGGGAGGAAATCTTTCTGTCCCAGTTTAGCAGAATCTGGGACTGAAGGGCTCTCATGTGCCAGAGGGCCCATGGAACTGCCTCCGCCGAGGAGGACAGGAGACCCAAAAACTTCATTAGAGTTCTCAGAGAGACCCTACGGGGAACTCGCAGAAACTGATAACCTTTGATGATCCTGTCTTTCCTTGCTGGAGAAAGAAAAATCTTCATATTGCTGGAATCTATTTGAAAACTTAGAAATGTTGTCTCCTTCTCTGGAGTCAGATGTGATTTCTCCATATTGACTATCCAACCTAATCTGCGAAGAAGACAAAGTTAGATCTGTGTGAAGGAGACTCTCTTCCTGAGATCTGGCTAAGATGAGCCAATCGTCCAAATATGGGACTATACGTATCCCCTGAAGTCTGAGAACTGCCATCATAGAAGATATTATCTTTGTGAATACAAAGGGGGCTGTTGGGATCCCAAAGGGAACCACACGGAACTGTAGATGGTGAAGAATCCCCCTGATTCGGACAGCGATACAGAGAAATTTCTTAAGATCTACTGCAATAGGCACATGGAAATAGGCGTCCTTGAGGTCTAATGATACCATGTAGTCGTCGTTCTGGAGTAGTAATTTTACGGACCTTATAGTCTCCATGCGGAAACTTTTCTTTAGAATAAATCTGTTTAGGTAACGGAGGTCTATTACGAGTCTCCACTCTCCACCTGGCTTTGGAACAAGGAATACTGGGGAGTAAATTCCCCTGCTCCTTTTCACAAGGGGTACAGACTCTACAGCATTTAGAGATATGAGCGCCAAGATGGACCTTTCTAAGACCTCCTGCCTCAGCTGTTTGGGAACAGGGTACCTTTCTGGAGGATGAGAGGTTAGAGGTGGAGCATAACCCCCCTGAATAATGTTTAGGACCCATACATCTTTTATCGTTTGCTTCCAAGCAGGTAGAAAAAATTGGAGACGTCCGCCCACTGGCAGATAGTCAGAAATCCTGCTTTTTGGAGTCTCTACCTCTAGAGGCTCCTCTTCTAGAGGATCCAGATCCTCTGCCATGAGCAGACCCTCTGGTCTGTCTGGACCTCTGGGGGGAGTGGTCAAGTCTGGACTGACTATATCTCCCCCAAAAGGAACGATATGGGATAGGGAGGTTCTTACCCTTCCTGTTGGACAACTCCTCCATGATGGTATCTAACTCAGGACCAAACAATTTGTCTGGTACATATTCTAGGTCACATAAGCTATACTTAGAGGAGGTGTCGCTGGGCCACTGCTTAATCCATAATGCCCTTCTGGCAGCGCAGGATAAGGACATATTTTGAGCTGCTAACTTAACTTGTTGGTTATTTGCATCATTTAAATAATCCATACCTAAGTTGATATACTTAAATGATTTAAGGATGTCTTCCCTACTGACTCCAGAATCTATATCGTCCTGCTCTCTGGAGATCCAGGACTTCATGGCTTTAATAACTTCGTGTAAAGCACACCCCACCGTAGTCTGACTAGTAGCGGTCGAATAGGAGCGCCTGAGGGTGACCTCAATTCTGCAATCCATAGGATCTGACAGGTTAGATCCATCTTTAGATGGGATTATGGTCCTCTTGGATAATTTTGCAATAGCAAAATCGACCTTAGGTGGGGAGATCCAATCTTTACATTTGGATTGATCTAGAGGGAAAAGGGTTTTAAAGCGTCTGTTTAATACAGGCGCCTTTTCAGGGTTCTGCCACTCCTTTTTTATCAGATCCATTAGAGTGTCATCAATGGAAAAAACTCTGGGCCCCCTGGATGTGGATGGAGTCTCTCCCTGAGAATCAGGCTGACCCTCGGTTTGAACAGCTCTAATGAATTTTGGGAATTTTTCAATGGGAAAATTCTCCTTCCCTTGAATTTCTACCTCTTCAGATGAAGAGGAATTAGCTTCATCCACTACTCTAAATTCCTCCTCAGAGTGGACTATAGTGGAGGAATCGCCTCTCCTGGGGGTCTTGGCTGCAGGGGGTGCTACTGCAAGGGAGTCCTTTAACTCTTTAATAGAGGATGCCACAAAGTCCTTAACCCACACAAACATGTCTTGCATAGAAGGCTCCTGGTTAGGAGGAAGGCGTGGACGGCATGCATTGCAGGTGGAATATTCATAACCATCAGGCAGAGGAACTTTACATGAAGAACATTCTGAATGTTTTCTTTTGTGGGCAGTTTTTCCCCTGGATTCCCTGTGGCCACCAGAACCCCCAGATTCTCTGGATGACATCTGAATAGAAAGAAATATTCATATATATAAAAACATATTTAAGAGTAAGCACCTAAACAAAGGAAGATTTAAAACCTACAAGGAGAATACAGCAGTAGTTCTTTGGCAAGAAAAAAACAAGCTCAGTAGTAAGAAAGCAAGGTGATAAACCTAACACCTGGCAGGCTCAAAAGAGACTGAACTGCTGTGAATAGGGCGCTTAAATAAGGAGCCCCAACTTAGGCCATGCCCCCTACTTCTGGTCCCCATCTGGAATAAACAAAAGAGAATCAGTTGTAAAGAGAAACCATAGTAATACTTATCCTGTATAGAAAGGAAAGAAATTCCCAGTAAGAACTTAGTTCTGAATAAGGTTTGCTAAACCTAAGCGTCCCACTGGTACGTGAAAAGACCGGAAGGAGACTTCCGGTGACGTCACCGGAAGATGACGTCACAGGGCAGCGCCGGCGCTCGGAGAGAGCTATGGACCACGGAAAAATGGCGCCGCGCACCGGAGCTGTAAGAAAAGAAAGATTTAGTGAGTAACACATTAGCAGCGGGACAGGTTCAGCATGTCCTAGCTCACATCAGGACAGAATAAAAACTCGCTGTTCTGATGTGAGAGGACAGGTTATATAGGCACAGGGGGAGGTGCCTTATTGCTTTATATTTATATATAAAAAAATTCCCTGTCCAATTAGCTCACATGGGCGGAAACCCCGTTTGTGCTGCTGAGGGACGACAGGGAATCAGTTCTTATCCAGGTACCACCGAGTGGTGGTGGAGTGGTGTTACACCTTGCATCTGGCTGCCCTTTCCTGCGGCAGGGCATGTTTGCTTTTCAGACCAAGGCCAAATTGTGAATTTTCAGGATTACATTGTTTTAACTTTTTACTGTCCTGCTTTTTTATGTATAGTATTCCCCAGGAATAAGAAATAACAGATTACGTAGTGTATTAGTAAATGTGTAGTTGCTACAATTGCAAGACTGGCCAGACCCCGGTAACCAGGCAATCTGCCAAGACCTTTTGCGCTGACTGTTATCATTTTGAACTATTTTCTTTTGAAGTCTGTGGAACATCTCACTTGCTTCTCCTGGTGTTGTCCATCTGGCTCCTAAAAATCTTATGTCCGCCCCTACCCCAGTGGATGTAATTCTTACTCAGTACTTCAAAATGGTGAGAACGACACCGTTCATAATGCTACAAACATTATAATGTCATCCCAGCATGTTTATGAATATATAATGTACCTATATAACATGAAAGAAAATACAACTGTCACCTTAGAGAACTCTAGACTTTACTGTCTGAATAAAGCGCATGTCTATGGAGAATAAGAAATAACGGATTATGTGGTGTATTCGTAAATGTGTAGTTGCCACAATCACTTTATCATAATACTAATCATTTCTATGTGTGGTGTCCCAGTACCGCATTTCATTCGGTAGTTATTTATCTATGGGTCCCCGTAGCCAGAGTCCCTAGGACTTAGTAATATTTGTTAGTCAGTCCGCCCCTAGTCGCCTCTATTATAGTGTGTAGCTTCCTAATTCATCCATAGAATAATGTATATAGTATTATTCCTGCATATAAATGGTTAATTACTTGTTTCCATGGTGTCGCAGGGCCTTCAGGTGATGTGATGCGTTCCAGGCCTCACTCTGGTATCTCTAGCCTCATTTTGGGTTTTGCAATGTATATAGATCCTGTGATGTAAGCAATCCCATGATACCATGTAAAGTGAGTGGCAGACGTTCGGACCAATCAAAATCACCACGCCCCCTGCCCATATAAGGGAGCGGCGGCCATCTTGTCGCTTTTCTTTCTCCTGGCTCTTGATGAGAGAAGACCTATATCTCAGTAATTGCAGTGAGTTAGGCCTGAGCCTTGCGGTAACGGCTGAATTATCTAAATTATAGAGTGTATCATCCCCTAAGCACTCTGCAGTATCACCGGACTCAATATTTCCCCTAAATCCGGACGGATCTGCCCATCATTCCCTAAATTCAGAGACTATAAGTTTCATGCAAGGTCCGCAACTTCTGCCAGTCGCTAAGCAACCTAAGAACTGTTATATGAGACTGTTACTACGTATTGGATATTGCAAGCACTGCAGTAAAGTTATTAAAGTTCAAGTTAAATCTGCTTGTGGACCTTCAGTCATTTCATTGCACCTATCGCTTCTGGGAAGGGCGGCGATAGGTTGGAACATAGATTCAGCATACCAGCCCTCACCCTGGCATCACGAGTGACTGGGTTAATATTAACCCCTCATGTACCAACCTCATACCATCCCTACCATACACCCCCAAAGGGCTACCACATATGTATCTATTTGATAGGGCCATGTGCTACTTGGAATGAAGCATGTCACCTGCCTTCTGTGGCTTTTATGTTACAATCTAGGTTATAAATTCATACATTTTAGTGTCAAAGTGTGTCTGAAAAAATATTGTCAGGGAGTGGATTTACCGTATTTTTCGCTGTATAAGACACACTTTTTCTTCCCCATAACTGGGGGGGAAAGTTGGTGTGTCTTATACAGCAAATACACACCTATCGTCGCGGTCCCTGCGGCCATCAACGGCCGGGACCCGCGGCTAATACAGGACATCACCGATCGCGGTGATGCCCTGTATTAACCCTTCAGACGTGCCGATCAACGCTGGCTGCCGCGTCTGAAGTGAAAGCGACACTAACCCAGCTGCTCAGTCAGGCTGTTCGGGACCGCCGCGGTGAAATCCCGAACAGCTTACAGGACACCAGAAGGGACCTTACCTGCCTCCTCGGTGTCTACTCCGTGCCGGGATCCCCTGCATGGCCGTCGCTCTCCTTCGACGTCATCACGTCGTTGCGCACGCCGTCACGTGATCCAATAGGAGCGGCGTGCATAGCGACGTGATGGCGGCGACAGTGAGCGTGGATCCCGGGGAAGACGACGTCCAGAGCGACGGGGACACCCCGGGGATGCGACGACAGCGATGGAGTGACATCCCGGGCAGTGGTGACGGGTCCGTAGCGGCAGGGACACGCGAGTATTACCTCCTATACCTGTGGCCTTAACCTGCGGACCTCCAGATGTTGCAAAACTACAACACCCAGCATGCCCGGACAGCCAATGGCTGTCCGGGCATGCTGGGAGTTGTAGTTTTGCAACATCTGGAGGTCCGCAGGTTGAAGATCACTGTTGGGTTCAGAATCTTTTTTTCTAGATTTTGCACCTTTGGGTGCGTCTTATATGCCGGTGCGTCTTATAAGGCGAAAAATACGGTACTTTCACTGCTATCTGGATGAAAATGTGACAGAGGCCTTCAAAGGGTAAACAAAAAATAAAGAGAAAAGTAGCCTCCCGTTTCAAATGTCTGCCTATTTTACATACAGTATAAGTGGTAGAAGAAAAGACAGAGGGGGAGGGAGGTAAAGCTAAACTATTTCAAATGTAAAGCAACACTTTTTATTGTAGTAAATGTGAATTTTTTGTGATACTGTAAAAAACAAAAACAAAAAGATAAAATAAGACCTAGTATATCACAAAAAGTGGTGCAAAAACAATTTTAATAACTGAATTAGAAGAAACTAAAAAAAAAATTGAAATTTGCATATACTGAAAAAAAAGTTCTGGTCAAGAAGGTGGGTAACAAGCCTAGCCTGAAAGTAGTTGTCTGGTAGTTTTTTTTCCCCCCCAATAAAAACACGACCAGGCTGCCTTTTAAAACAACCTCCCTTGGTCCCACCCGTAGCCTTTGGTATCGCTGCTCCTGCTGCTCAGCCAACCCCAGCACGTGATCTCTGGTAAACTTCACTTATTGGTGCTGGGGCTAAATGTGCTACATTGGCGTTCAACCAATCTATGGCACCTCAGTCAGCCATTGGATGAGCAGCTCTCTTATTACCCAGGCTCCAGCACCAGAAAGTGGAATGCAGTGGAGACTGGAAGCTACAGGGACAGTGAGGGAAGTATAGTTTTTGTTTTTTTAAATAAAAAGCAGCCATGTTTCGGCAGGAAAAACTGCAAATGGGATAAAACTACCACTAACTGGATGATGAGGAGGATAGGAGACCAATATTGGCACATCAGGGGTGCCCGGGCATTTAGGATAAATAAAATAAAAAAATGCTGGATAACCCCTTTGACTACCAATAACACTGGTCCCTGCACACTGAAGTTATTGGAAGTAGGCAGCTTTTCTCATCAGAAGCAGCAAAAAGCGGTAACCAGTGGGGATTAAAAAGCACTAGAAATGGGGCTGCACGGGATCGGGTTAGATAAACATGACTTGTTTTTTTTCCATTCTTACCGCTCCACAGCAACATATCAAAATTTCTTTACCCCATTAATATTTGAATGATGTACAACCCTTAAAGAGAGCGTTTTGCATATCCTTTCTCTTTAAAGGACAAGTATCATGAAAAAAAAAAAAAAAAAGTATCTCCTATCCGTTTTTTTTTTTTCTCCATACTTGTCCTTTAAGGTTCCAAACGTCTTTATGACACTCTTTTTTAAGAGAAACATTACTGCTTTAGTCCCACAATAATAGGCCTCTCACTGGCCAGCACACTCTGATACGCACTAATAGACGAATGCACTGGGTCTCAGTACTGATACACAATTGTGAAAATGTGAAGTGGCTGCTGATACATCTGACAGAAATATAGAACTACTTTATTTAAATGCATAATAATGACAAACTTTCAATTACAATGTTTTTAATTAGAAAACGTAAGTGTGTACATTAAACTGTACTTCACATCTATTTTACATGGCAGCAAAAAACACCTGGAGCCACATATAGAATTTAGCTCATAAGACAAACAAACGGTATTGCCCTTAGAAATCCGTTTTCTTCTAAAAGAAAGACAACTGTCCTTATTTATTCTTATATGTGCCCCCACAGCATTAAAGGGGTACTCCGGCCCTAAGACATCTTATCCCCTATCCAAAGGTCCTGCCGCTGGGGACCCCTGCAATCTTTCATGCAGCACCCCGCTATCATCAGCCTCTGGAGCGATCATCACTCCGGGTCTGATTAACCCCTTTATCCCCGGGGGTTTTTCAGTTTTTGCATTTTTGTTTTTTCCTCCTTACCTTTAAAAAAAATCATAACTCTTTCAATTTTGCACCTAAAAATCCATATGTTGGCTTATTTTTTGCGCCACCAATTCTACTTTGTAATGACGTCAGTCATTTTACCCAAAAATCTACGGCGAAACTGGAAAAAAAAATCATTGTGAGACAAAATAAAAAAAACAAAACACCATTTTGTAAATTTTGGGGGCTTCCGTTTCTACGCAGTGTATTCTTTGGTAAAAATTACACCTTCTCTTTATTCTGTAGGTCCATAAGATTAAAATGATACCCTACTTATATAGGTTTGATTTTGTCGTACTTCTGAAAAAAAATCATAACTACATGCAGGAAAATGTATAGGTTTAAAATTGTCATATTCTGACCCCTATAACTTTTTTATTTGTCTGCGTATGGGGCGGTGTGAGGGCTCATTTTTTGCACTGTGATCTGAAGTTTTTAGCGCTACCATTTTTGTATTCATAGGACTTATTGTTAATTAACAATATATTTCTATAATTCAGACATTTCTGCACACGGTGATAACACGTTTATTTACACTTTTTTTTTTAAATGGGAAAAGGGGGGCGAGTCAAACTTTTATTAGGGAAGGTGTTAAATGATCTTTATTCACTTTTTTTCCCAATGTTATAGCTCCCATAGGGGACTATAACACTGCACACACTGATCTTTTACATTGATCAATGGTTTGTCATAGGAAACCAGTGATCAATGATTCTGCCGCTTGACTGCTCATGCCTTGATCTCAGGCACTGAACAGTCATTCGGCGATCGGACACCAGGATGCAAGGTAAGGGACCCTCCTGCTGTATCACAGCTGTTCGGGATGCCGTGATTTTGATGCGGACATCCCAAACATCTCCCTGAGCTAACCGGCAATTATTTACTTTAACTTTAGACGCGAAGTTCAACTTTGAACGCCGCGTCTAAAGGGTTAATAGCGCGCTATTACATTGTTAGAGGCCGGGCGCTATTGTTAGAGGCCTGGCCCGACCCGCTATGATGTGGGGGGCCAGGCGGTGGCCCCGCGTTATAGAAAGCGAGCGGACTCATGACGTACCGGTACGTCATGGGTCCTGTAGGGGTTAATCACGATCACGGGGCCAGAGTATTGTGATATCACGGCTCCGCCCCATGTGATGTCACGATCACGGGGCCAGAGTATCTTGAGCGGGACCCCCATGATCAGGCATCTTATCCCCTATCCTTTGGATAGGGGATAAGATGTCTTAGGGCCAGAGTACCCCTTTATAGAGACTGTCCAGCGATGAAACCTATTTTCAACTGTCAAACATATATTGGTTAAGAAAAAGTGTTTATTTAACTACCTTTCTGTGGTCTTTTATGTGTTCCTTCTGTTTTAGATGCAAACTGTCTGCTCTGTTGCCCAAATATCTGCTTGGTGTAAATCCTGTAATGCAATTCCTCTTCCTGTGTACACTATAGCTAGGAATGCAGCCAACACACTCTCCCTTTATGTGGGTAGGTTTTTAGTCAATAAGGTGTAGTGGGAGGGAGACAGAGTTGGCTGAATTCCCAGCTATAGTGTATGCAGGAAGTTACTGCATTGCAGTAATTAAAGTTTTTACAGCAGACAGGAAGTAAGGCTAAATAAGAGCAGTTCGTAAAGCAGAACGTAAAGTTGAAAAACTGCAGACAAGTAGTTAAGTAGTTAAATAACTGATACTGATGTGTTCATTCATGAGAAAGTATGTTTCATCATCTGACAACCCCCTTTTAACAACAATGTTTGTTATGTATTGTAGCCACTATTATTCCACCATTGCCAAGTCTTTGAGAGCATGACTGCGTGGCTTCTTGGCTTTGTATCCAGGTCTCAGAAATTCTATTTTCCTCTTCTTAGCTTCAATTTTGTTCTTGTGTTTTTTTAGCTTCTTCTTTGCTGCCACTTCAGGATTTGCTACCGCCTAAATGAGATACACACATTCTCATGTATATGATAACATAGACAATGGTCATCATCTAATTGTATGGAAATTGATTTTAGTCAAAGACATAAAGATTTTATCTAAGAACAGCCACTTTACCTGTAGTGCTTTCTGCTTCTTCCTCATAACTCTCTTTAGATTGGCTTGTTTCTGTACATAAGAAAAAGACAAGGAGAAGCACTCTAGTCCAACCAAGCTCTTCAGAAGCTCAATTATTTCTTGAGAAAGGTTTTTCAGTGTAGGGTCTAAGAAAAAAAAAAAAAAAAGAGGACATGAAAAATGTGAAAAAAGAAAGCTGTACCAAAATTGCAGGCTAATTTATATAATCAACAACAAGGAAAGGGTAAATGATATCTGGCACCCGAGCCAGTCCAATAATTATGTCCCTTGGTAGATGGCAAAAATTATATCATAGAAAGCCACCAATGAAGCTCGGATAATTAGAAAACTCCATTTTACTAAGAGTGGTAGTGTACAAAACAGTGCTAGGGAGGGGAATAAGGGTACAGGTGAAGCCTACACTGGAGTCCCTACCTATCTAGGTTGGGATCTCCTGATTCGAAGTATGAATAAGGTATGGGAAAAAATACAAAATTATATACAAGTCTAGCAGACTTCTTACCAACGCGTTTCGCCCATAGATTATAAGGGCTCATCAAAGATATTACAATAATATGATAAAGCATTAATAATATAAGCACAAAAGATTAATAATATTAGTGATATTAGTACAGCGCCAGTGGGTTAGTGGGTGTCAGCCGGTCTTTTAAAGATAGAAACGATGGTCACTGTCAGTGCAAGGTGTAAGCATGTCGAAATCTGACAAATTGAGTTGGTAAATAAGAAATAACAGTGACAGGTCACTGTAATTTCTTATTGACCAACTCAATTTGTGACAGACTATATTTTTCTTTTTGCAGTGGGCATGAAAACAAATTCTAATGGACAGAATGAAACTACCCTGAGAATTTTTGTCTAGATATCTGCCTACTTTCTTCTATTTCCAGGTTACTATGTATACAACCCTATTCTATTCTACTCTAGTCTTGTCAGATATCGACGTGCTTACACCTTGCACTGACAGTGACCATCATTTCTATCTTTAAAATACCGTCTGACACCCACTAACCACTGACGCTGTACTAATATCACTAATATTATTAATCTTTTGTGCTTATATCATTAATGCTTTATCATATTCTTGTAATATCTTTGTTCTTTGTACCCTATTGTGGTCTCCTCTTACTCCCTGATGAGCCCTTATAATCTATGGGCGAAACGCGTTGGCAAAAGAGGTCCGCTAGACTTGTATATAATATTGTATTTTTCCCCGTACTCTATCCACACTTAGAATCAGGAGATCTCCACCTAGATAGGTAGGGACTCCAGTGTAGGCATTCACCTGTACCCCTATTTCCCTCCCTAGCACTGTTTTGTACACTACTACTCTTAGTATAATTGAGTTTTCTACATATCCGAGCCTGATTGGTGACTTTCTATGATATATAATTTATATCATCATAACTTCTGCAATTTCAAACTTTTGACAATAGTTGGAAGCCTGGGTGCTGAGCCTCACATCAAATGCTAAAAGGACAGATGAGCTCAGTTGAGTGTTCATTTTATACGAAAGGTCACATCACTAGATGATAAAATGTAATATTGTTTTTCCCTGATACTTGTACAATATCTTTTAACAAGATTTATGTTTCTGCATATTTTTCACATACATTAGTGTTCAAACAAGAAAAAGGCACCACCAGAAATTGTTATTCACCAGAACAACTTCTGTATTTGCTAAAGCCTGTTAACCTCTTAACCCCTTAAGGACTCAGCCCATTTTGGCCTTAAGGACTCAGACAATTTAATTTTTACGTTTTCATTTTTTCCTCCTCGCCTTCTAAAAATCATAACTTTTATATTTTCATCCACAGACTAGTATGAGGGCTTGTTTTTTGCGCGACCAGTTTGTAATGACATCACTCATATCATAAAATGTATGGCGCAACCAAAAAACACTATTTTTGTGGGGAAAT
Source organism: Hyla sarda (assembly GCF_029499605.1). Classification (NCBI taxonomy): domain Eukaryota; kingdom Metazoa; phylum Chordata; class Amphibia; order Anura; family Hylidae; genus Hyla; species Hyla sarda. The sequence goes on from NC_079192.1 coordinate 296,239,649, forward strand.
GAAAACGAAAAAGGCAATTTTGCTAATTTTGGAAGGTTTCGTTTTCACGCCGTACAATTTATGGTAAAAACGACGTGTGTTCTTTATTCTGAGGGTCAATACGATTAAAATGATACCCATTATTACATACTTTTATATTATTGTTGCGCTTAAAAAAAATCACAAACTTTTTAACCAAATTAGTACGTTTATAATCCCTTTATTTTGATGACCTCTAACTTTTTTATTTTTCCATATAAGCGGCGGTATGGGGGCTCATTTTTTGCGCCATGATCTGTACTTTTTTTTGATACCACATTTGCATATAAAAAACTTTTAATTCATTTTTTATAATTTTTTTTTAAATAAAATGTATTAAAAAAGTAGGAATTTTAGCCTTTTTTTTTTTTTCGTTCACGCCGTTCACCGTACGGGATCATTAACATTTTATTTTAATAGTTCGGACATTTACGCACACGGCGATACCAAATATGTGTATAAAAAATTTTTTTTACGCTTTTTGGGGGTAAAATAGGAAAAAACGGACGTTTTACTTTTTTATTGGGGGAGGGGATTTTTCATTTTTTTTTTACTTTTACATTTTTTTTACACTTGAATAGTCCCCATAGGGGACTATTCATAGCAATACCATGATTGCTAATACTGATCTGTTCTATGTATAGGACATAGAACAGATCAGTGTTTTCGGTCATCTTCTGCTCTGGTCTGCTCGATCACAGACCAGAGCAGGAGACGCCGGGAGCCGGACGGAGGAAGGAGAGGGGACCTCCGTGCGGCGTTATGAATGATCGGATCCCCGCAGCGGCGCTGCGGGCGATCCGATCATTCATTCAAATCGCGCACTGCCGCAAATGCCGGGATCTGTATTGATCCCGGCACCTGAGGGGTTAATGGCACCTGAGGGGTATTCTCGTCTTGGAGCCGTTAAGGGTGTATGGAGAGGGCTCAGGGTTGGAGCCTGATCCATACCCAGCCAGCACAGAGCATTCTTCGATGCTGGCTATTTTAACAGTTTAGATGTCATATCAGTGGAGGGTTAAGATTCGTACTGGCTCATTGTGATGAGAAATTATGGAGGGGAGTCGATCCGTTGTCCCACAGCTTTTAAAGGCCTTGGTGTCTGCCGTGACTGATCTGCTGTTACAGCCTGGCTAAAGGGTTAAACGTAAAAAGATACATAATTCCACAAAGGGTTAAACGTAAAAAGATACATAATTCCCCCATGGAAAGAAAACTTTTAAAAAGGGGGAGAGGTCAGAAAATGATTTAAATAATTTAATTTTACTACTGTTTTGCAGCATATTTTACGGTAAAAAGGTGTCATTACAAAGTACAATTGGCCCCACAAAAAATGAACCCTCATATGGCTTTGTAGAGGAAAAAGAAGGAGAGGAGGAAAAAATAAAAGCCCCACAATTCAAATTTCCTGTACTATTCAGGGGGTTAAAAACTTTGGTGACTGGCAAAACACTGAGTGGGTGAATAAACATCTCACTTAAGTTAAAAGGGTATTCCCATCTCGGCTTGTTGTCCTTCTATTCATAGGATCCATAACTGTCCCTGGATTGAATGGAGCACACTGCATGTGGGCAGCTACCACTCCATTCATTCTTTATGGGGCTGCCAAATGTCCAAATAAGCCCTTTAAGTACTACTTTTTAGGTGTGCACCAAGTACCTATTTTCTTTACTGTGTAGATGTTGAGGGGTTTGAAGGGTCATTCATGCCAGATTTCAACACTCACAAGTCATGCTTGGAACACAATCACCTGGTATGCCCAGTATTCTGTCATACACTATACCGACACAGGGTGCAACTGGGACTATGAGAACAAAAAAAAAAAAAAAACACTTAAAGGGGTACTCTGCTGCTAGACATCTTATCCCCTATCCAAAGGATAGGGGATTAGATGTCTGATCATGGGGGTCCTGCCATTGGGCCCCCACAATTTCCCTGCAGCACTCGACATTTTAAAAACATATTCCAGGTTCCGGCAGCAGTGGTCGTGACATCACTGTCATGCCCCTTGTGGCGTCACGCCCCCTCCATTCATGTCTATGGGGCCACGACTGCCCGCTCCAAGCATTCTGAACAAAATGTTCAGAACGCTGTGGCACAGGAGTAACCCTTACATTGCACTCATATTCTATTACTATGATTATATGACTATTTCTCACCTTGGTCTGAATATGTGCTGTTGAGTTCTCTGAACAGTGGGGTAATGATAGTTGGCAGAAACGTCTTGACTTGGTCTTTTCCAAGATCTACTGCTATTGCTCCCAAGAATTTAAATACACATATTCTCTATGGCAGAAACACAGAAGGATCAACAAAGTTACAATTAACCAAAACGTGTCGAGAAATAAGCGAAATAAAAACAGACAACAAAACATACAAGTATTAACATCCAATTAAGACTTTATTTTCAAATAGACTGCAAGCACTTTCAAATGCTCATATTTTTTTACTGATGAATCTAAATATCTCCAACTTTTTAAGATTAATGTTATTTATTCTTATGGATCCTGAGTCTCTGTTTCCTGTTAAAGAGCTCTAAGTACCTGTCATTTTACAAGAAAACAGATGTAAATAAATTATGGGTGTCTGCAGCCACCACTGCATTTTGTGTTAAATATGAACTCAAATCTGAATGCAGTGAGTTCACAAGGCTCCTTTAGTGCTGGCAGCAGACAGACAATTTTATATAATTTAAAAGGGTTCTTCCTAGGACATTCCTTTAGATATCCACAGGATATGCAATATGTCTCAGATAGGGATCCTACTCTTAGGACCTGCATAGATCTTGAGGACCCCTGTACCTCTCTAACCTGCTTGTGGCCGCTGAAGGTGGTCAGGAACCTGAAAACCGACAAATTGCTGTCTTACACAGCTTACGTAACTCCAGTACGGGTAAATAGAAGTTGCCTGCATAAGTACCACAAGTTATACTAAATTTTTATAACTACAGCTCGCAGTACTACACCATGAACTAACTTCTTTATATTAAAGTGTACCTGTCGCTAGCAAATAATGCAGATAATACCATTACAGTGATCCCTCAACTTACAACGGCCTCAGCATAAAATAGTTTCAACATACAGTGGTCTTTTCTGGACCATTGTAACCAGACTCCACATACAATGCTACGGACAGTCCAGATTTGCGAAACGTGTCAATGGATGGAAGAACTGACCTATCACAATGGGCATTCACTGGTAAAACCCCTATATTCCTAAAGTACATGCACTGAATTCCTGTCTGGTAGTGCCCTCTACAGTACAGGGAGGTATTACATGTTCTATACTACTCCTTACCTGTGCCATGGTTAGCTGCTCCTTTGGACACCAAGTAAGGGCGGCTCCATTTTACTTTTTTTTAGGACATTGCGTGTACTGTACAGGACCCTGAAGAAGCTCCTGTCCTTGATATAGACAGTGATTTCCAGCTTCCAGCTGCTCTTTCTTTCTTTTATATGTCAGGATTTGCTTTATTTATATTAGTTATCTACTTATTTTTGTTTAATCCTCACTTTTTTTTCTATTTTTGGATGACATTTTGGTAGCTTCAGAACCAATTACCAGGTTTCCATAGAATTAAGGTCTCAACATACAATGGTCATCCTGGAACCAATATTGTAACTTGAGGGACCACTGTATATGTATATTTGTAATATACCTTGGTAAAATTTAAAAAAAATTATTTTTGGGTAAAAAAAAATGCTGTCCCTGTAGCTATTGCCTGTGTGTCTCCGTGAGGAGACCAAATAGAGGAAGCGAGGGCAGAACAAGCAGGGCTCTGTGCAGGCTCATGGCTTGTTAATTATCCTGCTACGTGGCACAGAGCACCTGCTTGTCCTCAGTGCACAGAGCACCTGCTTGTCCTCAGTGCACAGAGCACCTGCTTGTCCTCAGTGCACAGAGCACCTGCTTGTCCTCAGTGCACAGAGCACCTGCTTGTCCTCAGTGCACAGAGCACCTGCTTGTCCTCAGTGCACAGAGCACCTGCTTGTCCTCAGTGCACAGAGCACCTGCTTGTCCTCAGTGCACAGAGCACCTGCTTGTCCTCAGTGCACAGAGCACCTGCTTGTCCTCAGTGCACAGAGCACCTGCTTGTCCTCAGTGCACAGAGCACCTGCTTGTCCTCAGTGCACAGAGCACCTGCTTGTCCTCAGTGCACAGAGCACCTGCTTGTCCTCAGTGCACAGAGCACCTGCTTGTCCTCAGTGCACAGAGCACCTGCTTGTCCTCAGTGCACAGAGCACCTGCTTGTCCTCAGTGCACAGAGCACCTGCTTGTCCTCAGTGCACAGAGCACCTGCTTGTCCTCAGTGCACAGAGCACCTGCTTGTCCTCAGTGCACAGAGCACCTGCTTGTCCTCAGTGCACAGAGCACCTGCTTGTCCTCAGTGCACAGAGCACCTGCTTGTCCTCAGTGCACAGAGCACCTGCTTGTCCTCAGTGCACAGAGCACCTGCTTGTCCTCAGTGCACAGAGCACCTGCTTGTCCTCAGTGCACAGAGCACCTGCTTGTCCTCAGTGCACAGAGCACCTGCTTGTCCTCAGTGCACAGAGCACCTGCTTGTCCTCAGTGCACAGAGCAACTGCTTGTCCTCAGTGCACAGAGCACCTGCTTGTCCTCAGTGCACAGAGCACCTGCTTGTCCTCAGTGCACAGAGCACCTGCTTGTCCTCAGTGCACAGAGCACCTGCTTGTCCTCAGTGCACAGAGCCCTGCTTGTCCTCACTGTACAGAGCCCTGCTTGTCCTCAGTGCACAGAGTCCTGCTTGTCCTTACTGTACAGAGCCCTGCTTGTCCTCAGTGCACAGAGCCCTGCTTGTCCTTACTGTACAGAGCCCTGCTTGTCCTCACTGTACAGAGCCCTGCTTGTCCTCACTGTACAGAGCCATACTTGTCCACCTACACTTCCTGTATTTGGTCTCCTTACAGAGACACACAGACAATAGCTGCAGGGACAAAAATATACACATTTTTTAGCCAATGTATATTACAAATATGCTTCTATATTTCTACATTATATAAAAAAAATTTTTGCTAATGACAAGTACACTTTAAAAAAATGTGGTGAGAGACTGAAAACTTACTTTTAATGGATTCTTTGGCGATCGTGCTGCCTCTCTCTTGGCCAGTACGGACAGCTTCTTCATAAGCCACATCAAGGTGGCAGTTTTCTCCTGTCCTGTCTCTTTTTCAGTGCCCTCCTCATCTTCAGAAGCCTCCTCTTGCTCAGCCGGGTCATCATCATCATCTTGCTCCTCAGTATTGTTCTTGGTGTTCTCTGCTTCAGGATGGAGGAGATAAATCACTTTTGCGACAAACAACAAGTTCTTGATGACCTTAAAAGAAAAAGCACCATGAAAATTTAAGACTAACAATTATCATTTGCACTATAACCATGCAGTACTGTTGCATATGTTGTTAATATACCCTGCCAATCCCAATCTATATACACTGTAAATATATTAATATACACTGGTCAACATTTAAAAAGTTTTAGAATTATGGCAATCACTGGATGAATAGACATGATAATGCTACGCAAATTATAAAAAGAATGTAGACAAAATATTTATGAGTGCCACATACAGAAATACATACACTTAAGCTCCTTGGCATGTGATGAGGCCATGACATAGGACATAGCACATGCTCCTGTCCCTTCTCGTCTTGGCTTGTGCTGCGCTCTGTGTCCAACCAAATAATTTTGCAGCTGGGGAATGCCTCCGCAATAACCAGACTCAGACCACAGAATAGAGTGCCATGTTAGAATGGGATACGGTAGCAGGGTTATAACCTACACCTGGCTTTGGACGAAGGGTGGCTCCGGGTGAAGGAGTTGCGGTGACCCCAGCATATACCAGAGGTCTCAAAAATAATGAGTGCTGTGTTAGGCCTGATGCACTCGGCTGATCTAGCTCGATCAGTTAAAGCTTCTGGCTGGTATTGGGTTGGGTGCTGCACATGTGAGATATATGCTGGTCTAAAAGAAATTACTTCTGTCCTCCAGAAACAACTCCTCATAAGAGTTAGAATAGTGAATATGAAAGACAGGGCAAGAAGAAACAACGTGAGGCTGATGGGCCTTCTGGAAAGAACTAAGAAGGATGATATGTTGAGCCTTTTCAAAAATCGTTATTAATCTTGATCTTTTCATTGGATGAAATTTTATCTGCAGGGGGTTATTTTAGGGAATTGCTCTTTTGCTTGTCTCATATCACACTCCAGTGGCAGAAATGTTCTTGCTGGAACCCTGTGAGCTCTCTCAATTTGAGAAGGCCTTTGGTCCAAAAGTATACAATACCCATTTTTTACAAAAATCCTAAGGCCTTTTCAGGCTCTTTTGAAATTGAGAGAGCTCACATGGTTCCAGCAAGAAAATCTCTGCCACTGGAGTGTGAAGTGAGACAAGCAGAAGAGCGATTCACTAAAAGAACCCCGTGCAGATCAAATTTCATCCAATAAAAAAAAAGTCAAGATTAAGAATTATTTTTGACAAAAGGTTAAACATAGGCTTTTTTCCCAGGTCAGAAGCTTTTTGTAGAAGGGGCAGGCAGGGGAAATTGCTAGCTAACAGAGATGGGTGAAATAATTAGCCAAACGGACAGAATACATGCAGAGATAATAACATTTTTCCCAACTTTGTATCAATTGGAAGGAATCATGTCGGATGTTAAAATTGACAATTTTTTTTGCAGAGGACATGAGAGGCATTTTTCTTTTTTTCTGGTTAATAAGGCTATTTGCATAACGTTGCAGCTTGTCCTTCTTGGTGTTGCAATTTCAATGTTGAGTAGCAAATAAACAAATTATGAAAGTACAGATGAGACGTGAACAACGGAGCCAATTGATTAAATATAACGAACATATGTAAAGTGTTACTTTTATTGCTACACAAAAGTCACTAGGTTTACTGTACGCAGTCCTAAACACATAGTAATCTTTATTATTTATTTTAAGTGAACATCTTATAGCAAATATTGCACTCAGTAAGGAGAAAAATACAACGCAAAGGCACTGCTCCTTCTCATAGGTATGATGTATAGGATTTCACATGTTAAAATCATCTGTTATCTTGCTTTAACATACCTGTTCCCCCAGGGTCTGGTCAAGAAACTTTGACTGCAACTGGTGGCAGAAGGCAAGAGCAAGGTCTTTCATCTGTTAAAAGATATATAAATATATTTAAAAAGGCACATTCTTTTATACATGCAAGCCATGCCAGTACACATTAGAATTGTTTTTATTTCTACCAGAGTCTCATGATTATTTTTTTTGATCTTATCAAGGTCAATAGTTTTGGGGATTGACATATCTGATCTTTTTAATCTGTTAAGATCACGTAAAAATGAAAAACATTACCTTTGTTTCCAGCTGATCATCCAAGAACAATTCAGGAGTTTCTGTTTGGCTTTTCTTCTTTGTCTTCCTGGTCATCCATTTACTGACCAGTTCTTCTGGTTTCTGAAGGGCAAACAACTGGCCAAAAATCTGGGAAGAAGTTAGCCAAACCCAACTATGGGGGTACCATAAATGGGACTGAACATGAGCTGGAATATTAAGAAACAAGACAATAAGCTTGCATTGCATGTTCAAAAGTCACGATCACCTTTCCAAGGTACAAACCTAAAATATGTTTGAACCTACAATGGCTGGAAAAAAAAAACACTGAAATGTGTGACAGAATTTCTGAGGGTAGCCTGGTTTTTGTCAGGCTTAATTGGAGTCAAGGGCAAAGATTAGTCCCATTCAATGGGGCTGACTTTAATAGGAGTAAACTTTGTAGCAGCGCGAGAGTCTACTGTGACTGATTCATTATGTACCACCAAAGACATCTTATCCTGTTATCACAAGATAAAAACTGATGGTGCTGCACTTTGGGAATGGGAAACCAAGCTGGGAGGGCACAGGTGGATTGTCGATAAAGGAGTTAAAGGGAATCTGTCAGGTCCTGGGGCAGCCTCAGCTCAGCCTGATGCTGCAGAAACGTAAAAACTAAGTTCGACCGCAACAGTGACAAGTTACAATCAGCTCATTTCAATTTAGGCAATTTATATAACTCCTATTGACTTTAAAGTGTACCTGACATAACAAAAATATCTTTCTGCTGGTTTACAGCAATCTCTGTTAAGCTTCTGCTGACAGCCTCATAGAATGGGGCCACAGTACTGAGATTATAGCAATCCAGTGAGTGAAATGCTGAAGCACGCACTCCTGGCTGTTCTGAAGATTATTTTTTATATGACAGGTACACAATAACCCAGGATTTTAAGGCAAAACAAAACGCTTCGTATTATGCTTTTAAACTTCTTTACTAAACTCAGCAGCATATAAGTAATGGAAGTATCATAGAAATTTTTTATATAAATAAAGTGTAAATAAACATCAGGATACTAGGATGCAACCTAGAATGATGATCATGGCCTCGACCAATCAGGCGACAGTACAGCAGATATCAATAACTGTCATATAGATAACTTCCTTCTTCTTTGCTGCTCAGCAAACAGTGAAGTTATGTAATATTTTTTTCTCTCTCATATTGTATTACTATATCAATTTATATATATTCATTTAATGATTTCATAATTTTTCATATTTTATTTCATTCATTTATTCAAATTCTCTTAATCTATATATTATCTAGTTTTATTGTATTTCATTGTGAGTATGTGTATATATATATATGTGTGTATGTATAGATGGATATATATATATCTATATATTTTATCCCTTTTTCTCATCCTTAAATTCCGTTTTCCATAAAAATTGCCTGTATTTTCTGGTTGTTTTTCATTTTTCCTTTTTTCTCCATTATAGCTTTTATGCTATTTTCCACTTATCGATATTCCCCTTTTATTACTTTCACTTCCTTATCCTATTCACATCAATTCTTTATTGTTTGTTTTTCCTACCTTCATCTTGCGCATCTTTTCTTATTTAACTGCGTCATCACTGCCATATTCAGCGCGAGCTCCGTCTTCCTCCCCCCCTGCTTCAACTGTTCTTTTGATCTCGTGTCTCGAGCGCTCCGCTCGTTATCGCGAGATCTTCTGACAGCGAGGTCGTCTCCTGTCAAGCGCTCCCGGGCTTTTGACATTCTCCTCACAGCTGTCAAAGCCCGGAGGTCGCGCTCGCCTGTGTTCTGTCATAGCGTATCCTAATTCATTGCTAAAATTTGGCCTCCTGCCAAAAACAGTGTAAATCTGTATTTCTTCTCCTCCACTGCTGCCCGGTCGCTATTTTAGTCTATTTCCCTACATATTTTTTCACTATGTGAATTTCAAGCACTAATATATTGATTTTAATTTATTTCCTATTTATTTATTAACTTATCTATTAATTAATTATTCTAGTTATTTAATTAATTGATTAATTCATGCTTTATTTATTTAATTCCCTTTTCATAGTAGTAGTATTTTAATTTACCTCATATTAAATTAATTATTCATTTATTACACTATTATCCTATATTTTATTTAACAGTATATTTAATTGATTATATATCTAATTATTTTACTTACCTCATAATTAATATTTTATTATTCATATATATATTTTATTACTGATTATCCTTAATTATATCATATACAGTATATATATATATATATATATATCTTTTTCTCCCTATTACTGATCTCCATAATTATATTCAGTATGTCTCAGGACAACATCCAAACTACCACAGAAAAAGTCAATCCAGACGCTTTGCAGTCTTTAGTGGACGCTTCAGTGTCCAAATCATTACAAAATGCAGTTTCCACTCTGCAAGAATCTTTTGAAAAATCATTAGCTAATATTATGGCTCGCTCTGGCAATATGACTCCTGGGGTTCTACCTCCTATTACCCCTTCCGACCATTACTGGTCTCCTGCCGAATCGGTATCTCATATGGCAAAAGGTTTTAAAGGTCCTGGCAAAGTTAAATCAAAAAAGCGCCATACCTCAATTGAAGAACCTTATCCCTCTAAAGGTGTACAACTAACTTCAGGGACTCGCCATGAGACTAATACCGCTCATGCTCCAGGTTCCAAACCAGAACCATCTAATAGTGGTTCAAAGAAACCACTTTCCTCACCCTCCACCAGAGAGGAAGTCCAGCCTGTCAAGGCTTCTACATTTAGAGCGAAGCCAGACTCCTACCGAATTCAGTCTTCTGAGGAATCGGACGATTCCGACATTCAAGATGTTCAGGAGATTTTATATTGTTCGGAGGACAGTGACTCGGATCACGATGACCCTGCTTTGCAGGAAGACACTACAGTGACACATCCTGGGGATTCATACTTTGATCCCGCTTTAATTTGCCACCCACGCTCAGGCGAATGGCTTCCAAATTCTAGAATTGCCGAATTCTTAGCACTAAGAGCTAATAAACCTTTAGATCGTCCATCTCGTAGCAAATTGAAGGCAGAATGCCCTCGCCCTTCTTTGCCTAATAATTCCTCGGCTACTCCGGAGTTGGACCCACTCCTGGCGAAATTCTTGTTTAAAACAGGAAAAAACCCAAAGAAGGGAGTAGACCGTAGCTTTAAGTCCTGTCAGGACAAATTAATGGACCTTCTGGGTCCACTTTCTAAAATTATGGACATGGCTGATGAGGCATCCGCCTCCAATTCTACTGTTGATACCGAAACCCTTAAAGGGTGGATTCAACGAGCAATATGTCTATTCGGCAACGCTAATGCCGCTCTCTCCACTGAGAGGAAAAGGTCTATTCTCATGAAGATTGACCCACAATTGACCAATCTGGCTACTGCCGAACCGGCCAACCCCACCAATGGCATGCTTTTTGGTGAGGATTTCATCAGAGAACTAAATAAATATGTGGGTCTTTTTTCCTCGCTTAATAAAGCGCAAGTTTCTATGAAGAAAGTGTTCTCAAGCAGAATTTTTGGGAGGGCCGGAAAAGGTCGGGGCCGATTTTCCGGCCGGTCATCCCAGCATAGAGCTTATAGAGGCCCCTATTCCAACCCATCAGTACAATTCGCAGCTCCACCCTCTGCTCCCTCCCCATTTTTCCCTTACAGGTCCAGACCATGGCGCTCCAGAGGCCAAAGAGGTTATCCTCGCTCCAGACCTCCCACAGGTAAGTCCACCCCTGTATTCTTCCCTACATATCCCATTAGGGGAAGACTCCTTCATTTTTTCCACAATTGGACTATGATTACGTCCGACTCTTGGATACTAAATACAGTCATGGGGTACCAAATAGAATTTGTCATCCCTCCTGTCCAAACCCATTTACCTCATCCAATCCAATTTTCCCTATTGGACAAAAAACTCATAGACCAAGAAGTCCAAGAACTGGCTTCCAAACAAGCAATTATTCCTGTAATCCCACATTCCATGGGTTTCATAAGCAATCTTTTTCTGGTAAAAAAGAAAGACGGAGGTCACAGACCTGTGATCAATTTAAGACTTTTAAACAACCTGGTTGTTTATCGTCACTTCAAGATGGAGGGCATCCATCTTCTAAGAGACATTCTTCTGAAAAACGATTGGTTAGTGAAGATAGATTTGAAGGACGCTTATTTAACAATACCAATCCATCCGTCTTCTCAACATTTTCTTCAATTTCTCTGGAACGATCAGACATGGCAATTTACTTGTCTCCCATTTGGCCTCTCATCGGCTCCGTGGTGCTTCACAAAACTACTCAAACCAGTAGTTGCCTCTCTCAGAAGCCGCGGAGTTCGTCTTATTATCTATCTAGACAACATTCTCCTTATGGCCCAATCAAAAGAGTTACTTTTGCTCCACATGAACTGGACATTACACCTCTTAACTCATCTAGGGTTTCTCATAAATCACAAGAAATCCATCTTAGTTCCAACTCAAAATCTAGAATTTTTGGGTTTCATGATAGACACTCAACTGACCACTTTGAGTCTCCCTTCAAGGAGATTGAAAGTTATTCGGAAAGAAATCCGACAGATTCTTCACAAAGACATTATATCTTTGAGGACAATAGCTCGAATTGTGGGTCTCCTTTCAGCATCCATTCAAGCCATATTTCCTGCTCCTCTTCACTACAGAGCTCTCCAACGCCTGAAAATTCGCCACTTAAGACAAGGCCTTGGTTATTCAGACGAAGTTCCTCTCTCCTCAGAAGCCAAAGAGGAACTTCTTTGGTGGCTCACTCACATAGAGTCTTGGAATGGAAAAGCAATTTTCCATCCGAATCCAGACATTGTCATCGAATCGGATGCTAGTCTTTCCGGATGGGGCGTTCGTTGCGGTTCCCTTTCTACAGGAGGCAAATGGTCTCCTTCAGAGTCCCTCCTTCACATCAATTGTCTGGAACTTCTAGCAGGATTCTTTGCCTTAAAAAGTTTTGCAAAGAATTCCTCCCATTGCTGTATTCTTCTACGTATGGACAACATTTCCGCTGTCCAATACATCAATCATTTGGGAGGCACAACTTCAAAAGTTCTTGCAGATTTTGTCAAAGAATTTTGGCATTTTTGTTTAGACAAGAATATTACCTTGAAAGCGGAATACCTTCCCGGAATTTCCAATTCAGTAGCGGATTGGTATTCTCGTTATTTGACCGATTCCAGCGATTGGAAACTTCATCTTCCAATCTTCCAATCAATCAATTCTCTTTGGGGTCCATTACACATAGACCTCTTTGCATCCCGTCTCAACACTCAATTACCTCTATTTTACAGTTGGCGCCCAGACCCAGAAGCTTTGGGTGTGGACGCCTTCCTGCAATTCTGGCCCCAGAAGACTCTTTACGCCTTTCCTCCCTTCAATCTCATTCCTCGGGTTCTATTTCAAACCTCAATACAGAAATCCACTCTGGTTCTCATCACTCCGCTATGGCCAACCCAGTCTTGGTTTCCCCAAATTCTTCATCTTCTGATAGATTTTCCCCATCTTCTACCTTCTTTTCAGAATCTTCTTCTGGATCCTCAAGGGAACTTCCATCCTCTGATTCTGTCGGGACAATTGACTCTAGTCGCTTGGTTGATTTCGGGTCACCAAGTTCTAACCTCCAACTTTCAAAATCGGCTCAGGACATCCTATCTGACGCATGGGCCCCAGGTACCAGATCTGCTTACAGATCAGCCTGGAAACTTTGGTCTGATTGGTGCGATAGAAGACATTTGGATCCCTTACAAGCTTCTATATACCACATCTTAAATTTTTTATCTGCCTCTTTTGATGCTGGTAAAGCATACAGAACCATTAATCTTTATCGCTCTGCCATTTCCTCTAAACACGTACTTATCGATTCCATTCCTATTGGTAGACATCCTCTTGTTTGTCAACTACTTAAAGGTATTCGTTTCCGTAGACCACCTTTACCAAAATATACTTCCACATGGGACGTGAATCTAGTTCTCAATATGTTTATATCCTGGGATGATAATGACTCCCTCTCTTTAAAATTTCTTTCCTTCAAACTCACTACTCTTCTATGTCTTATCTCCGTGAAACGGGTCTCTGATGTCAAATCCCTTGATATATCTCATAGACAATTTACTCCTCAAGGTGTTATTTTTTCTATTTATCGTCGTACCAAAACTAATCTTCAATCTGTTTTCTACCCCTCTTTTCCGCATCACGTAAAACTTTGTGTTGTTCGTTGCCTTAGATCTTACGAACAAAAAACTGAATCTCTTAGGAATACTTCCCATTCCCAATTATTAATATCCTTTTGCAAACCTCATGCACCTGTATCCTCTCCTACCCTGGCCAGATGGGTTAAACAAACTTTACACCTTGCTGGTGTCGATACTTCCAAATTTACTGCCCACTCTACTAGAAGTGCTGTTTCCACTAGACTTTTCCAATCTGGTGCTTCTTTATCGGACTTACTGAAAGCTGCCAATTGGTCTTCTGATTCAACCTTTAAAACCTTCTATTTTAGACCTGAATCACATGTTTCCATGTTATTGTTATAATTTATTTTATTTTCTTTCTCTATTGTACTAATTAGAGTCTATAATCTTTATTAATAGCTTTGAACTAGCATAATACGAAGCGTTTTGTTTTGCCTTAAAATTGAGAATTTTCCTATCCTGGGTGACGGAAAATTTGGATTTTAATAAAAACAAAACGCGAGTATTATCCCTCCCAGAACCCATCCCTGTAATTATGTTTTTCTTTCTTTCAGTTCAACAATGATCCCTTCATCTTCTCCTGTTATGACGATTTTCATCGATGGAGTTCCTTATTGCATTCCGATTCACATTGGTTTTTTCTTGTTCTACGACTACCTGTTACCAATTGTTCCTGTCTACTTTGCAAAGAAGAAGGAAGTTATCTATATGACAGTTATTGATATCTGCTGTACTGTCGCCTGATTGGTCGAGGCCATGATCATCATTCTAGGTTGCATCCTAGTATCCTGATGTTTATTTACACTTTATTTATATAAAAAATTTCTATGATACTTCCATTACTTATATGCTGCTGAGTTTAGTAAAGAAGTTTAAAAGCATAATACTCGCGTTTTGTTTTTATTAAAATCCAAATTTTCCGTCACCCAGGATAGGAAAATTCTCAATTTTCAGAATCAGTATAGCCAATGGGACTTATTTGTGTGTATCACAGCTGACTTGCCTATTTTTGGCTCCTTGCAAATTGGCCAGAGGGGGGCAGTGCCTTAATATATTAATATCAAAAAATATATTATCCAAAAAGAAAATATCAGCTCAACAAGAAGCTCCTCAGCTTCACGGACCGTGCTAGGCAGCACTCAGGGAATTCTTAAATGGGCAATCTCATTAAAAAATTTTTTGCTATTGCACTCCTTATGGTAAATGAAAAATATTTCTAATGTACTTTGTTTAAAAAAAATGAAGTTTTCTATGTTTTATTTGTGCTTAAAAAAGCTCAAGAGCACATTTTCCCCCAACTCATACACAGACTTTGGACCAAAGTCCGAACACAGGAAGTGCCGCCTGGAGTGCTGGGGGGGGGGGGGGGGGGGGGTCCAACCAACAGCATATGGCAGTTATGTGTTAGAGGAGCTATGATTGGATGAGGCTGGACCCCCCCCCCCCCCCTCAGCACTTTAGGCGGCACATCCTGTGTTTGGACTTTGGTCCAAAGTCTGTGTATGAGTTGGGGGAAAATGTGCTCTTGAGCTTTTTTGAGCACAAATAAAACATAGAAAACTTCATTTTTTTTAAACAAAGTATATTAGAAATATTTTTCATTTACCATAGGGAGTGCAATAGCAAAATTTTTTTTAATGAGAGTGACCCTTTAACAGAACAGAACGAATGTCAAGGGCAGATAGAGTGCAGATGTTTGTATCATTTATTTTATAAAACCATGAACAGAAAGTAGAAAAAGTGAGAGATTCAAGCCCTCCCTTTTTGTACTTCACTGTTCATGGTTTTATAAAATGAAGGCACACGCATCTGCACTTTATCTGTGCTGGACACACACATATATACATACATACAGTGGGGCAAAAAAAAGTATTTAGTCAGCCACCAATTATGCAAGTTCTCCCACTTAAAAAGATGAGAGAGAGAGAAAATCCATAAAATCACATTTTCTGATTTTTTAATTATTTGCAAATTATGGTGGAAAAAAAAGTATTTGGTCACCTACAAACAAGCAAGATTTCTGGCTCTCACAGACCTGTAACAACTTCTTTAAGAGTCTCCTCTGTCCTCCACTCGTTACCTATTTGAACTTAGTATAAAAGACACCTGTCCACAACTTCAAACAGTCACACTCCAAACTCCACTATGGCCAAGACCAAAGAGCTGTCGAAGGACACCAGAAACAAAATTGTAGACCTGCATCAGGCTGGGAAAACTGAATCTGCAATAGGCAAGCAGCTTGGTGTGAAGAAATCAACTGTGGGAGCAATTATTAGAAAATGGAAGACATACAAGACCACTGATAATCTCCCTCGATCTGGAGCTCCACGCAGGATCTCACCTCCTGGTGTCAAAATAATCACAGAACCACACGGTGGGACCTAGTGAATGACCTGCAGAGAACTGGGACCAAAGTAACAAAGGCTACCATCAGTAACACACTACACCTCCAGGGACTCAAATCATGCAGTGCCAGATGTGTCCCCCTGCTTAAGCCAGTACATGTGCGGACTCGTTTGAAGTTTGCCAGAGAGCATTTGGATGATCCAGAAGAGGATTGGGAGAATGTCATATGGTCAGATGAAAACAAGCTATAACTTTTTGGTAAAAACTCAACTCGTCGTGTTTGGAGGAGAAAGAATGCTGAGTTGCATCCAAAGAACACCATACCTACTGTGAAGCATGGGGATGGAAACATCATGCTTTGGAACTGTTTTTCTGCTAAGGGACCAGGACGACTGATCCGTGTAAAGGAAAGAATGGGGCCATGTATCATGAGATTTTGAGTGAAACCCTCCTTCCATCAGCAAGGGCATTGAAGATGAAACGTGGCTGGGTCTTTCAGCATGACAATGATCCCAAACAATGTAATGAATGGTCGGCCCTGCGGCTTGGTCCCTGTGCACGGTGAGTGGAATATCGCAGGTGGAGGAATTCCCGGCACACGGTAATGATTTTTCTCTCCTTTATTGTGCTTTCAGCTTAGCGTTACTGCACGAGTTACGGCTCCACCTGAGCCTTTCTCAACAGCTGATTACATATAACAGAAATGACATCTTATAGCGTCACAGAAAGTAAGCGTGATTACATATAATATAGTAAATGCAACTTATTGCTTATAAGACAAAATAGTTAAATTAAGTGTAACTTACAAAAAAATATGTAGACATGTAGACACATTTTCACTATATTTGGATTTTAAGATAAATTTCCAAGTCATTCTCTGCTGGATCTGAAAACGAAAAATGTAGAAATATCAATTTTCATACATGTTGCGAAATCTCGTAGCCCCTATTGAGACCTCTAGGGGACAGTATCGAGAATGTGAATGCCTCTTGTTTTTTGAAAAGGGGGGTGATTCAAACTTTTATTTCATTTTCAGATCCAGCAGAGAATGACTTGAAAATTTATCTTAAGAAAATCCGAATATAGTAAAAACTTGTATACATATGTCTACATATTTTTTTTGTAAGTTACACTTAATTTAACTATTATGTCTTATAAGCAGTAAGTTGCATTTACTCTGTTTTATGTAATCACACCTACTTTCTGTGATGCTATAAGATGTCATTTCCGTTGTATGTAATCAGCTGTTTAAAAAGGCTCAGGTGGAGCCGTAACACGTGCAATAACGCTAAGCTGAAAGCATAATAAAGCAGAGAAAAATAATTACTGTGTGCCGGGAATTCCTTCACCTACAATGATCCCTAACACACCGCCCGGGCAACGAATGAGTGGCTTCGTAAGAAGAATTTCAAGGTCCTGGAGTGGCCTAGCCAGTCTCCAGATCTCAACCCCATAGAAAACCTTTGGAGGGAGTTGAAAGTCTGTGTTTCCCAGCGACAGTCCCAAAACATCACTGCTCTAGAGGAGATCTGCATGGATGAATGGTCCAAAATACCAGAAACAGTGTTAAAACCTTGTGAAGATTTAAAAAAAAAAAAAAAAAAAAACTTTGACCTCTGTCATTGCCAACAAAGGGTATATAACAAAGTATTGAGATGAACTTTTGTTATTGACCAAATACTTATTTTCCACCATAATTTGCAAATAAATTCTTTTAAAAAATCAGACAATGTGATTTTATGGATTTTTTTTCTCATTATGTCTCTCATAGTTGAGTTATACATATGATGAAAATTACAGGCCTCTCATCTTTTTAAGTGGGAGAACTTGCACAATTGGTGGCTAACTAAATACTTTTTTGCCCCACAATGTTGACTTGATTTTTGACTGAAATGTCCATTTAAAACTAATTAGAAATGGTTAAAATCAATTCTGGCAGGAGATCCTTTAACAGTTTTTGACAGGGTCGAAATCAGAAGAGAACATTACAAATTGTTTATTTCTTTACAATTCTCATGCTGGAAATTAGGAATATAGAACCACAAAGGGCCCTTACCACATATTTTATGTGTGATGTCTCTGTACTTTGGTAGCAGCAAAATATTGCTCTCCTTTATCAGCTTAGTAACCAGAGTCAGTAAGCTGAACAGCAATCTGTCTGCTGCCTTTTCTTCGGTCTCCTCCTTTAACTGCAATAAACGAAATCATGTGGAAAATTATAAAAATTTGTAATCATTATTGAGTGTGTGTGAGTATATCCACAATTATAAACAACATTTATCATACTACAAATTGTAAAATAATATATATTCACAATTATAACCAATTCCCCCCCAAAAATGTTTCCTAAAGTAATTAACAACCCCCCCCCCCCCCCCATGTAATCTATTACTGCCTGATTGCTGTTAGATACATCCTCTGTAGTTCTTTTCTTAGCAGGTTAAAGGGTTTTCCAGGATTTTTATATTGATAGGCCATCCTGAAGATAGGCCAATGTCTGATCGGCCAGGTGCCTACACCTTATTCCCCTGCAGATATGGTATGTGAACAATTTACAGGGCCAGAAGCAGATGGCCCTGTTCCTCGTGTCATTTTTATGAGGGGTTACAGCAGCTCAACTTCCAGTCACTTCAAGCCAATTCTACCACTAAAGAATGGATGGATCCCCATTTGCCTCTGGCCCTATTCATTTTGTATATGCCGGAGCCTCGGCTCTGCAGAACAGCAGATTGGCAGGGGGTGTCAGGTGTTTGCACCCAGTCGATTAAATATCAATGTTAAGTCCTGGAAAGCCCCTCTAAGAATACTATTTGACTACAGCATTGTTCCATATCTCCCATTATGCCGTGTGACTCATACTTGCACTGTGCAGTGAAACCGCACATACACAGCCATACAGGTGAGTACATGTAGCTAAAGTGTTTATGAGAATTGTAGTTTATAATGCTGGAATGGTGATCATATGTGCTGCTGAGAAGGACCGCCTAGTGTAGTGAATGTGTACTGCACACAGAACAAAGAAACCAAAGGCAAAAAAAAAAAAAAGTAGATTTTTATGCTTGCCATAAAATTTCTCTCTCGGAGGATCCATTGGGGGACACAGAGACCGTGGGTATATGCTGCTGCCACCAGGAGGCCGACACTAGGCAAAAAAAAGAAAGTCGGCCCCTCCTGGCAGGATATACCCTGCTTACAGACTCTGAGCTATCAGTTTAGTTCCAAAGCAGGAGAGGATCGACAGGAAAAGAAGAAACAGCAACTGTCTGAGGAAACCACAGACAAAAAATAACCAGAACACCAGAACAAATGGGTGGGTGCTGTGTCCCCCAATTGATCCTCCATGAAAGATTTTACGGTAAGCGTAAAAATCTATTTTTCTCGTTCGGCTCCATTGGGGGACACAGAGACTGTGGGACGCGCCAAAGCAGTCCTCGGGGTGGGAGAAATCCCAAACAACTCAGGTGGAAGGCTGGGCCACAGCCGCCTGCAACACCTTGCGACCCAAATCAGCGTAAGGTCGCAAAGGTCTGCACCTGGTAACATTTTGTAAAAGTGTGCAAGGACGACAAGGTGGTCGTCTTACAGACTTGCAAGGCTGAAGCCCTGTTGCAGAGAGCCCAGGAGGCCCCGATGGAATAAGTGGAATGAGCTGAGACCCGGAAAGGCAGAATCTTCCCTTTGCAGCGGTAAATTTCCGAGATGGCAGAGCGAATCCACCGCAAAATGATCTCCTTCGAAACAGGAAATCCCTTACAACGATCCTCCGTAAGCACAAAGAAAGAGTCACACTGGGGAAAGGATGAAGTGAACAAAAGGTAAATCTGAACGGCCCGTACCACGTCAAGACCATGAAGCAACTGATCCCTGGGATGGGACGGAGCTGGGCAGAATGATGGGAGGACGATATCCTCATTTAGATGAAAGGCAGAGACCACCCTAGGCAAAAATGAGGGGACCGGACAGAAACAACTTTGTCCTGGTGCAAGACCAGGTAGGGGGAACGGCAGGAGAGAGCCGCCAGCTCCAAAATTCTCCGAATGGAAGTGACCGCAATGAGGAAGGCCACCTTTCAGGTAAGGACATGAAGAGAAATCTCCCAGAGAGGTTCGAAGGGAGTACCCTGCAAAACACTGAGAACTAGATTCAGATCCCACGGGGGAGTAGGGGATCTGTACGTCGGAGCCTCATGAGCTACACCCTGCAGGAAAGGGCGGATGTGAGGGTCGGATGCCAGGGGGCGCTGAAAGAGAATGGAGAGAGCCCACACCTGACCCTTAAGGGAACTGAGAGCCAAGCGTTGTTCCAACCCAGACTACAAAAAGAAAAGAAGGCGTGGAAGGGAGAAAACAACTGGGGAGAAGGATTGAGACTCACACCATCAAAAGTAGGACCTCCAAGTATGGTGATAAATGTTCGGAGAGGGAGGCTTGCATGCCCTGATCATTGTGTGGATCATCTGGGGAGAAAACCCCCTGGCCCTTAGAACCGCGGTTTCAACCGCCACACCGTCAAATTCAGTGAAGTGCGACCAGTGGATCACTAAGGCATCTATGGCTAGGGCCAGAGGACTTCACGATGAAGAGAGACGTGAAGATGTCCACATCACGACACGTGAAGAGGTCCACGTCCGGAGTGCCCAAGAGGTTGAAAATCTCCGCAAACACCTCTGGATGAAGAGACCACTCGCCAGGGTTGGCAGAGGAGCGACTAAGGAATTCCTCCCAGAGCAGGATTCTGAAGACCTCTGTCATCGCCGCGGGTGGAAGGATAATCCTGCCATCGAGGGATAGCGGAGACTTGTCTCACCGGGACAGAAGATTAAGTTGAAGAGGTCGACAATGAAACTGGGCAAAGGGAACAGCCTCCATGGCCGCCACCATAAGACCCAGGAATTACATACAGAAACTAATGGAAACTGGAGCAGGACGATGGAGAAGACAAACTCCTGTTGACAGAGCGCGGCGCCTGTCTGCTGGGCTGAGACCGCGAGATGAGCAGGGAAGGTAGGGAGGCCGGTGGCGAGAAGGGGGTTGACAGTGCATTACTCGATGCCTGTGCCCCTTCATCGCATATGGGGGAACAGGTTGCGCCATGCTTCTGAACCCTTCGCCTAAAAACAAGGAAATAAAAAGGAGATTAAAAGCTAAAAACACTTCCCTGAACTAAAAAAATTAAAAGACCAGGTCTGGAGAACTCCAGACCTATGTCTGCATCCTACGGACACTAAGCTAAAACTAATAGCTCAGAGTCTGTAGGCGGGGTATATTCTGCCAGGAGGGGCCGACTTTTTTTTTGTTACATAGTGTCAGCAGCATATATTCACGGTCTCTGTGTCCCCCAATGGAGCCGAATGAGAAAAAACAATTAAAAATAAGACTCCGTATTTGCCTTTGTGCATGTAACATATGTATGCTGTAACATACTTACGTCCTCAAAGTGACTAGGGTTAATCTCACTTTCAATTTTTGAAAGTACTGGTTTAAGTCTGCGCTCAAATTCAACCCCTTCAACTTCCACAAACAATCCACAGGCCAGAGCTCCCAACCTCTTGTGAGAGGACTAAGGGAAAAAAAGAAACACAACTTTATCCTCCAAAAGAAAAAAAGAAATATACATTTGTAGTTTCTACAGATCATGTTACATTTATTATGCAGAAAGATTAGAGAAAAAGTATGCTTTCTTTTAAACAGTGTATTATTATTAGCAGGCTTTTAACATTCATACTGGGTTAACACGTCCCCTCAATGCCACGCCCCCTCCCATAGACTTGCATTGAGGGGGCGGGACATCACAAGGGGGCATGGTCGACAGCCGCAGCACGAAAACAGCGTTTGGAACATTTAGTTCCACGCTGGCCAGTGGAGTACTCCTTTAAGACCGAACACTCATACTGGTTGGACAGAAGGAGCTAAGCACTATACTTGACTGTTTTTGTCAGCTTCACAGACTATGAATAAGGAAGCAGCTCGCAAGGTAACCTGGGATACTGAAAAGATTTCAGATTACCTTTTCATTATTTAACCATTGTGTAACCAGTGAGAACATCAAGTCCTTCTGCTGGACATCGACTTTTCCTAGAAGGCCTTTTGCTGCCAAGGCTGCCATTTTCTTACACTTTGTTGAATCGTCGTTCACCATCAGCAAAGCAAGGGGCACAAATATAAGCCCACAGTATTGATTAAGTATTCCCTATTGGGAGAAATCAGAGAAAAAGTTAATAAATAAAACACCAGCAAAGGAGAGACCTAAAGGTACTTTGCTGTGTGCGATTAAAACTACAGAATGACATGAAATCTAACGTACTTACCATTGGAAAAGTCTGGAACAGATATGCAATCATTTCCAAGGCAGATTCCCGCCCAGTTTCATATTCATAACTGCACATAAGGACAGAAACAAACATGTTCATAAAGGAATAAAAAAAAGTTAACTGTACATGTTAACCCAGCTATGACATCTAAAAGAAGGCCAATGTACAGCCTATAAAAATATAGAATTAATGCCCCAGTAGAAGCTTTATATAGCTGTTTGTAAGAATATGGACAATAGACAACCTGGTTCATTTTAACAGTGGTATCTTCACTAGTGTCATCATTCACACCTGGGTTTTATATGTTTGCAATGTCAAAGCAAACACATACTCATCACCTATCTTCCTCCATTAAAAACAAGAGCTGTGGTCTACACCAAACAGACACAGTGCACATTGGTGTCTTATGCTATATAAAGCCCATTAGCAGCCCCTAGAGACAATTTTACTATGCCAGTTTCTCACGGATATAATAAATCAGAGATATATACAGCTCAATAAACATAAGATCCCGGAGCTACTTCACTTTGCTGTAATTGATCACTCATGTAAAAACATGTCACATAATGCTAAATAAAGCTAAATGATACATAAGTGTCATGTACAATAAAACATAAGATCATAAAGAAAGAGCAAATCTTATGGGGTTATCCGGTGGGATTTTTGAAAGAATGCCCATTCTACATTATATGAAGGAAAATAAACCTTTACTTGCCTCCAGCGTTCCCAAGGTGCCCTGCTTCAGTCACCGGCTGTGATCCTCTTGCTGTGGAAAAGCAGGATGCTTGGGCCCGAAGTAATGTCAGGGCCCAGAGTGTAATACAGCCTGTGAGCCAATCACTGGCTTAGGTGGAACATCGCTGCACCAGTAATTGTCTGAGGGCTGTGGTAAACTCTGGGCCCCGATGTATTTTGGGGGGGGGCCGAGCATCATGCTTTTTCACAGGCAGAGGATCACGGCTGGAGACAGGAGCACTGAAGTTAAGAAAAGGTTATTTCTTTTAATATAATGTAGGATGGGCATTCTTTAAAATAAATAAAGTAACCCTTGGTACACTACATTTTTATAAAGGTCTCTTTTCCATCCATAAATATACATCTAAAAATTCATGTCTGTGTTTTGACTACCTTCTGTCCATTCCCATACATTATATGTTATGAACAGTGCTTTAGTTAACATCTGACTTGGTGCCCTAAGATTGATTGTTTGTTATTGTATTTAATATCTGCTTGCCTATACAACTAAGCGCCCTCTATTCCCATCCATCATTAAATAGCTGTTTATAACCAAGCACTAACCCACATGTTTTATCTAATGTGAGAGCATTATCAATACGTGTGTGTTATTTGATAAAAATAACAATCATACCCCACTGCCAATATAATCTCCACTGGCTAAAGTTATGGCAGCTTTTCTTTCTAGGATCTGTATGACGTTGAGATGTTATTTTGTGTTTGTGTGTGTGTGGGGGGGTTATAGCATGTACAGACACAAAATTGGTACCTACAGGCAAGTAACTCTCTTGGGAACATGTTGGGACGCAAAAGGAAGATCTCCAAGTAGGGTGCGCTGTCTAAATTCTACTTTTCCAGCACCCGGGAGTCTTCCCAAGATGGAGCAGAACAAGGTGGCTCTGACTCTCCTCATACGCAGCCACAACGAGCCCCCTCTCCTGCTCCCCTCAGGTGCTCCACATCTGACCCGACTCTCCACAGAACGCTGCGAGGTGCCGATGATGAGCTGCCTACTTCTGTCCCTGCTTCCCTGCTCTCAGCGAGCACAGACATGCTGCAACACGTGACAGTCTTTTCTCCTTCTCAAGGCTCTGCATCCAGTTCCACGGGATCTACAACAGGCAGCCCCCTGAAACAGAGACCGCGGTATTCTTCCCCAACTACAGAATGCTGAGGTAAACGCCTAGGGCTCTGGGTCCTCCCATCACTGGGAAAAGGGGATGAGCTGGGAGCTCTTTCTGTACATGGGAAGTCCTTAACTGATACCACTATGAAGGATATGCTCCTTGCTTTGCACAAGACTTTCCTAAAGGACATGCATTCTGTTATTAACCCACTGGGAGCCACAGTCGATTACTTGGGAACCAGGGTCCACCATACTGAAACAAAGTTTGGGGAATTTGCAGTATATTATAATGATCTAATTGATTCCTACCATGCTCAGAAGGAGGAAGTCACTAATCTCAAGGTGAATGTAGCAGATTTAGAAGACTGCAGCAGGTGGGGGGGGGGGGGTGTGGGGGGGGGGGAGGGGGGGGAGGGTCAAGAGTCTGTCTCTCCTGCTGATATACTGGCATATGTTCTAGCTCTGTTGAAGGCGGTTTGCCCCTCCTGCTCTGTCCAAGAACTGGAAGTGATCCGTGCCCATCGTTTACCTCATTCCAACCACCTGGACGACTCCGTTCCAAGGGATGTACTTGTCAGAATTCACTTTTTCACCATAAAGGAACGTCTGATGGACAATGCCAGCAACCATGATGGCTATCCAGCAGGTGTTCGTGTATGCGGACCTCTCTGCGACCACCTTACAAACTGTCACCACCGCGCTCCAGGGAGCGGAAATCTTATACGGATGGGGTTTCCCCATTCGTCTCCTGATCCGCAGGAGCAACACCAGGTAGGATGTAGGATCTTTGGAGGAGGGTCAAAAAACTTACATCAGTGGAACATCCCTGTTAACCTAAAGAAAACTCCTTCTGCTCCATCAACTCGTAGGATTGAAAAGGACTGGTCGGTGATCAAATGACTTTGATACCCATCTAGCTGATATACCTTTTTTGGGCTGGGTTGGTGGGTCCACATGTCCGGCTTCAGAAACTACTCATACCCCACAAATCTATACTGGCTTAAAGAATGAATACATATCCAGGTTTACAATACGAGACAGAAGGATTTGACCTTACCTTAATTGTGCGATTATAAATTCCAAGTTAAGTTTGAGCTTTTCTCCGAGTGGATAGTCCAGCAAATACTTTAGGTATATCTGGAAGTACAAATGGGAAAGAATTTAAGTCTAGCATGTCTCCAGCAGAAGCATCTTGGGGGTGAATTTATCAATGGTTTTTGAGTAGGCTTTGGTGAAAAATTGTTGCAAATTTTTGAGCAGTTGCTTATTTAAACAAAAATGTGCAACTTTTTTTGTGCTTTGAATATTGCGCAAAAAAAGTGTGACGGTTTACAGTTTGAAGATTCCCCTCTTGTTCTATTTAGGTTTTAAATATGACAACACTCACCTGACGACACTGGACTCTGACCGGATCACTCTGGGAAGTGACTGCTAACTTTGCTACTTTCTGCATGACATCATCCATCTCAGGAACAATAAGTTTTCTGGAAACTATTGCCTTTAAAGTAGACAAAACAAGCTTTATACTATGTTACTTGGAAAACTGTTTACATTTTTTTTTCCTATAAATCTACCAAACTGATCCTCCAACAAATTAATTTGAAGGGGAACTCCGGTACTTAACTTATCCCTTATCGAGAGGATAGGGGGATAAGTCACTGATGGCGGAGGACTGACCGCTTGAAACCCCTGCGATCTCCTGCCCGGTGCCCCAGTTCTACCCATGCACCAAGCAATGGTCGACACACCTTCATACACCTCTATGGCAGAGCCAAGGAAAAAGTTCTTGTTACTTACTTTCAACAATCCAAAAGCAGTGGCCTGACGTGATGAATCATAAAGATCCTCCTCTGCATATCCAAGTAACACCTGTAGCTGCTTCTCAGTGATGGTTCCCTTCATATGTCGTACCAGTATGGTAACACCCTACACAAAAAACCAAACAGACCACGTGTAACTGTTAAAAAGGACTAATCCCCACTTTACCAGTCAGATTTAATATTTATACTTACATAAAAAAAAAATTGGGAAGAGTTCTAACACCTTGCACCACAGTGGATTAACTAGTCTCTTCCAAGGAATATAACATCAATCATGAGTACAGCATACATGATGAAGTGTAAACAGACTTTAACACT
Organism: Hyla sarda; assembly: GCF_029499605.1. Classification (NCBI taxonomy): domain Eukaryota; kingdom Metazoa; phylum Chordata; class Amphibia; order Anura; family Hylidae; genus Hyla; species Hyla sarda. The sequence continues at coordinate 296,265,888 of NC_079192.1, forward strand.
GATAGAGAATGGGTCATTATAACTATGCTTTAAAAAGAAGTTTTAGACTGCGTATGTATAATGTTTTACTTTAAGAGTAACTGTCATTAGGAAAAACTTGACATGTCCTAGCGACATGTCAAACATTTTAATCGGCAGGGGTCTAAGTGTTTAGATCTTGGTCGATCAGGGGAATGATCCAGGAGAAGTCTGCACTGCCGTGAGCTCCTGTCCCTGACTCTGTCTCAGGAATGAGACACGCTCCATAGACCGCGTCTCTGGTGGAAAACATTTTTTTTCAATTAACTGGTGCCAGAAAGTTAAACAGATTTGTAAATTACTTCTATTTAAAAATCGTAATCCTTTCAGTACTTATCAGCTGCTGTATGCTCCGCAGGAAGTTCTTTTATTTTTTTTAAATTCTTTTCAGTCTGACCACAGTGCTCTGCTGACACCTCTGTCCATGTCAGGAACTGTCCAGAGCAGGGGAGGTTTGCTATGGGGATTTGTTACTGCTCTGGACAGTTCTTGACATGGACAGAGGTGTGAGCCCAAAGCACTGTGGTCAGACTCAAAAAGAAAAGAACTTCCTGTGGAGCATACAGCAGCTGATAAGTACTAGAATGATTAAGATTTTTTTTTAAATAGATGTAATTTACAAATCTGATTAACTTTCTGGCACCAGTTGATTTATAAAAAAAATAAATGTTTTCCACTGGAGTACCCCTACTGAAGTATGGCCAAAAGCAAGACATTGTTTAAATGGGCACTGTCACCAACTTTATTTTTTGCTATGTTGTAGTACTTATGTACTACAACATATCTCTAATATACTTTTATTATTTTTTTTTCCATTAAAAAGGTTTAATTTACATTTAAAAACCGGCTACTGAAAAAGGACTGATCTTGGAGTGGCAATCAGTCCTTTTTCAGTTAGGCTGCACCGCCTAAGGGGGGAGGAGGGAACGGGCTAGGGGCATGCGGGGCGGGGGGGGGGGGGGGGGGGCGCGGGGAGGAGGGAACGGGCTAGTGCCGTAGCGGGGGGGCGGGGGGGTTTTGAACGGGCTAGCAAAAAAAAATAGGATGGTGGGAGCTACCCTTTATGCATTTATTAAAGGGAAACTGTCAGCTTGCTCCCCCCGCACTAACCAGCGGTACTGGCTGGTAGCGCGGGGACGCTGATCAGTTTGATGCTTACGGTGCCTGGATCCGCCACGCCGTTCGGACGTAATCTTCGATCTTTTCGGTATATGCTAATCAGGTGTTAACTGGCACCGGCCGGGCTAACTGGCACTCTGACGTCAGCACCGCTGGCGACAGTGTCGCCCAGCTCATCAATATTCCTCCCCTCCCTCTGCCTCTCCCCACTCTGTAAGTTTTATTACTAACCTTAAAACAACTGACTACCAAGTGGAAATTCTGCCCTCTGGCTACTCCTGCTTTAGCATAATCTTTCAGCAAAAGGAAAAGTTGTTTAATCAGGTCTTCTGTGTTCTTCTCGATAGATGGTAAAGGAAACTTCAGCATGCATATAAGAGACTGCAAAGCACCAGTGATAACCTGCAAGGGAATCATTGGTTAGTCTCCTATTCAATTATGTACAGTGGAAAGCAACATACAAATTATATCTTTATGTGAGACTAAGATCCCACCCCCTTGTTGGATATCACTTCATGTACACTTGTGTATCCTTATCAGAACAACTGTATTAGTGATTACATAGTGGAAAGAGCATGTTTTTGGGGTACAGAGCAAATATGATATATTCAGGATAACAGAAGTGCTTAGACTATTTTAAAATCATCACTTTCTTTTAATAGAAACATTCCTGTTAGTCACAAACTCCGCTTATAGCCCATAGTTCCAGTAGTTACATTAAAAAAGACATAAAAAGAAAAAGCATTCAGTGTCCTATTAAACTACAGAAGCAATAAGCTGCACACGTTTAAAGAATCACTCCAGTTTTTGTTTTTTTTGCCTAATCAATCACCATTACTAGTCCTACAGTGTCATCTGTGTAATTCAAACACAGATGCATCTATGTGTATGATCACATGCTCTGGGTCAGCTGACTTCCTGTAAACTACAGGATGACTTCCTCACCTATCAGATTCTATTGGCAGCTCCCAGACCCTTCCCCACTCAACTCTATCTGTATACTGCTGTTGATATCCCTATGGGATCAAAATATATAAGGTTGTGCTCACATATTGCATTGTTTGCCGTTTTCTGTTTTTTTTTTTGCCACGATTTACCTAAATAGTGGCAAAATTGGGCTGTTTAACAATTGTGCAAATTGCTGTAAAATGTGTCCAAAATGCAATATGTGAACAAAGCCTAAAGACTTGGTCTTTAACCCCTTAAGGACCCATGACGTATGCATACGTCATCACACCCTGGCTCACCGGCGGAGATCGGAAGCGGATCCCTGCTGAAATCCTTCAGCAGGGATCCAGGGCAAATCGCAAGGGAAGTCGCCCCTGCGATCTGCGGCGATACCGGGCTGATCGGGTCTCTGGGACCCGTCCACCCGGTAATTTTGCATGATCCCGGCTGTCACAGACAGCCAGGACCATGCTGAAGTATAGAAGCCTGCCACCTCCTCCGATCCCCTGCAATTCTTCGGTTAGTTAACCGACCAATCGCAGGGAGGGGGGGGGGGGTTACTTCCTCCCGCCCTGACCGGCCCCTGGAAGTCCGGAGAGGACGGGAGGAAGACCGGAGGACACGGCAGGGGACGGGGGAGTGCTGGGGCCCGGCCCCGGTACTTACCTCGTCCCTGAAGACCCGGATCCCGGCGTGAAGACGGTGGCGGCGACAGGTGAGTGGATCTTCAGCCGCGGTCGGGCCCTTTACAGCAATGAACGTCGCCGTAAAGCGACATGCATTGCTGTATTGGGACCCTGTATACTACAACTCCCAGCATGCCCAGACAGCCCTTGGCATCTGGGCATGCTGGGAGTTGCAGTTTTGCAACATCTGGAGGTCTGCAGTTTTGGGACCACTGTGCCCTTCCAGATGTTGCAAAACTACACATCCTCAGCATGCCCTTACTGTCCAGGCATGCTGGGAGTTGTAGTTCTGTAACATCTGGCCCTTAAGATGTTGCAGAACTACAACTCCCAGCATGCCTGGACAGTTTTGGCATACTGGGAGTTGTAGTTTTGCAACATCTGGAAGGGCACAGATTGGGAACCACTGTATTAGTGGTCTGCAAACTGTAGTCCTCCAGATGTTGCAAACTACAACTCCAAGCATGCTGGGAGTTGTAGTTCGGCAACATCTGGCTCTAAAGATGTTGCCGAAGTACTACTTCCAGCATGCCTGAGAATGTTTGGGAGTTGTAGTTTTGCAACAGCTGGAGGTCCCCCCCCCTGTGAATGTACAGGGTACATTCACATGGGCAGGGGCTTACAGTGAGTATCAGGCTGCAAGTTTGCGATGCAGCAAATTTTGAGCAGCAGCTCAAACTCGCAGCGGGAAACTCGCTGTAATCCCCCGCCCGTGTGACTGTCCCCTAAAAACACTACGCTACACTACACTAACACAAAATAAAATAAAAAGTAAAAAACACTACATATACACATACCCCTACACAGCCCCCCTCCCCAATAAAAAAAAAAAACGTCTGGTACGCCACTGTTTTCAAAATGGAGCCTCCAGCTGTTGCAAAACAACTCCCAGTATTGCCGGACAGCCGTTGACTGTCCAAGCATGCTGGAAGTTTTGCAACAGCTGGAGGCACCCTGTTTGGGAATCACTGGCGTAGAATACCCCTATGTCCACCCCTATGCAAATCCCTAATTCAGGCCTCAAATGCACATGGCGCTCTCTCACTTCGGAGCCCTGTCGTATTTCAAGGCAACAGTTTATGGCCACATATGGGGTATCGCCGTACTCGGGAGAAATTGCCTTACAAATTTTGGGGGTCTTTTTCTCCTTTCCCCCCTTATGAAAAGGTGAAGTTGGGGTCTACACCAGCATGTTAGTGTAAAAAAAATACATTTTTTACACTAACATGCTGGTGTTGCCCTATACTTTTCATTTTGACAAGAGGTAAAAGGGAAAAAAGCCCCCCAAAATTTGTAATGCAATTTCTTCTGACTACGGAGATACCCCATATGTGGGCGCAAAGTGCTCTGGGGGCGCACCATAAGGCCCAGAAGGGAGAGTGCACCATGTACATTTGAGGTGATTTGCACAGGGGTGGCTGATTGTTACAGCGGTTTTGACAAACGCAAAAAAAAAAAAAAAAAAACACATGTGACCCCATTTCGGAAACTACACCCCTCACGGAATGTAATGAGGGGTGCAGTGAGAATTTACACCCCACTGGTGTCTGACAGATCTTTGGAACAGTGGGCTGTGCAAATAAAAAATTTTGTACAGCCCACTGTTCCAAAGATCTGGCAGACACCAGTGGGGGGTAAATGCTCACTGTACCCCTTGTTACGTTCCTCAAGGGGTCTAGTTTCCAAAATGGTATGCCATGTGGGGGTTATTTTGCTGTTCTGGCACCATAGGGGCTTCCTAAATGAGACATGCCCCCCGAGCAAAATTTGCTCTCAAAAAGCCAAATATGACTCCTTCTCTTCTGAGCATTGTAGTTCGCCCGTAGTGCGCTTCAGGTCAACTTATGAGGTACCTCCATACTCAGAAGAGATGGGGTTACAAATTTTGGGGGGGATTTTCTGCTATTAACCCTTGCAAAAATGTGAAATTTGGGGGGAAGCACACATTTTATTAACATTTTTTTACTTATGCAAAAGTCGTGAAACACCTGTGGGGTATTACGGCTCACTTTATTCCTTATTACGTTCCTCAAGGGATCTAGTTTCCAAAATGGTATGCCATGTGTTTTTTTTTCCTGTTCTGGCACCATAGGGGCTTCCTAAATGCAACATGCCCCCCAAAAACCATTTCAGAAAAACGTACTCTCCAAAATCCCCTTGTCGCTCCTTCCCTTCTGAGCCCTCTACTGTGCCCGCCGAACACTTTACATAGACATATGAGGTATGTGCTTACTCAAGAGAAATTGGGCTACAAATAGATGTATACATTTTCTCCTTTTGCCCCTTGTAAAAATTCAAAAATTGGGTCTACAAGAACATGCGAGTGTAAAAAATGAAGATTGTGAATTTTCTCCTTCACTTTGCTGCTATTCCTGTGAAACACCTAAAGGGGATAAAATTCTGACTGAATGTCATTTTGAATACTTTGGGGGGGGGGGGGTGCAGTTTTTATAATGGGGTCATTTGTGGGGTATTTCTAAGATGAAGACCCTTCAAATCCACTTCAAACCTGAACTGGTCCCTGAAAAATTGTGATTTTGGAAATTTTGTGAAAAACTGGAAAATTGCTGCTGAACTTTGAAGCCCTCTGGTGTCTTCCAAAAGTAAAAACACGTCAATTTTATGATGCAAATATAAAGTAGACATATTGTATATGTCAGATGTGCAAAAAATGGCCAGGTCCTAAGGTGTAAAATGGCTGGGTCCTTAAGGGGGTTAAAAAACATCACAATTGTAATTACAGGGGAAATATCTTTCTCCTAACGGCAATATTTCTCTAAAGAACGCACTTTGAATAAGAAAATGCATCAAAACTGCATGTAGTCTGAACTGACACCAACCCACTTATGAGTCAAAGCAGTTTAGGTTTCTGGTTGCTGAAGTGTAGCTTTAGGTGAATTGCAATGATTACATTCCACACCCTCCATGGGAAATGTAGGCAGCATGAGAAAATAATTTCTGTTCTGAAACAGAAATCAATATGGCTGAAAACCCACACCTGCTACATTAACTAAAACGGGTAAGCACAAGACATATACAAGATCCTCTCAATTTGTTTCTAAGAAAAGCCTATGCAGCACTATCCAAGTAAAAAAAATTCCCGGAGTGCCTTCTTAAATGGGGTTACCAGAAGATTCTTTGAAGGCCTATCCTCAGAAAGGGCCAATAATTATCAGATCAGTTGGAGTTCAACACTTTACACTTTTGCCGATCAGCTGTTTGGAAAGGCCAAGACCCTGTCATACACAGTAAATGCAGCCGAAAGCACACAGCTTTGTACACTACGAAGTGAATGTAAGCTGAGTTGTAGTAACCCAGCAGGGCCACTAAACAATGTACTGAGCTGTGTGCTTCCAGGTCCAATCATTTTGTTTGAGGGAATGTGGATCTGCCTAGCAGCTGATCGGCAGGGTGCCTTGGGGTTAGGCTATTAGCTATATCTCAGAAAATACTTTTCTAAACAGACAAGACAGAAATCACAGAAGTAAAATTACTAACTTGCACATGCTTGGATTGCAGGCATCCTATCAGGATCTCAACAAAGGGATCCAGCATTTCCAATGCATGCTCTTCAGAAGAGTTAACTTTGGATTTTCTCAAGCTCATGTGCAGAAGCTGGATCATAAGAACAAACACAAAAAATAGTCAGTAAATTTGATGCATTTGTCTAACAAAAACAAGTACAATTGTTTACTGTGTGGTTTAGTACTAACCTGAATACACAGGGGGTAATAGAGCGGGTGACACTAATTCTAATGCAGTTTACCATATAAAAATCAGTACAGCCTTTTGTTGTAATCGCTAGAAAAGAAAATATGAAAAGGTGCCTTTCTGCACAATGGAGGCTTTCTTTATGCTGTACTACCATTGCTTCTCCTGCCCCCTTTGGCCAATAACTTCACCCCTTTATAGATGTGCTGAGAAAGCGGGATGAATGTTGATAAAGCAGCATTACTGGAAGGGGCGGAGTTATCTGCTGGAGCAGGCAGGAGAGGAATTGCTGGTACAGCCTAAAGAACACCTCCTCTCCTCAGAAAGTCTAAGAGTGAGTGACGCTGCTGTCAGATTCCCTTTAAGTTGGCTTAAATAAACTTCCCTCAGAATGTTGCAGTATCAATGTATCATGAGGGCACTGTTTCTGTTTGGTTAATAACATTAATTTGTTTGGTCACAGAAGCATAAAATTAAAAGTATCAGATCTGTCTCAAATAGATAGTGACAGTGACTGAACAATACAGAATAATAAGTAGTTTTATGCTTACCGTAAAATCTCTTTCTCGGAGGATCCATTGGGGGACACAGACCATGGGTATATGCTTTTGCCGCTAGGAGGCGCTGACACTAGGCAAACAAAAAAAGGTCGGCTCCTCCCGGCAGGCTATACCCCGCCTACTGGCCCTGAGCTTATCATTTAAGTCTCAAAGCAATAGGAGGCAACCGGAAAAAAAAATTAAAAAAAAGAGAAAAACCAGCAAAAGTCTGAGAGAAGCAGCCAAAAGAAAAACCCCAAGTCACCTCTCGGACAGAACAAACTAAAAACGTTACCCAAACTATGGGTGGGCGCTGTCCCCCCCCAATGGATCCTCCAAGAAAGAGATTTTACGGTAAGCATAAAAAATCTACTTTTCTCGGTCGGAAACCATTGGGGGACACAGACCGTGGGACATACCAAAGCAGTCCCCGGGGTGGGGAGAAAAATACTCAACCCAAAATCAAGCAGAGGAGGATGCTACTGCCGCCTGTAACACCTTGCGGCCCAAACTAGCATCAGCCGATACAAAAGTATGCACTTGATCGAATTTGCGTACATATGCAAGGACGACCTGGTGGCCGCCTTACAGACTTGCAGGGCCGAAGCCCTATTACGGAGAGCCCAAGAAGCCCCAACAGAACGCGTGGAATGTGCAGTCACCCAAAAGCGTGGAACCTTGACCTTGCGGCGGTACAATTCCGAAATGGCCGAGAAAATCCATTGAGAAATGGTCACCTTGGAAGCCGGAAGACCCTTACGACTACCCTCAGGAATCACGAAAAAGGAGTCCCCCTGGCGGAAAGAGGAGGTGACCGAAAGGTAAATCCGGACTGCCCGGACCACATCAAAGGTGTAAAGAGAACGCTCCTTGGCATTGGAAGGAGAAGGGCAAAAGGAAGGAAGAACAAGCTCCTCGTTCACATGAAAGGAGGAAACTACCTTGGGTAGGAAGGAAGGAGGTGGGCGGAAAACCACCTTATCCTGATGAAGCACCAAAAGGGGGGAACGGCAGGAAAGTGACGCTAGTTCCGAGACCCTCCGGGTAGAAGGGATGGCAATGAGAAAAGCGACCTTCCACGAAAGAATACAAAGGGGGGCATCCCTAAGGGGCTCAAAAGGAGCCTCCCTCAAGGCTCCAAGCACCAGATTGAGGTTCCACGGAGGCGTGGGAGACCGAAAAGGAGGATCCATGCGGGCCACACCCTGCAAAAAGGTGCGGACATGGGAATTAGAAGCCAATTGCCGTTGGAAGAGGATAGAGAGAGCAGGCACCTGACCCTTAAGAGAACTTGGGGTCAAACGCTGATCCAGCCCCGCCTGAAGAAATGCAATAAGGCATGGAAGAGAAAAAATGACCGGAGAAAAATCTTTTGCCTCGCACCACCAAAAATAAGTTTTCCAGGTGTGGTGGTAAATCCTGGCCGAGGAAGGTTTGCGTGCCCGAAGTCCTAGTACGAATAACCCCCTCAGAAAACCTGCGGGCCTTCAATACCGCGGTTTCAACTGCCACGCCGTCAAATGCAGCGACAGTAAATTGGGATGGCAAAGGGGACCCTGAAAAAGAAGATCGGGACGAAGTGGTAGGCGCAGCGGCACGTCGTCTGCCAGACGAACTATGTCCGCGTACCACGCACGTCTGGGCCAGTCTGGGGCCACAAGAATGGCAGAGACACCCTCTGCCTTGAGTTTCCTCAAAACCCTGGGCAGGAGGGGAAGAGGCGGAAACAGATAAGGGAGTCTGAAGGACGACCAGAGCATCTGCCGCCAGGGCCAGGGGATCCCTCGATTTTGCTACAAAGAGGGGAACCTTCCTGTTGAGGCGAAATGCGAAGAGATCCACATCCGGGGTCCCCCAACGGTCGCAAATCTGTGAAAACACCTCCTGGTGGAGAGACCACTCCCCCGCCTGCCGAGGAGCGGCTGAGAAAGTCTGCTTCCCAATTGTCCACGCCCGGGATATGGATCGCCGACAGAGCAGGAACCCGAGCCTCGGCCCAGAGGAGAATCTTGCAGACCTCCTCCATCGCCGAGCGACTCCGGGTGCCGCCTTGGCGATTGATATATGCAACAGCCGTCGCATTGTCAGACTGAACCCGGACCGGTAGACCCTGAGGGAGATGTTCCCAATGGAGGAGGCAAAGGAAGATTGGATATTGATGGGGAGACTGGCTTCCCCAGGGGACCAGTGACCCTGGACCATCATGTCCCGAAAAACCCCTCCCCAACCCATAAGGCTCGCGTCGGTGGTGACGATCTGCCACTGGAGGGGAAAAAAAGACTTCCCCAGAAGAAGAAGGGGAGAGTGGAGCCACCAAAGAATCCTGCGATCAAGGGACAAAGGGGACTTGTCCCACCTGCTCATAATGGCCAGTTGGAGGGAACGATAATGAACTGGGGCCAAGGGGGACTGCTTCCATGGCAGCCACCATACGGCCCAGGACCATGCAGAAGCGAATCGGGACCAGGACTGGGCGACGCAGGCGGCGGACCCCTTTTGTCCAAGGGAAGACGGACCCGGGCTACTGCAGTGTCGAAAAGGAGCCCCAGAAAAATTAGGGACTGGGACGGGAGCAGATGTGACTTCTCCCAGTTGATGACCCAGCCGAAAGAGGACAGGGTGTGAAGTGTGATCTGAAGACTCTCTAAATTCTCGGAGAGGGAGCCTTGATTAAGAGGTCGTCCAGGTAGGGGAGGACGGAGATCCCCCGGCTGCGAAGGATGGCAATGACCGCCGCCATGACCTTGGTAAAGACCCTGGGAGCAGTGGCTAGACCAAACGGGAGCGCCTCAAACTGAAAACAAGCCTCCGGCACTGTGAAAGGAAGGAATCGCTGATGCGCTGGGAAGATCGGAATGTGGAGATAGGCGTCTCGGATATCCACTGAAGAAAGAAACTCGCCCTGGTCCATGGAGGCCACCACGGACCGGAGGGACTCCATCCGAAAATGACGGAGGCGCAGATGGCGATTGAGCAACTTGAGGTCCAGAATGGGACAGACCGAGCCCTCCTTTTTGGGAATGACAAAGAGGTTCGAATAGAACCCTGACCCGCGTTCCCCCGGTGGAACCGGCATTATCACTCCCTGGGAGAGGAAAGGAGAGAACGCAGAGCGGTCTGAAAAGTCGCCGCCAAGGAAGGGGACTGAGGAGGGCGGGATTGAAAGAAACTGTCTTGGGAGAGAAGAGAATTATATGCGGTAGCCTCCTGAAATAACATATCACACCCAGGCGTCCGGGACCTGAGACAGCCATATGTCCTGGAAAAGAGACAGCCGCCCTCCCACCCGAGCACACGACGCGGGTGGGGGCGCCCCTTCAGGAAGAGGAAGGCTTACGGGTACCCGATTTGGCAGCGAAGCCGCCAGATCGGTTGCCCGACTTCCATCATGGACGTGCCCTGAAAGAGGGTGCTCTACGAGGAGGAGGCTGCGCCTGCTTGGAGGGACGACTCTGAGCCGATGACCGAAAAGAAGTCGTCTTCCGGCGGGGCTCTGAGCGCCGAGACCTGTTCTGCAGAAGCAGAGAACTCTTACCTCCCGTAGCTTCAGAAATAATTTCATCCAACCGTTTTCCGAAGAGAAGGGTAGTTCCGTCAAAGACCTCTTCGACCCAGCGTCGGCGTCCCACGCTTTCAACCACATGGCGTGACGAATAGCAACCAAGTTGGCCGAGGAAAAGGCAGAGCAGCGAGTGGATTCCAGTGGCTGAACAAAGGAAATTGCCCGCTTGAGAGAGCTGGAGAGCCGCTTCTGCCAGTTCTTCCCTGGAAATTCCAGCAAGGGCCCCCTGGCGGAGCTGGGAATCCCAAACTGACACCGCCTTGGCCACCCAAGTGGAGGCAAAAGTGGGGAGTAATGAGGATGACCCAACAGCTTCGGATGCGGACTTCGCTCGATTTTCCATCTTGTCCGCCGGATCCTTAAGAGAAGCTGCATCCGCAAGGGGCAGCGTATTGGACTTGGACAGGCGGGAGACCGGCGGGTCAACCTTAGGCGGAACCGTCCACTTAGTGACTAGGTCCTGAGAGAAGAGAAAACATGTTTGCACCTTCTTGATTCCCTGAAAACGCCTCACAGGGTGTTTCCAGGCAGCATCCAGCACGGCGTCAAACTCTGCATGAGAGCTAAAACGCCTTGGGAGCACGCCGTGAACGGCGAAAGGAGACTTCTGGATCAGGATCCGAAGCTCCGGGGTCCTCCAAATGAAAGGAGGCTGACACTAGGCCGTCCACCACATCGGACCTTGTAGAATAATCCTCGTGATCCGAGGCGGAATCTGAGCCTTCGTCCACCGCTTCCCCCGAGGAACGGAAGTCAGCGGAGGCAGCCCTCGCCGGGGGAGAGGGAGACCTGGGATGAGATGACGGGGACCTAGAACGCCGACCCGGAGAACGACCCATAGAAGTTGGGGTACGCCCTAGGGCCGGGGAGGGGGAGCGAGACCGGCGAAACGAGGGGCCACCCTGGGGCGGTACCCACGCATTCCGCTGAAGCCTCAGGGGCTCCAGAAACGGATGGCGAAGAGAGTTTGGTGGAGCAGGCGGAACAGGAAGATTGAGTAGAACCCCCTGGTATTTTGGATGAGAGAGAGAGAGAGACAGAGACTAGGGGTCTCCAGAGGTTGCAAGTCCCATTAGGAATAATAAAAAGGAGTGCCCCTGTAATAGACACACCAGGTAAAGAGGCTGAGGGGAACAAACATACTCACCTAGCACCATACTCACCTGAAGATGTCTTCCACCTGAAGATATCTTCAGCCAGACTTATGGATGCCTGCATCACGTCATGCTGCTGCAGACCAGGACGAGCAGGGAAAATAAGGGGACCTGGACCAAACGGTACTACCCCAGGTGCTGGCCATTGGCAGGAAGGGGTTAACGGTGCATTTGTAAATTATGTCCCGTGCCCCATAGCCGCATATGGGGGAACAGGTAGCACCATGCTCCTCAACCCCCACCTAAAAACAGTGAAAAAATAAAAAGAAACTAAACAGTCCCTAACTATAAAATAAGAAAAAGAGAAGACCAGGTCTGGAGAACTCCAGACCTGTGTCTTGCCTCCTAGGACACTAAGCTAAAACTGATAAGCTCAGGGCCAGTAGGCGGGGTATAGCTTGCCGGGAGGAGCCGACCTTTTTTTGTTTGCCTTGTGTCAGGGCCTCCTAGCGGCAAGAGCATATACCCACGGTCTGTGTCCCCCAATGGTTTCTGACCGAGAAATAACACATTAGTATTTCTGAATCTATTCTGTGCCATAGTCAAATCTAAAACTTATATATTTCATATTTCTGACAGAAGGAATATAAGATCGGAATCTGTTCGGGAAGGCTTTCTGCGGATTGGGATGAGAAAAAAATGCTGATTGAAGTTATCAATAAATTGATATGCGGAAATCACATGCGGAAACTTCCCCTAGTAAATCTGAATCTTTACTGACATGCTTTGTCAATACAGACACCTAGCCAAAAGTATACCGGGGCGATCAAAACCTGTCCAAAGTAAAAATTGCTGAGTTGGCCATAGCAACCTCACTTCTTTCATTTTGTAACAAGGCCTCTGCCTAATGAAAGAAGCAATCTGATTGGTTGCTATGGGCAACTTTTCATTTGCACATGTTTTGATGAATCTCCCCCCCATAACCCTATTTATTGGGTTTAGTGTGGGTGAACAAGGTGATTGGCTTTAAGCCATATGGATCGCTGAATGACCACAAGTTACAAGGCAAAAGGGACAAAATTAGCAGACTCCAGGGAGGCATTGCAGAGGACCTTTAAGGCATAAAGTAGTTGGAAGGCATAAGGTCCTCTCTCACGGGTGTAGGAGGCGAGGCTCTGACGAAGATGTTTGGTCCATGCAGAGCAAGCCCTTCTGACCCAGGAAGAAGCCAAGGCCAGGCATAGGGCAGAAGCCACGGCCACGAAAGCAAAGACTTGGAAAAGGACTCGCACTACTTGTCTAATGGATCACTAGGGGAAGCACTGTTCAAACAGGGAAGGGTGTAAACTTAGAAAGACAAAAAGTGTATTTGGGGGGGGGGGGGGGGGGGGAGAGACGCTCCAGTTAATGATCACATCAGCATGAAAGTAGACCAAGGCAACGTCCTCTTAGAGGAGAGGACATGCACTGATCAGAGTGATGCCACAGCCTGGTGGCAGAGCCTTAAAGTCTTCATGGTCTGCAGGGCATCTGTGTCAATTGGAGGCCTCGCTTCGGGATTTCAAATGGGTATGGGTGACTGGCAGAGGGAAAAGCAGGTATAATAACACTTCGTTCCCTGGCACCCTAGAGGGGATTACGTCTAATGTGACAGTTTACGCTAAAGATCCCCTTGATAACCCAGAAGAGGAATAAATAAAATAAAAAATGCAGGAGACATGAGCAAATCATGTCTAATACAAACAATTGGCTAAACTGGTAAGCCTACTGTGAGTGGGGTGGAGGGTCACCTTCTAGCGGCAAGGGCCTATACCCAAGGTGCTCTGTCCTCCAGTGCAAGAAAGGTGGTTATGATATATCTATATATAGATAAAAAAAGGGGAGAATGCTATGAAAGCATGAATGTGCTCTCCTGCTACTCATATTACGATATGGAGACCCTCATTGAAGCTTTGGCGGCAAAGTTTAACATTCACATAAATATAGGTACTGAGATGCCCTAGATAATATAGATTACAGAGGATTAAGGTTATTTCTCTTAAAACACCATTTGTAGAACTACAAAATGCTGAATGTAGCCACTGAACAAGACTAGGGTGCATGTCCTTTGTCTACAGGGTGATCTTGTACTCGTTTATGCTAACATAGGCCAAACATCTTCTGTAAGAAATAGCAAGCATTTCATATTAAAACCAAAAGAGTAAATTGATCATTTAGATTTGTATCAATACCAAATAAAGACAAATATTAAAATGTTTAATAAAAAAGATTTAGTTGTGTACATTGTTACAGCTAACCTTTAGTCCAGTGTCTACAAGAATATGCATGTTAGTTTTGGTGCTAACAGCAGCTTTTACACCACCACGTGGAGGCGGCGGCTGAATTAAAAAACAGCTCTTTGGTTGAAGGCGAGGATCTGGTGGAGGCATTTCTGAGTTTTTATTCCTATAAGTAAAAGGTCAAAAGTATAGGTATAGAAAAATAATGTACATACAATATTCATATTACATCTACCAATGTGTATTGACTATAACCTTTAGCAATTGTCAACATATCTGGATGCAGGAATCAACTGTCTTAAATGATGTAAAGACCAGTTTAAAAAAAAAATGCTGTATATAACACTCAGAGCTGAAGACATTGGCCAATAGCTGATAGAGGGATACAGCAAAAATTACTTGTCTCTAAGCCGATGGCTGGGAAGCTATAAAATCATATTTTTCAAGATCAAGTGTCAAAGAGACTGATGAGCTGCAGCATGCATGCCTCCTCCACCACCCCTGTTTGGCTTCCAATAATGAGCCCTGTAAATAAATTATGCATGGCAGGGAGGGGCAGGGGAGTGAGAAGGCAAGCATGCCGCAGTTTGACAATACCTCCCTTAAAACTTCAACTCCGAGCATGAGATAATGGGAATCTGTAAGCTCTAACCCAGAACATATTAATACAAGTATGTCTTCAGAAATTGTAATTATAGATTAGCGAAGTTACAGTGATTCGATTCGTCATAACCGCGCGACTCGGCGGTTGCTGACTTTAGCCTGCATTAAATTAGTTCAGCTTCCAGGTGTTCCGGTGGGCTGGAAGAGGTGGATACAGTCCTTGGAGAGTCTCAGGACTGTATCCACCTTTTCCTGCCGACCGGAGCACCTGAAAGCTGAATAATTTATGCAGGCTGAAGTCAGCAACCGCCGAGCCGCGAAGTTTGTGACAAATCGAATCACTGTAACTTCGCTTATCTCTAATTGTAATTATTAAGAAAATCAGAGCTGCACTTTCAGTGGCCTGGAAAGGCCTGGATCCAAGATGTAGTCTGCAATGCGATACTGGTAGACAGAGGGACTTTGCTGCAGGACCCTGGAGCTTAACATAGCAATAGCAGAGAAAAGTCAGCAGAGTACACAAGGATATTTGTTTAGCCATGAAAATTAAATATGCAAGGCAAAAGGAAAAGCCCTGGGTAACTGTGGAGAGTGAGCCATCCATGTTGTGGGCAATGTACTGTCAGATATGAACCCAGGGAAGATAGATTTGTTCCAGCAGGCCAAAATTTCCATTTAAATGGGCAAGAGAGATATGGAGCCACATGGACTACCTGGGGAAGGCAGAGAAGAGAACAAACCAGGAATGTAGGCAGGAGTGCCTAGCCTGGCAAAAGCTGTCACAGACATAAAAAATAGTAGAGCGCCCTCTCAGATATATTTCCAGGACAGAATGGCAGCATGCAGGAGAACCAGCAGACCAAGGGGACAAAAGAAACATTTAAGGGTAGCCAAAAAAAAAAAAAAAAAAACACTGCTTGCCATAGAGGAGGAAAGGAGTAGAATGTACAGGAGTGAAGCACATTTCTTGCAGAACTGAGTCAATTACATATCAATGAAGAAGGAGACTACAGTGCAATACCACAAGGAGGCCTAATTGCTTAAACAACATGCTAAAATGTATTCCAGTAGGACTACCAGTGGACACATGTGGTCAGGATGAGACTGATCAAAAAATAGGAAAACCGTGAGAAAAGCCCATAGAAAAAAACTAATGTTTGGAAAAATTATGCTGAATCATCTACCCAAAGGAGAAGAATCGATAGTAGCTGAGTGAGTGATGCAGCTACCAGAACAAGTTGGACCTCTGTGTAGGAAACACAGATGAGGGGACCAAATGGCCCAGAGGACCTGAATTTAGGGATCTCTCTCAGTACAAATGAGCATAAAGAGACCTGCACCAGAGCAAGTGATGAGAGGGCCACACAGGAAACACACAGATGGCTGCAAAGAAGGGCCATATTATAAGTACTGGGGGAAGTTGCGTGGGCAGCAACTGACAATAAGCCAAATCAGAAGGATAGACACAGCCAGAGAAGAATAGTGTGCCATCCAGCTCAACAGAAAATAACTAGAGATGAGCGAACTTACAGTAAATTCGATTCGTCACGAACTTCTCGGCAGTTGATGACTTATCCTGCGTAAATTAGTTCAGCCTTCAGGTGCTCCGGTGGGCTCGAAAAGGTGGATACAGTCCTAGGAAAGAGTCTACTAGGACTGTATCCACCTTTTCCAGCCCACCGGAGCACCTGAAAGCTGAACTAATTTATGCAGGAAAAGTCATCAACTGCCGAGCCGAGAAGTTTGTAACGAATCAAATTTACTGTAAGTTGGCTCATCTCTAAAAATAACCTAGGGAGTAGGCCTGGGTCACAAATGGCATACCCAGATGGAATCAAACAGGGCCGATGGTATAGCAGCCTTGTAAATGAGAAAAACCTAGTGAGATTTTACACTTTTCATTACTAACATCTGATGTGATAGAAAACAGAACCATCTGAAAGAAGGCAAGCAGCACAAAAGAATGCTCATATCCTGGTAGTGTATGATGACACTTGAACGCAAATACTCCACTTCAGAAGAAAAAAACTAAGCTGGATGTATAGCAAAGAGGTAAAACATTATCAGAAGGGACGAACCATACAGCACATCTGCTACCTGTGAGCCATGAGGGCTGGTCATAAGCAGAGAAGCAGAAGCTGCCTGATAAAACAATTACATATAAAATATGGAACATATAAAATATGAAACAGGTACAACAAAGAGGGCACCTTTGGAAAAAAGGGAAATATAGCTATTGGATTAACATTTTAAGTATTACATATAGGAGAGAAATGTCTCCTCTATATAGCACAAGTACAAACCTATGGAAAAGGTGTATATGGCTATTAGAGTAGCACATTAAGGATTTAATATAGAGAATGTCAGAGAAGCATACCAACAACATAACTCTGACTGCGAAAGCATCAATCATGGGTAACCCAGCAGTGGAAGGAAACAGGCAGAGCACTGACTGGTTTGTATGTATTCTCATAGGGGATACAGGCACCTCTTCTTCTGACCAGGTACTCCTACCAAGGTCAATTATTTAATGAGGCAAAGAGGTTACTCCTATAAGAGGGGAGAAATGTGTAGAATAAGCAGTGGTTAGCACTGTTGTCCAGGGTTTAAATCCCACCAAAGACAACATATGCAAGGAGTTTGTATGTTCTGCCGGAGTACCTATGGGACAATATCAGGATAGGCAAATAGGATTCAATACGAACATCAGAAAAGGCTAGGAACAGCTGCGTAGAGAAAGGACATTGAAGGCACTTTCAGCTAATCACAGCTCCAGGCAAAGCAAGGGTCATAGAGCTTAAAATATTTGGGTACAGCTGCAATGGCCATAAGAGACCACAGAGCTGTAAATGCTCTATTAGGGCAGGCACCCAAACACAGCTTCAATGGGCAAGAAGCATGAGTAAACCTGAATACTTACCCACACAAACATAGGGCTGGTGGAGTAATATGTCTCTAAGAGCATGCAGGGTCACTCCCTTTGGTAACCTTGCACTCATAGTGAGATACAGGCACTTCAAGACTGCTATGGCATGAAAAGGGGGTTGGCCGACCACCTGGTTTCCTACTCCTATCATGCTCAGATGGAACACATCTAGTGTGGCAACAGACGCAGACGACCTGACCAAATATGGTCAGAGGATAAAACTCATCACTTTAAAAATAAATAAATAAAACTAAACTAAAAATAAATTTAGCAGACCTGAAGAGCAGTAGTAGCAGTAGAACAGTAGCCTGCCTCCTATAGACAAGCTAAAAACTGATTAACTCAGTGTCTGCAGGATAGGCATAGCCTTTGCAGGAGGCTTTAATGCTTTCTTGCTTTAGAGAAAAAAAAAATGGCACCAATGGCACCAGCCTATACCTGCAATCTTTTGTATCCCTCAATGATAAGAGCGAGAAACATACATGTAGGCAATATTCCACACTTTTTGAAAAGCAGAACAGTATTACGAAATGACATTCATGTATATACTATAAATATGTGCCATGTGAGAGGTGTCATGGGCAAAAAACTAAACAAAAAAACTCTTGCCAACCAAGAAATTTGAAACATACAGACA
This sequence comes from Hyla sarda, assembly GCF_029499605.1. Lineage (NCBI taxonomy): Eukaryota > Metazoa > Chordata > Amphibia > Anura > Hylidae > Hyla > Hyla sarda. Next base: position 296,284,010 of record NC_079192.1, read on the forward strand.
TGGACAAAAATGATCACTAAGCTGTGTGGTGTCTCAATAAATGACTTACTTTTCTTTATCAGTCAATAAAGGAAGGTTTTCACTTATGAGACCATAACTAAGCAGAAGGATAGACTGTGCAGTCATGTCTTTATTGGCTATTAGGCCAAAAACAATTCTGCGGAAAGCTTCATGCACTTTACGAGCCAGTTTTAAGCTTGTGGTCTTCTCTAAAACCTACACATTAAGAACAATTAAAAAAAAAGTTAGGGAGATCAAGAAATAAAGATATCTCCACTGTATACAGAATTCAGTTGTATTATCTCCATGTATCTTACCTCTTTTAAGGGAAGGATCAATTTTATAACATGCTCTTTTCCAATAAACTGTGCAAGAAGTTCATACGAGTCATAGCTCTTGCTGCTTCGGGCTTCCATCACTTTAGAGACTATTCCTTTTACTTCCTTTTCCTCCGCAATGTCCCCAAACAGTTCATGGTTAAAAATCTTTATACAACAGAAATGCAAATATTAAATAAGGAACAAATCTCTCTCTTTTTTTTAAAGGTGAATAGCTATTTATAGTGATTGCACTGGGCTGTTATCCTATGAGGGTGGACCTGTAGGGAATATCCCTTACAACCTACACAGATAAAGAAAACTCTGAAATCCATGAGCGTTCAAATCTATTACCTGAATAAGAGATTCCATGCAACCATCCAAGTCTCCACTCTTTAGCCTGGAAACAAGGCCTTTTAGCAGAAGATTTACTGTAAACGTCAACACATGAACCTACACGTATGCAAAAGGGGAAGCAAATATCAGTAACCATACAATTCATAAATGCTTGAAATTTTTTTTATAATATATATATATATATATATATATATATATATATATATATACACACACACACACACACACATATTCATACATACACACATTTTTTTTTTAAAATTATAAATATTGAATTTTAGTGTAACACCACCTAAATGTCATCGATAACTAACAGGACTTACCTGGTATCCTTTAACTAAGACTGTCTGCATCTCTTTTAATACATAGTGCAGATAACATGGCCCAAGGGTTTCTATGATCTTGATCAGAGTGTTTCTTGCAATGTCACGAATTTCCTGTGCTCTGTTTCGCAGAAGAACACACACCTTTAACAGGATGCTGAAAAAATGTACAAATGAAAAACAGAGTTATTGAAAGTATTAGAAAAAAAAAATGCTATATCAGCCCACTACATTGGTCTACAGCAAGATATTTTGTATCCCTTCAAGATATACCCTAGAGAAGGGGGGGGGGGGGGGGGGGGAGACAGGTTTTAAGTTTTACCAAGGGTAGTGAAGTACACTCCACCTATCTTTCCCTCACTGCTAAGATTTTTTTAAATCGGGGATTGGACTGTTTAGTTTGGCATGTTGCTGGTGGAAGCATTCATATAAACAATCCCACAGATGCTTGATCAGTCACATTGTCACAGTCCTTTCCATATAGATAGCTTTAGAGCAGCAAGGTGGGTGGAGAATGCTACCAATGTTAAAAAAAAAATAGTAGGTTTTGAGATCGGACTATTTCTTCTTTTTAATACCTGGGTAAGTGGGCTTCCATCATTTCTTGTGGAAGTGTCTGCATCAATTTGACTACAGCAAATGCTATTGGGACACGAACAACTTCCTCTTCATTAACTACTTTGCTTTTCACCAATTTGTGCTCTTCCTCCCTTTTAACCTGTAAGAGTAAAGTTAATATTTTAATACAATTAAAAAACATTTGGATCATTTTTCATATTTACACATTAATAACCCAACATGGCCACTTCACAACATATGGAACAGTGTGCTTCTGCCTCTGTTCACTGTGTTTGCGGGTTCCGCGGCTTTGGCTAACAGATGACTGGCAGTGGTGCCAGGTGTAGGACACCCACTGCTCAGATATTGATTGCCTATTCTGAGGAGCTGGTCTACCTATATAAGTCTCTTTTTCATCCTTTGTATTAAGCTAATTTAATTTAAGTTAACTAACTACATGTCACTGTTATAATGAGAATTTCGGTAGCCATGTTTGAACCCCTTAATGTTTGTTGGAAAAAACACATTAGGACTAATTGTTGTTGTGGGAATTTGGTGAGGTTGGCAGCTTGGGGGGTTCATCTGAGCTCATTTGATGACTTTATACCTCTTTGGGTGCACTTGTCTGACTGTTGTACTTTGTTTTGGCATTGTAATCGATTGAATTTGTCATTTGTACATATTTTTCTGAGGACCTTTTGTGATTATATCCATTTTCAAGACCCATCTTATCAGAGAATAGAGTTTTTAGCTCTGTGATGATACTGATCACTGAGTTGTATGGGAAAACAGAAACTGATAAAGGTGAATCATTTGAACTCTACCTTATCCTACACACATCTTACAGGATTTTACACATCAAAAAACAAAACACCAACCTTTGCATCAACACACTTCTGCAGCTTTGGTATTATGTTATTTGTCACTGTCTCTTGAATATGACTGATAAGTGATGCCAGTTGTTCTTTGTTTTTTGGAAGAGAGTTAAAGATCTGCTTGTTTTTGGGACTGTCGCCTTGCTTTTTACAAGGAGTCTCCTCATTATCCTTATTGGTGGGAGTCCCACTCTCAGTGTCCATCTGCTCTTCCTCCTCTTCATGCTCTAACTCCATTAACTCATCCTCCATATTGTTCTCTGAATCTTTTATACCTTAAAATAACCAACAAAGCAGCACCATAATATCAAGTACCAGTAGGCAAATACATCTCTAGTTAACGTTGAACTAATTTATAGACTAAATTTTCTAAGAAATGTACAATGCTTACCAGCTTTACTGTCTTCCGTCTCAGCTGCTTGAAGTTGCTTCTCCATTGTTACATAATCAAAGTGAAAAGCATCAAGCACAGTCACCAGTAAGCTACAAGGAGGACACAAGTGATAAAATCAAACTTTTTCCTACAGATATCATTTTTAGGCACTAAATGGTGCTTCTAGATCTCCTGAACAACATTTAAAGCGCAACTGTCATGAAGTTTGGGGCATATAACCTAATCATAGTCTGTGTATTGTGTGTAGACTATTAATCCAGCATTACTTTTACCTTCTTTATTCCAGTTGTAATTACCACAAAAAACACTTTTCTTTGCAGTCACTGACCATCGGATAGGCGTGGCCAGGGGTTCGCTATGCCCTCCTGTCACCACGCCTATCCCCTATACCTCAGCGCTGGGACTTCTGTGTGATTGACAAAGGTCCTAGCGCATGCGCCCCCTTTGATTTTTATGTGTGCACCGACCGACAGAAATTTACAGAGCAAGCGCTGGCTCCCCCGGCCAGCACTCGGCTCCTGCTGTCTGACATCACCGCCGGTACAATGGTAGAGGCAGGATGCTCTCTGCCTTTAGTGAATGTAGGCACACACAAAGAAGAGAACAGGCACTGTTATCGCTCCCCCACCAAGCGCCCGCTCCCACGGTTTCACATCTCCGTGTGTCTGTGCAAATGCTAGAGAGCTGTACCGGCGGCGATGTCACACAGCAGGAGCAAGTGCTGGACGGGGGAGCCAGCGCTTGCTGAGTAAATTCCTGTAGGTCGGCGCACACATAAAAATCAAAGGGGGCGCATGCGCTGGGACCTGTGTGTCAATCACACAGCAGTACCAGCACTGATGTATAGAGGATAAGCGTGGCAGCAGGAGGGCATAGCGAACCCCTGGCCACGCCTATCTGACTGTCCGTGACTGCAAAGAAAAGTGTTTTTTGTGGTAATTACAACTGGAATAAAGAAGGTAAAAGTAATGCTGGATTAATAGTCTACACACAATACACAGACTATAGTTAGTTTATATGCACCGAACTTCATGACAGTTGCGTTTTAAGCATTGCTGCCAAGCTCTTTGAGCATTTATGATCAACTTATACATTCCATTATTTACAGTATCAAGACAGTGGTCTTTTAACTGTTCTTCAGGACAATTACCATATTTTTTTTTTACTAGAAGATCAACTTTGTAGAAAGAAAACAAACTGTACTAGAAGACTCACTTTCCAGCAAACAAAAAAAAAGTTCTTGCGTCATATAGTCTGCAGTAAAGAGAAACTAGCAATATACATAGTTCACAAGGTTGAAAAAAGACCAGAGTCCAGCAAGTCCAACCTATATCCCTAATGACTCCCTACTGAATTGATCCAGGGAAAGGCAGAAAACACTCATACTAGAGGTAAAAATTCCTCCCCGACTCCAAATATGGCATTCAGAATAAATCCCTGGATCAACGTTCTGTCCCTATAAATCTAGTATACATAGACGGCAATGCTATTACTCTCCAAAAATGCATCCAGACCTCTTTTGAACTCTTTTGCAGAATTCCCCATGACCACCTCCTCCGGGAGAGAATTCCACAGTCTCACTGCTCTTACAGTAAAGAACCCTTGTCTGTGCTGGTGTAGAAACCTTCTTTCTTCTAGACACAGAGGATGCCTCCTTGTTATAGATACAGTTCTGGGTATAAATAGATCATGGGAGAGATCTCTGTACGGTCCCCTGATATATTTATACATAGTTATTAGGTCTCCTCTAAGCCTTCTTTTTTTCTAAACTAAATAACCCTAATTCTGATAGTCTTTCTGGGTACTGTAGTCCTCCCATTCCCCGTATTACTCTGGTTGCCCGTCTTTGAACCCTCTCCAGCTCCACTATATCTTTCTTGTAAACTGGTGCCCAGTACTGTACACAGTATTCTATGTGTGGTCTGACTAGTGATTTGTACAGCAGAATTATTCCCTTGTCGTGGGCATCTATGCCCCTATTGATGCACCCCATGATTTTATTAGCCTTGGCAGCAGCTGCCTGACACTGGTCACTACAGCTAAACTTACTGTTAACTAAGACTCCCAAGTCCTTTGCCACATAAGCCATCCCAAGTGTGCTCCCATTTAATACATAATCCCAGCCCGGATTTTTCTTCCCCATGTGCATTACCTTACATTTATCAGTGTTGAACCTCATGTGCCACTTCCCAGCCCAAACCTCCAACCTATTCAGTTCCATTTGTAACAGTGCACTGTCCTCTACTGTCTAGATGACTTTACAGAGTTTAGTATAATTTGAAAATATTGCTACTTTACTATTCAACCCCTCCACAAGGTCATTGATAAATATATTAAATTGAATAGGACCTAAGACTGACCCCTGTGGTACCCTACTAGTAACAGCCACCCAATCAGAATAAGTACCATTAATATCCACCCTCTGTTTCCTATCACTGAGCCAGTTACTTACCCACTTACACACATTCTCCCCCAGCCCCTTCCTTCTAATTTTATGTACCAATCTTTCATGTGGCACCGTATCAAATGCTTTGGAAAAATCCAGATATACGACATCCAGTGATTGCCCCTGGTCCAGTCTGGAGCTCACCTCTTTAAAAGCTGATCAGTTTAGTTTGACAGGACCGATCCCTCATAAAGCCATGGGGTCATACTCCAAAACAGCATCTCTTAGTAAACCCTCAAACAATTTACATACAACGGAGGTTAAACTAACAGGCATATAATTCTCAGGGTCACCTTTTGACCCCTTTTTAAATATTGGCACCATATTTGCTATGCGCCAGTCCTGGGGAACCTTCCCTGTCACTATAGAGTCCTTAAATATAAAAAATTGGGGTCTGTCTATTACATTACTTACAATACCATCTGGACCTGGCGATTTGTCTATTTAGATTTTTGTATGCGGCACTGTACTTCTTCCTGGGTTAGACAGTGTCAGATCTGACCACCACCAAAGGCCATAATTCAAACTACCTCATACTAATATCATGTAAAACCGGCCTTGAATAGCTAAAAATGTGGTGTCCCAGTACCGCATTCTATACGGTACTTGTTTATTTATGGGTCCCCATAGCCAGAGTCCCTAGGACTTAGGGATCCCTCTTAGCCAGTCTACCCCTAGTCGCCTCTATTCTAGTGTATGAATCTCTAATTTATGCATAGGTTAATGTAAATAGGATAGTATATGTAAATAAATGGTTAATTACTTGTTTCCATGGCGTCGCAGGGCCTTCGGGTCATGTGATGCGTTCCAAGCCTCACTATGGTATTTCTAGCCTCGTTTTGGTTTTATTATGTGTATAGCAAGTCAGATGATCACCCAGAAGCCTGTGTGACGGTGAGTGACAGCTGGCCTTGGACCTATCAAATTAGGCTCCGCCCCCTGTCCATATAAGGGACGCGGCAGCCCTTTTAGTTCTCTTTGTTCCTGGGTTGCTAAGCGAGCAACATCTCTCTATAGAACCTGCGCTCCTAAAAAAACGTGAGTTAGGCCCAAGCCTCACATCAACGGCCGATCCTTAGCAAATATAGAGTGTATCAATCCCAAAACATTCTGCGGATCCACCGGACCTAATCTACCCCTAAATCCGGACGGATCCACGCACCCATTGCTTTGATTCTATTAACCTGCAAAAGACGCAAGGTCCGCAGCAACTGTCAGTCATTGAAATCTATAGAAGTGTATTGCAGAGACTGTTACTGTATTCTGAATGTACTGCAAGTTCAAGAGTAAAGCTTACTTCAGTTAACTCCAGTGTGGACCTTCAGTCATTATTTGCATGCGCCTGTCGTTTCTGGGAAGGGCGGCGATAGACCTAAGCTATACCTCAGTAATACCAGCCCTCACCCTGGCGTCACGAGTGACAGTGTTAATATTAACCCCTCATATACAGATACCATAGCACCACCATACACCCCCCCCCCCAAGGGCTACCACAAATATAAAGAGACAATAGACAACATGAATCAATGCAGTTTGTTTCAGCGGTCAGAAGATGTCAGCACTAAACTTAAAGGGATTTTCCAGACAAAAATGATTGATGGCCTATGCTCAGTATTGGCTGTCAACTGCAGTGAAGTGCAGACACTAGACACCCCTGTCAATCAGCTGTTTAGGGGGCTGCCATGGCTGGATCTGTGCAGTGACTAGATTCTGAAGCAGTTGGCTCTGTTTACCACATAGTGCAAGTTTTATAGAAATTACTCTAAAGAAAAAAGAAAACTAAATACAATACCTGACTCCCAGTTTTTGATTGATCTGTCCCATTTGGAGCACATGAATAAAGTGTTTTAACTGATACATGTATGCAGACCAGGATAAGTGTTTACACACAGAGCCTATCATTTCCACTGAAGCATTGACCATATGTTCATACTGAAAAACAATAGAGACAGGATTATATAACTAGTATGGGAGATTACAATAGGTACAAATGGAGAGGTGCTGTGGTCATACACTTTGAAAAGAAATGGACACTGAGTTGTCCTCATCAGCTACTGTATTATCTGCCTCCAGATCTATATAGTAGGGGTAAACTTTCACTTAACCTCCCTGTGATAAGGAGGAGACACACAGACATTGACAAAATATGCCAATTTCTGTAAGATGTCACTTTCTTAAAGGGAAGGCAGACATTGTATTAAATTGCGTTTTTTTGAACGTTGGCACCTTTTTCAGAAAGGTGCACATGGTAAATATCTTCCACTGCAATGGCAATATTGATTCACTGCATTTCACAGTCAGTTTTGCAGAAAGTGTCTATTTTGAAATTGGCGAAACATTTTTTGCCAAATTACAGCCTCCAAAAAAACGTCAGGAAGGCAATGACACATTTCCCCATCTGTTACTACGTACCTTATGCATTTTCTCATCAAATATAGTGCTGGTTGCATACGGCATTATGTAACTCTGCAGGGATTTGGAGGACAACACTACATTTCCTTCACTTAAATTTTTTGCTAGTTTTCTCAATGCTCGTGCTCTCCTGTGGATCTACAAAAAGAGGAAAAAAAAACAATACTAATAAGTTTAAAGATTTGCCAAACAGCAGTGAAAATTGACTGCAAAAAAATTAAAACAAAAAAAATTAATAAAGAATTTACACAGTACAGATACCTGGATATGTTTCATATTCTCAAAGAAATCCATTTCAGGATCATTGTAATCTGTCAATTGAACAAAGTCAGAGAATTCTGGATGCTCAGGAAACGTTCGGATCAAATTTGACAGCAATGTAGTATAATCTTGTTGAACAGTCTGGTAAAAGACAAAGATCATCCATATCACATACACAACACCTTAGTCAATAGCTCTTTTAAGACACAGCACAAAAAACATTCACCACCATTCTACCTAAATCTCCTACTAAAAAAATAGACATACAAGCTCCTTGAAAATCAGAGACTTGGAGAGCCAACAGATGTAGGTTTAAATATGTATTTTATTTTATAAAGGCTGAAGGGAAATATCACTAAGGCTGGGTTCACACTACGGTTTGTAATTACGGTTCCCGTAAACGGCTGGGAGGAGGGGTGGGCGGGGCTTAATCGCGGCGCCCGCACTCAGCCGTATAGGGGAACCGTAGTTAATGTATGTCTATGAGCCGACGGGAGTGAACTGCAGCCTCAGGTCGGCTGCTTCTTCGGCCGTATGCAGTTTGACAAACCATAGTGTGAACCCAGCCTAACACTGATCAATACTTCGTTTAAATGAGCTAAACTAGTTTAAAGGAATCTGTCACACAAGGTAGAGCAACATAATTTGCTGGTATCTGTTATTAGCGACAGCAACATTTTCATGCTATGATATCTTTATAAATTTATAAACCCCACCTGAAAAACTGTACAAATGAAAATTAACATTGAGCTAATTTCAACTTCCTCCCATTGTGATTTGATATAGATTCCATCACCAGGTCTTTTACACCTGTTAGACTAAAGAAAATTGTCTTTTTGATTCCACTATGGTACAGTATATCCACTGGGATGTTTATGTGGTGTAGTCTTGATTACTTCCTTTTGTTCTGATAGTGTACTCTTCAAGCATTCCAACCTAGAGTTTTCTAGAACCCTTTCTCATCCAATATAATTTTAGTAATCTCATTTCGGCTGTATTGCTGGAGATTGTGGGGACAAAATGGCTGCAGACTGTGTGCTTTGTTTAGTCTTTCCATTATGTGAACGTGTTTGGCTTTTTTATTGGCTATCTGAAATGGCACCAGAATGTCAGCTGGACCATGTTCCCCTGTTTTCTGCAAAGGTATACGTGCATAACTGAGTGGTCTATGCCTTCTATAGGCTATGCTACCATATATACTCGAGTATAAGCAGAGTTTTTCAGCACGATTTTACGTGCTGAAAACGTCCCCCTCAGCTTATACTCGAGTGAACTCCGCCTGTCAATCCCTTCATCAGTGGACTTCAACCTGCGGACCTCCAGATGTTGCAAATCTACAACTCCCAGCAAGCCCGGACAGCCATCGGCTGTCCGGGCATGCTGGGTGTTGTAGTTTTGAAACCTCTGGAGGTCTGGAGGTTGAAGACCCCTGTGGCCTTCGTCATCATCCAGCCCCCCCCCCACCCCCTTTTGTTTTGTACTCACCTCCCCTCGGCGGGACACTAGGGTCAGCTGGTCCGGGCCATCTATGCTGCAGGGACCGTCCGGTGGGGATGGTTAGTCCTTGCGGGCTGTCCATTTTCACCGGGGGGGGGGGGGTGCCTCTTCTCCACGCTTCTGGCCCGGAGTAGTGACGTTGCCTTAACGACGACACACAGGGATGTTGCTCAACGTCCCTGTGAATCGTCGTAAAGGCAACGTCACTACTCCGGGGCCGAAGCGCGGAGAAGAGGCACCCCCTGGTGAAAATGGACAGCCCGCAACGACTAACCATCCCCACCGGACGGTCCCTGCAGCATAGATGGCCCAGACAAGCTCACCCTAACGTCCCGCCAAGGGGGGGGTGAGTAGAAAACAAGGGGGGGGGGGCTGGATGATGACGAAGGCCGAAGTACCCGTAACAGCAATATGGTATGATACTGTTATTACGAACTCTATACTGTTAGGTATTATAGGGACACACCCCTAGTTGCCAATGTATTTATACAATTCTAGAAGCAATAACAAAGGAACGACACAGGGGTCTAAAAAAAAAAAAAAATTCTAAAATTATCTAATCAAGAACACATGTATTTACTGAAATACTGTATGTTTATTGAAATAAACATTATTATATAATAACATGTATACTTCATTTTCCATAATATTGCAACAACTTACCTCAACTTTACTTTTTAGGCCAGTCTTTAAGCTCTCAAGCAAAATGCGCAGAATGATCTCCCGGAAATCTTCCTCTCTGTGCTTTACTGCTACCAGCTGCTTCATAACACTGGTAAGGAAAAGTCCTGCGTTGTCACTCAAAGACATATCACCAAGCTGAAACATACAATATTTTACAGCATTATGATTGGAAATTCAATATGAAAAGTAGATTTTTTTTTTTTTTTTTATACTTCCTGTAAAATCTCTTTCTCTGAGGATCCATTAAGGGACACAGGAACCGTGGGTATATCTTGCTGACACTAGGCCCCTCCTGGCAGGATATACCCCACCCACTGACTCTGAGCTAATCAGTTTAGACCCAAAGCAGTAGGAGGAAACCGACAAATTACTACAGAGTCCGAAGAAGACTCAGACAAAAAATCCACCGAACAAACCCACAGACAGGAAATCAACTCTCAAGTCAACAAACTAATAACCAACGGGTGGGTGCTGTGTCCCCCAATGGATTCTCTGAGAAAGAGATTTTACAGTAAGTATAAAAAAATCAACTTTTCTCGTTCAGCTCCATTGGGGGACACAGGAACTGTGGGATGTACCAAAGCAGTCCCTGGGGTGGGAAAGCAGAACCCAGCCAGAGAATCAGGTGGATGGCAACACCACCGCCACCTGCAACTCTTTACGCCCAAAACCGGCGTCCGATGCACGGATGACCAAGTAGCCACCTTACACACCTGCAGGGCTGAAGCCCTGTTGAAGACCACCCAGGAGACCCCAGCAGAGCAGGTGGAGTGTACCGTAATCCGGAAAGGGGGGGCCTTCCTGTTAGAACGATAGGCCCCTGATATGGCAGACTGGATCCACCAGGATATGGTTGCCTTAGAAGCTGGAAGCCCCTTGCACTGGCCTTCAGGAATGATGAACAGCAAATCAGAGTGCAGAAAAGAAGAGGTGGCCGAGAGATAAACACGCAGAGCTCTGACCACATCCAAAGCACAGCTTTGTCCTGTGAATGACAAGAAAGGGGGGGGGTCAGCAGGAGAGAGCCGCCAATTCAGACACCTGCCGGATGGGGGTCACAGCAATGAGAAAAGACACCTTCCAAGAAAGGAAGTGGAGAGAGATCTCCTGAAGGGGTTCAAATGGGGCGCCTGGCAAAGCACTGAGAACCAAATTTAGGTCCCAGGGCGACCTGTAAGGAGGAGCCTCGTGTGCCACACCCTGAAGGAAGGTGCAACCATGAGGATCAGAAGCCAGGGGGCGCTGAAAAAGAATGGAAACCTGCCGACACCTGCCCCTTGAGGGAACTAAGCGCTAAATGCGTTTCCAGCCCCGACTGCAGAAAGGAAAGCAGGTTTGGCAAGGAAAAAAACAACAGGAGACAGGGAGCGGGCCTCGCACCCCAGAAAATAGGCATGCCAGGTCCTGTTGTAAATCCTGGCAGAGAATGGTTTACGTGCCTGAAGCATGGTGCGTATGACCCGGAGAGAGAAACCGCAAGCCCTCAGTACCGCAGTTTCAACAGCCACACCGTCAATTGCAGCGGAAGTGAATTGAGGTGGCAGAGATGACCATGAAAGAGAAGGTCTGGCCGATCCGGGAGCCGCATGGGAACATCGGCCATGAGACGAACAACGTCGGCAAACCACAGGCGCCGGGACCAATCCGGCGCCACCTGAATTGCTGAGACGCCTTCTGCCTTGAGCTTCCTCACTACCCTGGGCAGGAGGGGAGGCGGAGGGAAGAGGTAAGGGAGGGCGAACTGTGACCAGGGAACGACCAACGCGTCCACAGCCAGAGGATCGCAGGATTTTGCCAAGAAGGCATGAACCTGCTCATTTAGGCAGCACGCAAAGAGGTCCACGTCCGGGTTCCCCCAACATTCGCAAATTTCTGCGAAGACTACTCCCCGGGGTCAGGTGAGTTGCGACTCAGAAAGTCCGCCTCCAAATTATCAACCCCGGAATGTGGATCGCCGATATGGAGGGAACTTGGCGTTCCGCCGAGACAAGAATCCTTGTCACCTCCGCCATTGCCATAAGGCTGTGAGATGGTCACCGGATCTGGGCGGTGCAATAGGCGGATCCCGGAGAGAAGAACACTCGGCTTGTCCGGTGGAAGCAGAACCAGAGCCTTTTCGGTGTCGAAGCGAAGTCCCAGGAAGACCAGAGAATGGGAGGGAGAGAGGTTGGATTTCTCCCAGTTGATCACTCACACAAAACTGGTCAGGGTCTGAAGAGTGATGTGGAGACTCTCCTGATCTTGTGCAAAGGACTGAGCTTTGATCAACAGGTCATCCAGATAAAGGAGCACCAATATTCCCCGAGAGCAGAGGATGGCGATCACCACTGCCAGGACTTTGGTGAAGACTATGGGGGGCACGGCCAGCCCGAAGGGCAGGGACACAAACTGAAGATAACCTGCTGGAACGGCAAACCGCAGAAACAGTTGGTGTGCCGGAAAATAGGAATGTGGAGGTAGGCATCCCATATGTCCACCGAAGTCTGGAATTCGCCCTGGTCCGTGGATGCAACAGAACAGAGAGTTTCCATTCGGTAGTGCCGCATGTACAAGTGCTGATTGAGGAGCTTCAGATCGAGAATCGGACAGACCGTTCCAACTTTTTTGGGAACAATGAACAGATTCGAATAGAAGCCCAAAAAACACTCCTGGGGCAGAACTGGCACAATGACCCCCTGCGCAAGGAGGGTGTGGAGTGCAGACTGAAAAGCCGCAGCGAGGGCGGGAGAGTGGGGAGGCCGGGACCAGAAAAAAAAAAAAATTCGATTCGGTAGCAGTCTGAAACAACGTCCCAAACTCAAGAATCCTGGACCTGCGCCAACCAAACGTCCCGAAAGAGGGATAGGCGACCACCCACCTGAGAGGAAGGCTCTGGTGGGGGCACTCCTTCAGACGGAGGTAGGCTTGCCAGTACCTGGCTTGGCGGCAAAACGGCCAGAACGGCTGTCCTGCTTCCAGGAGGGGCGCGCTTTGAATGTAGGAGCCTTCTGAGATTGCGAAGGCGCTGGTTTGTCTTGGCGGCCTGAGCCAAAGGACCGAAAAGGAAACGAAGAGGACTTGCAGCGAGAAGTGTTGTGACGCACCTTATTCTGAGGAAGCAGAGAGTTCTTACTGCCTGTAGCCTCGGAGATGATTTCATCCAGGCGTTTGCCAAAAAAGGCGGCCGCCAGTAAAGGGCATCTCGGTGAGAGATTTCTTGGAGGCCGCGTCAGCATTCCAGGCCTGCAACCACATAGGGCGGCAGATAGCCACCAAGTTGCCAGAAGCAAAGGCCGCACAGCGTGCAGACTCCAAAGACGCTGAGCATAGATAATCACCAGCATTGGAGATCTGTAGGGCTAGATCAGCCAGATCATCTGGAAGAGCCTCGGATAAAACGCCTTGGCGAAGTTGAGAGGCCCAGGCTGACAAGGCTTTTGATACCCAAGTTGCGGCGAACGCTGGAAGCAAGGATGAGCTGACTGCTTAAAAAATGTGAATTTTGCTAAATTCACAATTCGTTTGTCCACGGGGTCCTTGAAGGAAGCCACATTAGTCACAGGAAGAGTGGTGGATTTGGATAAGCAAGAGACTGGAGGGTCCACTGTAGGTGGGGCAGTCCATTTGGAGACCAGGTCCTGGGCAAATGGGAACATAGCCCACTGCCATTTACACCCTTGGAAGCGTTTTTGCGGGTGCTTCCAGGCAGTCTTCAGCAGGTCATCAAACTCTGCATGAGTATTGAAGACCTTGGGAGAGCAGCGAGTGTGGCGGAAGGAAACTTCCAGAGCTGGATTCGAAGTTCCAGGGTCCTGTAGGTGAAAGGCCAACACCAAACTGTCCAACATGGATGACAGCTCTTTGGAATCAGAGTGCGGATCCGAATCTGTGTCCACCAGTTCCCCAGGAGACTGGGAACGGGCAGTGGAGGCTCTAGATCTATTTGACATAGATCTGGAATGGAGGGTCGGTGATCGTGAGCGGCCCCAAGGGAGCCTGGTAGATGGGGATAGGGAGGAAGAGCAGCATGGAGACATCCCATCGGGTTAGGAGTCAGAGTAAATGACCCTGGGGCGCTTGTGAGAGCGTCGGTGGCAAGCGGAGACTGAACGATCCTCCCGGAAGTGAGGATGCAAGGAGGAATGCTTAAGGCAGTAGCCACCTCCCGGGAAACTTGCACCAGATGAGCAACCATCTGGGAGAGTGAGGACGCCCAAACCTGGGGAGGGTCAGTGACCACACATTCCAGAGAGCCATCCTGGGCGGAAGAAACAGGAGGGCTGGGACGTGAAGCGGAGCAGGCAGAAAAGCTGGACTCAGCCAAACCACCTGGCATTTTAGTTTTACAGCCTGTGCAAGAATAGTAAGTGACTAGTGCCTGTCTGGGGGGAGGGTTTCGGATCTGGGGCCGGACATGGAAAAGAACCCAACAGATAAGTCAGCCATCCCAGATAAAGATAAAGAAGGTTCCTGTGTCCTGTAGCAACTGGAACAGCAGTGAAGGTGGGGTTCCCTTGCAGAGGTGAAAGTCCCTTGAGAGAAGGAGAACCATTGTTCAGAAGCTGCGGAACAGCAAGCAGCGTGCAGGAACAGCAGCAGCGTGAGATCCCTGTAGAGAGCAGCTGGAGGAACAGCGTGTGCAGTGACCAGGACTGAAGATGAAGAAGCACGTGACAGCGAGGGATCAGCACCCCCCCACCCCTTGGGGAGTTCATAGCCTCCCATAGGTAGAAGGGCCAAGAGGGAGTAGACCATGAGAGGCCTACACTGACCTCTTGTACGCGCGCTGGCAGAGGATTGGATGTGACCCAGGCAGAGGGGATGGAACACCTGGCCGTACGAAAATAGTGGGCGGAGCTACCCACCGGAGGGCCAGGGCTGAAGGCAGCGGCTAAATTTACAGGCGCCCGCCGTCTGCGGCCCACACTCCCGGGCACCACATGCTGTCGGGAGTAATACGAAGGCCGGCTGTGGTCTCTGTAAGGAGTTTGTGGCGGCAGGAGCCAGAACAGGGCCATGCGCGTACAGAACGCCACAACCAAAACAGAGAGCCAGCCTGTGCAACAATCAGAAAGACTGTCACACCGCATAGTCGAGCAGTGAGAGGACTCCTCCACACTGGGATGCCGGCAAGGAAAGATCCTGCTGTTAAAATAAGGTACTAGAGGGGAGACTGGACACCTGATCAGGCTCCCTCCCCAAGGAGAAAATTAAAGTGAATGATAAAAAGAATCCCTAGCAGCCCAAAGGGGGGTCCCTAATACGGAGAGAGATAAAGGCCAGTAGGGATGGAGGGGGTCCCATATACTCACCCCTGAAGTTTTCAACAAGCCTGGTGCCACCTGCATCATACCTGGCGAGCCAGGGCGAGCAGGGGCAAGAGGGGACCTGGACCCAGGGCACAACCCTAGCGCTGGTCTGTGGTGAGAAGGGGTTAACGGTGCATACTTTATGGACCGTGCCCCTTTCTCGCAAGTGGGGGACCAGGCAGCGCCATGCTCCTATCACCCCCAACCTAGATAAAATAACAAAAGGAGAGAAATTTTTTTTACTCTAACAAGACTATAAAATAATAAAAAGAAGACCAGGTCAGGAGAGCTCCAGACCTGCGTCTGCCTCCTACTAACACTAAGCTAAAACTGATAAGCTCAGAGGCAGTGGGAGGGGTATATCCTGCCAGGAGGGGTCGACTTCTATTTTGTTAATGCTTAGTGTCCGCCTCCTAGTGGCAGCAAGATATACCTACGGTTCCTGTGTCCCCCAATGGAGCTGAACGAGAAAGCACAGATTATTATTAATTTGTTTAATGCACATTATTAACTATAACCCTACAGAGGAGGAGTAAGATTTACCTGTATTGTGTAGAAGCAGTTGTGCATAATTGGTAGAATGTAGTTCACATCTATGGACTTCATCTCTTTGACATAGGCAGTTGCTTTTTGGAAAGCTGTTAATCTGACATCAAAGTGTATATCATCCAAATGTCTCTGATCAAATGCATTCAACTGTGTAAAAAGAAAAAAAAGATGTTAAAGACTTGCATTATCATTAAAAAACAGATCTTTCAAGAACAAAATGCTACAAACCTTGACAACAACATCAGTGATATACGCTAACTGAGGATCAAGTTCCGAGAGGACCTAAAATACAAATTTAACATGAGCTCCTAAATACTGAGTAAAGAGGTTCATGAGCAGAAGCAACATAACTAAATGCATACTGTACCTGAAATGTAGTACAAAGGGTCTGTCGGGATAATTTATTCTGAACTACTGCAAATAGTTTGGCTAGCGGCTTTAGGAAATTGGTGGGTTTTAAGCAGTGTCTTAACAAGTTCTGCACAGTCTCCAGGATGTCCACTTCTGTGTCCTAATAGTAAAAGAAGCTGATATGTTACTTCATACATGTTTCACCATGGACTCTTCAAGTGCTGGAAGAATCCCATGTCTAAGTACAATTTTGTGCTAAAGTTTTAAGGATAACCATAAAGGCAGCTGAAATAATATTTAACCCCTTAAGGACCAACCCAAATAAACCTGTACGTCCCTGAAAGACCAGGCCTGTTTTTTCAAATCGGGGATGTCTGTCTTTATTAGAGAATAACTCAGGTAACGTTTTGCCAATCACGATAATTCTGACATTGTTTTTTGTCACAAGTTGTCCTTCATGTACATAGTAAAAGTAAGCCGATATCATTTGTAGTTTTTTTTTTACAATGCAAAAAATCATGACATTTTTAAAAAAAATTAAGATTTTTTGCTATTTTAACACTAATAGGTTGCATATATTTATACATACTGACCAAATAGTTTATGAAACTTATAATTTCAGATGTCTATTTTGACAGCATTTTTTTTTGTTTTTAATTAACATTTTAAATTAATTAGAAGCCTAACAATTGAAGTTGAAATTTTGAAAATGTTGAAAATGTGAAAAGTACATATTTTTTGGTGTGCTATGCAAGGTTTGCAGAAATGTTAAAGGTAGTAGAACATAGGAACACCCCCCCAAATTACCCAATTTTAAAAACTAGACTCCTCAAGGTATTCACTAGGGGGTACAGTGAGTATTTTAACCCCATCGTTTTTTGGCAGTAATTACTAAAATGTCAGTGTTAAAAATTCGAAATTTGCCTTTTTTCACAAATGCATCATTTGTGGGGCATATTATTTGTACATCACTTCTGATATTGCAAGAAATGCACCCTATATTTTATTAAGCTGCTCGGCCCGTGTTTGGAAATACCCCCGCTTAGGCTATATTTGGTTCCTTGGCCGCGTGGTAGGACCCCAAAGGAGAGGAGCCCCCTTTGGCTTTCAGGGCATCATTATATGAATAGTCCCCATTCATACTGCGTTTCTGCAATATAGGTGTCCGTTGTCATGTCAAAAAAGGGATGCCAATGTATACTGTAGCAGTCAGAAATGACTGGAGCTGCTACAGTATACGTCAGCATCACTCTTTTGATGCTGACGGATACCTCTAACACTGCGGAAACGCAGTATGAATGGGACACAGTGTAGGGTCACATAGA
Organism: Hyla sarda; assembly: GCF_029499605.1. Classification (NCBI taxonomy): domain Eukaryota; kingdom Metazoa; phylum Chordata; class Amphibia; order Anura; family Hylidae; genus Hyla; species Hyla sarda. Next base: position 296,301,647 of record NC_079192.1, read on the forward strand.
GCGCAGCCGCAGCATATTCCACACCGCGGATGCCCCCGGCAGTCACAAGGGCGAGATCACTGCTGTGGCTGGGTTGCTGAGCGTGTCCGCTCATGACTGCCAGCGGGAAATCTGCCGCTATTAGTGGACACACAAAGCTACCCAGCCACAGCAGGGAGCTCATTATTGTGACTGTTGGCGGGCATCAGCAGCATGTAATATGCTGCGGATGTGTGCCGTGTGATCCTACACATTATACATTTTTATTTTTTACTATATTTAATAAATGTGTTTTTATAATTTTTTTTTTTTACACTTTTTACACACTAATTTATTTTTTTTACACTTTTTTTTATACTTCTTGTTTTTATACACTTTTATTCATTTTATTTATTTTTTCACTTTTTTTTAATGCTTTGGAATACTTAGTATTCCAAAGCATTGCAGATATATGCTGCCTGCTAGTTTTACACCAGCAGGCAGCATATGAGGACGTGCCTCTGGCACGTCCTCACAGGCAATAACCGGGGCAGACCTGGGGGTCCTTGTAAAGACCCCCGGCTGCCCAGGTAAGCAGCAGCACCCTGCGATCATTGCGGGGTGCTACAGGAGAGAGACAGAGGGAGCCTCCTCCCTCTGTCAAAACTCCTTACAGCTCGCGGTCTCTTCCGACCGCGGCTGTAAGGGCTAAACTGCCGGGACCGAAGTTGTCTTCGGTCCCGGCAGTGCGGCAGGTCCCCGCCCGCTGGGGATTACACACAGCACCCCGCGATCGCGCTGCGGGGTGCTGCAGGGGGGACAGAGGGAGCTCCCTCTGTCATAACACTTACAGCCCGCGGTCACTTCCGACCGCGGTTGTAAGGGTTAAACTGCCAGGACCGAAGTTTACTTCGGTCCCGGCAGTGCGGCAGGGTCCCGGCTGTGTGTTACAGCCGAGTCCCTGCTGCGATCTCGTGGGTGCACTGGGCAGCACCCACGAGAGGCATGGAAGAGTATACACGTCCTGGTGCGGGAACGTGCATCCGCCCTGGACGTGTATACACGTCCATGGTCGTTAAGGGGTTAACAACTGACCCATTTGCTATGTATTTTAATGTATTTTAATAACAAGCAGATTAAAATTGGCACTGTAAGATCCAAAAATGTTTTATATGATGTTACTGATAAAAACTAAAGACCTTTTATTATATGGTTGTATAAAATGTTTTTGAATATTTAAAAAAGAAAACAGTTCCTGAAAATCCCACCACTAGGGGTCCCCATACCTACTGGTACACAAACCAGTCCTGCAGCAGCATCAGCCTTGTCCATGAATCATGGACAAGAAATGACTCATGGACATGGCTGCATAAGCAAGTGCACCAATCACCTCCCATTACCACAAGGAGGGACATGCCTCCTTACCCTGAGAGGGTTTCTGTGAGCACTGTGAGCTAATGAAAGAGGCATAAAAATTAGATGTACATGGTCAGGATTGCATACTGGTAACAGATTTTTTTTTTATTATGGGATCTGACAGGTACCCTTTAAATATTCACTACATTGAAGATAATGCGGTAAATGACCATATTTATATAGGTTCAGTAAAGTATATCGCATGTAGGTATCATGTTAAAGCAGAACTGTCAGCAGTGTTGAGCTATCACAACTGCTTACAGGAAGGTGAATTTTCAGACGTGCAGTTTGCATTACAAAAATAAACGCTATTTCAAGCATCTGACTGCCATAAAAGAGCAGAAGGTTATTGTTAGGTGCACAGAGCACTCTTGTATTGACAGCGTCTCCAGTTTCTCCTCTCAGCTACGGAAATCCAATCAGGAGACCACCAGAGCTAGCAATCATAGCTGACAGGAGGTTCTGGGAACACACTCCGGGCACCAAACAAGAAAAGCCTGCCACCTAGGTCCTTGTGGCAGACGGGAGCTTAAACAATATTTATGTCAGTCATGTAAGCTGCATTACGCAAGACTACATGTGAGGAACCTTCTCTCTGACTCCTTTGTGGGCCTATCATCAATTTTGATAACCGAAAGTGGCGAAAGGTCAATATAAAAGGTCTATTTATCTAACAAACCAACTACTATAAAAGTCTATTTATCAAACCATCCATCATATATTAATGGTTTTTAATTAATTCTGAATAATTAGAGTTGACAAGGAAATCATACATGCATATTAAGGAATTTCACCAACTCAATCCTAAGGCGAGGATTCCAATGTTATATAAAAGACAATTTTATATAGAATAACACAATACAACATATTACTTACCTGAGCCAAGTTTCTTTTATGCAAGTAGGATATAAGGAGCCCTATAAGTTGGTTACTCTGCTCTTTGTCTTTGATAAATTTGCTTATCCTGTGGGTTAAAGGCAAAACATTGGATTCTATTTTTTACATATGTGTAAGAATGCATCCATATTGCTTAAATTACCTAAAATCTTCAGAATGCCTTTTCATTGTTTATAAATGTACTTACTTTGAAAGAATGCTTAGCTCCTTGCTGACTTGTTCACCAAATTTCTTCTTTTTAATTTTTTCTGCATTTAGCATGCTCTTACAGAGATAGTTCAGAAGCACAGGAACATGGGGTAATACCAGTTTCACACCAAAGGGTGGGCACTCTAAATAGAATAAAAGTACCCACACATTATTATAGGGAAAGCTACTATGTTCTGTGCATTGTCAATTACATAGATGACCGACTTCCTTACCATCATTGACGTCAGTGGCTTCTTGGACAACACAGTCATTGACGACCAAAGGAGAGAGACTTTCTGTTTCCTCAAAGTCTGGGCTGTTGAGCAGATTACTAGTTAAATCTATGATTACACCCGCAGTTGTGTCAGATAAATTCTTAGTAGATAGCAGAGCATATGCATTCTGTAGTACATCAAACTCCGGCTGTCCAGGCTTTTGCTTAGCAAGTAAAGGAAAAAACCTATAGAGTAAAATAAAGAAAAAAATCAATAGGTTTCTTATTTGTACCACTGGAAGATAAGGTTTTACTGATATAAACAATTGTTCATATTTAGTCATTAGCCTAGATTTATCAATCTGCCGGAAACCAAAACTGCCTATTGATAGGTAACCAATATAAAAGTCAATCAAAACATTAAATTTTCATATACTGCACCTTAAAATAGTTTTTTCTGTACCTACCACTCTGACCCTGTGACCCCACCACCATTTTGTTTTCAATTGCCATGTGTATAAAAAGCTCTCTGTGTTACTGTACTGCACTAATCTGTCAATCTGAAGAAGGGGTATGCTAACCCCTAAACGCGTTGTTGTTATCTACCAGTAAAGTTTGAACCTTTATTCACTCCCATGATTTGGTTGTGACATCCTTCGGACCCCCGAGCACCTGGCTAAAGGTCATATTTTTCCTGCTGTACCAGTTCCATTTCAGGATTTCCTTTGGACCTATCCTGTGACCAGAGGGCCTGCACGGACTCCTACATCACTACCTCAATTGAGGCTACATGCGTATTTAATATACGCTCCAGGTGAGCGGCCATCCATTAGACCCCTGACCTGTCCCCACTTTCTGTGGGGTGCTACTTGCCACCTAGGGTAATGCACTAGGCGCCTTCCTGGGCCCTCTCTCTTTTTTCTTTATTCACAGGAAACCAAAACGGTCTGGTTTCGCACATAACAAATCACAGTTTTCCTTTTGCTGGTAAAATATTCTTCCTAATAGAATAGTGATAACTATATAATAAAGTATAAAACTAATAACATAGACAAATACAGCATACATAAAAGAGACAACTTAATCACTATAAAGGGAAAAAGTTGATTTTTTTATGCTTACCGTAAAATCTCTTTCTCAGAGGATCCATTGGGGGACACAGAGACTGTGGGTATATCTTGCTGACACTAGCCATATAAAAAGAAGTCGGCCCCCTCCTGGCAGGATATACCAAGCCCACTGACTGACCGAACACAACCCCTCGGACAGAAAAACTGAACCATAGTAACCAAAACAAAGGGGTGGGTACTGTGTCCCCCAATGGTTCCTCCGAGAAAGATTTTACGGTAATAAAAAAAAAATCTTCTTTTCTCGGTTGGCTCCATTGGGGGGACACAGAGCATGGGACGTACCAGAGCAGTCCCTGGGGTAGGAAAAGTACCCAAAACAGAATCAGGCAGAGGACTGAGCCACTAACGCCTACAACACCTCGTGACCCAAACCGGCGTCAGCAGACGCAAAAGTGTGCTCCTGGTAGAATCTTGAATCTAGTGGTTGCCTTGCACACTTGCAAGGCCGAAGCCCTATTGCGTAGCGCCCAAGAAGCCCCAACAGAACGCATAGAATACGCAGTCACCCGAAAGGGTGGGACCTTCCATTTAAGACTATATGATTCGGAGAAGGCGGAATGGATCCACCGCAAAATGGTCGCCTTGGAAGCGGGAAGACCCTGCGACGACCCTCCGGATTCACAAAGAAAGTCACCCTGACGGAAAGAGGAGGTGACTGAAAGATAAAACCGGACAGCGTGAACCACATCCAGACAATGGAGAGAACGCTCCTTGGAGTTGGATGGAGCGGGACAGAAGGAAGGAATAAAGATTTCCTCATTCACGTGAAAAGAGACCACCTTGGTGAAGAAAGAGGGAGGCGGATGAAAAACAACCTTGTCCTAGAGAAGGAATAAGTAGGGACCCGCCAGCTCAGAGACTCTCCTAATGGAGGTAATGGCGATGAGGAAGGTGACCTTCCAGGAAAGAATACGAAGGGAAGTGTCCCAAAGAGGTTCAAATGGAGCTTCCCTCAGAGTACCGAGCACCAGGTTGAGATCCCAAGGAGGGGTGGGAGACAAGTACGGCGGAGCCGCATGGGCCCCTCCCTGCAGGAAGGTGTGGACGAGAGGGTTGGAAGCCAACGGCCATTAAAAGAGAATAGAAATAGCCAAAACGTCACCTATAAGGGAGCTAAGCGCTAAACACTGATCCAGGCCAGATTGCAAGGAGGCGTGGAAAAGAAAAGATAACCGGAGAGAAGGACTGAGTCTCCCAATACCATTGCTCGCCAAGGGCGGTGGTAAATCCTAGCTGAGGAAGGCTTACGAGCCCGCAGCATGGTGTGATTCACCACGGAAGAAAACCCCCGTGCCCTCAGAACCGCAGTTTCAACCGCCACGCCGTCAAATGCCACAACAGTAAATTGGGGTGGCAGAGAGGACCCTGGGAGAGCAGATCAGGGCGAACCGGAAGACGCAGAGGTACATCCCCGACCAGCCGATTACGTTGGTGCACCACGCGCATCTGGCCCAGTCTGGGGCCACCAGAATGGCGGGAACACCCTCCGCCTTGAGTTTCCTCAGAACCATGGACAGGAGAGGCAGAGGGGGGAAAGAGGCGCGTCCACTGCCAGAGGGTCACACAACTTTGCTACAAAGCAGGGAAGCTGTCTGTTGTGGTGAGACGCGAAGAGATCCATGTCCCGGGTGCCCCAAAGAGTGCAGATCTGCGCAAACGCCTCCGGATGGAGAAATCACTCCCCCGGAACCGTGGAGGAACAGCTGAGAAAGTCCGCTTCCCAATTCTCCATGCCCAGGATGCGTATTGCGGCAAGAGCAGGCACTCTAGTCTCGGCTCAGAGCAGAATCTTGGAGACCTACTCCATCGCTGAGCGGCTGCGCGTGCCACCCTGGCGATTGATGTAAGCCACCGCAGTGAAGTTGTCCGATTGGACTTGAACGGGACGACCCTGTAGGAGGATCTCTCAATGGAGGAGGCAAAGATAAATTACACGGATCTCCAGAAGATTTATGGGGAGGAAAGACTCTGTAAAGGACCAGCGACCCTGGACAGTCAGGTCCCAAAACACACCTCCCAAACCCAGGAGACTTGCATCGGTCATGACGACCTGCCAGTGGAGGGGAAGAAACGACCGCCCCTGGAGCAGGAGGGGAGAGTGGAGCCACCACAGAAGAGACTGCCGAACGGAGGGGGGCAAAGAATCTGGCGATCCAGAGTGGATGGCAACTTGTCCCACCGGGCCATGATGACTAGCTGGAGAGGGCAACAGCGGAACTGGGTGAAAGGAACTGCCTCAATGGCCGCCACCATCCGGTCCAGCAGAACCATGCAGAAGCGAATCGGAACAGGAGAGGGGCACCATAGTTGACTGACACCCTCCGACAGGGAGCACCGCTTGTCCTGCGGAAGATGAACACAGGTAGCCGCTGTGTCGAAAAAGAGACCCAGAAAGACAAGGGACTGAGTGGAAGAAAGGTGTGACTTTTCCCGGTTGATCACCCAATCGAAGGCGGACATAGTCTGCACAGTGAAATGAATGTTTTGGTACTGGGACGGAGCTTTGATCAAAAGATCATCCAGGTAAGGGAGGATCGAGATCCCCAGAGCCCCAAGAATGGCAATCACTGCCAATATGACTTTGATGAAAACCCTGGGAGCCGTGGCCAGGCTAAAGAGAAGAGCCACGAACTGGAAGTGACCCACCGGAACAGCAAAGCGGAGGAATCGCTGATGGGCGGGAAAAATATTAATGTGCAGATAGGCGTCCGGGATATCTACTGAGGAAAGAAACTCCCCTTGATCCATGGACGCGACCACCGAGCTGAGGGACTCCATGCAAAAGTGGCGTAGCTGGAAGTGGTGGTTGAGCAACTTGAGGTCCAGAATGGGGCGAGCAGAGCCCCCTTTCTTGGGGACTGCAAACAGATTTGAGTAGAACCCCAAAAAACGCTCCCCTGGAGGAACTGGAGCAATCACCCCCTGAGCAAGGAAGGTATGCAAAGTGACCTGAAAGGCAGCCGCCAAAGAAGGGGAATGAGGGAATGGGATCAGAAGAACCGGTCCCGGGGAAAAGAAGCAAACTCTATCCGGTAACCATCGGATATGACGTCCCAATCCCAGGAGTCCTGAACCTGCGCTAGCCAAATGCTCCAGAAAAGAGACAGGCGTCATCCCACCAAAGAAGAGGATACGGATGGGGGCATCCCTTCAGGAAGAGGAAGGCTTACGGTTACCGGACTTGGCTGAGAAACAGCCAGCACGATTGTCTTGCTTCCAGGAAGGATGTGCTTTGAAGGAAGGGGCTTTGCGTGCTTGGGAGGGTGCCTGCTTTGGAGGACGACCCGATGCAAAGGGCCGAAAGGAAGCAGTCTTCTGACAGGAGTGGGAATGGCAGGGTTTGTTCTGCTGCAGCAGAGAGCTTTTAACTCCAGTAGCTTTGGATATGATCTCATCTAGCAGATCGGTCCCACAGGCTATGTTCATATGGTGGAGCTTCTGAGCGGAATTGCGCAGGAATATTTTGCTCGGAAATTCAACTGCAGCAAAGTTCCATTGATTTCAATGGGATGCTGCTGCATTGTGGACATGGTAGAGTTTCTGCTGTGGAATTCCCAATTCCGGAATCTGCAGAAAGAATATTCATCAATTAAAAACATTCAAATGTGCGGAATGCCTGTCCGTGTTTTCTTGCCAGACATTCCACACATTTTCAGCCGTGTGAACATGGCCACACACTGATAAGATGCTATCTGTTCTCCAACAACACATAGTATTACACCCAGGGCTCAAGTTCTGTAGGAACTCATGGGAACGGAGTTCCTGCACTTTTACCACAGCAGGAACGCAGTTCCCATTAGCAGGAGTCCTGCAGAACCAGCCCTTAACACCTTTAAAGGACGCAGAGTTTTTCTGTTTTTGCATTTTCATTTTTTCACCTTCTAAAAATCATAATTTTGCACATAAAATTCCATATGATGGCTTATTTTTTGCGCCACCAATTATACTTTGCAGTGAGTCATTTTACCAAAAAATCCACGGCGAAACGGAAAAAAATTCATTGTGCGACAAAATTGAAGAATATTATGCCATTTTGTAACTTTTGGGGGCTTCTGTTTCTACACAGTACATCTTTATTCTGTAGGTCCATACGGTTTAAAGGATACCCTACTCATATAGGTCTGATTTTGTCATACTTCTGAAAAAGTACATGCAGGAAAATTTATATGTTAAAAATTCTTATCTTCTGACCCCTATAACTTTTTTTATTTTTCTGTGTACAGGCCGGAATGAGAGATCATTTTTTGCGCCGTGATCTGAAGTTTTTAGCATTGATCAGACTTTTTGATCGATTTTTATTCATTTTTTCCTGATATAAAAAGTGACCAAAAATACGTTATTTTGGACTTTGGAATTTTTTTGCACGTACGCCATTGACCGTGCGGTTTAAATAACGATCTATTTTTTTTTATAATTCGGACATTTCCGCATGTGGCAATACCACATATGTTTATATTTATTTACATTTTTTTATGGGAAAGGGGGGCGACTTTTATTAAAGGGAAGGGGGTTAAATGACCTTTTTAACTTTTTTTTTTTGCAGTGTTATAGCTCCCATAGGGGGCTATAACATTGCACACACTGATCTTTTACACTGATCCCTGCAAAGCCATAGCTTTGCATTGATCAGTGCTATAGGTGGTCGATTGCTAAAGCCTGTATCTCAGGCTTGGAGCAATCAATCGCCGGTAGGACGCAACGGAGACAGGTGAGGGGACCTCCGCTCATGTGCTAGCTGATCGGGACATCGCGATTTTATCGCGATGGTCCCGATCGGCCCGACTGAGCTGCCGGGAAGCTTTCAGTTTCATTTTAGACACGGCGATCAACTTTGATTGCTGCGTCTAAAGGGTTAATAGTGCGCGGCACAACCATCAGTGCCGCATGCTATTAGCGCATGGTCCTGGCTATCATTAGCCTCAGGGACTGACCCGGTATGATGCAGGGTCACGGCGTGACCCCGCGTTATTTACCGGGACCGGGCGCAGGGCGTACAGGTACACCCTGCGTCCATAAGAGGTAAAAGGGGTACTTTGCCCCTAGACATCTTATCCCCTATCCAAAGGATAAAGCATAAGATGTCTGATCACGGGGGTCCCGCTGCTGGGGACCCCCCGTGATCTAGGCTGCGGCAAGCCAGACATCCGGTGCACAGAGAGAACTTCGCTCCGTGCCGGATGACTGGTGATACAGGGCAGAGGCTCGTGACTTTACAGTAATGTCCCCTCAATGCAAGTCTATGGGAGGGGGCGTGAGAGCCGTCACGCCCCTCCCATAGACTTGCATTGAGGGGCTGTGACCGTGCCATCATGAGCCTCCAGCGCTGCACGTAACGATCTAAACGAACGCCAGGAGCCGCTGGGAGAATGTGGGGGTCCCCAGCGGCGGGACGCCCAGGATCAGACATCTTATCCCCTATCCTTTGGATAGTGTATAAGATGTCTAGTACCCCTTTAAGTGGGTGAATCTTGGGTAAGTTCAAACACTTTTTTCCCCAGGACTTAAAGCCATTTCTAGGTGCAACTGTAATACCTGGAAGACTGGCTCCAAATGTGAATCAGCCTTAGAGCAAAAGAAGGATAATGCTGACTTTCCAATGCAAGCCTGCGAATCTGTAAAACAGAATAAAAGAAGTTACTGCGGACCTGAAAAGATAACATGTAAAAATACAATTATAATAAAGTAATACTTACCTGAGGCCAAATCACAGCAAAAAATACAGCATCAGTCTCCTCAGCAGAGTAGGGGTAAGTGTCAAAATCTGTGAAGAATTCTACTATGCGTTTCATTCCCAGGCGCCTCAGATTTTTAAGTATATTAATAAACCTAAGTTGTATCTAAAAGAGAAATAAATCAGATATCACAACACATTTTGCTTACGATTCAATTGCACTTATAAAAAAAAAACCTCTCTAGTTTTAGCTTAAAGTCTAATTATTGATTAAAGGGTTACTGCCCTCTTAGACATTTCCAGCATATTTACAGGATATATCATAAATGTCTGACAGACGCGGGCCCCACATCTGGGACCAGCACCTTTATCCGGAACTGGGGTTCCCCAGTCTACCTGGTGAGGAAACCTGGTGAGGCAGACAAACAAAGCCTTCATGGCGGACAAAAACTATGGTAGGTGCTCGTGCTTGTCGGCAGATAAAATGATCCTCTCTACAGCTGGTCTGTTTGGGATGTCCAGAGCCTCTGCCCTCTGTTGCTTGCCATAACGTAACCACTGCTCCAGACATCTAACAGCTTGGTCAAAATGGCATAGATGCAGGCAATTTGTTAATAAGATCATCCTTCCTCTATCAATACAACGATGGACGGCATCTGAAAGTCTATCAACAGGGCAAAATGTTTTGAGTGCATTGTAGAGGCATGTCTAGCAGTAAACGGTATCTCCCAAAAGGAAAACTACCAAACAGTAGCCTCTGAGATCTTGCTCTTACATGGCAGTGGGGGAAGCACTTTTATGCCCTCTTGTGGCAAAAAAAAAAAAAACACTGTAATTAGACCACACATGTAAATGTTTACATATCTGATACATAACTGTATGCAGAGTTTCGCAGCAATCCAATGTTTCTATCTGGGTGCATATTTTTTGTAAAAGAGGGCAGATAAATCTGGATCATGCCATTCACAATAGATGACCATAGTCTCTCCCTGCACAATAGCTTCTGCCGAGTCAATGGATTGGCTTCTGACTACTGTTTTTTACGTTTATGGGGCTTCTGTAAAACAGTTAAGACTAAAGCTCACACACTATGGCTACCCCTATAATAATGTGTAAACAATAAAAAAGAGAGTTACTGTCAGAAAATAGGTCAGAAAATAGATTACAAACAAACAACATATCAGTATCTAGCTCTAATAAGTAGATACTTTGATTCCCATCAAAATCAGCCTTGAGGTAGATTATATGACTGATATGTTTGGACTTCAATATAGGGAGCCTGAGTAGCTAAACTATAATGGAGATATAATGGCTCTGCTGTACCTCTGTAAATTAGTTATTTTTAGAGGTCACAAACACAAATGACAAAAAAAAATCCAGCATCTGGACTCTTGGGGTCAGTCAAAAACCTGCCCTAAAACAAGTAGAAATTTAACCAAATATTTTTCCTGATCTAGCTATAGAAAGTACCATAATCATTACCTAGATTGAAGCCTGTGGTATTTAACTTATTGAACTTTTAACACCTTGGAGTCTAATGAAGCGATAAATGAACTCCGCAAATGACTGCCTGTGCCTGGCATACCAGGCACATATCTGCAAGTTAGTGAATCTGAAAACCTGTTGTAAGAACAAAGTTATAAAAGTCTGAGGATGGACATTACATGCTGTTCAATGTAATGTAATGTTTATAACATTGTTGTAAAAGTTCTGTGAACAAGTAACATGTAGTTTTATGTGAAGGGATTACATGGAAAGAAAACCTTTAACACTATTTCAAAGTATATGTCTTCTTGTCTTATCAAGTAACTGAAGATGGATACCATAGAGAAATACAATTTAGGGCATGTATACTAGGGCATAACATCCCTGGTCAGGGTGGGGGTGTGGGGCAGGTCAAGTCTGGAAGTACATGAAATTGCATGTTTTCAAATACACCATTTTAGAAAAAGTACTATAAAAACTGCACAAAAAGCATTAAAGGGGTACTCCGCTGCTCAGCGTTTGTAACTAAGTGTTCTGGATGCTGGAGCCAGCAGCACATGACGTCATAGCCCCACCCCCTCATGGCGTCACGCCCCGCCCCTCCAATGCAAGTCTATGGGAGGGTGTGTGACAGCTGTCACGCCCCTCCTATAGACTTGCATTGAGAATAGACTTTGCAAACATCAGAATCTGGATTTCCATGGCAGAAACATATGCCGTGGAAATTCCTTGTGTGCACAGTTCAGCAGAATCCCATTGAAATCAAAGGGACTCTGCTGCAGCAGAATGTCTTTGTGGAATTACACACAAAAATTCCGCCATGTAAACATACTCTAACACTTATGAATGCAGGTCAGAACTAACTTGCTCACATATAGGGCCCACTCAAGATGGATAATTGCCACTTTAAGGAAAAATGAAGACTGACAAAGTGGCATCTATTAAATAAATCACTTTTTTTTTTTCGTTTACACGAAGTTACAGAGGAGAAGCACATTTCTACTCGATCTAAATGACAACATTTCTTGTGCTGCGATCCCTTAAAAGATGTCACAGGGGATACTGCAACCCAATTTTTTTTTAGTTTTTTTAAAACAAATGCCAAATTTGCTTAAATGAAAACTGTTACGTTGAACATTCGGTCTGCTATTATTTTATAGAGCAGGAGGCGGAGAGCTGAAGGTTTTGTAAGAAAAATTCTGTCAAATGTTTAGATCACACGATCACTGTGATTTATCTGTTAAAACCTGCTGAAGCATGCTTCTGGTTGGCCCCCGACCTAATAGATTATTATGGAGCTCATGAGTCCGTTCGGACAAGCTGGCTGGGGAGTGATGCTATTGCATGCTTCCGCTGGCTATAAACTCACATTAGCATCCATAGTTATGAAGAGAAAAATAATAATTATATATAGAATGTTGTGTCCGTTTATTATAACCACTCCACCTCCAGTATTGCCATATAAATGTAATTTAGGGTCTTGATACAGTTATACAGCCTATTATTCTCTATGATGCACCGTTGGATCGACGCAGAGGCAGAGGATGGGAGTACACTGTGACCATGAGATGCAAGCGCCGCCTTCTGATGCATGCGCAGCACGGAACTGGAGTACGCAACCAGCGTGGGCGGAAGTGGAGGCAAGACAGTAAATAGGTGTGTGACGCTGCAGGACGCAGCCGCACTAGGTTTGTTTGCAAACGGACGGACTTGAGAGTATATGTAGCGCTATATCATGCCAATACAAGATCGGATGATGTATGTACTATGATGATGCTAAACGGAGGTCCCTCTTTACCCTCTATGTATTATATTTGTCTGGTATATGTTTTTTATGCACTTTAGCATGTTTGACATAATGATCACATGATGTTTACATACATAACATCAGAAATTGGAGGTTGGTTTACCTAATTCCTGTGAATGTAATGCACATGTCTTTTGACCAATGGTGATGCACCTTGGTGTATTTAAGTAAGCTCTATTGTATTACTTGTTATGCATGACAAAGGCATTTGGCCGAAACGCTGCACATATACACTTTGGTGTGAAATAAACTTCAAGCCTTCTTTCAACTTCCAGATCTCGTTTATGGCGTTTATTTTGCTGTGACCATTCGCTTCTTGGGATTGTTGCTCCAGCTATGGCATATTCAGAAAGAGTCAGATGCTGACTTCCTTCACACATGGATTTATACATACATATATGTTCCTCATACATACAGTCATGGCCGTAAATGTTGGCACCCATGACCTTTTTCTAGAAAATGAAGTATTTCTCACAGAAAAGGATTGCAGTATGTTTTGCTATACACATGTTTATTCCCTTTGTGTGTATTGGAACTAAACCAAAGAACGGAGGGAAAAAAAGCTAATTGGACATAATGTCACACCAAACTCCAAAAATGGGCTGGACAAAATTATTGGCACCCTTTCAAAATTGTAGACACATAAGATTGTTTCAAGCATGTGATGCTCCTTTAAACTCACCTGGGGCAAGTAACAGGTGTGGGCAATATAAAAAATCACACCTGAAAGCAGAGAAAAGGGAGAGAAGTTCACTTAGTCTTTGCATGCATTGTGTGTGCCACACTAAGCATGGGCAACAGAAAGAGGAGAAGAGAACTGTCTGAGGACTTGAGAACCAAAATTGTAGAAAAATATCAACAATCTCAAGGTTACAAGTCCATCTCCAGAGATCTAGATTTGCCTTTGTCCACAGTGCACAACATTAACAAGAAGTTTGCAACCCATGGTAGATAATCTCCCTGGGCGTGGATGGAAGAGGAAAATTGATGAAAGGTGTCAACGCCGCAAGATAGTCCGGATGGTGGATAAGCAGCCCCAAACAAATTCCAAAAAGATATTCAAACTGTTCTGCAGGCTCAGGAAGCATCAGTGTCAGCGCAAACTATCGGTTGACATTTAAATGAAATTAAACGCTATGGCAGGAGACCCGGAGGACCCCACTGCTAACACAGACATAAAAAAGCAAGACTACATTTTGCCATAACGAACTTTAGTAAGCCGAAATCCTTCTGGGTAAACGTCTTGTGGACAGATGAGACCAAGATAGAGCTTTTTGTTAAAGCACATCATTCTACTGTTTACCTAAAACAGAATGAGGCCTACAAAGAAAAGAACACAGTACCTACAGTGAAATATGGGGAGGTTCAATGGTGTTTTGGGGTTGCTCTGCTGCCTCTGCCACTGGGTGCCTTGAATGTGTGCAAGGCATCATGAAATCTGAGGATTACCAATGGATTTTGGGTCGCACTGTACAGCCCAGTGTCTGAAAGCTGGGTTTGCGTCCGAGATCTTGGGTCTTCCAGCAGGACAATGACCCCAAACATACATAAAAAAGCACCCAGAAATGGATGGCAACAAAGTGCTGGAGAGTTCTGAAGTGGCCAGCAATGAGTCCAGATCTAAATCCGATTGAACACCTGTGGAGAGATCTTAAAATTGCTGTTGGGAAAAGGCTGCCCTTCCAATAAGAGACCTGGAGCAGTTTGCAAAGGAAGAGTGTTCCAACATTCTGGAGAGGTGTAAGAAGCTTATTGATGGTTATAGGAAGCAACTGATTTCAGTTATTTTTTCCAAAGGGTGTGCAACAAAACATTAAGTTAAAGGGTAGCTCCCACCATCCTATATTTTTTTTTTCTGTCCCGGCATATTGAACATCTATCCCTAACCCCCTCCCTGCTTTTAATTTTTTTATTTACTATATTAAAAATAACTTTTTGTCTGCCTGGTAGTGTGCTCACTACCAGGCAGACTTCCTCAGCAGGCACCACGTCACTGATGCCTGCTGGGGCCGACTTCCGCCCTTAGTTCATGTACACAGGGTGCCTCCAGCTGTTTCACCACTACAACTCCCAGCTTGCCCTGACATCTAATTTTATCCAGACCATTTTTGGAGTTTGGTGTGACATTATGTCCAATTAGCTTTTTTTCTTCCCTTTTTTGTTTAGTTCCAATATACACAAAGGGAATAAACATGTGTATTGCAAAACATGTGTTACTGCAATCCTTTTCTGTGATAAATACTTCATTTTCTAGAAAAATTTCAGGGGTGCCAACATTTACAGCCCTAACTGTATGTGTTCCTCCTGCTCTATAACATTACACATCCCAGTGATTACTCAATCTGAAGACTTCTCTTTACATTATAGAAGGTAAGACTGATTTATTTAGCAATCTTGCATTCCTAATTTTGAATACTCCTATGCATGACTAATTTAAAGTGAAATTGTCATGAACTATGGGTGCTATAACCTGCACACAGCCTTTGTACTGTTAGCAGATGGTGTGTACAGCATTGTTTTTACCTAATATTTGCAGGCTTCCATCACCCAAAAAAATGCTTTTGATCACAGCCACACACAGTCTGATAGGCGTGGCGCGAGGTACACTATATGCCCGCCACCACCACACCCACCCCCTGTACATCAGCGCTGGGACTGCTGTGTGATTGACAGGAAAGTTCCCGATACTAGAGGCATAGAGGAAGCGCGCTCTCTCCCTCTACAACTGCGCAGGCGCACTGAGGAGGCAGACGGCAGCGGGAGCGAGCACTCTCTGAATAACACGTGGCGGCGCACATGTTAGATGAGCTGAAGGGCGCATGCGCTGGGACCTGTGGGTCAATCACACAGCGGTTCCAGCGCTGATGTACAGGGGTGGGCGTGGTGGTGGGTCATCGCGTACCTCGTGCCACGCCTATCCGACTGTGTGGCTGTGATCAAAAGCATTTTTTTGGGGTGATGAAAGCCCGCAAAAATAAGGTAAAAACAACACTGTACACACCATCTGCACACAGTACAAAGACTGTGTGCAGGTTATAGCACCCAGAGTTCAGGACCCAAATTATAAAGGCAATACATTTTAGAAAACTTACCTTATCCTTCTGTTCAAGAATGTGAGACACAGTGGCTGTCATGCAAAGTAAAATCTGAAGCATCCCAGGTAAGTATGGGCTGATCAGGTGCCCTAAATTTTTTAGAACTGATTCCAAACTATTGAATAAGCTGTGTTGTCGTCCAAGAGGTATAACCTTAGCGAGATCTATCTGTTCTACAGATTGCTGCACCAGAGCTAGACAATTACCTGTAAAGTAAAAATAAATTCAGCATAAGCAAGGAAAAGCAAACTGATAGGAGATTGTTATACACTAGCTTGGTAAAAAACCACTTTAATTTTAAGACAACGTGTATAAATGTAACAACTATAAGATAGAATCAGGGGTCCTCTCAGTTACAGTGGGACAAAAAAGTATTTAGTCAGCCACCAATTGTGCAAGTTCTCCCACTTAAAAAGACGAGAGAGGCCTGTTACACAGATCAGTCGTCCTGGTCCCTTTGCTGAAAAACAGCTCCAAAGCACAATGTTTCCACTCCCCATGTTTCACAGTAGGTATGGTGTTCTGTAGATGCAATTCAGCATTCTTTCACATCCACACACAACGAAAGTTCTACTTTGGTTTCATCTGACCATATGACATTCTCCCAATTCTCTTCTGGATCACCCAAATGATTTCTAGCAAACTTCAGACGGGTCCGGACATGTACTGGCTTAAGTAGGGGGACACGTCTGGCACTGCATGATTTGAGTCCCTGGTGGAGCAGTGTGTTACTGATAGTAGCCTTTTTTTGGTCCAAGCAGGTCATTCACTAGGTCCCCCGTATGGTTCTGGAATTTTTGCTCACCGTTCTTGTGATCATTTTGACACCACAAGGATAGATCTTACGTGGAGCCACAGATTGAGGGAGATTATCAGTGGTCTTGTATGTCTTCCATTTTATAATTGCTCCCACAGTTTATTTCTTCACCCCAAGCTGCTTGCTTATTGCAGATTCAGTCTTTTCAGCCTGTTGTAGGTCTACAATTTTGTTTCTGGTGTCCTTCGACAGCTCTTTTGGTCTTGGCCATAGTGAAGTTTGGAGTGTGACTGTTTGAGGTTGTGGACATGTGTCTCTTTATACAGATAAGTTCAAACAGGTGCCATTAATACAGGTAATGAGTGGAGAACAGAGGAGACTCTTGAAGAAGTTACAGGTCTGTGAGAGCCAAAAATCTTACTTATTTTCCACCATAAATTGCAAATAAATTCTTTAAAAATCAGACAATGTGATTTTATGGATTTTTTCCTCTCATTATGTCTGTAATAGTTGAAGTATACCTATGATGAAAATTACAGGCCTCTCATCTTTTTAAGTGGGAGAACTTGCACAATTGTAGGCTGCCTAAATACTTTTTTCCCCACTGTATCTGTCTGTGGCATGCTTTTTCTGCTAACCTTTTCTGTCACATCCTAGTACAGAAATACCCTAGAAGTACGTTATTAGCATACCCCATTTTAATATATAAATAGAAACATAGAAAAGCTATCATAAACAGGGAATTAATAAAATATACTCTATAAAAAACTGGTGTGTGTTGGTGTCTTAACCCCTTAAGGACCGGAGCGTTTTTTGCAATTCTGACCACTGTCACTTTAAACATTAATAACTCTGGAATGCTTTTAGTTATCATTCTGATTCCGAGATTGTTTTTTCGTGACATATTCTACTTGAACTTAGTGGTAAAATTTTATGGTAACTTGCATCCTTTCTTGGTGAAAAATCCCAAAATTTGATGAAAAAAATGAAAATGTTGCATTTTTCTAACTTTGAAGCTCTCTGCTTGTAAGGAAAATGGATATTCAAAATATATTTTTTTTGGGTTCACATATACAATATGTCTACTTTATGGTTGCATCATAAAATTTATGAGTTTTTACTTTTGGAAGACACCAGAGGGCTTCAAAGTTCAGTAGCAATTTTGAAATTTTTCACAAAATTTTCAAACTCACTATTTTTCAGGGACCAGTTCAGTTTTGAAGAGAATTTGAAGGGTCTTCATATTAGAAATACCCCATAAAAGACCCCATTATAAAACCTACACCCCCTAAAGTATTCAAAAAAACATTCAGTAAGTGTATTAACCCTTTAGGTGTTTCACAGGAATAGCAGCAAAGTGAAGGAGAAAATTCAAAATCTTCATTTTTTACACTCGCATGTTCTTGTAGACCCAATTTTTGAATTTTTGTAAGGGATAAAAAGGAGAAAATTTTTACTTGTATTTGAAACCCAATTTTTCTCGAGTAAGCACATACCTCATATGTCTATGTTAATTGTTCGGCGGGCGCAGTAGAGGGCTCAGAAGGGAAGGAGCGACAAATGGTTTTTGGGGGGCATGCCGCATTTAGGAAGCCCCTATGGTGCCAGGACAGCAAAAAAAAAACACATGGCATACCATTTTGGAAACTAGACCCCTCAGGGAACGTAACAAGGGGTAAAGTGAACCTTAATACCCTACAGGTGATTCACGACTTTTGCATATGTAAAAAAAATATATATTTTTTTTACCTAAAATGCTTGGTTTCCCAAAAATTTAACATTTTTAAAAAGGGTAATAGCGGAAAATACCCCCCAAAATTTGAAGCCCAATTTCTCCCGATTCAGAAAACACCCCATATGGGGGTGAAAAGTGCTCTGCTGGCGCACTACAGGTCTCAGAAGAGAAGGAGTAACATTTGGCTTTTTGAAAGCAAATTTTGCTCTGGGGGCATGCCGCATTTAGGAAGCCCCTATGGTGCCAGAACAGCAAAAAAAAAACACATGGCATACCATTTTGGAAACTAGACCCCTCGGGGAACGTAACAAGGGGTAATGTGAACCTTAATACCCTACAGGTGTTTCACGACTTTTGCATATGTAAAAAAATATATATTTTTTTTACCTAAAATGCTTGGTTTCCCAAAATTTTTACAATTTTAAAAAGGGTAATAGCAGAAAATACCCCCCAAAATTTGAAGCCCAATTTCTCCCGATTCAGAAAACACCCCATATGGGTGTGAAAAGTGCTCTGCTGGCGCACTACAGGTCTCAGAAGAGAAGGAGTCACATTTGGCTTTTTGAAAGCGAATTTTGCTCTGGGGGCATGCCGCATTTAGGAAGCCCCTATGGTGCCAGAACAGCAAAAAAAAAAACACATGGCATACCATTTTGGAAACTAGACCCCTCGGGGAACGTAACAAGGGGTAATTTGAACCTTAATACCCTACAGGTGTTTCACGACTTTTGCATATGTAAAAAAATATATATTTTTTTTACCTAAAATGCTTGTTTTCCCAAAAATTTTACATTTTTTAAAAGGGTAATAGCAGAAAATACCCCCCAAAATTTTAAGCCCAATTTCTCCCGAGTACGGCGATACCCCATATGTGGCCCTAAACTGTTGCCTTGAAATACGACAGGGCTCCAAAGTGAGAGCGCCATGCGCATTTGAGGCCTAAATTAGGGACTTGCATAGGGGTGGACATAGGGGTATTCTACGCCAGTGATTCCCAAACAGGGTGCCTCCAGCTGTTGCAAAACTTCCAGCATGCCTGGACAGTCAACGGCTATCTGGCAATACTGGGAGTAGTTGTTTTGCAACTGGCAATACTGGGAGTAGTTGTTTTGCAACAGCTGGAGGCTCCGTTTTGGAAACAGTGGCGTACCAGACGTTTTTCATTTTTATTGGGGAGGGGGGTTGTATAGGGGTATGTGTATATGTAGTGTTTTTTACTTTTTATTTTATTTTGTGTTAGTGTAGTGTAGTGTTTTTAGGGTACAGTCGCACGGGCGGGGGGTTCACAGTAGTTTCTCGCTGGCAGTTTGAGCTACGGCAGAAAATTTGACGCAGCTCAAACTTGCAGCCGGATACTTACTGTAATCCTCCGCCCATGTGAGTGTACCCTGTACGTTCACATTGGGGGGGGGGGAATCAGTGCAAAACTACAACTCCCAGCATGTACGGTCTATCAGTGCATGCTGGGAGTTGTAGTTTTGCAACCGCTGGAGGCTCCGTTTTGGAAACAGTGGCGTACCAGACGTTTTTCATTTTTATTGGGGAGGGGAGGGGGGCTGTGTAGGGGTATGTGTATATGTAGTGTTTTTTACTTTTTATTTTATTGTGTGAGTGTAGTGTTTTTAGGGTACAGTCACACGGGCGGGGGGTTCACAGTAGTTTCTCGCTGGCAGTTTGAGCTGCGGCAGAAATTTTGCCGCACCTCAAACTTGCAGCCGGATACTTACTGTAATCCTCCGCCCATGTGAGTGTACCCTGTACGTTCACATTGGGGGGGGGGGGGGGGACATCCAGCTGTTGCAAAACTACAACTCCCAGCATGTACGGTCTATCAGTGCATGCTGGGAGTTGTAGTTTTGCAACAGCTGGAGGCACACTGGTTGTGAAACACCGAGTTTGGTAACAAACTCAGTGTTTTGCAACCAGTGTGCCTTCAGCTGTTGCAAAAGCTACAACCCCCAGCATGTACGGACAGCGGAAGGGCATGCTGGGTGTTGTAGTTATGCAACAGCTGGAGGCATACTACTTTGGCTGGGGATGCTGGGGATTGTAGTTATGCAACAGCTGGAGACACACTGGTTTGCTACTTAACTCAGTGTGCCTTCAGCTGTTGCAAAACTACAACTCTCAGCAGTCACCGACAGCCAACGGGCATGCTGGGAGTTGTAGTTATGCAACCACCAGATGCACCACTACAACTCCCAGCATGCACTTTAGCTGATTGTGCAAGCTGGGAGTTGTAGTTACACAACAGCTGAAGGTACACTTTTCCATAGAAAGAATGTGCCTCCAGCTGTTGCAAAACTACAAGTCCCAGCATGCCCATAAGGGCATGCTGGGAGTTGTGGTGGTCTGCCTCCTGCTGTTGCATAACTACAGCTCCCAGCATGCCCTTTTTGCATGCTGGGAGCTGTTGCTAAGCAACAGCAGGAGGCTGTCACTCACCTCCAACGATCCTCGCTGCACCAGGTCAGTCCCTCGTCGTCTCCGCCGCTGCTCCTGGGGCCCCGATCCCAACAGGGGCGCCGGGGATCGGGGTCCCCAGCACCCGGGGTGCACGTCCAGCACCCGGGGTGCACGTCCCGCACCCGCTCACGTCCTCCGGAAGAGGGGCGGAGCGGGTTGCGGGAGTGACACCCGCAGCAGGCGCCCTGATTGGTCGGCCGGTAATCCGGCCGACGAATCAGGGCGATCGTGAGGTGGCACCAGTGCCACCTCACCCCTGCAGGCTCTGGCTGTTCGGGGCCGTCGGAGACGGCCCCGAACAGCCTGTAATTCCGGGTCACTGGAGACCCGATTGACCCGGAATCCGCCACAGATCGCTGGACTGAATTGTCCAGCGATCTGCGGCCATCGCCGACATGGGGGGGTCATAATGACCCCCCTGGGCGATATGCCCCGATGCCTGCTGAACGATTTCAGCAGGCATCGGGGACCGGCTCCGCTCCAGATGGTTGCGGGGGGCCGGTAAAACACATGACGTTCTCATACGTCATGTGTCCTTAAGGACTCGGAAATGGAGACGTATGAGAACGTCATGTGTCCTTAAGGGGTTAAAACACAATGTCCTATACCCTTTTAAAGAATATGGACATCATAAAGGAAGAAATGGGATCCAACCATAAGGACTCCCCTTTATAAGCCAGAGTAGAGTGCCAGAACCTCATCTGTGGTCTCCAAACTGTGGACCATCAGCTGTTGCAAAACTACTACTGCTAGGAGTTGTAGTTTTGTAACAGCTGGAGTTCCATGGTTTGGAGACCACTGCTGCAGATGATTATAAAATAATACTACATCAATACTATGTCTGGCTGGCCTCAGCTTGTTGCAATAACAGATAGACTTCAGTTGCTAAATGGGTATATGCCAACAGATCTGCATGTGGTAAATAGTATCATACCATCCTTAAGATGTCTCACTGGCTCATACAGAAGATCTAGGAAGATCTTCATCTCTTCAGACTGAGAACCAGCTAAGAAACGGAGGACAATTGACATTCGCGTGCCAGCAGATGACTTCCCCTGTGTTTTGCTGCCTGTTTTGCTTCTCATGCGTCCAAATAATATTCTGTAAAGAGGAGAGAAAAAAAAGGTACACTAGGGTTGTGTATCAAATCTCTACAAAAACCACTACATCATATTCCAATTCAATTTCTCTAAAGCTGGGAAAGGCAAGGTTTTAACCCCATGTTATCTAGCACATTAGAACACCAGAGCACCTAAGAGAAAGATGGTAGGGGTAGAGCCACACTATCTGGCAGCCTCATATGAAAAAAACCATACCAACATGTGGCAGCCAAGGGACACATGATATCCCTGCAGTTTACTTTTATTTTTTATTTTTAAAATTCTATTTTTTAAATAGATAATTACAACAAACTAAGTTATTGAATCCAGCAGGTTTTGGTTAGTTTAAGGCTAGGTTTCCACGCAGGCATTTTTTTCGGAAAACTGTTTTTGAGCCAAAGCCAGAAGTGTATTCAAAATGAATGGGAAATCTAAAAGGAAGGACTTATACTTCTTCCTGCTTCTGGCTTTGCCAAAAAATGCCAGGTTCAACTGTAGTAGCAGTTTTTCCCAAAAATTCCACAAAAGAACCTACCGTATAAGCAGAGTTTGACATTACAATTTTTCGTGCTGTAAAGGTCTCCCTCGGCTTATACTCTAGTGGAAAAAAAAAATACCATTGGGGGGGGGGGGGGTTGGCCGGGCCATCCATCTTTGTTGCAGGGACCATCCGACTAGTGACGCTGCATTGACGCCGCCGCACAGGGACATCCGTGAGCAGCAGACGTCCGTGACATCAGGGGCGTCCCTGCACACGGCCGTCCCAGCGTGGCGGCGGCAATGCAGCATCACTAGTCTGGGGCCGGCCCGGAGCGGAGAAGGGGGCCGGCCCGGAGCGGAGAAGGGGGCCTCCCGGTGAAGATGGACAGGCCGGCTCACCCTCCCCACCGGAATGCGGACGGTCCCTGAAGCTACTAAGCAACAGGACCGAGAGAACTGGGGAGGTGAGTAGACAACGAGGGGGGCCTATATGATGATGGAGGGGGCGGTCGGTCTGGATAATGGCAGGGGGGATATAGACTGGGGGTGATGATGAGAGGGGGTTTGACTGGGGGTGATGATGACGGGGGGGGGGGGGGGGGGGGGCCTGGATGATGTATTTTCCCCCCTAGGCTTATACTTGAGTAAATACGTTTTCCCAGGTTTTGTGGGTGAAAGTAGAGGCCTCTGTTTATATTCGGGTCGGCTAATACTGGAGTATATACGGTAAGCGGAGTATATATATATATATATATATATATATATATATATATATAAAATAAATAAGGCTCTGATCCCATCTGTGCTTTTCTCTTAATTGCCCTGTTCTGTCACTGAAGCAGACAACGGTTAGTGTGTCACACAACAGATACCAACAGCACAAGAGGGACCCCATGAGTTCCACTGGATTTCTGGCATTCAAACAAACAAAACAGGCTACCATTCTGATCTATCTAGTCCAGTATTTTGTATTCCTCTTACAACGATGGTACCCGACAGCCTCCAATAAAAGTGGGAACCCAGTAGAGGCTGTAAGGTTCAAAAGTTTTTTACTGGTTTCTATGCAGGACTTACCTCATGAGCAGAGGAATAAGATCTGCTCGATGTATAGGCTTAACAATAGAGCTCTCCTCTGAAATGCTGAAATGGACAATTTCCTCCTTAAATTTTTTATCATCCAGTAACCTTTGCAAGTTTTCCCTGTAAGATGTGAAACCACATTTTACCAATCTTTCATAAGATATAATAAGCAAGAAATATATTTTGGAATCAAAATGCAGTTGCCGTTCTATAGTAATATATTAACGGATGTGACATTGTTAAAAACACCAGTTTAAAAAGACTGATCTCAATAACACAACAACCACAGCCTCATTTTAAAATCTTGTCATAGCCCAACTTTGATAGCTGAAGGGTACAGCTATAGACAAATAATAAGATATGGGTCATGAGATTATAGGTAAGGGAGCCAACAGACTTGTGCAAAACATTTGGCATACATTCAAAACTTCTCCATAGGCCTACGTTCACTCAATGGAGGCTGGGATTGTTAGGGTGCCTGTATACATTGGTATACTTTTTATTTAGCTGTATAGCATAGTATTTTTTCCCCTCCCAGTCCGCCATTTGCTGAAGTACAGGACTGTGTCAATCAAGTGGGGGCTGAGAGGCTAAGGTAGTTGAGAAGGCAAGCCAGACTGTGGCACTTGATCAACTCAGATCAGTCTACCTGACACTTGGCTGGAAAACAGAAGGAAACTAGGACCCATTCTTGTTGGAGTACCAGAAAATACACCTTTAATTAATACATTTTTGTAACTAGAGTTTTCTGACATGTACGGGGTGGCAAAAGTAACTATAAAAAAGGAGGGGCTCAAAAAGCATAAGGAAGTGCCCACTTAGTCGATCACTGGCTTCATCAGTGACCCACCTCAGCCAGTGTTTGGCTAAGCAGGCACTTCCTATGCGTTGGGCAGAGAATAGGAGGCTCTGAGCAGTTGAAACAACACTTACTGGGACAAGTTTTTTTTTTATTTACTCCTGCCACCCTGGGCACTTTTAAACCATACAATTCTGGATAAGCCCACCAACTTTTTCATGTCCTATGTTAATATTTCAAAAACCCATGAATTATTAAGATAACAGTTACTTGTAGGGTAGAATATGAGGGTGTTTGTAGCTCAGCACACAATCCAAGGCAACTCTTTGTACATTCTCATCTTGGTGACATAACAACTGGAGATAGAGAGAAGGTGAGAAAAGAGACAAGCACCATAAAATATTTTATACATTTTTGCTTTATCATAACATTGAATCCTGCGCAAAAATTCATAACTTTTAGGATCTGAGTTGTTTTATATAATGGTAAATAAAACAGATTATAAATATGTCAACTTTTTTGTTCACTAAACTTCTTAAAAATAGTTTTCATCCAAAAGTTGGCCATATAATGGTAATGCAGAAGGTAAAGTGGCTAACCATAATGACATTTTTATAAAAATGACAGCGGGACGTTATGCCACATTAGTTGTCACCGCTGAATGAGCTCCTCACAAACAGCTGGCAATGTTATCACTTTCTGATTGACCCAACAGAATGACAGTTTACCATCATTTTTTTAAAACATAAATAAATGAATGAATGAATGAATGAAAACACTGCAATTTATAATTTACTAATATATGACAAATTTTATGGATAGAAACAATCTATAAGCTAAATATGTACCCTTATTTATTTTAACCTAATTTGGAATCCAATTCTGCCAGATTAAGTAGTACTCCAGGTTTGTCTAATTATTTTTGCACATATAATCACCAGCATTACTCCTACAGTGCTATCAATTTTATTCCAGCACAGCTGCATCCATTAGCTAAAACAGGTAGGTACAAGGTGTAAACAGGAACCTCAACATGATTCATTAATAATAGAATATACTGCAGTATATGAGCAAAAAATATAAAATAAAATCCAGAGTGCTTCCTTTACAAAGGTCTACATTATTCTTCCAGATCTAAATCCAGATTGAGAATTTTTTCCATAATAGGGTCAAAAAGTACTAAACCTTCCATTTCCGATTGTTGTTCCTATGAAGTAGTGCAACTCAACCTTACCAATATCCAACAGCAGTGCCTACAGAATATATCTTACTATAATGGATTCTACACAAATGTGCCTAATTCAGAGGTGCTTCTATAATCCAATGTATCAAACTTCTCGGACCATCACAACTGTGCGCTGTTCTGTAGCAACCTTTCTGTGCCCAAGATACAACCTTTCTGTGTCCTGCCACCTGTATACAACTCTAGATCCTAGATTGCATTATAAAATGATTCTTTTTTTAAACCGCATAGATATTTAACACTTGTTTTCACTGCTATTACACAGATTCTTAAAAGAGTAATATATATCATTGTAAAGTGATATTCAGTACATATAGACAGAGTAGTCACTTGATAAACATACACTCTCTGAATGCAATAAACTAGAAAACACCCCAGGACAGCCAAACTGCACAGATGGCATTTAACTCTAATAGGCTTTTATAGCTTTGTTGACGCACAGTGGTGTGGGTAATAAAATGATCCAACTATATTCATTACAGGAACTCACAGGTGTTGCACAGGGGTTGGCTTTGAGTTGTGAGTATTAGAGTTATTAAAAAATGGATGCAATATACATGGCTATCATGCTCTGCAGCTACGATGATTACCTGAGTATAGAGTTCATTCAACTTGGGTTCCAGATACAATGCACGCGGATTAGAAAACTTTGAGAAAACTCCTAAATGAGCAATAAGCTGCCTACAAATAAGGGGGGAGAAAAAGTAGAAAATTCAAGATAAATCCAATTACATGAAGAATAAGTAAATGATAATTTTCAGACTATAAAACACAACAACAACAGAAAATAGGAAAAAAAATTCATACAAAATTTTCTTGGTGGCCTAAGGTTGAGGAGTGGTTTTTGTGGACTGCAGAATATTTTGTCAGGGATTTGGAACTTTTTATTTTTTTCATCCAACTGCCTATTTTGACCCCTATAACTTTATTTTTCTGTATTTGGAACTGAATGAGGGCAGCACATTTCTTTGAGCAGTGATTTGTAGTTTTTATTTGTACCATTTTAGTTTTGATCAATTTTTATTAAAAAAAAATTCTGACATAGTGTCACCAAAAATTAGCAATCCTGGCAGTTAGTATTATTTACGTTTAGCCCATTCACCGTGCGGGATTATTCACATAATATTTTACAAGATTGGACATTTTCACACCTGGCAATACCAAATGTGTTGTGTTTTTGTAATTTTAACATTTTTTTTGTTTATTGAAAATGGGGTGCGATTTATATTTTTTTGTTGGGGGGGAGGGCGCTCTTTATATATTGAAAACATTTTTCTCATGTTTATTTCACACTTACATTTTTAAGTCCACATGGAGCCTAATAATAGCGATCATTAGATTGCTATGTACTGATCAGTAATATCGGCGATCTGGCTCTGCAGGCTACACAAGAAGATCGGCCATGCAGCATGTCGGATGCTAGTAAGAGAACCCACAGAAAGCACAGTCATTTCTGCTACTCTGACCTCTGCAGTTGCACCGTGAGGGTCCTTTAAGCACCCACACCTCCATTTTCACTACAGATGCTGTGACTGGCATGGATCACGGAATCTGTAGGCTTTGTGGCAGACATCAGAATGATTTTTGTAAAATTATTATTTCGTTTTGTAGTTTTCATTGGGGGAAACAGGAAAACATAGGTATAGGCTGCTGACGCTAAGGAAGAGATTCTTCCTTAGCAATATACACCCACCAACTGGCCCTGAGATATTTAATTTGCACCAGTACAGTAGGAGTGGTCAATAATGACAGTCAAAAAAAAATAAAAATAAAGATTTTACAAACTAGTTTACAAAAGTAAACATTCTTCCCTCTCTGGGTAAGTGAAAAGTCTTGAGAATAGAGACCCCCAGAAGCACACATAATTAGGACTGCGAGGAAGAGATCCAGGGTAAAGTGTATGAAGCGTGACCAGTTGCTAAACGTTAGGCAAAAGGAGCAACAGAGCAATGTAGAGAGTATTACTTGAACCAAGTGGAGAAGTGAGTCACTGGGGCCCTTTGTTGGCAAAGAAGGAGACTATCAATGGCAATACTGCCTGGGGCTCCCAAAATAATGTGAAAAGGAGTATAGGGGAAACTGGTAAGCCAGGCCAGACAAGGGATAGCTCAATCCAGAACAGGAGGTAGGCCAGGAAGTGTACAGATGAAAAGTTGACAGAGGGCTTTGCAATAAGAAGGAAAGGGGGCTTAGGAGTGGAAGTATCCCAACTTGATTACTCAGAGTATAGAGAAAGTGTACAAACATGTACATGCTAAGACTTTGAGAGGAGGTAAGGGCTGCTAGAAGTACCCTATAGCTGTGTGCCAATGACCCCTCTCAAAGACCAAAGAGGCATGTACCAACAAACACAATACTCTAACAGAAAGGGGGAACAAAAAAGGGCTGCTTTCTGAAGGGACTGCAAGCAATTTTTTAAATATATGGCAATGCATGCAACCCAAGGAGAAGTTGACTGTAAAAACAAGGCAAAAAAAACTAGCCAAAAGCTAGTTGGAATGTAGACCTGATCACCTTAAGAGGTCCAGGGAAGATGGTAAAGTTACCAAGTAGATACCAGTAAAAGCACTGGCAAACAAAGGGGGGGGGGGAGAAGGAGCAGCAGGAGCACTGCCAGAGCCTTGCAAAATGACCTCCAGCAGGCCACAAATGTGCCTGTGTCCATTCAAACGGTCAAACAGATTCCATGAGGGTGATATGAGGGCTCGACGTCCACAGGTGGGGGTTGTGCTTACAGCCAAACACCATGCAGGATGTTTGGCATTTGCCAGAGAACACCAAGATTGGCAAATTTGCAACTGGCGCCCTGTGCTCTTCACAGATGAAAGCAGGTTCACACTGAGCACATGTGACATACGTGACCGAGTCTGGAGACGCCGTGGAGAACGTTCTGCAGCCTGCAACATCCTTCCATGTGCTTGCCAGAGTTAGACTGACTGCCATTAGGTACCAAGATGAGATTCTCAGACCCCTTGTGAGACCATATGCTGGTGCGGTTGGCCATGGGTTCCTCCTAAAGCAAGACAATGCTAGACCTCATGTGGCTGGAGTGTGTCAGCAGTTCCTGCAGGAGGAAGGCATTGATGCTATGGACTGGCCCACCCGTTCACGTGATATGAATCCGATTGAGCACATCTGGTACATCATGTCTCGCTCAATCCACCAACGCCATGTTGCACCACAGGCTGTCCAGGAGTTGGCGGCTCTCTACAATGCCACCTCATCAGGAGCATGCCCAGGCATTGTAGGGAGGTCATACGGGCACGTGGAGGCCACACACTACTGAGCCTCATTTTGACTTGTTTTAAGGACATTACATAAAATTTGGATCAGCCTGTAGTGCAGTTTTCCACTTTGGTTTTGAGTGTGACTCCATATCCAGACCTCCATGGGTTGATAAATTTGATTTCCATAGATAATTTTTGTGTGACGTAAGTATTCCATACGATTAGTTCATTCATTCAGATCTAGGATGTGTTATCTTAGTGTTCCCTTTATTATTTTGGGCAGTGTATATTCTAAAGAAAGAGGGGGTACATGTAGTAATACAATAACTCTGTCCCAGGAAACCGAGAAGCCTAACTGGCTTGGTAGTGGCAGATAAAGTAGACTTTCTAGCAGAAAGAGGGAAGAGGAATTATGTCCCACATCACCTTGCCTGACCACTCTGACAGTAGAGGGTAGTCTACCAAACATCAAAACTCCATCAACAGGATGGAGTAGTGTGGTTGGTGCTGTAAGAAGCCAGCTCCTCTAGTAGA
Source organism: Hyla sarda (assembly GCF_029499605.1). Taxonomy (NCBI): domain Eukaryota; kingdom Metazoa; phylum Chordata; class Amphibia; order Anura; family Hylidae; genus Hyla; species Hyla sarda. The sequence continues at coordinate 296,330,930 of NC_079192.1, forward strand.
GGACTAGAACAGATAAAATCAAGCACCTTGCCCGGAAGTGCCCATGACACAATGTAGCAGATGGCTAGGAGCCAACTAACAAATGTAACACAGCCGGTGGACTGGTAATAAGAATGGGGTTATAACATGTCAGTTTTAGCAAGATGTGGATGACTATGACCTGAGTCACACAATTACAGTGCCTGGGAGCTGGTAATATGACTGGTTCTGGTTTAACAGGTAAGTTAAACAAGAAAGCCAGGGTATCTGGTAGACGATTACCTGCCTGGGGGCAGAGGATGATTAGATCTGTATCAAGACAGACACGAGTAGCTGAGAACTAGGGACTGAGTAACACCGTTAACCACATCTGCAAACAGCTCCTGTGAAAGCTTCATTGCACCTTTAATAGAACATGGAATGAGAACACTAGAGAATGAACAACCATTATACTGTGAGGAATCAAATAACGTATCAGGTACCTAAAAACAGGAAGCACAGGGTCAGGATATGACCGGTCCCATATTATGTCTATAACGCCATGTAGCAGAGAACTCTGGTAAGGGACATGGACTAATTTAGTATCATGGCCGTCATACTATGTAACAGAAAACTATTGCCAGAGAACCACAAATATACCCCTCCAGGAACAGGGAATGTGCCTGGTTTCAAATTGTGCCAAAGACACCATGATACAGCGGAATGGGCATGGGTAACAACTGGTTCAGTAGCATATATGGTACACTATGGAGATAAGACTATGATCTGAGCACCACCTAGCACACCATCTTGAAAAGGGTAATTTTACTGGCTCCATATCATGTCCATAAAAGGATTGAGCAACAAAATATGTGCTGCACAAACACTTTGTCTATAGTGACCAAAATGGGAAGAGGGGACCCTGACCGCAGTGAAAAAAGGTTTCTGGTGGGGTAAGTTGTGATGTTGCAGGACAGGTGGTGCAGGTTAGTCCTCACTGCCTGTTCACAAGTAGCAGAAAAAAACTGAACAGATTATGTAGGTCAGTAAAATAAGGTCCTGTATATTTATTTTGCTATGTTGTGGCCTTGTGCTTAAATAGAATTAAATATAATCTATTTTCCCATCAACCTGCACTCAATACCCTATAAGAAGAAACTTTTGCAAACTTACTAAAAATGAAAAACAAAAAATGTGCATAAGTATTCAGACCCTTTGGTATGATGCTTGAAATGTAGCAATGGGGCCTTCCACTTCTCTTGACCATCTCTGAGATGTTTCTACACCTTGATACGAGTCACCTGTGGTAAATTCAGCTGATTGGACAGGATTTGGAAATACACAGCCCAATCTATATAAGATCTCACTACTGACAACGCATATGAGATATAAAAACAAGCCATGAGGGAGGAAAGAACTGCCTGTAGAGCTCAGAGACAGGATTGTGTGAATGCACAGATCTGGAAAAGGTATAAAAAAAAAAAAATAATAATAATAATAATTTCTGCTGCTCCGAAAAAGCAAGTGGCCTCCATAATTCTTAAATTGAAGTATGGAACATCTAAGATGCTACATAGAGCTGGCTGCCCCAACAAACTAAGGAAATGGGGGAAAAGGACTTTAGACTCCAATAATAATATATTAATGGCCTATCTCAAAGATAGTCCATAATTGTCCCAGAAACCCCTGTTATGGATACAGAGGGGCAAGTATTAGAACAGGTAGATGTCATAGAGGGGGGTTCCCTCAGTTTTTGCCACAATTAATATGTCCCACTGTGATCATCTGAAATGCAGACATGTAGCTGTTCAATAAGTATAAGAGGAGTTAGCCTTAAGCACAGAAACTAACTTAAAACTGCTCATACGGAAAATGCTAATGGGAATGTTTTTAAGACTCTGGAACTCAATCAAATAACTAACCTAATAGCGCTTTAAGTTAATAAGGATGTGAGATGAGGAAGAAATGTGTGAAAACAGTCACTAGACTTGAGATGCTGAACACTGCTATATAATTTACTAATTATATAAGGGCATGTTCACACAGCTAAAATCTGTGCTGAATGGAAGGAAGAAACTGCACTGATTTCTACATCCAAATTAACATGTTTCCGTGTGTAAAGTCCCAATGACTTCAATGGGAAAAGTCTTTCACTGTCCAAACAGCACTGAAAAATGTGTGCGCTTTTTAAAAACTGCATTGCACATTTCTTAGGACTGAAATAAAATACTGTCCTTTTTATCTTCACTTGTCAGCTTGGAATCACAGCAGATTTCTCCCAATGTAACTAAATCTGCATAAAAATTTGTGTCAAACTGCATAGATTTCAGGCGCGATTTCTACAAAAGAAAACAAATAAAAACCTATCTCCCAGATTCTGCTCACTTTGCCATCAGAGGCTCCATTCAGCCCTGCGAACAGTAGTTCTGCCAGATTTGACCATCAAAAAGTCACTGGGGATTTGTAAGACACTGGGAGTGAAGCGTAGTTTTCTTTGTGGGTCTTGATTCATGACAGGTATTTTTTCACAGTATTTACTAATGCTTCTCTACGTGTTACACTTTTCCCTATGTTTTGCTTTTTTTACAACTGTTCTGAACTCAGATTTTTCAGAGCTCAAATCCACCACTTTTATGTGGGAACATTATTAAATATGTTGTGATTTATCAAATAGGTCGGGGCCACGCCCCTTTTGTTAGGACACTCTCCCTTTTCAGGCAAACCCGATAAAAAAATAAACAGAGTCAGGATCCTTTTAGTACATAACCCCCACTGCGTCTGTTTGACAGGTCCAGCAACACAGTCATGGCTTCAGTGAGAACAGAGCCAAAGCTTACCGTATTTTTCGCCGTATAAGACGCACTTTTTCTTCCCCAAAACTGGGGGGGAAAAGTTGGTGCGTCTTATACGGCGAATACACCCCTATCGCGGCGGTCCCTGCGGCCATCAATGGCCGGGACCCTGGGCTAATACAGGACATCACCGATCGCGGTGATGCCCTGTATTAACCCTTCAGACACGGCGATCAAAGCTGACCGCTGCGTCTGAAGCGAAAGTGACACTAACCCGGCTGTTCAGACGGGCTGTTCGGGACCGCCGCGATTTCAATGCGGCGGTCCCGAACAGCCCGACTGAATAGCCGGGTTAGTGCTTACAGGACACCGGGAGGGACCTTACCTGCCTCCTCGGTGTCTTCTCCGTTCAGGGATCCCCTGTATGGCCGGCGCTCTCCTTCCTCGTCATCACGTCGTTGCATACGTGCGTCGGCGTGCGTAACGGCGGCAACGGAGAGCGAGGATACCCGGCCGGCAGCAGAGACGTTCCGAAGCGACAGCGATGGAGCGACATCCAGGGCAGCGGTGACACGTATTACCTCCTATGCAGTGGTCTTCAATCTGCGGACCTCCAGATGTTGCAAAACTACAACTCCCAGCATGCACGGACAGCCGTTGGCTGTCCGGGCATGCTGGGAGTTGTAGTTTTGCAACATCTGGAGGTCCGCAGGTTGAAGACCACTATTGGGTTCAAAATCTTTATTTTTTTTTAGATTTTGCACCTTTAAATTGGGTGCGTCTTATACGCCGGTGCATCCTATAGGGCGAAAAATACTGTACATGTTTCAATTAGTCCTTAACCAAAACATTAACCCCCCTAAGGACACAGCCCATTTGGGCCTTAAGGACACAGCCAATTTTATGTTTGCATTTTCGCCATAACTATTTTATATTTCCATCCACAGACAAATATGAGGGCTTGTTTTTAGTGTTTTAATTTAGCGTTTTAATTGCACTTTGTAATAACATCACAAATTTTACCATAAAATGTACGGTAAACTCAAAAAAATATTTGTATGAGGAAATAAATAAAAAAAGCTGAAATTCGAAAAATTTGGAAGTTTTTATTTACACTTTATGGTAAAGATGAAATGTTTTCTTTATTCTGTACGTCAATACGATTAAAATGATACCATGATTACATACTTTTCTATTATTGTACTGCTTTTAAAAAAAACTTTTTACACAAAATAAGTATGTTTAAAATATCTCTATTTTGACCACCTATAACTTTCAAATTTTTTTTTTTTTTACATTTATGCCATTCACCGTACGGGATCATTTACATTTTATTTTGATAGTTTGGACATATGCCCACACGCAGATACCAAATATGGTTTGTTTGTTTATTACACTTTTTTTGGGCGGGGGGGGGGGGGTGTAGAACGGGTAAAGGGGAAAAAAAGTGGCAATTATCATTTTTATTGGGAAGGGGCTTTTTCAAATATTTTTTTTTGTTTTTATTCATTTTACGCTTTTCATGTCCCCATAGTGGATTATTTATAGCAACCATTAGACTGCTAATACTGTTCTGAGCAGCTAAGGCAGTGAGGGGCCATCTTGGATGATTGGATCCCTGCAGGTGTGCCGCAGGCAATCCGTTCATTCAAAGTCCCACATTGACGACGATGCAGTTATCTGTATTGATCACGGCATCTAAGGGGTTAATGGCGGACATCTGCTTGATCGCTAATGTCTGCCATTACCCTGGCTGCTGATAGCTGCCGGGACCTGCCATGCATGATGAGAGTACCATTCCGATGCTTGTGTCATGTACAGGACGTAAATGTACATCCTGGTGCGTGAAGTCCAACCGGATCAGGACGTACATTCATGTCCAATGTCCTTAGGGAGTTAATTAGGAAAGTCACTGTCTAAAAGGTGTTCAAGTGCCTTTGTTCAGAAGCTTAAGTAGATGTTTAGATGTGTCCAATATAAGTAATCGAACTTCCTGACAATAACTGAAACCTCAATAGTCAATATTACTGTCAAAACACTCACTTTGAGGCAGCTCTTCTGGTTTTCTTTGCCTGTGGTCCTATATTGTCAATCTCATCAGGTTCTGCGTTACCTTCTTCTTCCATGGCTTCACTTTCAGCAATGTCTCCATCACGATCTTTTACCTTATCAACCTTCCGAAGGTCTTGGGAAGGAGCTACTAACAAGTCTGCTGGATAGTATTCATTGCTAACAATAATAAAGGCAATACATTGAAGATACAGTGGATGCCTTTTAAACATTACTGATATTTTAGATAATCTATTCCTGTTTTTTTTAGGAATCAACATTTGGGTAGGGTCACACTTGCCGTATTTGGCTGCATATTTTGCTACCCATTGAAATCAATGGGTAGTAAAATCTGCTGTAGAAAGTACGTAGCAAAATATGGCATGTGAGACCCTACCCTTAAAGTGAATCAATGAATTTATGTAATATAAAATAGCTTGAGTTTCTCCCTAATTTAATTTCTCTGGATAAGTGAGATGGAGAAGAGCGAAAGTAATTCATTGTACAAATATATGTTCAGTAGGGGAATACAGCAGTAAAACAATAGATGGCACTATGGAATGCATATATTCACATTAAAGGGTACTACTCAGACATTATGACATATTTATCCTGTAGGCCCGTATTAACCTAAGGCTCTTTTCGCACTAGTGATTTTACCGTTATTGAAGTTCCGTCACGATTTTCGGCGAAACCCGGCCGTTACAAAACCCCTGACGGCCGAGACTAAATTGCATTGCAGCCTATGGGGTTTTGTAACTGCCCGTTTGCACCCATATATGCCTGTAATTCATTACGGACGTGATACAGTGACGGGACATCGTGGCGGAAAAATTACAGCATACTGTTTTTGTTCTTTAAAGGGCATGGCTCACACGGAACAGATCTGCAGTGTATTTTATGCTGCAGATATGTGATTACGGACCCTACAGTGTAGTGGAAATCTGCCGCTATGAGCAGACAGTGTTCTGCGAATCGCTGTGCGCATGTGCAGCGTACTTGCACACATCGTGGCTGTTCTCAGTCTAGCTCAGGGAGCAGGGGGAGTGGCCACGATGTCTGCAAGTACACTGGACATGAGCGTGGCGACTCGCAAATCGCTGTGTCTGCTCGTAGCGGTGGATTGCCACTACGAGCAGGCAGGCACAGATGGAGGCACACTGTAGGGTCCGTCATCAGCTGATCCGTCATCGGCGGATCCGCAGCGTACAATACGCTGCGGATCCGTTCGGTGTGACCCTACCCTAACTCAGTTATGTTTGTTTTATTTAACTTACTCCTACTTTGCAGGCATATAATGTGAAAGGTAGGAGTAGGCCAGAGACATACTGAGATCATGTGACCTGACAAAGTGCAGTGATTGTTGAACATGTGATGTGACTGGTAGGAGGTACTCTATTGACATAGTTCCTGTTTGGAGAACATGTGATGTGCCTGGCCTAAAATAATAACCACGTGGTTACAATGGCCAAATAATAGAGTATCACCTGCGCCTGTTAGTTTTCATCTTCGGTGCTTGTCACAACCGTTTACAGCCAGATAATGAGATAAAATTTATCTTTTGGTGCCTTTACACAAAACAATAATCCCTGATGGTAATTGTGGGTGAGTTATCAGATAGATAGTTAGGGAAAGCCCTAGTTGGCATATTGGAGGTAGAGCTCACCATAGTGCCTATGTTGGTAATATGGTCTTTATGGCAAGGTTACAGAGTTGGGCAGTTCTTTATTGGGCGATAACTCACCTTGGCATAGGGTGTAGTGGGATAGGAAGCACCACGGACAGAATCAGGTTCCTAGGGCCAGGTGTCATATACCTCCACTAACCTAATTGGGATACCCTTTTGGACCAGACCTCCAATTATCCTGATATTTCTTCTAAGGAGTGAATATTTTAACACTATACAGGTTTAGACTGTTGTTTTCTGGCAGACAGTATTTGACTTAACACAAGCTAAGTATAATGGTTGTTTTGTGATTGTCTCGTTTTCCTTTAAAAAGCTTTTTTTTTATTCCAAACGTTCACAACTTAGATTTCATAAGCAGACATACTAATGTATTTACTAAGTTTAGCTTATCAACAGTCCCATTAGTTCTCAAGGGGAGGGAAGAAGTGGTGATATTAAAAGTCATCTTTAAACATATTTTGTACCTTATAAATCTTAGGAGAAGAGGAGATAGTTCCCGTGACCGTGGTTCCACCCTGTCAGGGAAGTGTGACATAGCTTTCCAAAGCAGAAACCGAAAATTGGTGTAATCAGTCCTATCTTTCACATTACTTCTACTTTTCAGCATGTCACCATATAGAACGCCAATGTCTCCTGCATAAAAAGCAGGGAAATCCTTTGCCTGGCTGCACTGTAATTTATTCTTCTGCATATCTTGAAGTTCTCTTTCTGTATGGAAAAAATAAATAATGACGGCACACGAAAAAAAAACATACATAAGATAAAAACCTAGTATTAGTTTTACTGGTAAGGTGGGTTCTCAGAAGCCTCCTAAACCGCACTGCAGAAGATTGAACCCACTGATCTAATAGAGACAAGAAGCACAGCACAAGAGGTTTCAAGCCCCTCCCCTCCATTCCAACCACTACATAAAAAATATATATAGAACTAGAAGGAAGGGTAACTGGTTCTGTTGTGGAGGATTCGGAGAAACAATCTTAGGCTGGGTTCACACCACGTTTTTCAAATATGGTAACCGTATACGGTTCTCCGCAAAAAAACGTATACGACCGTATCCGAAACCGTATGCATAGAGAATGCATTGTATTCCAAATGTTGTGTACGGTTGCATCCGTTTTGCCTCGGATACGGGTTTGCCGATTTTTCAACCGTAGGCAAAAACACTGTCGACCACGTTTTTGCCTCCGGTTGGAAAACCGTAAGCGAACCGTATGTGGTTCTTTTAACATTGTTGTCTATGAGAACCGTACACAGAATTTCAGAATACGGTTGCACACGGTTTTTCTAATCCATTTTGGGAGTTGGCACATGCGCAGATTGGAATTTCAATAGAACAATAGTAACTTTATTAAATTGCTGGAAAACTAATTCCAACAAAATAGCAAAACCGTTGGCAAAAACCAATGAAAACGGATAGAACCGTACGGGGAAAAACCGTATACGTTTTAATTTGGAGTCATACGGTTGTATACGGTTTTTGCCATACGTTTTTTTAGCGGAAAACCGTATACGGTAACCGTATTTGAAAAACGTGGTGTGAACCCAGCCTTACCAGGAAGACTAATCATAGTTTTCTCTTCTAATAGAAAAGTGATAGTGGTCAGATTTGCAAAAAATACTCCCGTCCTTAGGGTTATAATGGGCTCCGTCCCCAAGGGGTTAATATAGGTATAGGAAATCTTGTGACATGTGGATGTTTACTAGATTGTGTTTGTAATCTATATTTACAAGATACACTAGGAAGTGAAAACTGTAGTATCCACTGAAGCGTCGTTGGGAATACCCAGATTAATGTGACCTTCTACTACTATGTACAGACTGCCAGTATATCAGTCTGTGTTTTATCTGTTATGTGTATGCACTAACCTGATAAAGGGTCTGTTCCAAGGCCAGAAAGGTATCGTTTTGTGCATTAAAATAAATTATATATCTTAAACTAAGTGTGTATAAGAGTTTAAATTAGAACAAGTGTCCCAAGACCATCTATTTTTCTCTACCATGAACACTGCATATCTCCAAGAAAAGGTCAAATTATGACCAACGCTACTTTACCTGCATGGGTAGCAGACTTTTCCAAATGCTCATAAAACACCTTCCAGAAAGTTTTGTTTTCCATCTCATTTGCATGAGAACTGTGAACAAGAAACAAGTTCAGAGTTTCATTTCAGGACAAAAGCCATAGAATGTATCTAACACTTTCCAAATCACTGACGCTTGTCAATTACTTCCAGCCTCAGGTGAATCATACAGAACACGATGTGACATTAACTTAACATTTTCTATCCACGTATCTCTGACGTAATCCTGTGATATTGTACAATACTAGCATACAACAAGTTATATCCTCTTTAACTAGAGCTGGACCTACTTAACAATATTCATAATATCTACCATGGCTATGATAGTTATAAAAATGAATAAATAGGCTAATTAATTTTTTTTTATTTTCTTTTTATAAAATTATAAAACATTTGTTTAGAAATGTTGCTTCACAGAAAGGCTTTATCTCTAATATCATATACTCACACAATAAGCTCAATCACTGGGTCCCAGAGGGAACTGAAGTTCACAAAAAGCATCCCCAGTAAATATCTCAATGGTACCTGGGAACAAAACAAAAAGGGTAACAAGAGAGACAGAGTTGAAACTACAAAAGAAAACAGAACACGATTGAGAGATGTAAAGCACACAATAAAAAAGGACTCACAGTTAACTGCCAGCATACAAGAATAATTTACGCCAGAAAAAACTAACCTCCTGAAAATCTTCCTTTGTTGCTGCTTGTACAAGATCATATCTAAGCTTTCTAAGATGTAGCAATTTTTCTCGATAACCATGGACAGTAGCCGGTACAAGGTCAGCTTGAAGAAGAATAGAAAATATAGAGAAGGTTTCCCCTTCTATAGGTTCCTAGTAAACAGATAAGCACTGGTTAGCCCTCTTTTCATAATAAATTTACATCAGTGTGTCTCTAAAAAATATTTAGCTTACCTCTGGACTTGCAGGCGGCTGATCAGAAAAATGATTTAAAATCCGTATAGTCAGCAGACGAACCTATATAGGATGGGAAACAATTGAATGCTGTGAATAATGACAGTCGGCAGTAAGTGATATGTAATGTGTGTGAATATGTGGCTGCTTAGTGAAAAACATTCCCTTTCTAATCAATATATTCATTTGAGCCTGCACATTATAAATTTTAAGAACTGGCCAATTCTGCACCATATAGGCAAAAAACATATAGAGTTCTTTTTAAATCTTTTTTTTTTTATTATTATTTCTCAGCTAATGGCAGGGAAATATATTGTTAAGAAATATTTTGTTCAGATATTTTTGCAAAGAACTAAACCAGAAGAAGCAATAAAACTTCCCAGATTCTCTCCAGTTTTTCTATCACACATTTCGATAAATCAGGGCCGATGTGTTAGAGCACTGTGGTACTATGTATACAAAGCGTTTGGAAATTCTTCAGACCCTTTTACTTTTTCCGCACTTTGTTTTTTGCAGGACAAGATTGAAAAATAACAAACTTCAAGCTTCCTCCACCAATCTGCAGTCAATACCTCATAATGAGTACGCGAAAACAGAATTTATTTAAACGGAAAAAAGTTGATTTTTATGCTGACTTTAAAATGTCTTTCTCGGAGGATCCATTGGGCGACAGAGACCGTGGGTATATGCTGCTGCCACTAGGAGGCTGACACTAGGCAACAAAAAGAAAGTCAGCCCCTCCTGGCAGGATATACCCTGCCTACAGACTCTGAGCTATCAGTTTAGTCCCAAAGCAGTAGGAGAGGACCGACCGGGAAAGAAAAAACAGCAACTGTCCGAGGAAACCACAGACAAAATAATAACCAAACCAACCCTCGGACAGGCAACTGAACCAACACTGCAAAAAAAAAAAAAAAAAAAAAGTAAAAAAAAAATAAGGGTTAATAAAGGTCATTTAACCCCTTCCCTAATAAAAGTTTGACTCACCCCCCTTTTCCCATAAAAAAAAATAAAAGAGTAAATAAAATAAACATATGTGGTATCGCCGCGTGCTTAAATGTTCGAACTATAAAAATATATAAATTAATTAAACCGCACGGTCAATGGCGTACACGCAAAAAAATTCCAAAGTCCAAAATAGCGTATTTTTGGTCACTTTTTATACCATTAAAAAATGAATAAAAAGTGATCAAAAAGTCCAATCAAAACAAAAATTCTACCCATAAAAACTTCAGATCACTTCGCAAAAAATGTGTCCTCATACCGCTCTGTAAGTGGAAAAATAAAAAAGTTATAGGGGTCAGAAGATGACATTTTTAAACGTATAAATTTTACTGCATGTAGTTATGATTTTTTCCAGAAGTACGACAAAATCAAACCTATATAAGTAGGGGATCATTTTAACAGTATGGACCTACAGAATAATGATAAGGTGTCATTTTTACCGAAATATGCACTGCATAGAAACGGAGGCCCCCAAAATTTACAAAATGGCGTTATTTCTTCAATTTTGTCGCACAATTATTTTTTTTTTCCGTTTCGCCATAAATTTTTGGGTAAAATTACTAATGTCACTGCAAAGTAGAATTGGTGACGCAAAAAATAAGCCATAATATGGATTTTTAGGTGGGAAATTGAAAGGGTTATGATTTTTAAAAGGTAAGGAGGAAAAAACGAAAGTGCAAAAACTGAAAAACCCCTGAGTCCTTAAGGGGTTAAAGGATGCTGCATCCGCTAATGGTAGAGTAGTCGATTTCGATAGACTGGAAACTGGTGGATCCACAGTCGGCTGTGACGTCCATTTCGCAATAAGGTCCTGGGCAAAGGGAAACTGCGCCTGAACCTTCTTAGTGCCCTGAAAGCATTTGTCTGGATGCTTCCATGCTGTTTCTAGTAAGGTGTCAAATTCAGCATGAGAGCTGAATACCTTAGGAAGAAAGGAAACTTCTGGAGCTGGGTCTGAAGTTCCTGGGTCCTCTAGGTGAAAGGTGTATCTGATGGCTGACACCAAGCTGTTCATCGTGTCGGACACGCTGGCTCGGTCCTCTGGATTAGAGGCAGAACCTGACACCTCATCTTCCAGCTCCCCAGGAGAATAGGAGCGGGTGGAAGCAGCCTTAGTTGAAGGCGAGGCAGACCTGGTACGCAGATCGCCGGAGGGCTTACCTCTGCTTCCCTGTTGTCTGTGGCTGTGTCACTGATAGAGCTTAGTCATGCCAGGCTCTATCAATGGAGCGCAGAATACACAGATCAATGGAGTTCAATAGAACTCTATTGATCTGAATGAGGAATCTAATGATTCCTCCTAAAAGTCTAATAAAAAGTGTAAAAAAAGAAAAAAAAAAGTTTTAATAAAAAGTTTAAAAGACACATTAACCCCTTAAAAGTTCATATCACCCCTTTTCCTATATAAAAACATGTAAACATAATAAAAATAAACAGACCGTATTTATCGGCGTATAACACGCACTTTTTAGGCTAAAATTTTTAGGCTAAAGTCTAAAGTTATACGCCGATAAGCCGCTGCAGTTCAAGGATTTAAAGCGGGCACTTTAAATCAATGAACTGCAGCGGCTTTGCTGGTGCAGAGACCGCCAGCGCTGCCGGCTTCTCTCCCCCTGCCTGTCCTGGGGTCTAGAGCCCTGCTGCCGGCCCTTCTCTCCCCCTGGCTATCGGTGCCACTGCCCATTTTCTCCACCTGAATATCGGTGCCGGCGTCCCATTGCCGGCGCCGATAGCCAGCGGGGAGAGAAGCTATTAAAATATAACATTATGTATCCCAAATGACGTAGTTGTAAAAAAAATTTAAAAAAACACAGAATTGCAATTTTTATAATATCCCAGAAAAAATAAGTTAAAAAGCGATTAAAAAGTCAGATCAATACCAAAATGGTACAGATACAAAAAAAACTGATTATGATGCAAAAAATTAGCCCTCATACAGCCTGTATGGGAAAAATAAAAATAAAGCAACAGCGGTCAAAAAATGCCAATTAAAAAAATTCAAAAAAGTTCAGAATGTTTTTTTTATTAGTAAAACATGATGGAAACTAAACAAATCTGGTATTGCTGTAATCAGGCCAGCCTAAAGTATCAAAACAACATGTTCGCTCAACCCCAAACCAGCAAATTTGCTAAATTATCTTTTACTATTTCAATTACCCTTCACCGACTAATATATTTATTTATATACACACACACATACATATATACATATATATATATATATATATATATATATACACACATACACACACACACACACACATATATATACATATATACACACATATACATACACACACGCGTATATTTTTTTTTTGGTTCAGAGAATATGTTATTGAAAAATTAAAAGGTATCATCTTAGTAGGTAGTTATGGCTATTATAGGGCGAGGAGGAAGAAATGAGAGTGGAAAAGCGAAAATTGCTCCAGACAAGTGGAGCATGAGGGACAAGTAGATTTTGCTCAGTTTTAGTCGTTTCTTATAAAATTTCCACACCCCTGCCTAGTGTCAGCCTCCTAGTGGCAGCATATACCCACGGTATCTGTGTCCCCCAATGAAGCCGAACGGGAAACTATAACATTTGCAAATATTTAGATCCTGTACTTTGTTGAAGCACCTTTGGCACAATTACAGCCTCCAGCCGTGTATGATGCCACCAGGTTAGTCCACCTGGATTTTGAGATTGTCTGCCATTCTTCTCTGCAGATCCTCTCAAGCTCTATCAGGTTGGATGGGGACCATAGGTCTCTCCACATGTTTGACTGGGCTCAAGTCAGGGCTCTGGCTGGACCACTCAAGTCCCTCCTGTGTGGTCTTTGCTTTGTGCTTAGTATCACTGTCTTGTTGAAAGGTAATCTTTTGGACCAGTCTAAGGTCTGGAGCCCTCTACATCAGGTTTATATTAAGAATATCTCTGTATCTTGCTCCAATCAGCTTTCACTCAACTCTGACCAGTCTCTGTGTTCCAGCCACTGGAAAAAAAAACATACATCATGATTCTGCCACCACCATGCTTCAGTGTAGGGATGGTACTGGGCAGGTAATGAACAGTGCCTGGTTTTCTCCAGACAACAGAGAATCTAGTTTCTTAACATCCTTTTTTTTTTTTTTTTTTTTTTTTTGTTCTGTTTGCAAACTCTGGGAGGGCTGTGTTTTTTTTCTTTTACAGAATAAAGGCTTCTTTCTGTCCGCCATGCCCTGTGCTGCAGTGAAAGTTGACCTTCTCAAAGTTTCTCCAATCTACACACAGAATCTTTAGAGCTCACCCAGAGTGACCACTGGGTTCTTGGTCACCCCTTCTACCAAAGCCCTTCTGCTGCTATTACTTTGTTTGAGGGAGTCACAAGCTTCTGGAAGAGCCCTGATTGTTCCAAAATTCTTCTAGTTAAGAATTTTGGAGTCCACTGTGTTTTTGGGAACTCTCCATGCAGAAGAATATTTTTGTACCTCCAGATCTGTGTCTCCACATAATTCTGCCTCTGAACACTACAGGCAGTTCTTTCCGCATAATGGCTCAACTGAATTTACCACAGGCCGAAAATTGCTCAAACTATCAGAACCCCCAGGTGTCATTCACTGTGTATGCAAGTTTTGGTAAACCACTGATGGGCAATTCCGAGGAGAAGCCATCAACCAAAAACGTTTAACCCCTTTTATAAATGCCATATATGGTTCATGATGAAAAAAAAAAGGTCTGACATCTAAATTAGAAACAGTTTTTTTTTTTTTTTAAATACCTTGGATAAGCTGCTTGATAAATTAAATTGTAACTTGGAAAATAACTCCATCTGGAGGTCATGAGAAAGTTGCTCTTGGCAGCCGCAGAAAACTAGTCGAGTAAAGTAAAGATCAGCCAGCAATAATGCACATGGATCAGTGGGGGCCGAGCTATAATAAATAATCAGTGCAAGTTAGAAAAAATATACATAGAAAACAAAGAAAAAAAACATAACCAAGTCAATTCCACTTATATCTAAAATGTACAACTCGTTTCATAAACCTTTTTACATTTTTAGAAGTTTTGACTGGTGAGGGTACGCGCGGAACACCAAGCAGATGCCTGTAGAAATGAAGTAGTCTCTTAATTTTAGCAATAGAAGGGGGGGGGGGTCTTTCAGCAATCAAAACTTCTTGCACGTCACCAAGACATTAATTTAAGATAACAATTACATCAGCCGTTTATCTTAAATAACATTTAAAAAAAAATATATATATATCAAATTTATGATTTTTTTTTTTTTAAGACTTTATATTTACTATTTTAACATAAAAAAGCTAAGTTCCATACAGCACAATCATAACCATTAGATCAACCATAACAGTATGCAGACCCACACAATATATTGTTATATCCCAGGATAAAAATGAATGTTGTAGCTTCTGAAACTTTGGAGGAGAACAAAAAAAGCACAGGATAAGTCTCACACATATCATACTTCCATGCATGAGCAAATATTATCAAACTTTTTATAACAAATTTAAAGGGGTACTCCGTTTCTCAGCATTTGGAACAAACTGTTCCGAACGCTGGAGCTGGGAGCTCGTGACGTCATAGCCCCACCCCCTCATGTCAGATACCGCCCCCTCAATGCAAGTATATGGGAAGGGGGTGTGATGGCTGTCACACCCCCTCCCATAGACGCATTGAGGGGGTGGGTCGTGACATCATGAGGGGCGGGGCTATGAAGTCAATCTCCCGACACCAGCGTTCGGAACAGTTTGTTCCAAATGCTGAGCAGCGGAGTACCCCTTTAACTGTGCACATCGATTTCTAAGACTTACAGTAACAAGTTTTTTACTCGCTCCATAGGCAGCACCTGCAGGATGTCAGCAGAGTCATCAAGGCTGAGAAAAGTACTCACAGCTTGGCAAGCTACAAACAGAACTGGAAGACAGAAACATGTTGGTATGTCAGCCTATCGGTGGTCATATTGTTTAGAAACATCACTGAAGTGGCCTGCAGTAACTCAATGACTTGGCCATGAGAAACTGAAGTAAGCTTGTTTGGATGGCACAATGTATACATGGCCCAACAGAGACAAGAGGCATGGAAAAATAAAAAATAAAAGGGGGAAAAAATATTTAAAGAGAATTTTATTTTCCTTTGATAAAGGAGTGTGAGAGACTGACAAAGTCAAACAGAAAACCAGGACAAGTAATTGCTGCTAAAGGTTGTTCTAGAAACTACTGATTAATGGGGTTGATTTGGCTTTTCACACATGATTATTCCATTTGTCTTCATTTTTTGTTTAATAATGACACTGTGGAATGTTTTGTGTTGTTGCATTGATCCAATTTTAGGAACTGCAAGTCAACTCAAAGTTTCTGCCTTGGAAATCCCGATTTCGGCGACCGCAGAAATAATAGACATGTCTATTCTTTCTGCGGATTGTGCTAGGAAATGCACTGCAGTCTATGAGACGGTGCATTTCTAAGCAGTCCTAGTGCCTTCCAAAACATTCAAATGTGTGGAATGTCCACCGGTGTTTTCCAGACGGACATTCTGCACATTTTCAGCTGTGTAAGCTGTGTACACTATATGATAAATGTGGCACATTTTTGCACTGTCGAGGCTAAGTTTAGACTAATTGGTAAATCACTTAAAATTAGCCCAAAATGCTGGCGCAATTTTGGCACAGTGTTGAATCCAAGTCATGCCCCCTTTTACAGGTGTCATGACCCATTTGTCAACTGCAGTAGAAAGTCTAAAAACACATTATTGATGTGGTGCACATCATTTAGGCCAGTTGTTTGGCACATTTGCAATAGTAAATCTGGGTCTATGGTGGAGCTTTATCAAAATCTGTGTTGAGGAAAAGTGGAGCAGCTGCCCATAGTAAACAGATTGAAAAATCAATCTTCTTTTCAGAAATAAAAGAAGCAATCTGATCTGGTTGCTATGAACAACTGCACCACTTTTCCTTCGCACAGGTTTGGATAAATCTCCCCAATGTTTCTAGATTTTAGTTCTTACCTTGAGCAAACTGTGTATGATCCATCAGAGAAAAAACCTTTTCTATAAATTGAGATAAAATTGGCGTAATTCTGTCCTTCTCCAATGGTCTGTTAAATGGGGAGGGGGGACATAAGACATGAGAAACAAGAAATGATATGGTTAACACCTAAGGCTTTAAAATTTGCATGCAGCTGTTTTTTTCAACTACACGATTATAAACTACTTCTACATGTTTCTATATTTCATATAAAATTGTTTATATTTACCTTAGATGAGGTAGAACAACTAGAGCAGACCAACAATAAGACAGTTCATGGACATCCTCATGCGAAGACAGGGTCACTAAAGGTAAAACGTAGTCTAGCACTGGAGACCGCAGGCTGTCACCACTTTTCACCTTTGCGCTAAATACAAAACAATAGGTTAAGGACGAATCAAACAATCCCATTTACAATTGGGTATTTATATTATGTACACATTGCTGGGATATACTAATGGGAACAACTCAGAAACCATAATTTTCACTTGCTGATTTAATGGAGCCCTCAGTAGCCAATTTACCACTGAATCTAATAAAGACCACAGAAGTTCTCTTTTCGTTACTCTCAGACTACAAGCACAAAAGTTGTAAGCAGGCGCAGTAAGTTAAGGGTCCGGGTTGTGGGTTATGCAGGCTCTTATAGCACATCCACAGCATTTATAATAGCAAAAGGAATACCCCTTTATTATTACCCCACAAACACAACTTACATTATAATTTTACATAAACAGAATTTGAACAAAGCCAAAAAAAGGGACAATAACTGGAAGAATTAAAACTGATAACATTCCATATATCTAAAGGTGAAACTTACAACTTATTCTTTTCCATAAACACAAGAGGATATTTTTCAAATGCCAGGGAAGCAACAGCAGGGGGCTGGGCCTTTTCCAAAATGAGCTTAGTCAAAATGGCGAGAGCGTCACTTCTAGTTGTGCTATCATCCTCAGTAAAGAGCTGTACAATATACTGAAGGAGGCTTGGAAGGAAAAGCTGAAATATAAAAATGTAGAAAACTTTTAAAAGGGTACAACGTAAGTATTAAGCTTTATTAGCAACAAACAAGTGACTTATTCTCATGTAGCTCCACCAGTACATTGGCCGGAGATTACTGGAGAAGATTTTTTTTTTTTTTTTTAAATACACCTTGAATTTGCCAATTTCTAAATGTGTAAAACAATATGAAGGTGGTATTTTGTTTGCTTACTTGTTACGCTCCTTAAAAACGTCTAGACCAGTCACCCCCCCCCCCTTTTATGGCCAGATACATTTATCTTTTCTTTATTTAGGATATCTGGAACATGGTATAAAAACCCTCAATAAAAGTATTTTTTTGTTCATTTACTTTTTTTAAATTTTTTTTTTACATTTTTCATCCTTTTTAACTACTAACACACCATGGTGCCAAAATTCAGTTGTCTTTTTTTTTAAATTATTTATAACAGTACTAAAATTTATTTTTCTTGCTGAATACACTCAATGCAAGGCTGATCTAGGAACCAGCAACTTCTGCAGATACCAGCACATGGTGATCACATGATTACCAGGACAAGAAGGCATATGACCTCTGCTGAGCTGTGCCCATAGAGTTCACTGAGCGGTGTGTGTACAGCAATCGGAAAGACGGGGATGGTAATAAACAGTTCCTGCCTACTTTCTGTCATTAACAAGTTAAAGCAAACAACTGACAAACACTTGTGACAAAGAGATACTAAACAAAACCAAAAAAAAGACACATCCATAATTACTATGAAAAAAAAAAAATAAATAAAAGTCAATAATACTTGCCTGTTCGAACTGTCTCATTTTGAACATCTTTTTGGAAAACTCCAAAAGTAATCCCCTTGAAATTCCACTTTCAAGAATCTACAATATAATACACACATTTGTACATTTATTTTTTCGTTTTATTATTGTAATTTAGATGTTTCCTATTACTGCAATTTATAACATTTCCTATTACTGCAATTTATCTCACCCAGTAGCCAAGTCATTACTATCATTCTCCCACTTGCGTGTTCCATAAATGTGGGGGAAAACCTGAAGTTATCAATAAGCACAGAGGTACAACTGGAACTGGCTACGGTATGTGGTTTCATACCCCACTAAGGGAATTAACTCATTAACTTTGAATATTTCCCTCAGTTTTACATAATTTCCTCCAACAATTCACATACTGACATGTTAACACATTTTTAAAGAAAAAGGCCATATAAGGAAGATGATTGATAACCTCAATGAGTGTAGTGTTTAACATGAGTGTCTGTAATACATGTAATGCAGCATGTAACAACAGTAATACAAAATAAATACAGATATATCAGAATGCCTTAACTTAGAGTACCTGCTATCTCCTATTTTGCAAACTTTCTTGGTAAAGCAGATAGATTTTACTTGACATACATAGAGAGATTATTTACAACCTTGTATTGTACCTTATCAACAGCTTCTCTGATCTCAGAGTCTGACAGAGAGATGTTGTCACTGAGAAGTATAGCAGCAATGATGGAAAGAAGTTTAGAACAGCAAGACAATGAGATGTGCGGGACTTGCAGCACGTCCGTCAAGGTCTACGAAGGGGGGAAAAAAAATATATAAAAAATGATATAATTTCTGTAAAATTATAGGCTTAGCAAGGTGAACATGTAAGAGAGACTTACCGTGCATACAAGCTCTGGATAGGTAACCTTTGAACCACGGCCATGTTCTACCAAGAGTTTTAATGCTTCCAATATCCGCTCTATTTGATCAGAACATTCTGTACTGTCACCTGCGGTAATTTTTGCCGCCACTTCCATGAGTGCATTCTTGGAGAAGAAAAACCACACATTAATACTACAGTAAATATATCCTAGGTGTCTTAGTTAGTACTATATGTAACCTTGTCTACTGCAGGTAACCTGGGGAGCAGCAAGGATGCTGCACAATATGCATTTTTAATGGACTGCTTTGTGTTAAGGGGTACTCCGGTGGAAAACTTTGTTATTTTTTAAATCAAATGGTGCCAGAAAGTTAACCAGATCTGTCAATTACTTCTATCTCAAAATCTTTAATCCCTCCAGCACTTATCAGCTGCTGTGTGCTCCACAGGAAGGGATTTTTCTTTTTGAATTTCTTTTCTGTGTGACCACAGTGCTCTCTGCTGACACCTCGGTCCATGTCAGGAACTGTCCTGAGTAGAAGCAAATCCCCATAGCAAACCTCTCCTGCTCTGGACAGTTCCTGACACAGAGAGATGGAAGCAGAGAGCACTTTGGTGGGACTGGAAAGAACTTCACAACTTCCTCTGTAGTAAACAGCAGCTAAATACTGGAAGGATTAAGATTTTTTTAATAGAAGTAATTTACAAATCTGTTTAACTTTCTGGCACCAGTTGATTTAGTAAAAAATTGTTTTCCATCAGAGTACCCCGTTCAGAAACATAGTTGGCAACAATACTGAAGGTGTCATCAGAAAAATTACCTACTATTTTAAATCAGGTTGTTACGGTATGTTAAAAAAACGTATCTGCTGTATGCTCTGGAGGAAGTTGTGTAATCTTTCCAGTCAAACACGATGCACAGAGATGGCAGAAAAGAGCAAAGTGTCTGACTAAAAAAAAAAAAAAAAAACACATGACTTCCTACTAAGCATACAGCAGCTAAGTACTGGAAGGTTTATTTGAATCGAAGTATATAAGTAATTTAAAAATCTGATCAACTTTCTGCCACTAGTTGATTAGAAAACCAAATATTTATTCAGAATAGCCCTACTAATGGCTTTAAAGGAGTTCAACCTATAAGGGAGATGCATTTCTGGTATATCATTTTAAAGGTAAAAATGAGAAGTAAACTAGCCTTAGCAAAAAAAATAAAAATAAAAAAAAAATAAAAAAAAAGAGGCTACTGTTCTACTGTCAAATCTTTAGCTAAAGTCTTCGTTCAAAGCCTTCACACATACAAAAGGTGACTGTGGAAAAATACGACCCTGGTCTTTAAGGCTTCTTGGAATTTTAACTTTTGAGTTCATACCTGAATATTAGTAAAAAGTAGTTCAAATTGTTCTTTGTGGATATACGATGTAGCAGCCTGTACAAATTGCTTAAAAACCTCCCCTGCCAACCTCCAGGGAAGGGACTGCTCTTTCTCAGTTACTGGTCCCATCTTCTGTAGAATGAGTGGCATTGCCTATCAAAAAACATCATGAGAGAGTTGCAGATAAAGTTACACATGAAATGTGGCAACATCAATATGAAAATTGTTAAATGTAAACATACAGGATATATTTATATTTGTTTTAAATAAAACTAATAAATATGAATAAGGAACTTTACAAATAATGAATATCCTGCTGAGGTGTATACACTGCGCCTATGCAGATTTTTAACAAAACATCCTAAAGAGTAATAATATCAATGCATATATCCTAAAGCTATATGCTAATGGTTACATAATATTGTAAGGGTAAATGGCATATATAGCTATATGTCAGGATTTATATGATAATGCTTAGTAGCAGTTGGTATATCATCAGAGATTTACGGGAATGGTAAAAATCACATTATCTGGTAACTGTCCAACACGGAATAAGATAACATAGCTTATCATGAAAATCTGTATAAAAGATACCAAAGCTTATTGAGTCTCTCCTGTGGAGCCCAGGGCCAAAATTCCTATTGCCTTTACCTACAGTTTAAAGTATCTTTCTTATGGCGGACTGTTATTATAACCATAGTGGATTCCATTGTTTGTTTATCTTTGCTATATACCATATTTATTGGCGTATAAC
The DNA here is from genome assembly GCF_029499605.1 of Hyla sarda. Classification (NCBI taxonomy): domain Eukaryota; kingdom Metazoa; phylum Chordata; class Amphibia; order Anura; family Hylidae; genus Hyla; species Hyla sarda. The sequence continues at coordinate 296,352,175 of NC_079192.1, forward strand.
ACGCACCCCCATTTTAACGGGGAAATTTAAGTAAAAAAAATAAAATGTAAAATAAATGACTTTGACTAAATGCCACATCATCCCCCCAACTTCGTTTTCTCCTGCACCTCAGTTTGGTCCCGTCCCCTCCAGTGCCACATCATTCCTTCCCATTTATCAGTCCCTGTGCCACATTTAACCCCTCTCATCCCCACCCCATGTCTCATCATTTCCCCCTGTCATAGACCACCACTAGCCATACAGACATTAAGCATTTAGTGCCTCCCCCTCACCATCATTTCCCCTGTCTCATCATGTCCCCCCATCCCCCCTCATCATCCCCCCACCCTGTCTCATCATGTCCCCATCATCCCCCCCTTGTCATCCCCCCACCCTGTCTCATCATGTCCCCCATCATCCCCCCACCCTGTCTTATGTTCCCCATCATTCCCCCTCATCATCCCCCCACCCTGTCTCATCATGTCCCCCATCATCCCCCCACCCTGTCTCATCATGTCCCCCATCATCCCCCCTCATCATCCCCCCACCCTGTCTCATCATGTCCCCCATCATCCCCCCCACCCTGTCTCATCATGTCCCCCATCATTCCCCCCCATCATCCCCCCACCCTGTCTCATCATGTCCCCCATCATCATCCCCACCACCGTCTCATCATGTCTCCCATCATTCCCCCATCATCATCCCCCCACCCTGTCTCATGTCCCTCATCATCATCCCATCATCCCCCCCCCCCCCATCATTTCCCCCTGTCTTTCATCCCCCCCATCATGTTCCTCTTATGGCATCCAGTGTTCTTAAACCTGCGGACCTCCAGATGTTGCAAAATTACAACTCCCAGCATGCCCGGACAGCCAACTGCTGTCCGGGCATGCTGGGAGTTGTAGTTTTGCAACATCTGGAGGTCCACAGGTTTAAGACCACTCTTCCCCTTTCCTTACTTGTCTGCACTTCAGCTGTCTTGCAGGGTCAGTGAAGCAGATGAGTTACGTCCTCTCCCGGCTTCTCTGTGCTGCATCACGGATGTCACTTTTCGGCGGCAACTACAGGAAGTGAAGTGATGCCGCACAGAGACCCACGTAACTCATCTGCTTCACTGACCCCGTAAGACCCCCCCGCCTGACCTGCCGAAGCGCAGACAGGTAAGGAAGATAAACAAAACAATAAAAAGCTGGGAAAGGGGGAATGATGAAGGAGGGAGGGAAAATGAAAAGTGAAACTCACTTGACTCCCGCACGATCCACAGGTACTGGTGTGGTGGATAGTGCGGGAGAAAACAATAGTGTAGGGCTCATTTTAATCAGCGTCTCCCACACTATCCACCACACCAGTACCTGTGGATAGTGCGGGAGAAAACAAGTGACAGAGCGGGGAGGAGACGCCGCTGGTTACTGATTTAAAGTGGCCGCGGCTGTGCTGTTAATACTGAACAAGCAGACGCTGCTGCGGCCGCTTTAAATCAGTGACCAGAAGACTTATCGGCGTATAACACACAGGCAGACTTTTTGCACTAAAGTTTTAAAAGTGCGTGTTATACGCCGATAAATACGGTATACGTTTTCAATGCATAATTACATAGTTAGTACGGTTAAAAAAAAAAAAAAGACATTTCCATCTTGTTTAATCAAGGAGGTGAAGGGAAGGGGTATGGGTGAATGAAGGGGAGGGGATAGAATCTGCATATGCATTATTGTTATTTTGTGATAGAAATGTATCTAACCCTGATTTGAAGCCCTTCAACAATTCCTGCTTCGACCAGTTCCTGAGGCACACTGTTCCATAAATTCACAGCTCATGTGATAAAGGCGGCTTATCACTCCTGGAGACTAAACCATTATTTCTCCATAAGGATGAAGTGCCTCTTGTCTTTTTAAGGGGGCTTTACCTGGAACAGTTTTTCCCAATATATTTTGTAAGGGCCATTTACATACATAAATAAGTTGATGGTATGCCTCCTTAAAAATCTCTTCTCGAGACTAGACAAATGTAATTCTTTTAATCTTTCCTCATCGCTAAGATGTTCCATGCCCCATGCCCCCTATTAGTTTTGTTGCATGTCTCTTTATCCTTTTCAACTCCAGAATCTCTCTGCCCAAAATTGAACAGCATATGTCCAGTGAGGCCACACCAATGCATTATAAAAGGAGATTTTTTTTGTACTCACCGTAAAATCTCTCTCGTAGCCTTCATTGGGGAACACAAGAGACCATGGGTATATGCTGCTGCCACTAGGCAAAAAAAGAAGCCGGCTCCTCCCAGCAGGATATACCCGCCCACAGGCACCGAGCTAATTAGTTGTGTCACAAAGCAGTAGGAGAAGCCAAACAACAAAGGAGAAGCCAAACAACAAAAGGCGAAATGTCCAAAAGGAAACCAGAAAATAACAACCAGAACAAACAACCTGACCAGGAAAGGTAAATGGGTGGGTGCTGTGTTCCCCAATGCAGGCTATGAGAAAAAGTTTTTAGGGTGAGTACAAAAAAAATGTTTTTCCTTTTCTAGGTCGCTTCATTGGAGAACACAGGAGACCATGGGATGTACCAAAGCAGTTCCTGGGGTGGGAAAAACAACCGCCAGAGAAGGAAAGGACAGTCCAGAGAGACTGAGCCATATCCCTTCATAGAAGAAAGCAGACGAGGCCCAGAGGAAACCAACAACCCAGAAATGCTCAAGAAACAAAGGGTGAGCTAGGATCCCGAAGGCAGAAATTGTGCAGAGATTGGGATCCAACAGCCAACCAAAAAACAGCAATAAAAATGGTCACCCAGGAGGCCTGCCAGTCTGAACTGGCCTGGCAGCGGAGAACACCTCCGAAGAAAGACAGAAGACACAGGACCACCTATGCCTTAGGACAGAGGCTATTAAGAGGGAGAACGACAAGAGAAAGGCAGCTGAGCACAGCCAGCAAGAAGACAAGAAGAAAGCGTACAAAGAACCGGTCAGGAAGAAGGCTAGGGCAAGGTGCACCCGCCGACCACCCAGTGAACGAGAGGCCCAGACTAAATCTACAGACCCAAGGACATTCCACCAAAAACCGGGTGGAAGAGAGATCCCAAAGGGTACGCCACATAGCCAAGAGACCGGGAAAAGGCCTGCGACTACACCCGTCCAAGACTCGTGAAGCAGCCAGACTGGGCAACCAGAACAACCTGCATGCCCACAACCCCAAGCCCTCCACACCAGGCCCCTTCTATGCCGGAGGGAGGAGGAGGAAGTAAACAGGCTGGTGGGAGGAGCAGAATTATTCGGAAAACCGGAGCAGCCGCACAGAGGAAGAGAATGCCAGAGCCAAAAAGAAAAGGAGGGACCCAGGAGCCTCAAACCCGTTAAGGCGGAGAACCTCAAGTCGGAGCGAAACACTGCGGCTGACGAGCACCTAAGCCAGGTCAGGGCATGGAGCGGTAAACAGAAACTGCCTCCCACAGAGAAATGGCGAGGGAGAAGGAGTGAGACCGGAAACCCCGCCAAGGCCAGGAACAAGAACCTCCGAAACGGTGGAAGCATCAGTAAAACCACCCCAGAGAAAAAGGCATGGAAAAGGCCACCTGGAAGAGAGCCCAAGGCAAGGAGGGTCTGAAAAGGCAGAATACCAAAAGGGAAGGATCCCAAACAAACTGGGGCTGCCAAGGAAAAAAAGTGACCTCTCTTGGGGGAAAATAGCGGGCAAGAGAAAAAAGGCACCGCTACCCCTTAGGTCACCATGCTGCCCTGCCCGTGCAGACTCAAGAGACTGGGTGGCCAAAACGGAATGGCAGACCAAGAGATCAACAGCTCAGAATGACCAGTCGCAAGGGGAAGACAGAGGGGACCGGGAGAGATATGAACCAGACAAAGCGAGGGAACAGAAGACCAGTCCAGGTCATCTGAGCGAGCCCACTCAGACTGTCGGGCAAGCCAGGTATCATTGACACCCTCCCAAAAAGGGAGGAGTGACCTGCCACAGACGCGTAACCTCGGGAAGCACAAGGCAGCCCGAACAGAAGGGCCATAATGAGGAAGGCTGTGAGACACCCCAAGCAGAAAGGTCAAACAAGACCTCCCCTGGCAGGAAAAGAGGGTAGTACGAGGGGCTGGAGAAGCCAGGGTACAGACCTGACCAGAATCAACACTACTCACCCAAGAGGAAGAGGGAGAAAACAGAAATAGCCCCCGCAGGACTAACAAGTGCCCAAGAAGGTCAATGGAAAAACCAGGACGGCAACCACAAGACAGCAACAGCTGCAACTAGGCCAAATCCAGCAGAACTCCAACAAAAAGGAGAATGAAGAGTTGAAAGAAGAGTAGGAACTGAGAAAGAAACCCTCTGATACAGAAAAACCAAAGTACGACAGCTGCAGAAGCAGGAAACGTACAAGGGCAACTCGACCACCTTTAAAGAAGGGGGAAGCGTAAGGGCTGAAAACACCCCACAGAGCTACCCCAAAGCCGACAGCGGAAGGGGTCAGCGAGATGGCTGAACCAGCCACAGGAGGGAGTATAGAAGATTGACAGCACGTCACCTAGAATAGAAGAAATGCAAAGACTGCCTGTCAATAGCGGAAACCTATCACACTCCGCCCAAGCTCCACGGTGGGGGGGGACGGTGCGATCCATGGTGGCATGAGCAATGATAGGCATCCCATAATAGTACAGCCAGACTACTAATAAACCAGGAGTGAAAGAGATGGCTGTAATGGCCAAGCAGGCTTCCTGCCACAGACCCCTCGTATAGGGGTGAAGTGAGTTGGGTATGCTATAGCGGTAATCTGTGACCACTGTCACCAGAGGATCAATGATACCCCACCTCTGGAGGGGGGAAAAGGTGGATGCCATTACCAGCAAGCTCCCTGGAATACGCAGGGGTACCCACTGGGCCCCTCATACTAGAAGGCGATACCGCCGTAAACCAATGGGACACCCCCCATGTAAACGAATGCCGTTGTCGTAAAAGGTAAAAGGTCCATTGCACTGGCAGGGACACAAATGTTTGGTAGTCTCCTACTGATAGTGAGGAACTGGAATTCAGCCACAGAAGCAGCAGAAAGTGGGCTCCAATGGACGTTGGGAAGACCTGTGAACATGCGGGGACACCCACATGCCGTGGTGCATCAGGACTGCAGCTGTGGATGCGGCAGACATTAAATCAAACCGGTCAACTCTGACATATAACCGGGTACAAGAACCACAAACATGGATGCGGCGGATGACGCAACCTCTGTGGATAGTAGAGAAAGTCCATTGTACATCAGAGAACTCTCACTCACAGTGGAGAACTGGAACAGCAGCTGCTGTGGACATCCTAACCTCCATGGATGGTGTAGAGGGGCCATTATATAGCGGTTAACGCTCACTAGCAGTGGAGTACCGGAATAGCAGCTGCGGCAGATGTCCCAACCTCTATGGATGGTGTAGAGGGTCCATTATATATCGGTTAACTCTCACTCGCAGTAGAGTACCGGAAAAGCAGCTGCGGCAGACATCCCAACCACTATGGATGGTGTAGAGGGTCCATTGTACATCCATTAACTCTCACTCGCAGTGGAGTACCAGAAGAGCAGCTGTGGCAGACTGGTGTAGAGGTTGGGACGAGGGACCATTGTACTTCGGTCAACACCCACTCACAGTGGAGTACCGGAAGAGCAGCTGCGGCAGACTGCACACCCACCATGGGCGTTTGAGAGGGCCACACACAGTGGTAAAGAAAACAGGCAGATCAACGCTTAATGTTACTCAGCGAGGACGTTAAAAGCAGCATGGCGAGCAATGCTGATTAACGTCCCCAAGTCTGAAAAAAAAAAACTATACCCCAGTAAAAGTGACCAACAGGGTGCAAAGGAAAAAAAATAAGGACTCTCAGGAACCGGGGCCAGGAGCACCTTGAGCGGACTGGAACATAATGGAACTGTGCAAAAAAGGGCAAGTGCCGCAATATTTTGAAACAAGAACCAAGCATTTCATTGTGGGGTGTACTGAACCTGCAGAAACACGTATAGTGCGACAGAAGCAGGCGTGAGATCACACTCTTTTTTCCAAAATCCATTTAATATATGATGCTAGACAGGGGACATAAAAGATGAGAAACTGATAAGAACAGATACTACGCTTGATTCCCGACAGCCCTACAGAGATGGGCAGGAGGAAAAAAAAAATAAAAAATACACTAAGGTTGTAGTGACAACTTTTGGCCACCAGAGGTGAGCCAAGCACACAATGGAAGCAGAGCTGTACATAAAGCAGCCACTGGAGGGCGCAAAGCGCCGGGGAAAGGTGAAGGTTTCTTTTGTATATATTTTACTTTCACTTTAGAAAATAGCGTGGCCCACCGGGAAGAAAGGGCGCGCTGGAGAAACACTTCCCCCGGGGGCTGCCCAATACAGTAAAGAGTGTAATGTAATTGGGGGGGAGGGAGAAGAGATAGAGACCGGGCCAGGGGACTGGAAGCATGACGAGGCCAACCCCTCCGCCACATGAACGAGGAGCCGGCCACACAATCGGCGGCCAATACAGGGACCTAGCTGAATCACGTGGCCGGTTCCTCCCCCGTCGGGGAAGCGCCAGAAGATCAACACTGGGGCAACAGCAGAGGGCCTCTGGTCTTCAAATAAAAGAAACGTGGCCAGGACACTGCGCCTAGCCACAACATAAGAACGGCAAGCAGGCCGGTTGCGCCCCCACCAGGGAAGCGGACCGCCGCATGGGACCGAAGACACACTGACCTAGAAGACTGACACTGTGGCAGCAGAAATGGAGTCTCCAGCCACTAGTAAAAAAAAAAAAAAAAAATGCAGCCAGGGACCTGTGCCTGACTGCAAGGCAGTGGAGACATGCATGGCCTGAAGAGGGGGGAGGGGAAGTCCACCAGACTGTGCCCTCCAGGTGGTGCCGGAGGCCATGAGGGGTCCGGTCCAGTACAGCCATGGTAATGGCGGCTGAGGAGTTGCAGAAGCTGAAAATTCCAGAGCCCACACCCCTGCTATACATAAAATGAAAGATCGGGAAGAAATAAGTCCCCCTGGGGCCCCTAGTATCAGAGCCCCGGGAAAAGGCAGGGGATGGGAGATTCATACTCACCCTGGATGTCTTCGCCCAGCTATTTGTCACCTGCGTCATGTCAGGCTGAGGCAGCAGGACATGCAGGGATATTAGGGGGACCCGGACCCAAGGTGCAACCCCAGGCGCTGGCCGTTGGCAGGAAGGGGTTAACAGTGCATACACTATGCCTGTGCCCCTTAGCCGCATATGGTGGAACAGATAGCGCCATGTTCCTGAACCCCCACCTAAAAACGATAAAAAGAAAAAGGAGCGAAAAACCTAATACAGGCCCTAACTAGAAAACAATAAAAAAAGACCAAGTCTGGACAACTCCAGACCTGTGTCTGCCTCCTACTGACACTAAGCTAAAACTGATTAGCTCAGTGCCTGTGGGCGGGTATATCCTGCTGAGAGGAGCCGACTTTTATTGCCTAGTGTCAGCAGCAACACCAATGGTCTTCTGTGTTTCCCAATGAAGCGACCAAGAAAGCAGTTATATTATGTCCCTGTTCCTTACATCCATGCCTCTTTTGACACATGACAATATGCTGGCCTTAGAGGCTGCTGCTTGACATTGCATGCTGTTCTGTAGTCTATGATCTAAAAAGTAGACCCAGATCCTTTTCTATCAGTGACTCTCCCAGTTTCACTCCCCTTAAAAGGAAAACTGTCAGCCTATTCACCCCCACTAAACCCAATACACTGGGTCCAACAAGGGGTCACTTACTTAACTATGTCCTACAGAAGATCCTCTGCTGATTTAGCAGGGGTGGGGCTTGGTGACTCTACTAGGATGTGGAGTCTCAGACAACGAATATGTAAATTGAGCTGGTGAAGCCCCACCCCCTGCACATGATTCACTGAATTCAGCAGAGGATCTTCTGGGGGGCATAGCTCAGGACCTACTGGACATATTGAAGAAAGACCTCTCGTTGGGCTTCTGTTCACCCACACTAACACATGGTATTGGGTTTAGTGTGGGTGAACAGGCTGAGAGTATTCCTTTAAGACATACAGTGCATGCAGGTTTTGGTATCCAGATGTATTACATTATTGTCTTATAGGTTATTGTCAATTATTAAACGTTTAGTTAAAGTACTGTTTGTGATTATTGAGTTGCAACCAAGAGTGATCCTAAAGAGCCTTCAGGAGTGAAGGTACAATCTGACATTTCCTGATACATATAGTTCATTACCTTTGTGGCACAAGAATGAAACATGTTTCTGACACCTTTACACATCTCAAACAGCAGCTGCCCCAAACCATCAGCTTTCTGGGGATTTTCCTTGAGATCTAAGAACATGAAGTTCAATAGTCCATTCAAGTCGGACACCTAAAACAAAGTAGAAAACTGGTTTAGGTTTTTCTTTATTGGCACCATTTGGGGACAAAAAAAAGTCAATGTTAAATCACAGGAGCAGGTCAGCTCACTTGCTTTAATGTTTAACCTGCACTGGGGACTGATTGGTTACTATTGGAACAATGACCTGTTGTTCGGACTGGTTTGTATATATCACTACACTATTTTAATTAGATATAGTTCTGGCTTCAAATAAATAGGGTTCTCCAGATGTTGAACAATGTGAATGGCTGTGTACAGATATTTGTAGCCATATCAGCAGCAGGGAGTAAAAATACATAAAACTATCTACAGACTACTCTCAGTGTATGAACAGACATCAATAAATGGAATGTATTTACTAATACACAATGCATCATAGTTGCATGAAATACACTGAAAAGTACAGATCATCTTGTTCTTACCTTCCTCATTAAAAATGCAAAGCTTTCTGCTGCAAAGTTTCGGATGTGCTCTTTCTGATGAGCCAACAGTGTACTGTATAAGCTAAAAGAAAGAAAAGTGTTGATCATTCTATGAGTTTCGCAACACTATGTTTCGTTACTACACAGGAGCCAATAAATATCACACTTATTTTCTAACATTGTGTCAAAATTAAAGGGGTACTCCGGTGCTTACACATCTTATCCCCTATCCAAAGCCTATCACGCCCCCTCCCATAGACTTGCATTGAGGGGTGGAGCGTGACGTCACACGGGGCGGGGGCGTGACGTCACACGGCGCCGTCCCTGCGGTCGACCGTAATCAGACTCGGAGCGAACACGCTCCGGGGACTGATTGCAAACGGGGTGCCGCGTGCATGATCACGGGCGTCCCCAGCTGCGGGACTCCCGCGATCAGGCATCTTATCCCCTATCCTTTGGATAGGGGATAAGATGTGTAAGCACCGGAGTACCCCTTTAAAATCTAATTCTGTTATCCCACCCAATCCAATACTGGGTAGGGAGACAGGTGCAGAGCACATTGTGTAATAAAGTTGTGGTGGAACATGTAAAGAGCCTGAGGAATAACACATGCAGGTTCTATACGGTTTAAAACAGACATCATACAATTGTACAACTATACTGCCCCGCCTGGTCTGCGTCACTCTACACCCTGTCACATCAAGAATTACTACTGTCATACAAGACAGCTGTAGTTTACCATCAGTATAGTGGCTCATTACTTCATTTTACACACCACTTGGCTTTTCTATTATCTATGGCTTCTTTCACACTACAAAATTTTCCGTTTTTAAACATCCGTTTGAAGTTCCGTCTTAACGGATGTTATTTTGTGACGGAAGATAGTAACGGGAGAAATAGTTCATGAACGCTTTCTCCCATTACTATCTTCTGTCACAAAATAACGTCCGTTATCAGTAACGGACTATAACGGGTTCAAACGGCTATTAGAAAATCCCATAGACTATAATGGGATTTTCTAACGTACGTATAGGATTTTATTACTGCCGTTTTCAGCTGATTTTCAGACGGAATTTCAAACGGATGTTTAAAAACGGGAAGATTTTGTAGTGTGAAAGAAGCCCATCATCTATCATCTGCATCTGTTAATGACCTCTATCTCAGCTATGAAAGTTGTACAACTTTCTATATTATGCTAAGCCATGCTTCGAGTAAAGATATTGGAAACCCATCTGTATTGATGCTAGAGCATTTGTCTATACACACTCGAGACTATGGATCTAAAAGTCCACTCCTAGTACTCAAGATTAACAAACATCCAAAGAGATTGCTATTAATGTCTGTTTAAGGGTAGGGTCACACGTAACAGATCCGCAGCGTATTTTACGCGGCAGATCCACCGGTGACCCGACCCATTTTGTGCCTCCAGCTGTTGCCACCCCAGTTCCCCTGCCTCGCCCCACCCCTGGCCTGCTCGCAGCAGCAATCCGCCGCTACCAGCAGCCAACACAGGGGACCTGCGAGTCGGTGAATGCACTTTGACAACACTGAGCAGCCATGATGTCTGAGTGCACTGCGCAGTCTACTCAGACCTCACGGCTGCTCTGCGATGTCCGAGGGGACTCGTCGACTCGCAGGCCCCCTGTGTGGCTGCTCGTAGCGGCGGATTGCTGCTGTGAGCAGGCCAGGGGTGGGGCGAGGCGGGGGAACGGAGGTGGCAATAGCGGGAGGGACAAAATGGGTCGGGTCACTGGGGGATCCGCAGTGTAAATTACAATGCGGATCGGTTACGTGTGACCCTACCCTAAAAGGGTTTTCCAGAATTAGAAAAACATGGCTGCTTTTTTCCCAAAGCAGCTCAACTGTTTATGTGCGGCACTGCCGCTCAGTTCCATTAATGTACATGGTGCCAGGGTGTAATACAGAGGACAGGTGTGGCACTGTTTTGAAAGGAAGCAGCTATGCTTTTCTAATCCTGGGTAACTCCTTTCAGAACAAATCTGCAATGAATGTTACACTGTAAAATAAAAAACTCGTGGCTTAAAAGCAAAGCAGTCTGGAGATCTGTCTGCTACCATATCTAAGAGAAGGATAGGATACGGGGAGGAAGGTTACTTGAGTTCTGAACTATACTTTTATATCATTTTCTAAATAAAAGTCGGAAGAAAGACTTGATTATCATTAAACCTGATTGACATCTTTCCTTGTATCAGTGTAAGTACAATGGCCCTGATTTACAATTGTAAAGCCGACCTGTTATATCGGGTTGTCTCCCAAAATGTGGTAGCATTGTGCCACAAATGGTGTCTGTGCTAGAATTTGCGCCAAAATTTCAAATAACCTGACCCACCCTCCATTTTACCTAAAAAACCTGAAAAAGGGGCGTGACCGCCAGGAAAAGGTGACGTCGCTGCCAAAGGGGGGCGTGTCCCCATTTTGTTTTGTTTTTCTCAAAAAAATCCCAACATACTGTATTTATCGGCGTATAATATGCACCCTCATTTTCACAGGAAAAATTGAGGAAAAAAAAAAATGAATGTAAAATAAATTACTTGGAAGCTCTGAACTATATGCCTAATCATCCCCCCAACTTTGATTCCCCCTGCTCCTCAGTTTGCCACCTCCCCTTCCCCGTGTCACATCATTCCTCCCCTTTTATTAGCCCTGGTGCCACATTTAAACCCCCCCCCCCCCCCCTCTAATCCCCTCTGTGCCTCCTTCCCCCTGTGATTCCCCTGCTCATCATTACCTCCCTCTGACTCATCATTCCTCCCCTGCTCATAATCCCCCTGCTCATTATCCTCCACCCTGCTCATCTTTCCCCTCCTACTTATTATTTCCCCCCTTGCTTATTGTTCCCCCTTCTCCCACTGCTTTTTCTATTTTTCATATTTCCTTACCTGGCCGCGCTCCGGCAGGATTAGGTAATGCGGCGGGTCCTGTGGGCTGTGTGGATAGTATGACGAGTGACATCTCCTGGCAGCTACTCTGCTCGGCGTCAGGGACGTCACTTCTCATTCTCTGCAGCCGCCGCTGGTCAGAGTGGCCGATAGAGATTGAGCAAAGTTACAGTGATTCGATTCGTCACGAACCTCGCGGCTCGGCGGTTGCTGACTTTAGCCTACATAAATGAGTTCAACTTTCAGGAGCTCCGGTGGCTGGAGACTCTCTCCTAGGACTGTATCCACCTTTTCCAGCCCACCGGAGCACCTGAAAGGCTGAACTAATTTATGCAAGCTTAAGTCAACAACCGCCGAGCCGAGAAGTTCATGAAGAATCGAATTACTGTAACTTCACTCATCTCTAGTGGCCGCAGCACCGGCTGCTTGTTTAAGTTTAGCAGCCCGGACGCAGCTACTATAGAACAGTCACCCGCGGCGGCTGCAGGAAATGAGGAGTGACGTCTCTGATGCCATGCAGAGGAGCCGGCAGGAGACATCACTCGTCATACTATCCCCACAGCCCACAAGACCCACCGCCTTACCTGAGCCTGCCAGAGTGTGGCCAGATAAGGAAATATGAAAAATATTAAAATCAGGAGAAGTGTCCGGGCCCGCAGGAGCAGCCACTAATCACTGTTTTAAGAGTGGATGCGGCTGGGCTGCTGATCTTTGACAAGCAGCCGGCGCTGCAGCCACTTTAAAATCAGTGACCAGAACATTTATCGGGTATAAGACACAGGCAGGCTTTTTGCCCTAAATTTAGGTTTTAAAAGTGCGTGTTATATGCCGATAAATATGGCATTTACTATTGTTTCCACAGAAAATGTGGTGGATTTGAGCTCCATGCAAAAAAAGCAAAACATTGGGAAAACTGAAAATATAAGGAAACCTTAGTAAATACAGTGTAAAAATACCAGTGGGGAAATCAAAACCCACAAAGAAAACTCCACTCCTAGTAAATCAGGGCCAATGTGTCAATTTGTGCAGGGTAAGCAGGACTCTAAAGGCCAACGTATAGTAAGCCTATTACACAGCTTTACTATTGTGCAGACAGGGCAACACCAATGATCTCTGGATTATTTATGCTGCCCTTTCCTTCCATCATTTGTTGGCCGACAAACATACATTTTTTTTAAACCTTTAAAATGACGCAATAAGCTGATAAACGAGAATTTGCCCATTCATTGGATCACTGGGCCTATGACACAGGGTGATATGGCCTGTTCAGCCAATAATCATCCCGAAATAATTCACTCAAAAAAACCTGCTCCGTATCAAATGACCTAGATATCATGGATCTCAGCATATATTTTATCATATTCTGCTGTTAGCAACATAAATACCCTAAGAGGTTTGCCTTAAAGGGGGTTTGGGATTAGTCTTCGTTCAGCTGAGCAGCAATAGCAATGAGATTAAACAATTTCCTACTACTGTCATTTCCAAAAGGGATGGTAGTGCTATGGTAAATACCTGTATATTGCTGGCATATCCTTCACCATCATTCTCCACAGGTATTTGTACAGGAAGGATAAGGATGTAAATGCCCATTCTATTTGTTCAGTATCCTTTGTGTCAAGCAAGGCAGAAATTGCTTTAAAGAAATCTTGGAAATGGGGGTAGAAGTCAGCCTGAAGATCTCGAGCCAGCTGTACAACCAGACTAAATGGAAGAAGAAGCAGATATTTTACAATAAAGCGTATAACCAAGTGGCATGCAATGGACATAGGTTTACATAATTGAGTGGGGAGTGTATTGGGCACATAACGGAATCAGTGTCATTAACATTAATGCTAGTCAATATGGAAAATCAACACTGGAGGATAATGTTAATACGTGGAGTAGAAGGTTCTGCAGGAGTTCTATCACAACTAGGGATTGACCGATACCGATAATCGGTGGAGGTTAGGGCCGATAGCCGATAACTTATACCGATATTCCGGTATAAGTTATCAGCTATTTATCCCCCCGCGACACCGCTGCAGATCATTGATTTAAAGCGGGCGCTTTATATCAATGCACTGCAGTGGCTTTTGCGGTGCCATAGGCCGCCGCCGCCACCACCACCCGCTTCCCTCCCCCTACCTGTCAGGGTGATCCGGGCCATCCATCCTTCCTGTAGTGTCCGGCGGCATTCCGGGTGGAGGGTGAACCGGTCCGGGCTGTCCTTCTCCAGGGGTGCTCTTCTCCACTCCGGGCAGGCTCCGACCTAGTAACGCAGCATAGACGCCGCTGCGCAGTGACGCTCGTGCGCAGCAACGTCTATGCAGCATTACTAGGCCGGAGCCTGCCCGGAGTGGAGAATAGCACCCCCGGAGAAGAAGGACAGCCCAGACCGGTTCACCCTCCACCCGGAATGCCGCCGGACACTACAGGAAGGATGGATGGCCCGGACCACCCCCATTACGGGTAAGTTTAATTTTTTTTATTGACTCGGAGAGTGGGGGAGGGGCCCGACCAGTATAGCGGTATGGGCAAAATTCTATACCGTGGGAGAAAAAAAAGTTATCCGGTTCATACCGGTATACCGCCCAGGTCGCGGTGCGGTGGTGGCGGTGCGGGGGGCATTATCTACAAGGTAGTTGCAGATACCGATAATGCCCAAAATCGTGATTATCGGCCATACCGATAATCGGTCGATCCCTAATCACAACCCCATTTGAAACATTTTTTTTTTCTAACTATTCGCTAAGTAGCGAGCAGATTGGTTGCTATTGGCAACTAGGCAATTTTTCCTCTGCACAGTTTTTGATAAATCTCCCCTATAATTAACTGCCATGCCAGGCTCATTAGAAGGGGAGCAGCTCACTTATTGACTGTGTTATCAAGAAAAACCCTTTGATGCAGAGCTTATCCAGTCAGAGTACAAAGGTAATCAAATAAAGAAACTATTTGGACAACACCTAGATAAACATAAGGGGGGAGATTTATCATTGCTTTTAGAGAATTTTTTTGTCTATTTTTTTAGCGCAGTTCAGGCGCAAGCAGCATATTTTGAGACTTTATGTGTCTTTCGATATAGACAGTTTCACTCTTTTTGCCTACCCGTAGAACTTTTTCTTTTTGACCATGCAGTGGTCATGTATTTATCACTTGCGGCTTTTGTCAAAAGTCGCAATTTTTTGTGCAAAGATACTTTTTTTTTTTTTTAGGCACAAAGCTACACCACCTACCAGTAGTAGAATCATTTCTACCTTCCACAATTCAACCTTTAACCTCTTGTGGACCACAGCGTCCCACTCCCATTCTATGACACCCCCTCTGGAGCTGAGCGCAGGTCATAGTTGGGTGGTCCTGGTGGCTATCTGCAACCAGGACCCATCTCTAATGCTAGACATCACCGATTACGGTGATGCCCGGCTTTAACACCTTAGAAAGGACGCGGAAAGTGTCTACTTCCCTCCCAAGCGTCTAGAAAAAGTGTATGTGGTAGAGCTTTTCCCTCCACAGCAGAGCTGCGCAAAATTCATCATCCTGCTGCACCTTCTTGAAAAATAAGATGCACGCTAGTCAAACCCACCACCATAATAAAAGTGGGAAAAAAACTCTACTGTAGACATTCTTTGATAAATCTGGGCCAAGTTCTCTAGAAATAAGCCGATATCAGCAATTTGTCAATATCTTTGCAGAACTGAGGCATAGCAAGCCACCAAGTACAAATCACTGGTGTACCCCCTCTATTATGCTGGCATGCAGAAAGTGACAAAGCAGAAAGGGACTAAATGGACCAGACAAGCCTGAAAACCAACAGCTTGCTGTAGGTTACTTAATGCTGGCCGACCATATACTGTGGTTGCCTCCTGATTCTTCCCTGGCAGCAAATATCTGGGAAGCAGAGGTTCGGGCAGTTGGATTTCAACATAACCGTCAAAGTATCTCCCCATTCAGAACACATGCACACTGAGAGCACATGAGTGTACGGGGCAGGGTGAATTGGGAAAGAGCTGCCATCTGAATAAGCATTCAGCTAGCTGAAGTGCACATCAATCCTTAGAAGCAGTTAATGCATTTTGGACCTTAAAAGGGTACTCCAATGGCCAGTGCGGAAGTAAATGTTCTGAACACTGTTCTCGCATTGTGGGTGCCGGCCACACCCCTCCCATAGACTTGCATTGAGGGTGTGTGGCTGTGATGTCACGAGGGGCATGGCCAACCCCCGCAGCATGAAAACAGCATTTGGAACATTTACTTCCGAACGCTGGCCAGTGGAGTACCCCTTTAAAAGGGTATTCCAGAACTGTAAAGTGATTTTTATAGTGCTATGTCTGTAGAAGAAAATTGATACTTACTTACCTCTAGTCCCATGCAAGTACTGCTGCAGTTCCTGTTTTGTCTGCTTCTGTTCCTCCACTGCTCATCTTCCTACTTCTGGGAAGAGTGCTCCAGAAAGGAGGACTCAGAGCTTTCGGCCCGAAAGCAGGCAGAAAACAGAAGCAGGGGAAGCAATTGAAAAGGGGACCACAGCAGGACCTGTGGGGGTCTAGCGGCAGGTAAGTAAGTATATATATTTTTTTTTTTTTTTAAACAAAACAATTCTAATTTATTTTAATTTTTTTAGAGCCCCAGCAGTATACCAATTTGTTAAAAACACCTAAATAAATACCCCTTTAAGACAGCATTAAAATATAAATTTTACACAAAGTAGAAAACTGACACCACAGGCATGTGATATCGTTTGACATGATGGATTGTACATACTCGAGCAGAGGCTGATAGGCCAGGCTATTCTTCACTTGTAGGTGTGTCTTCAAACTTTGCACTATGGCATTCTGGTGGTAAACAAGCAGGTGGAATGACTGGCATTTGCTGGATACTTCCCTGTAGAATGTAACTGAACAATACACCATTAGTCTTACACAGTGATTAAATATTTACACTAACAGGAGACAGGCTGACAGGAGTCATCGATACAATGCAGGTCACTAGACCAGACCCTAGAACAGTGATTCCCAACCAGAGGGTCTCTAGTGGTGGCAAAACTAAAGCTCCCAGCATGCTAAGACAGAAATGTATATTGCTCTATTGCTCATTATAAAAGAACATGCTCCATGCGCTATTTATTTATTTTTTTTAAATTTCCGGAAGAAAAAAAAAAAACAAAACAGAAAGATGGCTTTGGAAAGACAAAGTGGAAATAAATGTATTTTTTAATATATATATATATATATATATATATATATATATATATATATATATATATATTCTTTTTTACAGGCCTTCCCATCTACAGCAGCCCCAGCAAAAAAAAACAACTTTTTTTTGCATTGAACACCCTTTTAACCACCATAGCAACACTATTTGTATGTTCTAACTATGACCAAAAGGAGAAGGCTAATACAACTACATTTCATGGGACATGAATACAATAAACTCAGTAAATATTTTCATACGACAATTTCAAAATGCAATATTCTACATTATAAAGTGTAAATATGTACATACCAAAATTTTCTGTCAGGTTGAGATCCCTCCATTTCTGTAAACCTTCATAAAAATACGTCTCTACATCCTAGTTTCCCAGAGAAAACAAAATTGAATTCTATTAAATAGTACTATACTACTGATTTAATACATACTTCTGAAATCATTTGTTACATCACGGAGACACATACCATTTGTTATAACAACAGTGAATATTAGAGCTTTAGTAGCTTCACACTAGTAAATTGTAGAGGTGTCCCAGAACTGGACCCCTATGAGATTAGTATTTTTTTAGTAGTTGTATGCATCAGTATGGTAGTTTTGTATGATCTGATAATATAAACATAATTATGTTGGCCTCTATAAAATCTGGAGGATTCAAAGTACCATATTGGCAGACATACGTGTTTTGTCTATAGCCTTCAATAAAAGTAGATATAGTACACATTATAGCGCAGCTTATTATTCTTCTCTCCTCATTTAAATTAACATGCCCCCTAGACCGAAAAAAGTGCACGTTTTTGGGTGGAGTCGACTAAAGACGTATAGAGTATTTAGTCAGATTTTGACCACACGTTAAAAGAACACCAGGTTTGTCCAATTTGACAATGTATATTTCTAGGACATTTAAACAGGCATTCATCTGACAGCTATCCTATGTGTATGCCCTGCTTAAGTTTAAAAAAAATAAAAAATAAAATTTACCTAAAGGTTCACATAACTTCTGAAGTTGTGGTTAGTGGGAGCATGGCTGCTGAAAACCCACCGATCGCAAGAACAAAGGAACACAACAAGCAATCACTTGAGAGCGGAGTCCCTTAGTTCCTGCTGGCTTACTAAGGAACGCAGTACTAAGGAGAATGCTTGTGTCCCTTTATTCTAGCCATAATCTTCTGATATATATACCTTATTGGGGTAAATAAATGTCACAAATGGTCAACTACTGTTCAATAAATGATATAAGTGATACCTGTCTCTTAGATGAAGGCTGATTGTTAAGTTAGAAATACACAAAAAAACATGTTTTTCTTCTAAGCTCAAGAGGATATGCTGCAGTATGCAAAAACCCTCCCTCCCTGCTCTATATGACTGATGTGCAGTGTTTGGTTTCCAGCATTAAGCCTCATACATCATTCATGCAGGGCATGGGGGAAGAGGCATGAATGCTACCTTTCAGCCCATTCTCTACGACACTTGAGCTTGGAAGAGAAACATAATTTTGAAACTTTGTGAAAGGCCATCCCCTAAGAGACGGGTATGAGTTGTTTTATCTCCTTATCAGCAGCTTTGAACATAATATATAGCAGACAGATTCCCTTTAAAGGACACCTGCAGCGATAACAAGTTATACCCTATCTACAGGATAGGGAAAAGTGCTTGATCACGGGGGGCCCGACCACTGGGCCCCCCCGCGATCTCCCAAATGGGCCCTGGCATTGCCGCTCTGATGCGCGTACTCCTCCTCCACATACAGCTCTATGGGAGAGGCGGGGAGGCATGAATACATAGAACTACATGGAGGAGGCGTGTCAGCCGGGGTGTCATGCTGCGGCCGACACGCCTCCTGCACAGGAGAGCCGCGACAGAGCCAAGGCCCTGTGCAGGAGATCGCGGGGGGTCCCAGCGTTTGGACCCCCAGCGATCAAACACTTATCCCCTATCCTTTGAATAGGGGAGAAGTTGTTTTTGCTAAAGATTTCCTTTAAGCCAATAGATCACAAGCTAAAAGACTTGAAGAAACTTGTATACAGTACAAGGTGTTTACATACAGCACCTTATCTTCTATGATACCATATACAATCCATTCTATCTGCTTAGACCAATGTTTCCCAATCAGGATGCCTCTAGCTGTTGCAAAACACAATGCCCAGCATGCCCGGACAGCCGAAGGCTAGAAGTACCCTAGTTGGGAAACACAGCCTTAGACATTGAAAATCAACAAGAGCACAACACAGATGTATGCCGCCTTACCTCTGAGAAGCTTTCGGTCCTGTCAATGCGATGGATGATGTCGATGTTGACATTTGCTAATCTTTCAGAAAATGTGAGAAACTACAAGAAAAAAAAAATACAGTGTTTAATACAAAACCAGTATCACAAACCTCTCATTGCATATTAGAAACTCATCAGGTACAGTAGAGATTAAAAGGTTAAAAGGGTACTCCAACATATGCAAGTACATCCCCTATGCGAAGGTCAGGGGAGAAAAATCTAATCACGTGGGTGGAGACCGCTGAAACCCCTGTAATGTTCAGAATGGTGCCCGAATCTCCCTGTACACAGAGCTTGGGTCACTGGGGCCTCTCTCTGCATTCTCCATGGCCGGCATTTATCATTGTAGGTGTAAGTGAAGCATTTATGATTGTAGGTGTAAGTGAAGCATTTTTCTACACCTTTTTTGTGTGCTGGTAATGTGTAGAAGCACCAGATTTATTAAATGGTCACAGAGCATTTCATAAATTTTGTGCAGATGCACATTTTCTGAAATTTCTCTCTTCACATACACCAAAAAGCTAAGTTAAGCTAAGGCTGCATTCACATGGCCGTCTAGACCCGTTCCGTTGTTCTCCCGTCAAAATTAAAAACGGACTTAAAAAAACTGACAACAATGAATGCAAACGGATGTTATCCGTTTGTATCCGTTTTTGTTCAGTTAATAAACCAAAAAAAAAATATGTTTTTGTTCTGAGCATGCTCAAAAGTAAAAACGGATCGAAAAAACGGATGCAAATGGATGACATTAAAGGCTCATCCGTTTTCCATAGACTTCAATGTTAAATTTACTGTATCCGTTTTTTCTTCCGTTTTTAGGACGGAAGAAAAAATACTGCATGTGCCATTTTTTCTGCCATCATAAAAAACGGAAATGAGTGCAGACGGGTGAAAACAGATTGTACAAAAATCCCATTGACACAAATGTGATTTTTTTTTTTTTTTACCGTTTTTAATCCGTTTGCAGCCTGTAAAAAAGGAAATAAAACGGGAATTAAAAAAACGGGGACAGACGGCCGTGTGCACGCATACTAAGTCTGAGCTGGTGTAGTTTTAGAGACTTTTCAGTGGCTTTGCGCCTTTTCACAAAAAGGCGCAGTTCATAAAACCCTTCATGTATTGCCAAAATCAGTGGATTGCAACTCAAAATCAGCAAAAAAGTGTAAACCAAAAGGCGCACATAAACCCTGCTTGCGCCTTTTTTGCGAATTTTCTAGACACAAGAAACAGTCTAAAGAAAATGATAAATGTCGGCCTATGAGTGTGTCGGTAATACACGAATATAGCTATTGTATCACCGTCACTACCATTGAGATTGCATGACGAACCAGCCCTCCATGGACAAGGAGATTCAGACTTCATTCTGGAGATTGCGGGGGTCCCTCATCCTGCGATTAGACACTTAGGCCGGCATTTATCATTGTAGGTGTAAGTGAAGCATTTTTCTACACCTTTTTTGTGTGCTGGTAATGTGTAGAAGCACCAGATTTATTAAATGGTCACGGAGCAGTTGATACATTTTGTGCAGGTCACATTTTCTGAAATTTCTCTCTTCACATACAACAAAAAGCTAAGTCTGGGCTGGTGTAGTTTTAGAGACTTCAGTGGATTTGCGCCTTTTTTGCGCCTTTTCACAAAAAGGCTCAGTTCATAAAACCCGTCTATTTCATGTGTATTGCCAAAATCAGTGGATTGCACCTTTTTTGCACCTTTTGTAGACATAAGAAACAGTCTAAAGACAATGATAAATGTTGGCCTTATTCCCTATCCTTTGGATAGGGGATACGTTTGCAAAAACTGGGATACCCTTTTAATCCTATCTGTACAGGATATGCCATAAATGTCTGATAGATGCAGGTCCTTTTGAGACATTTCCCCTTCAGCCTGCTTACAACAAAACTGAATTAATCAGCAAGCAAAAAACAGCGGAAGGGGCTGTTTTATGCAGTTTACATCACACCCATAAAGGATAATGTGAGTTGTGTAAACAGCATAGCTTGGAAGAACTTAGAAGTTACAGAAACATCATTTCTCGCAACGTCACACTGTTCACTCAATTCAGGAGTTAGAGGAACAGTGTAGCACAGTTCAGCACTAAACTCTTTCAGAGTCTCCCATTTACTATTATAATTTCAAAGCATTTGATACAGGGTGACATAAACGGCTGGTACATAAAATGAGAATGCTTGGGCTGGTGAAGAATGTGTGTATGTGGGTGAGTAACTGGCTCAATGATGGGAAACAGAGGGTGGTTATTAATGGTACTTACTCTGATTGGGTGACTGTTACTAGTGGGGTACCACAGGGGTCAGTTTTGGGTTCTATCCTTTTAAAAATATATTTATTAATGACCTTGTCGAGGGATTTTATAGAAAAGTACCAATCTTTACAAATGATACTAAGCTCTGTAAAGTGGTTAACACAATAGAGGACAGCACACTGTTACAAATGGATCTGGATAGGTTGGAGGTTTGGGCTGGGAAGTGGCACATGAGGTTCAACACTGATAAATGTAAGGTAACGCACATGGGGAGGAAAAATCCGAGCTGGGATTATGTATTAAATAGTAAAACACTGGGAATGACTGACATGTAAAAGGAGTTTTTAGTTAACAGTAAATTTAGCTGTAGTGACCAGTGTCGGGCAGCTGCTGCCAAGGCAAATAAAATCATCGGGTGCATCAATAGGGGAATAGATTCCCATGACAAGGAAATAATTCTACCGCTGTACAAATCACTGGTCCGACCACACATGGAATACTGTGTATACTGTGGGCACCAGTGTACAAGAAAGATATAGCGGAGCTGGAGAGGGTTCAAAGACGGGCAACCAGAGTAATAAGGGGAATGGGAGGACTACAGTACTCAAAGATTATCAGAATAAGGGTGCATTCACACGCAATACCGTTTCCGTATCAGGTTTTTGATGAAAAACGGATTTCTGAAAACAGTACTAAACTGTGTCATGTGTGTACAAATTTTAACCTGTATACGGTTTGAAAAATGATGCCCGGTTGCATCCGTTTGTAAGAAAAAAAAAACATACGTTTTTAACTTTTCACTCCATTATGAATAAAGTTTTACTAGTTTGATTGAAAGAAAATTAAAAAAAAAAATCGTATGGTGCAAACCGGATGGAACCGTACGCACATACGGTTCTCTACGGTTCCCATTGACTCCCATGTTAAAAAAAAAAAAATGTATACGGTTTCAATACGGTTTTTCACCCGGACGAAAAACAGTGGTAGGCTATAGTTTTGGGTACAGGGGGAAAAAAAACGACAAAACTGTACAAGACGCAAAACGGTTGCAACCGGATGCATCATTTTGCATACGGTTTTCAATACTATTCCATAAGCTTTTCAAACTGAAAACGTATACAGGAACTGTACTGCAAAAACGTGGTGAATGCACTCAGGGGTGACCTAATATGTATAAATATATCAGGGGGCAGTACAGAGATCTCTTCCATGACCTATGTATACCCAGTAGGGATGTCCCGATACTGGTATCGGGACAGATAATGGACATTTCCGCAAGTACTAGTACTAGTGCAAATGTCCCTGATACCTAATCCAGTACCTGCTGGCGAGTCCTGCTGGCAGGTGTCACGGAGGTGCCATAAGCCGCCTGAACTCTCCGCTCCCGAGTCGGGACCAGCATTAACCATTTAGATGCCGCAATCAAATTTGATTGAGGCATCTAAAAGTCTAGAGATGTACTGCCGATTAGCTCAAGGATGCTGATAGGGATCACAGCTGTGTAATTGCGGTGTCCCGATCAGCTGTGAGGACGGCTATAGGTCCCTTACCCTGCTCCGTGCGTGCGATCGACGCTCCTTTACTGCTGCCAGCTATGGCAGGCATTAGTAAAGGAGCGCCGATAACACTGATCACTGCTATGCTATGGCATAGCATTCATCAGTGTATGAAATCTACAGATTGCATATAATAGTCCCCTATGGGGACTAAAAAAGTGGGAAATTGTAAAAAATAATAAATTTGAATTAACCCCTCAATAAAAAAAATTGAATCACCATCCCTTTCAAAAAACTTTAAATAAAAAAAAATTTTTTTTTCAATATAAAAAAGCTCTTTCTATTATAAAAAAAAAAAAAAAAAAAAAATTCAAAAGAAATATCACTTTTTTCCCCATTAAGGGTATGTTCACACGGGCAGATCCACAGCGTATTTTACATTGGGGATCCGCCACTCAAGGACTGCAACATGCTGCCTTTAGATGTGCCTGCTCGCAGCGGCAATACGCCGCTACAAGCAGACACAGTGAAGCGATGTGCGAATTGCCGCACATGCGTGGTGTACACGCACATATCACAGCTGCTCCCCCATGAGCTAGGCCGAGAGCGGCCACGATGTGTGAGTGCACTGCGACTCGCACATCGCAGTGTGTCTGCTCTTAGCGGCGTATTGCCTCTCCGAGCAGGCACATCTAAAGGCACCATGAAGCGGTCCTTCAGTGGTGGATCTGCAGCATAAAATACGCTGTGGATCAGCCCGTGTGAACGTACCATTAAAGAAAAAAAAAAAAAAAAATGTCACATGACATTGAAAAAAGTATCAGTAATTGGTATCGGCGAGTACTTAAGAAAAAGTATCGGTACTTGTACAAAAAAAATTCTATTGGCTGTCAGGGCATGCTGGGAGTTGTAGTGGTAAAACTGGAGGCACCCAGGACAGGAGCTTCATGGGGGAAGGAGTGAGCCGGGAGCCGATGCGGGAGGGACGGGTGCGGGGGAGCCTCTTCCTGCCGCTCGGTGAGTAACACCTTGCAGCAGCGCCACCCCCCCCCCCCCCACCGCGCCCCCCGCACCTTGCAGCAGGGCCGTCGGCGAGTGCGAGAAGCCGATGCGCAGCCCTGGCTGTTACTGCGCCTGCGCAAAATTTCGACTGATGCCCTGCCGGAATCAGTCGGAATTTTGCATTGACGTCACTCCGCACTGCATTAGGCCACTAGGAGGGCACCCCCTAGTGGCCGAATTTCAAATTGCTTTTAAAATGTTTTAAAAGCATTTTTTTTTTTTAAGTATATTAGAGATATGTTGTAGTACTTAAGTACTACAACATATCAAAAATAATTTTTCATGACATTGCCCATTTAACATCTAGAAGAAAGAAGGTTACTATTCGAGATGAGCGAACTTACAGTAAATTCGATTCGTCACAAACTTCTCGGCCCGGCAGTTGATGACTTATCCTGCATAAATTAGTTCAGCTTTCAGGTGCTCCGGTGGGCTGGAAAAGGTGGATACAGGCTTAGGAAAGAGTCTCCTAGGACTGTATCCACCTTTTCCAGCCCACCGGAGCACCGGAAAGCTGAACTAATTTATGCAGGATAAGTCATCAACTGCCGAGCCGAGAAGTTCGTGACGAATCAAATTTACTGTAAGTTTGCTCATCTCTAGTTACTATATCAGCATAGACAGGGGTTCTTTACTGTAAGAACAGGGAGACCATGGAACTCTCTTCCATGGTGAACCCAATAAGGGTATATTCACATGGCAGAATTTCTGCATGCAGAATTACGGACTGATTCTGAATGCGGATTCCTCATCAAATTAACCCCTTAAGGATGCAGGGTTTTTCAGTTTTTGCATTTTTATTTTTTCCTCATCACCTTCTAAAAATCATAAGGCTTACAATTTTGCACGTAAAATTCCATATGATGGCTTATTTTTTGCGCCACCAATTCTACTTTGCAGTGACATTAGTCATTTTACCCAAAAATCCACGGCAAAACGAAAAAAAATAATAATAATAATTGCGCGACAAAATTTTAGAAAAAATTTCATTTTGTAACTTTTGGGGGCTTCCGTTTCTACGCAGTACATTTTCCGGTAAAAATAACACCTTATCTTTATTCTGTAGGTCCATACGGATAAAATGATACCCTACTTATATAGGTTTGATATTGTCGTACTTGGGAAAAAAATCATAACTACATGCAGGAAAATTTATATGTTTAAAATTATCATCTTCTAACCCCTATAACTTATTTATTTTTCCGTGTACGGGCCGGTATGAGGTCTCATTTTTTGCGCCATGTTCTGAAGTTTTTATCGATACCATTTTTGTATTGATCAGACTTTTTCATCACTTTTTATTCATTTTTTTCATGATATAAAAAGTGACCAAAAATAGGCTATTTTGGAAACTTATTAGGGAAGGGGTTAAATGACCTTTGTTAACTTTTTTTTTTTGCAGTGCTATAGCTCCCATAGGGAGCTATAGCACTGCACACACTGATCTCCTATGCTGATCCCTGCAGAGCCATAGCTTTGCATGGATCAGCGAGATAGGGGCTCGATTGCTCAAGCCTGTAGCTCAGG
The DNA here is from genome assembly GCF_029499605.1 of Hyla sarda. NCBI lineage: Eukaryota > Metazoa > Chordata > Amphibia > Anura > Hylidae > Hyla > Hyla sarda. The sequence continues at coordinate 296,377,644 of NC_079192.1, forward strand.
CTAGGAGCAATCAAACCCAGATCGGACGCAGGCGGAGACAGGTAAGGGGACCTCCGCTTGCGTCCTAGCTGATCAGGACATCGCGATTTTAACGCGATGTCCTGATCAGCCCGACTGAGCTGCCGGGAAGTGTTTACTTTCACTTTCAGACATGGCGGTCAACTTTGATCGCCGCGTCTGAAGGGTTAATAGCTCGTGGCACAACGATCGGTACTGTGTGCTGTTAGCCCAGGGTCCCGGCTATGACTAGCAGCCGGGACCGACCCGGGGTGATGCGGGGTCATGGCGTGACCCCGTTTTAAACACCGGGACCGGGCATAGGGCGTACAGGTACGCCATACGTCCTTAAGAAGTTAAAGTGCACCGGTCGTCAACAAAAACTTTTATATTATGTAGATAATACCAATATATGTATATATGTAATATACATTGGTTTAAAAATGTGTATATTTTTGTCCCTGCAGCTATTGCCTGTGTGTCTCTATGAGGAGTTCAAATACAGGAAGTGAGGGTGGACAAACAGGGCTCTGTGCACTAAGAAAAAGCAGGACTGTGTGCACTGAGGCTCTATAACATGCTCCAGGCTCATACATCAGAATGATTGACAAGCCAGGAGCCTGCACAGATCCCTGCTTGTCCCGCCCTCACTTCCTGTATTTGGACTCCTCATAGAGACACACGGACAATAGCTGCAGGGACAGCATTTTTTTCACCCACAAATATACACAATTTTTAACAAATGTATATTACAGATATACATATAATGGTATTATCTACATTATATAAAACGCTTTTGTTGACGACAGGTACATTTTAAAGCCCAAGAGACCTTCAATCGGATTCTGCACTCCTATTCACACTTCAGAATTTCAGCATTCGGATTCCAGATGGAATCCGCACCGATTCCACATGAAATCCGCTGAAATGAATGCGGAATTGGTGTGGATGTGCAGAAATAACATTGCTGGTTATTTACACTAGATTTATAGGGACAGAACGTTGATCCAGGGATTTATATTGTCTGGCCAGAGAGGGTTAAACAGCCTTCCATTTTGAGACAGGTAGGAACCCCATCTATCAGACACATCATGGCATAACCCGTGGATATGCTTTAGATGTTCACATAGAAATATATTCCAGCCACAAATATAAAAGCAATACTGTCATTTAGAACATCATGTTGCTCATACATGTCAAAAGTAGAGATAGTGCAGGGTCGCTCTCTCTAGCTGTCACTCAAACCTTTCACTGCATAAGTCTATAGCAGTGTTTCCCAACCAGGGTGACTCCAGATGTTGCAAAACTACAACTCCCAGAATGCCTGGACAGCCTTTGGCTGTCCAGGCATGCTGGGAGTTGTAGTTTTGCAACACCTGGAGGCACCGTGGTTGGGAAACACTGGTCTATAGAGTGAGAAGGTTGGATCTGCAAGCTGAGAAGTGCGCTGCCATACACTTCACCGGCTTCTCAGGACTGAGACCAGGCGCAATCTGGACAACATCTGAAAAGTTGCTCTATTGCCTCACTCGCATGGCGGAAAATTTGCAGAATATATACACGAAAAACACAGGAGGACATTCTGCAAATAGCATTAACCACTGGTGCTCGGAAATGTGCTGTATCCAGGGGTCAAGTCCTGGGGGAAAAAAGTGTAGGAACTCACCCAGGAATTCCACTTAAAGGAGAACTCCGGAATAGGAAAATTATCGTCCATACTGCAGGCAGTAAAAAATATAAACAGGTACATACCTTCCTTCGCCCCCCTCCGGAAACCGGCTCCAGCCTCCGCTGTGATCCTCTTCCTGGTTGCTGGTGGTTGGCGAGTCATACTGCACTCAGCCAATCACCGGCCGCAGCAAAGTCCCGACTCGCCCGGCGATAGGCTGAGCGGCAGTGTGACGTTTTTGGCCCCGGCAGCAGGTGCCGGTGTAGGGAAGAACTGTGCGTCTTGAAGCGTTCTCCAACTTCCGCTCAGCCTAGTCAGGACTTTGCTGTGGCCGGTGATTGGCTGAGTGCAGTATGACTCGCCAACCACCGGCAACCAGGAAGAGGATCGCGGCGGAGGCTGGAGCCGGTTACCGGAGGAGCAAAAGGAAGGTATGTACCTGTTTATTTTCTTTTACTGCCGGCAGTATGGATGATCATTTTCCTATTCCGGAGTTCTCCTTTAAGGGCTGGTCCTGCAGGACTCCTGATAACGAAAACAGTGTTCCAGCTGTGGAAAAAGTGCAGGAACTCCATTCCCATGCATTCCTGCAGGACTTGAGCCCTGGCTGTATCCATACACTGCAATTCATTTTTTAGTGGATTTCAACAAGAGAGTGAACATGCTCATTCTTTCGGCAGAGAGGAGAATCAGAATTTCAATGGCAGAAACATCTGCCACAGAAATTCAGCCATGTGCATGGTGCAACAGAAACCCATTAAAAACAATGGGACTCTGCTAAAACCACCCTCCTGGTAATGCAAAAGTACAATACCCAGCCATTGGCTGTCCAGGCATGCTAGGAGTCGTAGTTTTGCAACATCCGGAGGGCCACAATTTGGAGACCACTGTTCTAAATGACACAGGTGAAATGGAGCAGCAGGGGAGATTTGTCAAAAGATGGAAAAGTTGACCAGTTGCCACTTTTAGAGGCTTTTTGTAAAAATGAAAGAAGCGATCTGATTGGTTGCTATGGGCAACTGGTCAGCATTTCCTCTGAACAAGTTTTGATAAATCTCCCTAATGGTGTATTCTAAATACAAGGCTGTCCCTTTAAGTCAAATGGAACACTCTCAAATAAACTTTATTTAAAATGCTCAATACACCAAAGGACCTGCAGCTCTCTAGCTGTGGGAAAACTACAACTCCCATCAGCTACTTTGGAACAGCTGGATGGCGGTAGATTGGGAAACTCTGCAACCTTGTAAAATACCGGCAAAACACCCAACCAGATATGTATATAAGAGCATGATGTTTACTAAAGGCAGGAAACACGTGGTGTCATGCTGGGACTTGTAGTCCTGCAGTATGAACCTTTCCATTCCTTGTGAAGTGAATGTAATGTGTGAGTCCAGGCTGCAGACCCCTTCAATGTTACCCAACAAGCGTTCCAGCGAGGTTTGGAAACTCTTGTCAGCTCTTGCACTGTATGGTGGACACTGTAAACCTCACCTTATACGTGTTCTGCGCCTTATGGTGAGAGGACTTGTTCTTCATGGCTGACGAGAGGCCGGGATCTATACGGTTACGATGATGAAGGAGTCAATGCGCCTTATTGTTTATGGTTTAACACCTTCTCGTTCACAGCATACACACGTTGTTAGATAGTGGAGGCTGCCATGTTGCTTCGAAAAACCAGGCAGGATTTCCGGTGTAACTCACAGCTAGCGGCGAGTTGCCAACCACAGTATGGAATCTACACTGCCTACATGACGGCCGCCATCTTGTGACTGGAATCACGTGGGGTTGAGGAATACTGCGGACCTGTAGATTAGTGACTATTCAGTTGCATGCGGTTTTCATGTTACAAATAGAAGAAGCATTAACAACAGAAATAATCTGGGAGTGTAAAGTGAGTGTCAGCTCCTGAAATTATTCCAATATTTCCACTATGATACACTTTTAAACAGATTTATCAATAATATATATATATGCACGCACGCCTCCAAACACGTTTTTATTTTTAGGCTAGGTTCACACAGTTTTTATGCACTGCGTCAGACCCTGCTTTTTAGTCCTGTTAAGTCGATATTAATTTATGCGTTTTTGTTTTTTTCCTCCTCCCTGTGTTGTTTTTCCTTCCAAAGTGCCTTGTTTTTTATTTTTTTATGTGACCTATTGTACTTTGTAATGATACCTTTAATCTTACCATAAAATGTATGGCACAACCAAAAATAATAATAATAATTTGTTGTTGGGAGAAATAGAAAAAACAACAACACTTTTTTCACTTTGGGGGGGGGGGGGTGCTTTTACGCAGTGCATTTTACGGTAAAAAATTACATTTTAGTAAATATGATTGAAATTATACCATATTTATATAGTATTTCAATTATTGTACTTAAAAAGAAGTCTAACTTTTTTAACCAAATCCTTACTAGTATGCCTAAAATTGTCTATAACTTCATATTTTTCCATATACAGAGCAGTATAAGGACCTATGGCTCTCCCACAGAACTATATGGAGGGGGAGTGGCGGCCTTCGTTTCAGGCTCCTGAGCTAGCACTCCGAGGCTCCAAACTGGAGATTGTGGGGGGCCCCAGCGCTCGTACCCCCCGCAATTTAAAACTTATCCACTATCCTTCAGATGTGGGATACGTTTTTGATCATAAAACTTGTCCTTTAACCCCTTAAGGACACAGGGCGTACCCATATGCCCCGTTTCCAAGACCTTAAGGACTCAGGGCGTACAGGTACGCCCTTCGTTTCTCCGCTCCTTGCCGCTCGCCGGGCGGGAACCAGAGCTGGATGCCTGCTGAAATCATTCAGCAGGCATCCTGTGACAATGCCTGGGGGGTCCTGAGACCCCCCCTTTATGTCAACGATCGCCACACATTGCCGATCAATTCAGATCGGCGATTTGCGGCGATTCCGGGCTGATCGAGTCTCTGGTGACCCGATAGCCCGGAAAATAGGGATGATCGGAGCTGTCAGAGACAGCTCCAACCATCCTGAAGGATTAACCAACCAATGACGGGAGGGTTAAAGTTGAAATCCCCGCTCTGCCCTGCCAGCAGCGGCAGGATCGGCGGCAGTAAGGAGGCAGCATTGAAGATAAATGGTAAGTGATCTTCACTGCTGCCTTCCAGGAGTTGCCAAACGCTGTCTGGGCATGCTGGGAGTTGTAGTTTTGCAACAACTGGAGGGCCACAGTTTGGAGACCTCTATACAGTGGTGCCCAAGCTGTAGCCCTCCAGATGTTGCAAAACTACAAATCCAAGCATGCCTAGACTGCTTAGGCATGCTGGAAGTTGTAGTTCTGTAACATCTGGCCCTTCAGATGTTGCCTAACTACAACTCCCAGCATGCCTGGGCAGTCTGAGCATGCTTGGAGTTGTAGTTTTGCAACATCTGGAGGGCTACAGTTTGGACACCACTACACAGTGGTCTCCAAACTGTTTTCCTCCAGTTGTTGCATAACTACAACTCCCAACATAACATGCCCTTCGACTGACTGTCTGGGCATGCTGGGAGCTGTAGTTTTGCAACACCTGGAGGCACACTGGTTGGAAAACATTGTCTGTTTCCTAACTCAGTGTTTCCCAACCCATTTGCCTTCAGCTGTTACAAAACTATAACTCCCAGCATGCCCTGACAGACCATGCATGCTGGGAGTTGTAGTTTTGCAACAGCTGGAGGCACACAGGTTGGGAAACACTGAGTTAAGTAACAAAATCTCAGTGTTTTGCAACCAGTGTGCCTCCAGCTGTTGCATAACTACAACCCCAGCATGCATGGACAGCCAAAGGGCATGCAGGATGTTGTATGCATAACTACAAGTCCCAGCATGCCCTTTGGCTGTCCGTACATGCTGGGAGTTGTATGCATAACTACAACCCCCAGCATGCACGGAGTTGTAGTTTTGCAACAGCTGGAGGTTCCCCCCCATGTGAATGTACTGGGTATACAGGGGTTTACAGTGAGTTTCTCGCTGCAAGTTTGAGATGCAGCAAATCTTCTGCTGCAGCTCAAACTCCCAGCGGGAAACTTGCGGGGGCCCATGTGATATACCCTAAAAACACTACACTACACAAAATAAAAAGTAAAAAACTACATATACACATACCCTACACATGTACCCCCCTCCCCCCAATAAAAATGAGAAACGTCTGGTACGGCACGGTTTCTAAAATGGAGCCTCCAGCTGTTGCAAAACAACAACTCCCAGTGTTGCCGAACAGCCATTGACTGTCCAGGCATGCTGGAAGTTTTGCAACAGCTAGAAGCACCCTGTTTGGGAAACACTGCTGTAGGGTAATTTTGGTATCGGAGGCAAGTGTAATTCTTGCATCCGGTTCTGTCCCTATGCAAATCCCTAATTTAGGCCTCAAATGTGCATAGCGCTCTCTCACTTCGGAGCCTTGTCGTATTTCAAGGCAACAGTTAAGGGCCACTTATGGGGTATTTCCATACTACAATTTTTTTTTTTTTTTCCTTTTACCCCTTATGAAAAGGTAAAGTTGGGGTCTACACCAGCATGTTATTGTAAAAAAAATTTATAATAATAATATTTTACACTAACATGCTGGTGTTGCCCCATACTTTTCATTTTCACAAGAAGTAAAAGGAAAAAAGATCCCCAAAATTTGTACAGAAATACCCCATATGTGAGCGTAAAATGCTCTGGGGCGCACAACACGGCTCAGGAGTGAGAGCACCATGTACATTTGAGGTGATTTGCTCAGGGGTGGCTGATTGTTACAGCGGTTCTGACATAAGTGTCAAAAAAAACTACACCCATCACGGAATGTAACAAGGGGTATAGTGAGCCCTAACACCCCATAGGTGTTTGAAGAATTTTCGTTAAAGTTGGACGTGAAAATTAGATTATTTTTTTCACAAAAATGCTGGCGTTATCCCAAATGTTTCATTTTCACAAGGGGTAATAGAAAAAAAGCCAAAATTTGTAACACCATTTCTCCCATGGGGAGTATATAAATACCCCATATGTGGATGTAAAGTGCTCTGCGGGCGAACCACAGGGCTCAGAAGAGAATGAGCGCCATTGGGCTTCTGGGGGCAGACCGCAGCGACCCAGTAGGGCCCGAGTCACGGAGTTAAAGGTGCTGTGGACCCCCAGACACCTACAGTATGGTATGCTGAAAAAATAAAAACTTTTTTTTTACCACCCAACTCTGTCTCTGCCTAATCTAAAGCTGTGCCTAATCGCTGCTGTGCCAGGTTGCACAGAAATAATGCCAAGGAACACTAAGAACACTGAGGGGGGAGATGCAGTACTGGGCTCCATCCTGATCAGCACCAGACATTAAATGGTGCTGATCAGAGCGGAGCAACATGCTCCTGCTCTCCTCCCCCCTCCCCACATACTGTGATTGATGTGGTCACCCAATCACATATGTCCTGGGGTGGTGGCAATACTGCCACCTCCCACTACAGTACGGATGATGATTGCTGGTGTATATTACACCACTGATCATCATCCTTTTCCGGGTCATGGTGTCACATGTTACCCCCATGACATGAAATCGCTGCAGATCGCCGGTATGTATTTACCGGCGATCTGCGTCGATGAGACAGGATGCCTGCTGAATGATTTCAGCAGGCATTCTGGTCTGGTCCCCGCCCGTCAAGCGGCGGGGACTGGAAATGCTCAGGGCGTACAGGTACGCCATGAGTCCTTAAGGATCAGGGATGCAGGGCGTATGCATACGCCCTGCGTCCCCAAGGGGTTAAAGGGAACCAATCAGTAGATTTTAGCATGTACAACGCTTGGCAATGCGTTATAAATGCTAAAATCATTATCCTAACCATCCCCGGAGGATGTTTGTGCCCCCAGGGATGGTGATGATATTAAAATGGTACTCCGCTGGAAAACATATATATATATATATATATATATATATATAACATTTTTATTTTTTTTAAATCAACTGGTGCCAGAAAGTTAAACAGATTTGTAAATAATTTCTATTAAAAAATCTTAATCCTTCTAGTACTTATTAGAGCTGCAAGGATTAGTCAATAAAATCTATTAAATTGTCATAGTCGACGAATCCCGTTATCAAATAATCGCCCGATTCGTTGTCCGCAGTCAGTAGGCTGCTGTGGTCAGGTGCGAGTCTTGCAAATCCCGCAGCAGCCTCAGTGACAGTGAGTCTCTGTGGAAATTGTATGTCCCGGGCGCCGGGCAAGTGAATTCTTTAGGCATTTAGCCCTGCTTCGGGCAAACAGGGCCAAATGCCTGAGGAATTCGCATATAATGGGGCAATCGGTTTTGCCCTGTAACAAAACTCCTATAGGCTGCAGCTGTGCGCTGCAGCATATAGCGATCCGCACAGGACGACAGTGTCCCGGCGTAGGCGCATGCAATGACGTCACTCATTATGCGCACCTCCGTCCGGACAGAGGATGCGGTCCAGTACCAACAATGACCGCCGAGCCCCTGAGCCTGCCGGAGCACACATGGGGGCGGAGTACAGGTAACAGGGGATCAGAGAGGAGGGGAGGTTTGGTGGTAATGTGGTACAGGAGAGGGGAGGGGGTTGGGCTGAAATATCATGACATGGGGGGGGGGCATCAGAGGAGGGGTATAATGACACAGGGGGCATCAGAGGGGGTGAATATAATGACACATGAGTCAGAGGGGTATAATGGCAAAGGGAGCATCAGAGGGGGGGGGGTGATATTATGACACAGGAGTCATTAGAGGGGGGTATAATGGCACAGGGAGCATCAGGGGGGGATATAATGGCACATGGGGCATGAGAGGGGGGTAATATAATGGCCCTTAATAAAGTGTGTGCAGTGCACACTGCTTTACCAATGGGGGTATGTGCAGAGCACTGCACCCTTGTGCCTGTAGTACAGACACAAGGGTGCAATGCTCTGCACATACCCCCATGGGTAAAGCAGTGCGTATGTAGTACATATACACTGCTATACACATGGTAGTATGTGCAGGGCATTGTATCCTAGTGTTTGTAGTACTAAAGAGTCTGTACTACAGACATCGGTCAGGTGCAATGCTCTGCAGTCTGCACATACCCCCATGTGTATAGGAGTGCTATATAAAAAAAAAGTTAAAAATAGAAACCGCTCCACCAATAAAAATTAGCTCCCCCTTTTCCTATTGCTATACAAAAAAAGTAAAAAAAATAATTTTTTTTACATATCTGATACTGCCGCATGGCTAACTGTCTGAACTATTCAAATTAAATGTTAGTATATAACTAACATTTTATTTTAATAGTTTTGACAGTTTACCATGCGGCAGTATCAAATTTACACTGGTTTCTGTACAGGATCATTAATAATAGTACAGCAACCGGCATAAACGTAAAAAAATAAACTCCAAAATTGCTGCTGTTTGGTCACATCACATGCTAGAAACTTTTAATATGGCCATTGTACATAATTCTTCAAGTAGAATCAGCTGAACCCCTTTTTTTGCATTTTGACGTTTTTTACAATTAATCAATTAAATTATTAAAATAATCGTTAGCTGCGGCCCTAGTACTTATAAGCTTCTGTATGCTCCACAGGAAATTCTTTTCTTTTTGAATTTCCTTTCTGTCTGACCATAGTGCTCTCTGCTGACATCTCTGTCCATTTTAGGAACTGTCCAGAGCAGGAGCATATCACCATAGCAAACCTATACTACTCTGGACAGTTCCTGACACAGACAGAGGTGTCAGCAGAGAGCACTGTGGTCAGGCAGAAAGGAAATTCAAAAAGAAAAGAACTTCCTGTGGATCATACAGAAGCTTATAAGTACTAGAAAGATTAAGAATTTATAATAGAAGTGATTTACAAATCTGTTAAAATTTCTGTCATCAGTTGATATTAAAAAAATGTAATGTTTTCCAGTGGAGGACCGCTTTAAGTAATAAAGTCACCCCGGGCCACCTGGCAATTTGGAAGCAGACATAGCAGAGCGGTGGCGCGAGCCGTTATTCAAGCTGTCGGGGCGGGGCCTCGGCCGCAGCTAATGGAGCTTGTAAGTGTAAGTCCAGGGGACTACTTACCAGGTGGCCTGGAGGAACTTTATGACTTAACCCCTTAAGGACCAAGGGCGAACAGGTACGCCTTTGCTCCCTGGTACTTAAGGACCAAGGGCGTACCTGTACGCCCGTGGGAATTTCGTTCCCCGCCGGGCGGGGATCGGGGCGGGGATCGGGCCGGGGTGACTGCTGATATCTATCAACAGGCACCCCGTGCAAATGCCCAGGGGGGTCATTAGACCCCCCCCATGTCGGCGATCGGCGCAAATCGCAAGTGAATTCACACTTGCGATTTGCTCCGATTCCGGGTCATACGGGTCTATGGTAACCCAGAATAGAAGGGGGATCGCGGGTGTCCTAGACACCCACGATCCCCCTGTAGCGATAGGAGTGAGGTGGCAGGGTTGCCACCCCTCCTATCTCTGCTATTAGTGGTCTAGACGCGACCACCAATAGCAGATCGGGGGCGGAGGGGTTTACTTTCGGTTTCCCCGTCCTGCCCACCCACAATAGGCGGGGAAGGACGGGAAAACCGACAGGGACCTGCGCCGAAGATCCACTTACCCATCGGCGACGGCAGCGGGCGTCGATCAGCGGCGGCAGCGGGCGACGATCGGCGTAAGAAGAGGACCGCGACGCAGCTTCCTGGATCCAACGGAAGCCGGTGAGTTACTTAGCAACATCTGGAGGGCTACAGTCTGAGACCACTATAGTGGTCTCTAAACTGTAACCCTCCAGATGTTGCAAAACTACAACTCCCAGCATGCCCAGAGAGCTGTTTAGGCTTGCTGGGAGTTGCAGTTTTGCAACAGCTGGAGGTCTACAGTTTGAGACCACTGCAAAGTGATCTCTATACTGTGCACCTCCAGATCTTGCAAAACTACAACTCGCAGCATGCCCAGACAGCAGTTTGCTCTGTCCACAGTTTGGACACCACTGTGCAGTGGTCTCTAAACTATAGCTCTCCAAATGTTGCAAAACTGCAACTCCCAGCAAGCCTAAACAGCATACAGCTGTCTCTGCATGCTGGGAGTTGTAGTTGTGATCCCTCCAGCTGTTGCATAACTACATCTCCCAGCATGCCTTTCGGCGATCAGTACATGCTGGGAGTTGAAGTTTTGCAACAGCTGGAGGCACACTGGTTGGAAAATACTGAGTTAGGTAACAGAACCTAACTGAAGGTTTTCCAACCAGTGTGCCTCCAGCTGTTGCAAAAGTACAACTCCCAGCATGCACGGTCTGTCAGTACATGCTGGGAGTTGTAGTTTTGAAACAGCTGGAGGTTTGCCCCCCCCCATGTGAACGTACAGGGTACAATCACACTGGCGGGTTTACAGTAAGTTTTCTGCTTCAAGTATGAGCTGTGGCAAATTTTTCACCGCAGCGCAAACTCCTAGCGGTAAATTCACTGTAAACCCGCCAGTGTGAACGTACCCTAAAAACACTACACTACACATAATAAAGAGTAAAACACTACATATACACCCCCTTACACTGTCCCCCCTAATAAAAAATAAAAAACGTATTGTACGGCAGTGTTTCCAAAACAGAGCCTCCAGCTGTTGCAAAACAACAACTCCCAACATTTCCGGACAGCCACTAACTGTCTAGGCATGCTGGGAGTTTAGCAACAGCTGGAGGCACCCTGTTTGGGAATCACTGGCGTAGAATACCCCTATGTCCACCCCTGTGCAATCCCTAATTTAGTCCTCAAATGCGCATGGCGCTCTCTCACTTCAGAGCCCTGTCGTATTTCAAGGAAACAGTTTAGTGCCACATATGGGGTATCGCCGTACTCGGGAGAAATTGCACTACTGCTTTTTTTCCTTTTGCCCCTTATGAAAAAGAAAAGTTGGGGTCTACACCAGCCTGTTGGTGTAAAAAAAAAAAATTTTTTTACACTAACATGCTGGTGTTGTCCTTTACTTTTTATTTTCACGGGAGGTAAAAGGAAAAAAAGACCCCCAAAATTTGTAACGCAATTTCTCCTGAGTACGGAGATACCCCATATGTGGGCGTAAAATGCTCTGCGGACGCACAACAAGGCTCAGGAGTGAGAGCGCACCATGTACATTTGAGGCCTAAATTGGTGATTTGCACAGGGGTGGCTAATTTTACAGCGGTTCTGACATAAACCCCAAAAAATAAATACCCACATGTGACCCCATTTTGGAAACGACACCCCTCACGGAACGTAACAAGGGGTATAGTGAGCCTGTACACCCCACAGGTGACAAATTTTCATTAAAGTTGGATGGGAAAATGAAAAAAAAAAAAAATTTTCACTAAAATGCTGGTGTCACCCTAAATTTTTCATTTTCACAAGGGAAAATAAAAGAAAGCCCCCCAATATTTGTAACCCAATTTCTTCTGAGTAAGAGCATACCCCATATGTGGATGTAAAGTGCTCTATGGGTGCACTACAATGCTCAGAAGAGAAGGAGCGCCATTGGGATTTTGAAGAGAAAATTTGTCCGGAATTGAAGGCCACTTGTGTTTACAAAGCCCCCATGGTACCAGAACAATGGACCCCCCCCCATATGTGACCCATTTTGGAAACTGCACCCCTCATGTAATGTAATAAGGGGTACAGTGAGCATTTACGCCCCACAGGTGTCTGACAGATTTTTAGAACAGTGATCCGTGAAAATGAAAAATTTAATTTTCCATTTGCACAGCCCACTGTTCCAAAGATCTGTCAAACGCCAGTGGGGTGTAAATGCTCAATGCTCACCACTTATTAAATTCTGTGAGGGGTGTAGTTTCCAAAATGGAGTCACATGTGGGGGGGGGGTCCACTGTTCTGGCACCACGGGGGGCTTTGTAAATGCGCATGGCCCCTGACTACCATTCCAAACGAATTATCTTTCCAAAAGCTCAATGGTGCTCCTCCTCTTCTGAGCATTGTAGTTCGCCCGTAGTGCACTTCAGGTCCACTTATGTGGTACCTCCATACTCAGAAGAGATGGGGTTACAAATTTTGGGGGGTATTTTCTGCTATTAACCCTTGCAAAAATGTGAAATTTGGGGGGAAACACACATTTTAGTGAAAAAAAAAATATTATTTTTACATATGCAAAAGTCGTGAAACTTGTGTGGGGTATTAAGGCTCACTTTATTCCTTGTTACGTTCCTCAAGGGGTCTAGTTTCCAAAATGGTATGCCATGTGGGTATTTTTTGCTGTTGTGGCACCATAGGGGCTTCCTAAATGCGACATGCCCCCCGAGCAAAATTTGCTCTCAAAAAGTCAAATATCACTCCTTCTCTTCGGAGCATTGTAGTTCGCCCGTAATGCACTTCATGCCAACTTATGGGGTGCCTCCATACTCAGAAGAGATGGGGTTACAAATTTTGGGTGGTATTTTCTGCTATTAACCCTTGCAAACATGTGAAATTTGGGGGAAACACACATTTTAGTGAAAAAAACATTTCTGAAAAACGTACTCTCCAAAATCCCCTTGTCGCTCCTTCGCTTCTGAGCCCTCTACTGCGCCCGCCGAACACTTTACATAGACATATGAGGTATGTGCTTACTCGAGAGAAATTGGGCTACAAATATAAGTATACATTTTCTCCTTTTACCCCTTGTAAAAATTCAAAAATTGGGTTTACAAGAACATGCGAGTGTAAAAAATAAAGATTGTGAATTTTCTCCTTCACTTTGCTGCTATTCCTGTGAAACACCTAAAGGGTTAAACGCTGACTGAAAGTCATTTTGAATACTTTTGGGGGTGTAGTTTTTATAATGGGGTCATTTATGGGGTATTTCTAATATGAAGACCCTTCAAATCCACTTCAAACCTGAACTGGTCTCTGAAAAAAGCGAGGTTCAAAATTTTGTGAAAAATTGGAAAAGTGCTGCTGAACTTTGAAGCCCTCTGGTGTCTTCCAAAAGTAAAAACTCTTAAATTTTATGATGAAAACATAAAGTAGACATATTGTATATGTGAATAAAAAAAATATATTTTGAATATCCATTTTCCTTACAAGCAGAAAGCTTCAAAGTTAGAAAAATGCTAAATTTTCAGATTTTTTCATAAAATTTTGGGATTTTTCACCAAGAAAGGATGCAAGTTACCACAAAATCTTACCACTATGTTAAAGTAGAATATGTCACGAAAAAACAATCTCGGAATCAGATTGATAAGTAAAAGCATTCCAGAGTTATTAATGTTTAAAGTGACAGTGGTCAGATGTGCAAAAAATGCTCTGGTCCTAAGGTGTAAAATGGCCTGGTCCTTAAGGGGTTAAAGGGGTTATCCAGGAAAAAACTTTTTTATATATATCGACTGGCTCCAGAAAGTTAAACAGATTTGTAAATTACTTCTATAAAAAAATCTTAATCCTTTCAGTACTTATGAGCTTCTGAAGTTTAGGTTGTTCTTTTCTGTCTAAGTAATCTCTGATGACATGTGTCTCGGGAACCGCCCAGTTTAGAAGAGGTTTGCTATGGGAGTTTGCTTCTAAACTGGGCGTTTCCCCCGAGACTTTCTGGAACCAGTTGATATATATATATATATATATAAAAAAAAATTTTTCCCCGGAATACCCCTTTAATATCTTCACCATCCCTGGGGATGGTGAAGATAACGATTTTAGCATATATATAACACGTTGTCAAGCGTTATATGTGCTAAAATCTATTGATTAGTTCCCTGTAAGGGTTTCCTATGGCATTCACTGAGGAACAAATGTGTTCATTGTCATTAAATGGATTGTTACATATGTGGCAGTACCAATTATGCCTACAGCTCCTTCTTTCTTTAGATGCCCTCATACAGACCTTCTTAATCTCTAAGCCAATACAATGAATAACAACAGATTTCCTTTTCCCACAACATGCATTTAGTTTACAGAAGAAACCTTTACTACATGTTATAGGAGATGGATAATACATTTGAGCTAGGTGCCAAGAAGGAAATGGAACAATTGTATTTTAATTTGGGCCAAAAAGAACCTTTATTTCATGTGTTACCTGTTCAAGTCATCCTTCTATAGTAGTGAAATATATTGTTTTGTGATTTGTGTGTCTTGTTTTTAACAAGCCATATGAAGATTTAATCATGTGATTCAAGGAATTGTTTTCACAAAAATGCAAGAAAGAAGTAACATACATTTAAGGTGTGACGTCACAACCACGGCTGCCCGAACCTGGCTTTCTACACATAAATGTTCAGAACGCTGGGGTGCTGCTGGCCCTGAGATCACAGGGGTTCCCAGCGGCCGGACCCCCGCAATCAGGCATCTTATCCCCTATCCTTAGCATAGGGGATATGATGTCTAGGGCGGAGTACCCCTTTAAATTTAAACCATTCCATTTTTAAAAAGGCCTCTGAAAAATAAAAGAAACAATCTGATGGTTCCTTTGGGCAACTGCTCCACTTTTCCTCTGAACAGATTTTTTTTTTTTTAATAAATCTCCCCATTATGCTACTAAAAGATGAAACACTGTCCACAGTCTCGGGTCTTTGGTAGACTGCATCAGATTTTCTTCAAGAATTGCCCTGTATCTGTCCATCTTTCCATCAATTCTGATCAGTTTCCCTTTAGCTTCTGAAGAGAAGTATCTTCCCAGCATGATGCTACCACCACTGTGTTTTTACTGGGGACTGTGGGTTTGAGTTTCCACCACACAAAGATTTTTGCACTGAGGCCTAAAAGTACAATTTTGGTCTCATTTGACCAGTACACCTTCTTCCACACGTTTGCTGTGTCTCCCACATGGCTTATGGCAAACTCCAAACAGGATTTCTTTTGGCTCCCTTTTAATGCTGGCTTTCTTCTTGCCGTTTGAAAAATCCAAGAAGGATGATGTATGTTGTTTATCCATCTGGCAATCATTTGTGGGATCTTACTCACCTATTAACTATCATTTAACCGCTATCTCTAGCTATCTTTATGCACAGTAAAATATTTTACAAGATAACATTTAAGCATTTATTATTGAGTACTGAGATAGTCTTGTCCTTTATCTGCACACTCTCATTTTGCAACCCAGCTTAATGGTAACTCATTGACTTGAAAGTTAAAGGGGTTATCCACCATAAGGTGACTTTTAGTACTTACCTGGCAGACAGTAATGGACATGCTTAGGAAGGATCTGCGCTTGTCTTGGGGCTAATTGGCTATATTGTGAGATTACTATAACACTGTGGCTAGCTTTTTGTGAACTGGTACTTCCTGTTTGAGTTTTGTTTTTTTGCCTACAAATCCCATAATTCCATCCCCCCCCCACACACACACACACATCAGCCACTCCACCAATTGAAACATAAATGAGCTGCATCCATTCAAAAGACCTGTGGTCTCCAATCAGGATGCCTACAGCTGTTTCAGATTGATCTCTCTCCCGCCAAGCGATCGCTCCACCTATTGAAGCAGACAGGCTCCCTGTCATCAGCTGACTAGTGAGTCAGGTCTCGGCAACATTGCAAACTGGGAAAAATCAGTCATTTTGTATGCTGTTAAAAATAAATATTGGGGTGAAAATCGCAGAAGAATTGTGAGAAAACCGTCACGCACAGGTACAGACACTATTTTATGAACTACACTAACTTTACAGCCCCTGTAGCATATTCAAATAAAAAAAATTCCTCGAATACCCCTTTAACGACGCAGGACGTATATTTACGTCCTGCGCCGGCTCCCGCGATATGAAGCGGGATCGCGCCGCGATCCTGCATCATATCGCGTTGGTCCCGGCGCTCATCAACGGCCGGGACCCGCGGCTAATACCACACATCGCCGATCGTGGCGATGTGCGGTATTATCCCTTTAGAAGCGGCGGTCAAAGCTGACCGCCGCTTATAAAGTGAAACTGAAAGTGACCCCGCTGCTCAGTCGGGCTGTTCGGGACCGCCGCGGTGAAATCGCGGCGTCCCGAACAGCTGATCGGACACCGGGAGGGCCCTTACCTGCCTCCTCGGTGTCCGATCGACGAATGACTGCTCCGTGCCTGAGATCCAGGCAGGAGCAGTCAAGCGCCGATAATGCTTATCACAGGCGTGATCAGTGTGTGCAGTGTTATAGGTAAAAAAAAAGTGTTAATAAAGGTAATTTAACCCCTTCCCTAATAAAAGTTTGAATCACCCCCCTTTTCCCATAAAAAAAATAACAGTGTAAAAAAAAAAAATATAGAAACATATGTGGTATCGCCACGTTGGTAAATGTCCGAACTATAAAAATATATCATTAATTAAACCGCACACAGTCAATGGCGTACGCGCAAAAAAATTCCAAAGTCCAAAAAAGCGTATTTTGGTCACTTTTTATACCATTAAAAAAATGAATAAAAAGTGATCAAAAAGTCTGATCAAAACAAAAATCATATCGATAAAAACTTCAGATCACGGCGCAAAAAATGAGTCCTCATACCGCCCTGTACGTGGAAAAATAAAAAAGTTATAGGGGTCAGAAGATGACATTTTTAAACATATAAATTTTCCTGCATGTAGTTATGATTTTTTCCAGAAGTGCGACAAAATCAAACCTATATAAGTAGGGTATCATTTTAACCGTATGGACCTGCAGAATAATGATAAGGTGTCATTTTTACCGAAATATGCACTGCGTAGAAACGGAAGCCCCCAAAAGTTACAAAATGGCGGGGTTTTTTTCGATTTTGTCGCACAATGAATTTTTTTTCCGTTTCGCCGTGCATTTTTGGGTAAAATGACTAATGTCACTGCAAAGTAGAATTGGCGACACAAAAAATAAGCCATAATATGGATTTTTAGGTGGAAAATTGAAAGGGTTATGATTTTTAAAAGGTAAGGAGGAAAAAACGAAAGTGCAAAAACGGAAAAACCCTGAGTCCTTAAGGGGTTAAAGAAGTTTTCCAGAACTTTGTGATTGTTTTTTTTCCCTAGATAGGCCATCAATATCTGATCAGTGGGGATTCAAACAAAGTCAGAGTGCCTACAATACACCTTGAAAGGAACCGGAAGTAGAATGCTCCATACATTATGTACTGGCCTTGCAGGGTAACTGTAGCTAATCTCCCGTTCACTTTAATGGTTTAGGTCATCAATATCAGATCAACAGGGTCTGACCCCCAGCACCCTGGCTGTTTAGCTGTTGGCCAGAGCCACGATACATAGTGAATTCCTTTCCATTGAAGCTGATCAGCACGTCCACTACTAATCAGATAATGATGGCCTATACTGAAGATAGACCATAAAAAAAATCCTGAAAAATATCCTTAATGAAGAAATCCCAACAAAAATTTACTTATCCCCTATCCGCAATCCACAGCAGTCAGACACCCAGCGATTAGCTACTTATCCCTTATCGTGTGGGTAGGGGATAAATCAATTTTTGCTGCAGTTCTCTTTTAACCTCTTAAGGACCCAGGGCGTACAGGTACGCCATGATGCCATGACGTACCTGTACACCCGTGGGAATTTCGGTTCCCTCCATGCGCCGTGTAGGGACCGGACCTGGGTGACTGCTGATGTCGATCAGCAGGCACCGCATGCAAATGCCCAGGGGGTCACCAGACCCCCCCCCCCCCCCCCATGTCGGCGATCGCCGCAAACCGCCGGTGAATTCACACCGACGATTTGCAATCATTCCGGGTCCTACGGGTCTCCGGTGACCCGGAAAATAAGGGGGGTCAGGGTTGTCCAAGACATCCACGATCCCCCTGAAGGTGACAGGGGTGCCACCCCTCCTATCCCTGCTATTGGTCGTTAAGAAGCGACGACCAATAGCAGATCGGGGAGGGGGTTAACTTTCGGTTCCCCCGTTGTGCCCACCCACAGTACGCTGGGCAGAACGGGGAAACCGACAGGGACCGGCGGCAGAAGAGGATGGCGATGCGGCTCCCTGGATCCTACAGAAGCCAGTGATTTGCCTAGCAACATCTGGAGGGCTACAGTTTTAAGACCACTATACAGTGGTCTCTAAACTGTAGCCCTCCAGATGTTGCAAAACTGCAATTCCCAGCATGCCCAAACAGCAAACAGCCGTCTAGGCTTGCTGGGAGTTGTAGTTGCGTACCTCCAGCTGCTGCATAACTACATCTCCCAGCATGACCTTCTGCGTCAGTACATGCTAGGAGTTGTAGTTTTGTAACAGCTGGAAGCACACTGGTTGGAAAATACTGAGTTAGGTAACAGAACCTAACTGAAGGTTTTCAAACCTTGCCTCCAGCTGTTGCAAAACTACAGTTGTAGACTGTCCAGAAATGCTGGGAGTTTAGCAACAGCTGGAGGCACACTGTTTGGAAATCACTGGTGTAGAATACCCCTATGTCCACCCCTATGCAATTCCTAATTCAGTCCTCAAATGCGCATGGCGCTCTCTCACTTCGGAGCCCTGTCGTATTTCAAGGAAACAGTTTGGGGCCACATATGGGGTATTTCTGTACTCGGAAGAAATTGCACTACAATTTTGGGGGGCTTTTTCTCCTTTTACCCCTTATGAAAAGGTAAGATTGGGGGCTGCACCAGCCTGTTAGTGTAAATATTTTTATTTTTTTTACACTAACAGGCTGGTGTTGCCCCATACTTTTTATTTTCATAAGTGGTAAAAGAAAAAAAAGACCCCCAATATTTGTAACGCAATTTCTCCTGAGTACGGAAATACCCCACATGGGGGGCGTAAAATGCTCTGTGGGCGCACAACAAGGCTCAGGAGTGAAAGTGCACTGTGTACATTTGAGGCCTAAATTGGTGTTTTGCACAGGGGTGGCTGATTTTACAGCGGTTCTGACATAAACGCAAAATAATAAATACCCACATGTGGGAAACTACACCCCTCTCAGAATGTAACAAGGGGTATAGTGAGCCTTAACACCCCACAGGTGTTTGAAGAATTTTCATTAAAGTTGGATGGGAAAATGAAAAAAAAAATGTTTTCACTAAAATGCTGGTGTTACCCTAAATTTTTCATTTTCACAAGGGAAAATAGGTAAAAGGCTCCTCAACATTTGTAACCCCATTTCTTCTGAGTAAGAACACACCCCATATGTGGATGTAAAGTGCTCTGCTGGCGAACTACAATGCTCAGAAGAGAAGGAGTGCCATTGGGCTCTTGAAGAGAAAATTTGTCCGGAATTGAAGGCCACGTGTGTTTACAAAGCCCCCATAATAAGGGGTACAGTGAGAATTTACGCCACACAGGTGTCTGACAGATTTTTGGAACAGTGATCCGTGAAAATGAAAAATTTAATTTTTCATTTGCACAGCCCACTGTTCCAAAGATCTGTCAAACGCCACTGGGGTGTAAATACTCACTGTACCCCTTATTAAATTCTGTGAGGGGTGTAGTTTCCAAAATGGGGTCACATGTTGGGGGGGGGGGTCCATTGTTCAGGCACTATGGGGGCTATGTAAACACACATGGCCTGTGAGGTGTTAAGGCTCACTGTACCCCTTGTTATGTTCCTTGAGGGGTGTAGTTTCCAAAATAGTTGTGCCACGTGTTATTTTATTTTTTTGCTGTTCTGGCACCATAGGGGCTTCCTAAATGTGACACGCCCCCCAAAAACCATTTCAGCAAAATCTGCTTTCCAAAAGCCAAATGTGACTCCTTCTCTTCTGAGAATTGTAGTTCACCCACAGAGCACTTGCGGCCACACATGGGGTATTTCCATACTCAGAAGAGATGGGGTTACAAATTTTAGGGGGCATTTTCTCCTATTACCTCTTGAAAAAATAAAAAATTTGGGGAAAAACCAGCATTTTTGTGATTTTTTTTTTCTTTCATTCACACATCCAACTTTACCAAAAAGTCGTCAAACACCTGTGAGGTGTTAAGGCTCACTGTACCCCTTGTTATGTTCCTTGAGGGGTGTATTTTCCAAAATAGTATGCCAAGTGTTTTTTTTTTTTTTTTTTTTGTGCTGTTCTGGCACCATAGGGGCTTCTTAAATGTGACATGCCCCCCAAAAACCATTTCAGAAAAACTCACTCCAAAATCCCACTGTCGCTCCTTCCCTTCTGAACCCTCTAGTGCACCCACAGAGCACTTAACATACACATGACATATTTCCTTGGGTTACACATTTTAGGAAGATTTCTCTCCTTTTACCCCTTGTAAAAATTCAAAAACTGGGTCTACAAGAACATGCAAGTGTAAAAAATTGTGATTTTGAATTTTCTCCTTCAATTTGCTGCTATTCCTGTGAAACACCTAAAGGGTTAACAAACCTTTTGAATATTTTGAACACTTTGAGGGGTGCAGTTTTTATAATGGGGTCATTTATGGGGTATTTCTAATAAGAAGGCCATTCAAATCCACTTCAAAACTGAACTGGTCCCTGAAAAATTGTGATTTTGAAAATTTTGTGAAAAATTGGAAAATTGCTGCTATACTTTGAAGCCCTCTGATGTCTTCAAAAAGTAAAAACATGTCAACTTTATGAAGCCAACATAAAGTAGACATATTGTATATGTGAATCAATATATAATTTATTTGGAATATCCATTTTACTTATAAGCAGAGAGCTTCAAAGTAAAAAAAAAAAAAGCGAATTTTTTTTTTCTTCATCAAATTTTTAAATTTTTCACCAAGAAATGATGCAGGGTCACAATTTAGGGTAAACAACATGGACCAGTGAAAGCATGCAGGGCCGGTGCAAGGATTTTTGTCTACACAAGCAAAGGTGCACCCGGGCAAGGTAGAATATTGTGCATCCCCCTGCAGCCTGTGAATGTAAGAGAATGGTGATGCATATAGTGTATGCATCATTGTTCACCAGGGGTGCACGCAGGAATTTCTCATGGGTTGGGGTTTAGAACCATAAACTAATAACCCCACACCAGGATGACATCTTACTACTGCATTGACTAAAACCATCATACTGTTATTATATAAAAACCACTATACACAGACCAAAATATACAAGGGATAAATAACTGCACCATACCATGGCCACCTTATAGTTACTGGATAATACTACTATACTAATACTGAATAAAACCACTCTACACAGACCCATATCACCAATAAAACCACTATACACAGACCAGTTTGGCCAATAACACCACTATACAAGGGCAAATAATACACCACACCATGAGCACTACCATTACAACAATATGGTGATGGGATAATACCACCATACTGGAACAGAATAAAACCACTATGCACAGACTAATATCCCCCATTCCGTGACCATATAGTGATGACCTAGGTGCTGCAGACCATATAAGTGATTACAGTGCAGTTACATGTAGTGACTCACAGAGACATCTTTGTAGAGTCGTTTTCTTTCCTTTTCTTCTCTGTCTTGCTCAGACTGCCATGAATATACTTCCAATCATGACTCGTCACTACAAAATCTGACAGAAAACCATGTTAGACTCTGCCCTTTTCCAGCATATTTTCCAATTTTTTCCTACCCTCTATGCCCTAAATAGTGCGGTAGATAAATGCCAGTGAAAGGGTAGATAATGCTGGTAAGCAGGTAGGTAGATAGTATGGTAGGTATAGTGCAGATAGGCAAGTAGATAATGTGGGTAAGTGGTGGTGGTAAGTAGATAGATAATGTCAGTAGGTAGCTACTGACAGTAAAGGTAGCGGTACAGGCAGGTAAGTAGGTGGGGAGACAGTTAAATAGTGTACAGTATTATATTAACCCCTTAAAGGGGTACTCCGCCCCTAGAAATCTTATCCCCTATCCAAAGGATAGGGATAAGATGTCAGATCGCCGGGGTCCCGCTGCTGGGGACTCCCGGGATCGCCGATGCGGCACCCCGCTAGCATTACTGCACAGAGCAAGTTCGCTCTGTGCGTAATGACTGGCGATACAGGGGACGGAGCAGCGTGACATCATGACTCCGCCCCTCATGACATCATGACACGCCCCCTTAATGCAAGTCTATGGGAGGGGGCGTGATGGCCGCCACGCCCCCTCCCATAGACTTGTATTGAGGGGCGGGCCGTTACGTCATGAGGGGGCGGAGCCGTGACGTAACGATGCTCTGGCCCCTGTATTGCCTGTCCTTACGCACAGGGGGTGAGTCTGCTCTGTGCAATAATGATAGCGGGGTGCCGCAGCTGAGATCCCAGGGGTCCCCAGCAGCGGGCCCACGGCGCATGCTGCAATACTACATATGTTTATGTTGTTTACATATTTATTTTTTTAATGGGAAAAGGGGGGTGAAACTTTTATTATGGAAGGGGTTAATTTACATTTATTAACTTTTTTTTTTTTAACTCACTTTTATAGTCCCCATAGGAGACTATTACATGTAATCTTCTGATTGTATATTCTGTTCAATGCCATGTCATAGCATAGCATTGATCAGTGTTATCGGTGTTCTGGTGCTCCAGCCTGCTGAGCCTGGCTGAAGCATCAGAGCTCTGATCAGACAGCAAGGAGGCAGGTAAGGGCCCTCCCACCGTCTTCTCAGCTGATTGAGACACCGTGGTTTCACAGCGGTGGTCCCGATGAGCTGCCGGGAATTTTTTTTATTTATTTTTTCTTAACTTTGATTGCGGCATCTAAGGGGTTAATGTCGGACTTCACCAATCATCAATGAGTCAGCTCCTAACCCTGCGTCATAGAAGGGGAGCAGGACGAGCCCTTCGTCCTTAAAGCGTACCTATCATATCACAGAAAAAAAAAAGTTATAGATTACTCAGTACCTCCTCCTGATCATTACATATAACTTTTATGTGTCAAGCTTCTGTATTTTTTTTTTTAGCTTATATCAGATCACATTGAATTTCCATCTTCTCTCAGACAGGGGGGGGGGGGTCCCTCTTTTGCCCTCACTGTACATAACTAAACTTCCTACCTCACCGTGTGTCACTGAGCTGTCAGCCAATCACTGCACTTTGCTCTGTAACCCTTTCCTCTCTGGTTTTGTGCTGCACATGTTACACAAAGAGGAAGAAGGATTATTGGAGTTTGCCTGCTGTTCTCCTTATACACTGTGTAGAAGAGCACTGCGTGGGACTGGTTTTTCAATCCTGCTCCACCCGCTCCCGATGTTTTTTTTTGTCCAATCCCGTCCGCTAACATAGGAATGTACAGACACTAGGGTGCAATGCTTTACACATACTCTCCATGTATAACAGTGTGTGTAGTACACACACTGCTATACATGGGGGTATGTGCAGAGCATTGCACTCAAGTGTATGTACAGATGTGAATAGTAGTGACTATGCAGACTCAGAGGCCCTAGGTCACTAACCGATGCAATGCTCTGCACATACTCCCACCTGTATAGGAATGTACTCTAAAGACACTGCTTTACACATGGTGGGTATGGGCAGACTGCAGAGCATTGCACCCTAGGGTCTGTAGAAGACATTAGGGTGCAATGCTCTGCAGTGCACTTACCCCCATGTGTAAAGCAGTGCAGCCAGGGCCGCATGCACCGTGCACTGTGTGTGTGAATTGTGAGTAACATTGGTGGCATAGCTCTGACCTACCAGGCTGGCGGGAGAAGATCGAGTACAGAGTAAACAATCCTATAGGGCAGGCTGAGCCCGTAACAAAATGACGGTGCGGTGGCAGCAGGGGGAGGAGACATGACTGGGAGGAGCACTGTGAGATAGTCACTGAGGCAGACTTATATTGAGGCTGCCATGGTAATCTCCTTACTAATGGGGTGACACACAGTAACAAACCTCCTCCACATGTAATCTCATTACTAATGGGATCACACACTGATAACACATAGTAACACTCCCTTCCTCATGCCATCTCCTTATACTGGGCTGGCACACTGTAACAAACCTCCTCCTCATGACATCTTTTTTACTACTTAGATGCACATTGTAACAAGCCCCCTCCCCTTGCCATCACCTTACTACTGGGCTGGCACACTGTAACAAACCCTCTCCCAATCGCCTTACTACTGGTGTACATGTTGCTGTATGAGGGTGAACATGCTGTCACACTTGTGCTCCCTCTTCTCCTCTATGCTATGGATGGAGCTGTGCACTGAATCATTCTCCTCGATGCTGCAGTGAGCTGTAGAGGGGATGTGGCCTCCTGTCAGCCAATCACAGCAGCTCACTCACTGCCCGCTCTTTTCTGCTCTCTGTGTATGAGATCTCCACACAGGGAGCGCACACAGGCTTAGGCTGGGTTCACACTACGATTTATAACTACGGTTCCCGTATACGGCTGGGAGGAGGGGGCGGGGCTTAATCACAGCGCCCGCACTCAGCCGTAAGGGGGAACCGTATTTAATGCATGTCTATGAGCCGACCGGAATGAACCGCAGCCTCCGGTCGGCTGCTTTTTCGGCCGTATGCGGTTTCCCGACCGTAGGCAAAAACGCGGTCGAACACGTTTTTGCCTGCGGTCGGGAAACCGCATACGGCCGAAAAAGCAGCCGACCGGAGGATGCGGTTCACTCCGGTCGGCTCATAGACATGAATTAAATACGGTTCCCCTATACGGCTGAGTGTGGGCGCCGCGATTAAGCCCCACCCCCCTCCTCCCAGCCGTATAAGGGAACCGTAGTTACAAATCGTAGTGTGAACCTAGCCTTATAAAGCCTCCCCCTCACTTCCTGAGACGTTGATGTTGCTAACGTTGGAAAGACCATAGTAACAGGTGTGGGACATTTTATGAGGACCTCTAGTGGCCACTTTTATAGGAGCGGTTTTCTAAGGGAAACTGTGGAAAAAAAATAATGAAATAGTATTAGAGATATACAGGGTGGGCCATTTAAATGGATACACCTTAATAAAATGGGAATGGTTGGTGATATTAACTTCCTGTTTGTGGCACATTAGTATATGTGAGGGGGAAACTTTTCAAGATGGGTGGTGACCATGGCGGCCATTTTGAAGTCGGCCATTTTGAATCCAACTTTTGTTTTTTCAATAGGAAGAGGGTCATGTGACACATCAAACTTATTGGGAATTTCACATGAAAAACAATGATGTGCTTGGTTTTAACGTAACTTTATTCTTTCATGAGTTATTTACAAGTTTCTGACCACTTATAAAATGTGTTCAATGTGCTGCCCATTGTGTTGGATTGTCAATGCAACCCTCTTCTCCCACTCTTCACACACTGATAGCAACACCGCAGGAGAAAAAATGTTTCACTAAAATGTGTGTTTCCCCCCCAAATTTCACATTTTTGCAAGGGTTAATAGCAGAAAATACCCCCCAAAATTTGTAACCCCATCTCTTCTGAGTATGGAGGTACCCCGTAAGTTGACCTGAAGTGCACTACAGGTGAACTACAGTGCTCAGAAGAGAAGGAGTCATATTTGGCTTTTTGAGAGCAAATTTTGGTTGGGGGGCATGTTGCATTTAGGAAGCCCTAAAAAAAAACCACATGGCATACCATTTTGTTAACTAGACCCCTTGAGGAACGTAACAAGGAATAAAGTGAACCTTAATACCCCACAGGGGTTTCACAACTTTTGCATATGTAAAAAAAAAAAAAAAATCACTAAAATGTGTGTTTCCCCCTAAATTTCACATTTTTGCAAGGGTTAATAGCAGAAAATACCCCCCAAAATTTGTAACCCCATCTCTTCTGAGTATGGAAATACCCCATGTGTGGACGTCAAGTTCCCTGCGGTCGAACTACAATGCTCAGAAGAGGAGGAGTGCCATTGAGCTTTTGAAGAGTGAATTGGTTTGGAATGGTAGTCAGGGGCCATGTGCGTTTACAAAGCCCCCCGTGGTGCCAGAACAGTGGACTCCCCCACATGTGACCCCATTTTGGAAACTACACCCCTCACAGAATTTAATAAGGGGTGCAGTGTGTATTTACACCCCACTGGCATTTGACAGATCTTTGGAACAGTGGGTTGAGCAAATGAAAAATTAAATTTTTCATTTTCACGGACCACTGTTCCAAAAATCTGTCAGACACCTGTGGGGCGTAAATGCTCACTGCACCCCTTATTACATCACGTGAGGGGTGTAGTTTCCAAAATGGGGTCACATGTTGGGGGGGTCCATTGTTCTGGCACTATGGGGGCTTTGTAAACACACGTGGCCTTCAATTCCGGACACATTTTCTCTTCAAAATCCCAATGGCGCTCCTTCTGTTTTGAGCATTGTAGTTCGCCCGCCGAGCACTTTACATCCACATTTGGGGTATTTTCTTACTCAGAAGAAATGGGGTTACAAATTTTGGGGGGCTTTTTTTCCTATTTTCCCATGTGAAAATGAAAAATTTAGGGTAACACCAGCATTTTAGTGAAAAAAAATTTTTTTTTTCATTTTCCCATCCAACTTTAACTAAAATTTTTCAAACACCTGTGGGGTGATAATGCTCACTATATACCCCTTGTTACATTCTGTGAGGGGTGTAGTTTCCAAAATGGGGTCACATGTTGGTATTTATTTTTTTGCGTATATGTCAGAACCGCTGTAAAATTAGCCACCCCTGTGCAAATCACCAATTTAGGCTTCAAATGTACATAGTGCGCTCTCACTCCTGAGCCTTGTTGTGCATCCGCAGATCATTTTACGCCCACATATGGAGTATTTCCGTACTCAGGAGAAATTGTGTTACAAATTTTGGGGGTCTTTTTTTCCTTTTACCTCTTGTGAAAATACAAAGTAAAGGGCAACACCAGCATGTTAGTGTAAAAATATTTTTTTTGTAACACTAACAGGCTGGTGTAGACCCCCAACTTTTCCTTTTCATAAGAGGTAAAAGGAGAAAAAGCCTCCCAAAATTTGTAGTGTAATTTCTCCTGAGTACGGAGATACCCCATATGTGGCCCTAAACTGTTTCCTTGAAATATGACATGGCTCCGAAGTGAGAGAGCGCTATGCGCATTTGAGAACTAAATTAGGGATTGCATAGGGGTGGACAGAGGGGTATTCTACGCCAGTGATTCCCAAACAGGGTGCCTCCAGCTGTTGCTAAACTCCCAGCATGCCTGGACAGTCAGTGGCTGTCCAGAAATTCTGGGAGTTGTTGTTTTGCAACAGCTGGAGGCTCCGTTTTGGAAACACTGCCGTAAAATACGTTTTTAATTTTTATTGGGGGGGGGAGACAGTGTAAGGGGGTGTATATGTAGTGTTTTACCCTTTATTATGTGTTAGTGTAGTGTAGTGTTTTTAGGGTACATTCGCACTGGCGGAGGTTTACAGTGAGTTCCCTGCTAGGAGTTTGCGCTGCAGTGAAAAATTTGCCGCAGCTCATACTTGAAGCAGAAAACTTACTGTAAGCCTGCCCGTGTGAATGTACCCTGTACGTTCACATGGGGGGGCAAACCTCCAGCTGTTTCAAAACTACAACTCCCAGCATGTACTGACAGACCGTGCATGCTGGGAGTTGTACTTTTGCAACAGCTGGAGGCACACTGGTTGGAAAACCTTCAGTTAGGTTCTGTTATCTAACTCAATATTTTCCAACCAGTGTGCCTCCAGCTGTTGCAAAACTACAACTCCCAGCATGTACTGATCACCGAATGGCATGCTGGGAGATGTAGTTATGCAACCGCTGGAGGGATCGCAACTACGACTCCCAGCATGCTGGGATTTGCAGTTTTACAACATCTGGAGAGCTACAGTATAGAGACCACTGCAAACTGTGGCCCTCCAGATGCTGCAAAACTACAAATCCCAGCTTGCCCAGACAGCAAACAGTTGTGTGGGCATGCTAGGAGTTGTAGTTTTGCAAGATCTGGAGGGCTATAGTTCAGAGACTACCATATAGTGGTCTCAAACTGTAGCCCTCCAGCTGTTGCAAAACTACAACTCCCAGCATGCCCAAACAGCTGTCTGGGCATGTTGGGAGTTGTAGTTTTGCAACATCTGGAGTGCTACAGTATAGAGACCACTATATAGTGGTTTCAGACTGCAGCCCTCCAGATGTTGCTAGGCAACTTACCGGCTTCCGTCGGATCCAAGGAGCTTGCTGCACGACATCGCCGACGCCGATCGTCACCCGCAGCCTCCGCAGATCGGTAAGTGGACTCCGGTCCTCTGTCGTTTCCCCGTTCTGCCCCGCCTATTGTGGGTGGGCAGAACAGGGAAAACGAAAGTTAACCCCCCCCCCCCCCGATCTGCTATTGGTGGTCACGTCTAGACAACCAATAGCAGGGATAGAAGGGGGGGCACCCCTGCCACCTCACTCCTATCTCTTCAGGGGGATTGTGGGTGTCTTTGACACCCGCGATCCCCCTTATATTCCGGGTCACCGGGTCACCATAGACCCGTACTGACCCGGAATCGCGCAAATCACAAGTGTGAATTCACTTGCGATTTGCGGCGATCGCTGACATGTGGGGGTCCCGGCGCGCGGCGGGATGCGAAATTCCCTGGGACGTATGAGTACGTCCCTGGTCCTTAAGACCCAGGGCGCAAGTGCAAGTACGTACTCATACGTCCGTGGTCCTTAAGGGGTTAAACCATAGCATAACATAAATCAAAGGCATGTGACCTCTAAGGCCATATACAGAGGTATCCTAGATTAATTAAATATATAAATATATACATTAAATATTACAATATTAAGAGGCGACTAGGGGTTAGCCCTTCAGGAGAGCCCATTAGCATGGAGGAACTCTAGCTGAGGGGACTCCAGACAAAGGGACAGGACCATGCCCTGTACCGGGACACCACAAATTGTTTCCTCCTTAGATAAAAGCAACCAGAAATGTTGGGCGTCCTAATACCTATCAGCCAGCACAGAATAAACATGTAGAGCTATACAAGCCAAATATTTATTAGGGAAGCGATTGTAGTTATTACCAGAAACATATTCTAGATAGTCAACATTTATACAATGTCTAGAGCCAACAATAGAACATTGAAGAGTAATACTTACTGTTCAAACCACACAATGTTTATTGGCATTTGGAAAACGTCAGAACTGTTTACACATTGGCTGTAAAAAAGCACAAAGAGATCTAGCAACAATATTTTACAGAGCCGAAGATACTTCATGTACCATCATAAAGAGCCATTCAAAGTGGCAGTAAGGTGCTACAGAAGCAAGGGCTGTTATAAATGGGTTATTCATGCAAGGTTATTATTTTCATGCAAGCTTGTTAAAAAATAGTTGAGACTTTTCGGCTGCCACTTTAGCGCTCCATTGCTGCAGTGTCCCCTGCTGGAAGCACTGTGGTGACCTTGTGCACACTGTGTACCCTTCAGCCGATCACTGGCTACAGTAGTCACTTTATGCATGTTTGGCACATGACTGCTGAGGTGATGGCTGTAGCGTCTCCTGCACAATGTAATTGGGGACATTTATCAAAACCTGTGCGGAGGAAAAGCTGCCCAGTTGCTCATAGCTACAAATCAGATATCTTCTTTAATTTTTAACAATGAAAGAAGTGATCTGATTGGTAACTATGGGCAACTGGTCAACTTTTCCTCTGCTGTTTTGATAAATCTCCTCTATAGGAGTCATGAAAAATGGATGTATGTTTACTCTAAATACAGGAGTTAGGATAGGATTGGTAAAAAAAAAAAAATGTTTTTATTAAAATTGGAAGTTTTTAATCTCCTGTAGCAGGGCTTTAAAAAGAGTATTGTGGGTTTAAGAGAATGTTTTCTGATAAATCAGTATCATCAGGAGGATGTACGGCAGTGACATACACGTGGACCAATGCGGATAATTATAATTTTAAGATCATCACTGTGTGATCATCTCCAGCTAATGTGCTGGGAGGTTACGGAAAATAACCTTGATCATCTCCAGCTAATGTGCTGTGAGGTTACTGAAAATAACATATCAGCACCATTGCTATATACACAATATCAAGTAGAGACTTAATAGTGATCATGGCCGACATATATGTCATCTGTCCACGGGAGACCATCATCCCACTACAACATCAGTCCACTTTGTCTAATGCAGTGGTTCTTAACCCCAGGGGTTCGGTGAGTCAGTCATGCGGGTTCGGCGGAGGTCAAGACACACAGCCGACTCCAGGCCCATCGCAACAGAACAGGCAAACCAAGCAATTGCTTGGGGCCCCAAGCTTGCCCAGGGCCCAGAGCAGAGCCGGTGTTTGCTCGTCCTGTAGCGACGGGCAATTCCCCCCATCACTTTTAACTCCCTGCGGCCCCCTGTTAAGTTTAAAAACGCAGGGGCCACCGGGAGAGAGCGCACACCGGGAAGTCACTGATGTCCCGTGCACGCTCCCATAGAAACGATGGCGCCGATGATCGGAGGATCAAGAAGGAGGAAGACATCTTCGGTGCTCCGACCACCGGTCCCGGTGCACTGAAGTGGGCAGTACACAGGCATACGGCCTCCAGCCATACACTGTATATGGCTGGAGGCTGTATGTCTGTGGGGGAACACTGCCTGCCTAATGTGGGGGAACACTGCCTGCCTAATGTGGGGGAACACTGCCAGCCAAATGTGGGGGAACACTTCCTGCGCCTAATGTGTGGGGGAACACTGTCTGCCTAATGTGTGGGGGAACACTGCCTGCGCCTAATGTGTTGGGGAACACTGCCTGCGCCTAATGTGTGGGGGAACACTGCCTGCGCCTAATGTGTGGGGGAACACTGCCTGCGCCTAATGTGTGGGGGAACACTGCCTGCGCCTAATGTGTGGGGGAACACTGCCTGCTCCTAATGTGTGGGGGAACACTGCCTGCGCCTAATGTGTGGGGGAACACTGCCTGCGCCTAATGTGTGGGGGAACACTGCCTGCGCCTAATGTGTGGGGGAACACTGCCTGCGCCTAATGTGTGGGGTTACACTGCCTGCTCCTAATGTGTCTTAATGGTTTTGTTCTTTAATGTTTTTTTTCATTTTGTGCACCTATGTATAAATATATACTTAAATATATACCTCCTATGTTTTGAATTGGAAAAAATCATATTTTATTTTTCTAATTAAGAAGGGTTCGGTGAATGCTCATATGAAACTGGTGGGGTTCAGTACCTCCAACAAGGTTAAGAACCACTGGCTTACATAAAGCCTAAACGTGACAGAGCTGAAAACATGGGAAACAGAGCACGGCTATCATGAAACTGTGATATACTTAAGTACACGAGAAATCAACAGAATACCAGTGTGGCAGCCTAATGAAAGTGATGATCCAAAACTTGAAAGAGAAGCCTGACCTTAGGCTATGATGACAGCCTAATATGCTGCTAACCTAATGCAAAGTTAATATCCTGAAATAACGACTGCATCGTGGAAGTGCCACAGCAAACCATATGCTTAAATACCATAACATGCGCATGCATAACATGCCTGCCATCACGAACGTATGCATGACCTATGCTATGATAAAAGTGTGTAATAAATATATATATATATATATATATATATATATATATATAGACAAAGAATAAGTCAGCCAGCACTGTAGTTGATACCAAACTATTATATGGACCTGGCCTACAGGTGCACGCTACTAGGCTAGATATACAGCAACAGAAGAATGCAGCAGCACACTGCCAGCACAAGGATATAGGTGAAACATGAAAATGCAGTTAAAACACTGAGAGCTATACAGCTATGGTGTAATAGATGCAAATGTGAAACTATGAAATAGTGAGGCACTTAGCTCGCAAATTTGTCTCCGCCGGCGGTCAAATAGCTTGGACCGTCCCACCGCAATAAGGTAGCCTCCTTGGGACGGACCCTACACTGTGTATATGCCTCTGTGTGAACAGTTCAGTAAGCATGGCAGGATCTGGAACATCCAAGACACCTTATATACACACCTGATAGAGGTGGGTGGGGTGCAAGGCCAACATGGAGGTAGCCACTCCCCCGTATGTGCAATACAGACAAAGAATAAGTCAGCCAGCACTTTAGTTGATACCAAACTATTATATGGACCTGGCCTACAGGTGCACGCTACTAGGCTAGATAAACAGCAACAGAAGAATGCAGCAGCACACTGCCAGCACAAGGATATAGGTGCAACATGAAAATGCAGTTAAAACATGGAGAGCTATACAGCTATGGTGTAATAGATGCAAATGTGAAACTATGAAATAGTGAGGCACTTAGCTAGCAAATTTGTCTCCGCCGGCGGTCAAATAGCTTGGACCGTCCCACCGCGATAAGGTAGCCTCCTTGGGACGGACCCTACACTGTGTATATGCCTCTGTGTGAACAGTTCAGTAAGCATGGCAGGATCTGGAACATCCAAGACACCTTATATACACACCTGATAGAGGTGCTCTCCATGTTTTAACTGCATTTTCATGTTTCACCTATATCCTTCTGTTGCTGTATATATATATATATATATATATATATATATGCTATAATAACCAGTATGTGGCTTACCTCACACCCTAAATGCCACCTAAAGACATCAGATACCATGAGACTACAACCACCTAAACGTCAAAACGTCATTGCTCAGCAGATGTGAAAGTAAAGTGTAAAGTCAAATCCCACCTGAATGCAAATCAGGTACCGTGGGGATATAAGCACATATATGACGAGGTATTATTGCTCTGAAGACGTATCAGTAACAATAAGTGTGCAAGATGCATCCCACCTGAAAACGTGTCAGGTACTGTGGGGTTGCAACCACCTAATTTTGCGATATTATTGCCCTGAAAACATTTCAGTAACAATAACTGTGAAATCGTATCCCACCGGAAGATGTGTCTGGTAATGTGAGGAATACGAGTTATGTCTGAACTTATCAAGTTCTATATATATATATATATATATAAGTAACCTTCAACCTTACATACATGAACTACTGTTATGATCTCCTTGTAAGTGACCTGACAACTTCCAATAGTGCATGCCCCTGAAAACGTGTCGGGTACCGTAGGTAATCAATCAATTAAATATTTATTTACTCTCAGCAAATGTCTGTAACACTTGATTGACCGAGAAATTAATCATAGCAAACCTTTGCCACCAGTCTTAATAGTGACACAATGTGACCTTAACTATAAAATAATCTGGAATGCTGCTCTAACAGCAATGCACCTGATAACTTTAACAACAACTATGAAGACACGTGAGATGACTGCTATGAAGCCGTATATGTAATGACTATATTACATGAAATGACTGCCATAAAGACACCCACGACATGACTGGCCAGTATGCGAGTGTATACATGAAATGACCCCTATGCGAACGTATACATGAAATGACCCCTATGCGAACGTATACATGAAATGACCCCTATGCGAACGTATACATGAAATGACCCCTATGCGAACGTATACATGAAATGACCACTATGTGAACGTATACATGAAATGACCACTATGTGAACGTATACATGAAATGACCACTATGTGAACGTATACATGAAATGACCACTATGTGAACGTATACATGAAATGACCACTATGTGAACGTATACATGAAATGACCCCTATGCGAACGTATACATGAAATGACCACTATGCGAGCGTATACATGAAATGACCACTATGCGAGCGTATACATGAAATGACCACTATGCAAGTGTATACATGAAATGACCACTATGGGAATGTATATGAAATGACCACTATGCAAGCATATACATGAAACAACCACTATGCGAGCGTATAGATGAAATGGCCACTATACGAGCGTATCCATGAATGACCACTATACTAGCGTGTACCTGAATGACCACTATACGAAAGTATACATGAAATAACCACTACACGAACGTATACATGAATGACCACTATGTAAACACATACATGGAATGACCACTACATGAACGTATACATGAATGACCACTATGTAAACGTATACATGAAATGACCACTATGCGAACGTATACATGAAATGACTACTACTATTACCGATAGTAGGTCATAAGATCGTATGTGTTGTGGAGACCAGAAATGGATAGTAAATTAGCGTTTGGATACTCTTAGCGATAGCCTGACATATGGGGAGTAGCGGCCCTTATTAACCTTCTACGGGAACACTTGACAACAAGCCGGGCAGATTATACTACCCTTACGACCACTGCTGGAGCAAAAGCATACCTCCGCAGTAGAGCCCCTCTCAACCAAAGAACCCCCGCCCCCAGGACTTACCCGTGTAACCTGCTGAACTAGCAACTAGAGTCCTCTTGGGCAGTGGAATACTGTAAACGAGCCTCCCACCGCAGAATCTGACAGGCCATCTAACATGCGGCCGAAACATTCTCAGCCTGTGCAAACTCTGGGCAGTTGCGGCAACCTTTGTCCCAGGGCACGGATGACTGCGGGTGACGGGCGGCCCGCAACCCTGATGCCAAGGTCGCACCACCCCCAGAACCATGACCACTCACCGCTTGTCGCTCTTGGACCCTGCCACTGCTGCGGGCAATGCTAGCCCTCACCATATACCTGCCTTATCTTACCTCGAATGCAGAGGGCAACACAGCATCCTACTGTGAGGCAGTCAGCGGAGCTGCCAGGAATACCTCCGCCTGCACCCCTCAAGCTAGGCTCATGATCAGGGAGGCTCTGGCACCTTGAGCAGCCGTTCTGAAAATGTTTGCGGGAGATTGAAACGTCAGACCCTAACACCGGAAGCAATAACTTTGCATGTCGCTAAGTGTCCGACACGCCCTGACCTGTATTCGGGGGGCGTTAAGTACTCTCTCGCCCCTCCCACAAACTCAGCCTTAACAGGCTTACTCTAATTAAAACCTGATCCATTGCTCTGGACTGAAGGTTCATACTGCCCTGAAGGTTCATTTTCCAACATGAAGATGACCCTAAGCACACAGCCAAGACAACCCAGGAGGGGCTTAAGGACAACTCTGAATGTCCTTGTGTGGCCCAGCCAGAGCCCTGACTTGAACCTCTCATACCTGAAAATGTCTGTCTACCAAAGGTCCCTATCCAACCTGACAGAACTTGATAGGATCTGCAGGGAAAAATTTTAGAAATTCCCTAAAGTCAGATGTGCAACCCTTGTGGCTTCATTCCCAAGAAGATTGGAGGCTGTAATCTCTGCCAAATGTGCTTCAACTAAGTACTAAGTAAAGGGTCTGAATACTTATGTCAATGTAAAGTTGTAGGTTTTTCTTTTCAATAAGCAAGGATTTTTAACATTCTGAGGTGGACATACACAACATTTGGCAGGTGGTTTCAAAGTTATGGATGATTTGTATATATACCTTTAAAGTATCAGTTTAATCACTTGCTGGATACATTAAAAGTATGCAAAAAGTTAACACATTTTTAGATGGATCCAGCTAAATAAAAAGGAGCTCTTCTGTATTCCAAAATTTGGCAATAAAATGAAGTGAGACAGGTCCATTAAAAAATGCACAATGTCGTCCAGGACAATCCATCTTCCTATACTTTGCATTGAATTTTAGGAGAGATTGAGATGGAAAGCTGGACACATCCAGTTTTTCGTTGTGCAGGAAAGCTCAGAGGTCTATGTCATCTTATCCAGCTAAAAACGCAAATAGTCAGAAACTAATGAAACTGGGGCATTTTGGCCACACATAAATGCATACATCACAAGGGTTTTTTTTTTTTTGTCTGTCTTTAAGATGTTTGTTTAAAAAGGAAATAGAAAATTTGACATGAAAAGTGCCTTAGTGTTTTGTTTTTTTCTTACATTTCATTGAACTGCATCTTTACTTTTTGTTTTTGGATAACAGTTTTGGGAGAACAAGAAAAAATAGGATAACATGATTATACCAAAACTACACTGTGAGTAGCCCCAAAGATTAACAAGGTGATCATTACATAGAATACGCACCTTATCACCTCCTTACTGTGCCTATAATAGAAGACAATTGCATAGTCTGGTTAAGCACCAGCCATTGTTTCTTTGAATGGAAACATGACACAGCAGGTGACAAATGACTACCTACTGGTTTGTAGAAGAACCGATAAATTAAAAGCTGTTAATGTTTCCATTAAGTCCTTATTACCTAGGACAGAAAGACATGTTATCAGATCAGGACGGTACACAAACCAGGTTTCTGTTCTTATAGTATAAACAGTATGATGAGACTTTATTCAACTATAGCTAAATAGTTCTTATCCTATTTTCCTTAATTAAAATCTTTCGTAGGAGACATGTCATCAGCACCTACCTTTGTTTTCTTGTATCTGATCTAGGTTCTCAAGTGCACCCAGTCTATATACACATTATTGTCTCTAGTAGGACATCTGAACCTTAGCTTCAGGTCACACAATTTAGTGTTGGTTTCAGCAAAGCTCCCAATTCTGAACCTACATGAAACCTATACTTAGGCATAGAAAGTGCTTTCTGGTCCATACTACCAACCATAGAAATGTTAGTATACCTAAAAAGCAATGGTTTTATGGGACAATATCTGTAATATGACTTTTCAAAGGACCTCCACTTGCCTCTATGTAAAATCAGAGGCATACAGAAGTACAGTGTCATAACTAACTATTTCCAATTTGTAAAACACAATTTAAAGTACTCTATAATGGATTAAGACACAAAAAAAATTGCATTTAATTTGTGAATAAAAAAAAAAAAACTCTGGTTTGGATATTGTCTCACAGTGTGGCATTAATGGCATGGATCTGTTCAATTACAGTGATACTGAATTTATATAGAAATGTGTTAGGTATTGCTACTTAAAAAATAAAGGGAAAACTTATCAAGTGCAGTGGCTTATGATGCACCAAATTTATTTAGTGCATTAGGCTGACATCTTAGGCTGGGTTCACATTTGTCCGGGCATCCGGCACAGGTAAACTCAGCCTAGATCTCAACGGAACTGATGCCATGACTGATGACAACGTTCATGAGTTGTCATCAGTTGTATGGTATCTGGTATCCATTGTTTCTGGATGCCGGACCGGGGAACGCAGCAAACTGCGTTTTTTTGTCCGGTGACATGCGGTGTGTCCAACCAACCGGCGCCAAAATTGAGATGCTGGATGATTGTGAACTGTCCCATTAAAATGAATTGGATAAGTT
The DNA here is from genome assembly GCF_029499605.1 of Hyla sarda. NCBI lineage: Eukaryota > Metazoa > Chordata > Amphibia > Anura > Hylidae > Hyla > Hyla sarda. The sequence goes on from NC_079192.1 coordinate 296,415,071, forward strand.
CTAGCATCAGTTTCCCTCCTGTGCACGCCAGAGGAAAACTGTGCCAGATAACTGATATATGTGAATTTAGACCAGCTTCTGGCAAAACTATGGTAAATTTTACTATACCCTATCCTTTGGATAGGGGATAAGTATTTCTGCACCACAGTACTCCTTTAAAACTGTGCTGTGGTTGGTTGTTACGAACAAAACCAGACAGTTAGTCTTTCACGCAGATTGATAAACACAGTTCGAGAATTTCACTGATTACACTGGTAGAACTGTTTGCGGCAGCTGCATCTGTCTATATATAAGCTTATATGGCAGTGTACAGTGCATAGTGAAAGTATTCGGCCCCCTTGAACTTTTCGACCTTTTGCCACATTTCAGGCTTCAAACATAAAGATATAAAACTGTAATTTTTTGTGAAGAATCAACAAGTGGGACACAATCATGAAGTTGAACGAAATGTATTGGATATTTCAAACTTTGTTAAATAAAAAACTGAAAAATTGTGAATGCAAAATTATTCAGCCCCCTTAAGTTAATACATTGTAGCGCCACCTTTTGCTGCGATTACAGCTGTAAGTCGCTTGGAGTATGTCTCTATCAGTTTTGCACATCGAGAGACTGAAATTTTTGCCCATTCCTCCTTGCAAAACAGCTGGAGCTCAGTGAGGTTGGATGGAGAGTGTTTGTGAACAGCAGTTTTCAGTTCTTTCCACATATTCTCGGATTCAGGTCTGGACTTTGAATTGGCTATTCTAACACCTGGATATGTTTATTTGTGAACCATTCCATTGTAGATTTTGCTTTATGTTTTGGATCATTGTCTTGTTGGAAGACAAATCTCCGTCCCAGTCTCAGGTCTTTTGCAGACTCCATCAGGTTTTCTTCCAGAATGGTCCTGTATTTGGCTCCATCCATCTTCCCATCAATTTTAACCATCTTCCCTGTCCCTGCTGAAGAAAAGCAGGCCCAAACCATGATGCTGCTACCACCATGTTTGACAGTGGGGATGGTGTGTTCAGGGTGATGAGCTGTGTTGCGTTTATGCCAAGCATAACGTTTTGCATTGTTGTCTAAAAGTTCGATTTTGGTTTCGCCTGACCAGAGCACCTTTTTCCACATGTTTGGTGTGTCTCCCAGGTGGCTTTTGGCAAACTTTAAATTACCCTTTTTATGGATATATTTAACCCCTTAAGGACACATGACGTTCTCATACGTCTCCATTTCCGAGTCCTTAAGGACACATGACGTATGAGAACGTCATGTGTTTTACCGGCCCCCCGCAACCATCTGGAGCGGAGCCGGTCCCCGATGCCTGCTGAAATCGTTCAGCAGGCATCGGGGCATATCGCCCAGGGGGGTCATTATAACCCCCCATGTCGGCGATGGCCGCAGATCGCTGGACAATTCAGTCCAGCGATCTGCGGCGGATTCCGGGTCAATCGGGTCTCCAGTGACCCGGTGACCCGGAATTATTGGCTGATCGGGGCCGTCAGAGACGGCCCCGAACAGCCATAGCCAGCAGGGGTGAGGTGGCACTGGTGCCACCTCACGATCGCCCTGATTCGTCGGCCGGATTACCGGCCGACCAATCAGGGCGCCTGCTGCGGGTGTCACTCCCGCAACCCGCTCCGCCCCTCTTCCGGAGGACGTGAGCGGGTGCGGGACGTGCACCCCGGGTGCTGGACGTGCACCCCGGGTGCTGGGGACCCCGATCCCCGGCGCCCCTGTTGGGATCGGGGCCCCAGGAGCAGCGGCGGCGGAGACGACGAGGGACTGACCTGATGCGGCGAGGATCGTTGGAGGTGAGTGACAGCCTCCTGCTGTTGCTTAGCAACAGCTCCCAGCATGCAAAAAGGGCATGCTGGGAGCTGTAGTTATGCAACAGCAGGAGGCAGACCACCACAACTCCCAGCATGCCCTTATGGGCATGCTGGGACTTGTAGTTTTGCAACAGCTGGAGGCACATTCTTTCTATGGAAAAGTGTACCTTCAGCTGTTGTGTAACTACAACTCCCAGCTTGCACAATCAGCTAAAGTGCATGCTGGGAGTTGTAGTAGTGCATCTGGTGGTTGCATAACTACAACTCCCAGCATGCCCGTTGGCTGTCGGTGACTGCTGAGAGTTGTAGTTTTGCAACAGCTGAAGGCACACTGAGTTAAGTAGTAAACCAGTGTGTCTCCAGCTATTGCATAACTACAATCCCCAGCATCCCCAGCCAAAGTAGTATGCCTCCAGCTGTTGCATAACTACAACACCCAGCATGCCCTTCCGCTGTCCGTACATGCTGGGGGTTGTAGCTTTTGCAACAGCTGAAGGCACACTGGTTGCAAAACACTGAGTTTGTTACCAAACTCGGTGTTTCACAACCAGTGTGCCTCCAGCTGTTGCAAAACTACAACTCCCAGCATGCACTGATAGACCGTACATGCTGGGAGTTGTAGTTTTGCAACAGCTGGATGTCCCCCCCCCCAATGTGAACGTACAGGGTACACTCACATGGGCGGAGGATTACGGTTAGTATCCGGCTGCAAGTTTGAGGTGCGGCAAAATTTCTGCAGCAGCTCAAACTGCCAGCGAGAAACTACTGTGAACCCCCCGCCCGTGTGACTGTACCCTAAAAACACTACACTACACTAACACACAATAAAATAAAAAGTAAAAAACACTACATATACACATACCCCTACACAGCCCCCCTCCCCTCCCCAATAAAAATGAAAATGTCTGGTACGCCACTGTTTCCAAAACGGAGCCTCCAGCGGTTGCAAAACTACAACTCCCAGCATGCACTGATAGACCGTACATGCTGGGAGTTGTAGTTTTGCAACAGCTGGATGTTCCCCCCCCCCCCCAATGTGAACGTACAGGGTACACTCACATGGGCGGAGGATTACAGTAAGTATCCGGCTGCAAGTTTGAGCTGCGTCAAATTTTCTGCCGTAGCTCAAACTGCCAGCGAGAAACTACTGTGAACCCCCGCCCGTGCGACTGTACCCTAAAAACACTACACTACACTAACACAAAATAAAATAAAAAGTAAAAAACACTACATATACACATACCCCTATACAACCCCCCTCCCCAATAAAAATGAAAAACGTCTGGTACGCCACTGTTTCCAAAACGGAGCCTCCAGCTGTTGCAAAACAACTACTCCCAGTATTGCCAGATAGCCGTTGACTGTCCAGGCATGCTGGGAGTTTTACAACAGCTGGAGGCACCCTGTTTGGGAATCACTGGCGTAGAATACCCCTATGTCCACCCCTATGCAAGTCCCTAATTTAGGCCTCAAATGCGCATGGCGCTCTCACTTTGGAGCCCTGTCGTATTTCAAGGCAACAGTTTAGGGCCACATATGGGGTATCGCCGTACTCGGGAGAAATTGGGCTTCAAATTTTGGGGGGTATTTTCTGCTATTACCCTTTTAAAAAATGTAAAATTTTTGGGAAAACAAGCATTTTAGGTAAAAAAAATATATATTTTTTTACATATGCAAAAGTCGTGAAACACCTGTAGGGTATTAAGGTTCAAATTACCCCTTGTTACGTTCCCCAAGGGGTCTAGTTTCCAAAATGGTATGCCATGTGGTTTTTTTTTGCTGTCCTGGCACCATAGGGGGTTCCTAAATGCGGCATGCCCCCAGAGCAAAATTCGCTTTCAAAAAGCCAAATGTGACTCCTTCTCTTCTGAGACCTGTAGTGCGCCAGCAGAGCACTTTTCACACCCATATGGGGTGTTTTCTGAATCGGGAGAAATTGGGCTTCAAATTTTGGTGGGTATTTTCTGCTATTACCCTTTTTAAAATTGTAAAAATTTTGGGAAACCAAGCATTTTAGGTAAAAAAAATATATATTTTTTTACATATGCAAAAGTCGTGAAACACCTGTAGGGTATTAAGGTTCACATTACCCCTTGTTACGTTCCCCGAGGGGTCTAGTTTCCAAAATGGTATGCCATGTGTTTTTTTTTTGCTGTTCTGGCACCATAGGGGCTTCCTAAATGCGGCATGCCCCCAGAGCAAAATTTGCTTTCAAAAAGCCAAATGTTACTCCTTCTCTTCTGAGACCTGTAGTGCGCCAGCAGAGCACTTTTCACCCCCATATGGGGTGTTTTCTGAATCGGGAGAAATTGGGCTTCAAATTTTGGGGGGTATTTTCCGCTATTACCCTTTTTAAAAATGTAAACATTTTGGGAAAACAAGCATTTTAGGTAAAAAAAAAATTTTTTTTTTACATATGCAAAAGTCGTGAAACACCTGTAGGGCATTAAGGTTCACGTTACACCTTGTTACGTTCCCCGAGGGGTCTAGTTTCCAAAATGGTATGCCATGTGGTTTTTTTTTGCTGTTCTGGCACCATAGGGGCTTCCTAAATGCGGCATGCCCCCAGAGCAAAATTTGCTTTCAAAAAGCCAAATGTGACTCCTCCTCTTCTGAGACCTGTAGTGCACCAGCAGAGCACTTTTCACCCCCATGCGAGGTGTTTTCTGTATCGAGAGAAATTGGGCTTCAAATTTTGGGGGGTATTTTCTGCTATTACCCTTTTTAAAAATGTAAAATTTTTGGGAAACCAAGCATTTTAGGTAAAAAAAAAATATATTTTTTTTACATATGCAAAAGTCGTGAATCACCTGTGGGGTATTAAGGTTCACTTTACCCCTTGTTACGTTCCCTGAGGGGTCTAGTTTCCAAAATGGTATGCCATGTGTTTTTTTTTTGCTGTCCTGGCACCATAGGGGCTTCCTAAATGCGGCATGCCCCCCAAAAACCATTTGTCGCTCCTTCCCTTCTGAGCCCTCTACTGCGCCCGCCGAACAATTAACATAGACATATGAGGTATGTGCTTACTCGAGAGAAATTGGGTTTCAAATACAAGTAAAAATTTTCTCCTTTTTATCCCTTGCAAAAATTCAAAAATTGGGTCTACTAGAACATGCGAGTGTAAAAAATGAAGATTTTGAATTTTCTCCTTCACTTTGCTGCTATTCCTGTGAAACACCTAAAGGGTTAATACACTTACTGAATGTTTTTTTGAATACTTTAGGGGGTGTAGTTTTTATAATGGGGTCTTTTATGGGGTATTTCTAATATGAAGACCCTTCAAATCCACTTCAAAACTGAACTGGTCCCTGAAAAATAGTGAGTTTGAAAATTTTGTGAAAAATTTCAAAATTGCTACTGAACTTTGAAGCCCTATGGTGTCTTCCAAAAGTAAAAACTCATAAATTTTATGATGCAAACATAAAGTAGACATATTGTATATGTGAACCCAAAAAAAATATATTTTGAATATCCATTTTCCTTACAAGCAGAGAGCTTCAAAGTTAGAAAAATGCAAAATTTTCATTTTTTTCATCAAATTTTGGGATTTTTCACCAAGAAAGGATGCAAGTTACCATTAAATTTTACCACTAAGTTAAAGTAGAATATGTCACGAAAAAACAATCTCGGAATCAGAATGATAACTAAAAGCATTCCAGAGTTATTAATGTTTAAAGTGACAGTGGTCAGAATTGCAAAAAACGCTCCGGTCCTTAAGGTATAAAATGGCCTGGTCCTTAAGGGGTTAAGAAATGGCTTTCTTCTTGCCACTCTTCCATAAAGGCCAGATTTGTGCAGTATATGACTGATTGTTGTCCTATGGACAGAGTCTCCCACCTCAGCTGTAGATCTCTGCAGTTCATCCAGAGTGATCATGGGCCTCTTGGCTGCATCTCTAATCAGTCTTCTCCTTGTAGGCCAGGTCTTCATAGATTTGCAGTGGTCTGATACTCCTTCCATTTCAATATTATTGCTTGCACAGTGCTCCTTGGGATGTTTAAAGCTTGGGAAATCTTTTCCGAATCCGGCTTTAAACTTCTCCTCAACAGTATCTCGGACCTGCCTGGTGTGTTCCTTGTTCTTCATGATGCTCTCTGCGCTTTAAACGGACCTCTGAGACTATTACAGTGCAGGTGCATTTATACGGAGACTTGATTACACACAGGTGGATTCTATTTATCATCATTAGTCATTTAGGTCAACATTGAATCATTCAGAGATCCTCACTGACCTTCTGGAGAGAGTTTGCTGCACTGAAAGTAAAGGGGCTGAATAATTTTGCCCACCCAATTTTTCAGTTTTTTATTTGTTAACAAAGTTTGAAATATCCAATAAATTTCATTCCACTTCATGATTGTGATTGTGTTAATTCTTCACAAAAAATTACAGTTTTATATCTTTATGTTTGAAGCCTGAAATGTGGCAAAAGGTCGAGGGGGCCGAATACTTTCACTATGCACTGTAAGTTTGATTAAGTAATTTTAGGTCTTGCTGTCATAATTTAAGGGTAATGTCAGGGCTCAAGTCCTGCAGGAACGCATGGGAACTGAGGTCCTGCACTTTTTCCCCCAGCAGTCATGCCATTCCCTTTAGCAGGAGTCCTGCAGGACCAGCCCTTGCGTGGAAATCTTGGATGAGTACCCTCACTTTTTTTTCCAGGACTATACCCCTGGGTTAGGTCACATGTGCCTTATTTTGCTGCATATTATTGATCTTGATACCCAATGAGTGATAAAAGGTTTTTTTCAGGTGGCCACTTTTAATAATGAGGAAAAAGAAGAAGGTAGCAGCACTCTAGAGAAAGTCCGGTGAAGATGGGTGCAAATCAGAGTGGAATTTCTCAGTTACAGGTTTCCAAAAATAGATAGAAGCTCGAAGAGATCACTGCAGCACTCCAATGTAGTGAAAAGTGGATAGTGTTTATTCCATCAAACAACATATGACAACGTTTCAGCTGCAACAGTGCAGCCTTTCTCTGGCTTGAGAAATGCTGCATTGTTGTAGCTGAAACGTTGTCATGTGTTGTTTGATGGAATAAACACTATCCACTTTTTACTACATTGGAGTGCTGCAGTGATCTCTTCGAGCATCCACTTTTAATCATGAATATTTGTCTGACAGCTGTCTCTCCCGACTTTACAATGCACAGAACTATAGGGTCAGGTAGAAAAAATCCAACATGCCCAACCTTTCTCTCCACCAACACCTTCTGTCAGGAGAGAGTTGGGAGGCCGCCATACACTTTAGATCAGCCGAACCCACCAAAGAAAATCAACTTTTGTCTAAGGCCTCATTCACACCACAATTTGTGCCTCCAAGGCCAGATACATCAAGAAAATGTCAAAATGACATGCCGGCCCCATTTGTTTCAATGGCCCGAGTGTAGTCAGCTAGCTACGTTTGGGTCATTTCCCGAGCGTATATAAGTTTTGGCTCAGACTGAAACACATGGCTTGCAGCAACTTTAAAGCCAAGACAAAACTTGGATGCATTGGGAAAATGACCCAAACGTAGTCACTAGCTGACTACGCTCTGGCCATTGAAATGAATGGAGCCCATGTTTGTCCAACCATGGACATGTCAGCATGTGATTTTGACCTTTTCCTGACATATCCGTGCCTCAGAGGCACAAGTCGTGGTGTGAATCTAGCCTATGGTGTATGTACATCTTTAGTGTGACACATACTTTAACATATATAGCTGTAAATGTAATTTCTCCCTATTTCCATTTATTGTTAGTACTGTGCTTAAGCAGGATGGGAAGCATAACATTTACTGCCCTCATTTATGTACAGTTTATTTATATATATAACAAGTTCTTAAGTAATCTGTTTCACATTTCCTACCACTTACTAATTCATGCTCACATGTCATCATTCACATTGTGAAATATATATCTATATATCTACCACATTCACTGAAAACAATGGATGTTCCTAACATTTAACTGATGGTACGGAGATTGTGCAACCATTAGAAATTAAGCATGCTATTAAAGTAAGAGTCCAATTTCGCAAAGACACAATAATATGAATGCTAAATGACAGTTGACTATGTTTACAACCATCTGCCAAATAGATTAGTATTTTTCAGTACACAGCTTGCAACATCACAACACACTTTAAAGAAGCAGTCAGGGAATATTTTTTCCACTTAAAGTCTTTTATTAGAGAATAATGTAGAAGTTCTTTTATATACCTTATGCTAACCTGTTTTCATTAATGTGGCAGGCAAGGGTTGTTTCTGATTGAAAATCCATCACTTAAAGGGGTACTCCACTGCCCCAGAATTTGGAACATTTTGTTCCGAATGCTGGGTGCGAGCTGTGGGGGTCGTGACGTCACGGCCACGGCCCCTTGTGATGTCATGCAATGCCCCCTCAATGCAAGTCTATGGGAGGGGGCGTGGTGGCTTGACGTCACAACCCCCGCAGCTCGCACCCAGCATTCGGAACAAAATGTTCAGAATGCTGGGGCAGTGGAGTACCCCTTTAAATGACTTGATGCATACATTTACCATAAATACTCTGGCTGTGCAGAGAGATTGGTTGGAGCGTTTGAACACTGCACCTGGTCATCAAATCAGCCTCCTGGTGCAGAAGGTCACCCAGGTGAACTCATTAGACTCATAAATGAGTTGAGGTCAGTCCATATGCAGCTTTGTTGGTGTTTTTTTCTTATGAAAAGTGTGTTTTTGAGAGAAATATTGTCATGAGTCGAAAGGGATTTTGTGGTGCCCCAGTAGGGAACACATTACACTGCCTGTCCTGTACGGCAGATGTTGCGGCAGGTGTCCATTTCAGCCAAAACATCTTCCGGGAGAGGAATGCTTTGGGGGATTGTAATTATTCTGGTTTGATTTTTGTTATTTATGTCTTTGTACCATTAATTTATGTTTATTATGCCTTTGTACCAATAATGTGTTATTATTAGGACTACTGTACCTTTAAGAGGTATCTGCAGAGTTTTAGTGACCTGTCTAGGCAGAGAAGAGTTCAGTTGGGAGAAGGAGTTCAGATCGGTGCAGTGTATAGAGGACAGAAGTAGTGTGGAGAGAAGTCATTTAGTGAAGTGCTATACGGAGTGCTTCATGGAGTCTGAGTTCTGCAAGTCAGCAACAACACTACCAACATGTGTTCTGCCATCCAGGAAGAGTCTATGTTAAAAGTTGTGGGGAGAAGAAGATAAAATTGCTAACAGGGACCCTGTGGCATAAGCCAGGAATCAGAGTAGACTAAGGCAGCTCCGGTCCGAAAAGTCTAAAGTCTGACAGTAAGCTAATTTCGTGGATGTACTATAGTGAGTCTGAAGCCAGTGTCAGTTGTCTCAAGTCTAACGTCTAAAGTCTCCAATAATTAAGTCAAGTCCAGTTACATAAGAGTGGAGTATACTTTAAGTCCCAGCTGCCCAGCCATTTCACTACTTCCACTACTTCTGCAACTTTCTGTCCTACCCTCCTGTTAAAAACTGTATTGCTATGGTTATAACATCTGCCTGCAACTTTCTCCAGTAAACTCCTCAGGGGTTTTCCGTAACCTTGCATCTGGTGTCTTGATTGCCCAGCGCCTGGCCCAGGAGAATTGCTTCATCTGGGAGTGTGGTGAGTAACGCTGCATTGGCATCACAAGTGATTGTCTGTTATTGCTGCACCCAACACCACTACAACATGCCATTTTAGCATTACCACAACTTGCCATAGTTACAATTAAAATGTTTGTTGAAGATTCTAAGTATTTAGGCTGTTTTAGTACATTGAATTTATACTAACATTTTTCACACTTTTTTATTGCATTTTGGATGTTTCTGTTGTGACTTTCGAAAAATATAGATAAAATGCAATAGTTCACATGAGTGAGTATACGCCGTCCCATTTTTTAAAATATTTTATTATATCTTTACATGTGACAACTCTGAAGAAATGAGACTCTGTAAAGTAGTGAGTGCACAGGCTTTATAAGAGTGTTTAATGTTGTGACCCCTCAAAATAACTCAACAAACATGCAGTAACCCCTTAAGGACACAGCCAATTTTATTTATTTATTTTTTTTTTTTTTGCATTTTCATTTTTTCTGCTTCATCTTATAAATATCATAACTTTTATATTTCCATCCACAGACCCATATCAGGGCTTTTTATTTTTTGCACAACTTTTTTTTTTTTTTTTTTGACATGGCGAAACGAAAAAAATATTATTTGTGTGGGGAAATTGAAAAGAAAATCGCAATTTAGCTAATTTTGGAGTGTTTCATTTTCACGCTGTACACTTTACATGTTTTCTTTATTCTGTCAGTTAATAGGATTAAAATTATACTCATATTTATATTCTTTTCTATTGTACTGCCTGGTGCCGCAGAATGCGGCAGATGCTGTGATCTGTATTGATCATGGCATCTGATGTATTAATGGCGGACATAAGTACCAGGACACAGGACGTATATTTATGTCTAATGTCGTTAAGGGGTTAATGTCTAAACTTGGTAACAAAGTGAATACACCCCCAAATAGAAATGTCCAAACGGGCCTAATTAGCTATTCTCCTTGGTGTCATGTGACCCACTATTGTTACAAGGTCTCAGGGTGTTAATGAGGAGCAGGTGTCTTAAATTTGGAGTTATTGCTCTCTCACACTCTCTAATACTGGTCACTGGAATTCAACATGGCACCTCATGGCAAAAAACTATCTGCCGATCCGGAAAAATAATTGTTACTCTACATAAAGATGGTCTAGGCTATAAGAAGATTGTTAAGACCCTTAAATTGAGCTGCAACACAATGGGAAAGATCATAAAGTGGTCTCAGGGGGCAGCGTTCACTCAGAACAGGCCTCACCATGGTTGACAAAAGAAGTTGAATACACATGCTCAGCATCATATCCAGAGGTTGTCTTTGGGAAATAGATGTCTGAATGCTGTCAGCATTGCTGCAGAGGTTGAAGGGGTGGGGAGCCAACCTGTCAGTGCTTAGGCCATACGCCGCACACTGCTTTAAATTGGTCTGCATGGCTGTCCTCTGAGCGGGAAGCCTCTTTTAAAGAGGATGCATAAGAAAGCCTGCAAGGCAAACAGATTAAGGAGATGGATTGCTGGCTGTGGTCCGAAGAGATAATCTTATTTGGTTTAGATGGTATCAAGCATGGGTGGCGGCAACCAGGTGAGGAGTACAAAGACAAATGTTTTTTGCCTACAGTCAAGCATGGTGGTGGGAGTGTCATGGTCCGGGGCTGCTTGAGTGCTGCTGGCACTAGGGAGCTACAGTTTATTGAGGGAACCATGAATGCCAATATGTTCTGTGATATACCAATGGAGAGGATGTTCCCCCGGTTCTTAGACTGTGCCATGGCAGTATTCCAACTTGATAACAACCCCAAACACAACTCTTAAGACAACCACTGTCTTGCTAAAAAAGCTGATGGTGAAGGTGAAGGACTCCAGACCAAAATCATGTCTCCAGACCTAAACCCCACTGAGCGCAAGGTCTCTAACCTCCATCAGCTCTGTGATGTCATCATGGAGAAGTGGAAGAGAACTCTAGTGGCAATCGGTGAAGCTCTGGTGAACCTTATGCCCAAGAGGCTTAAGGGAGTACTGCAGTCATAGAATACTTATCCCCTATCCACAGGATAGGGAATAAGTGTTCTATGGCTGCAGTACTCCTTTAAACGGGTACTCCGGTGGAAAACTTTTTTTTTTTATCAACTGGTGCCAGAAAGTTAAACAGATTTGTAAATTACTTCTATTAAAAAATCTTAATCCTTCCAGTACTTATTAGCAGCTGTATGCTACAGAGGAATTTCTTTTCTTTTTGGATTTCTTTTCTGTCAGGACCACAGTGCTCTCTGCTGACACCTCTGTCCATTTTAGGAAATTTCCAGAGCAGCATATGTTTGCTATGGGGATTTGCTCCTTCTCTGGACAGTAATTAACATTTTAGTAATTTAAGTAATTTACAAATCTGTTTAACTTTCTGGCACCAGTTGATTTAAATGAAATGTTTTTTTTTTTCCACAGAAGTACCTCTTTAAGGCAGTGCTGGAGAATAATGGTGGCCAACAAAATATTGACATTTCACTTTTGTTGCTAACGTTAAGACATTAATGTCTGTGTGTTGAATTATTTTAACATTAAACACTGTTATACAGGCTGTGCACTAACTACTTTACATTGTAGCAGAGTATCAATTCCTCAATGTTGTCACATCAAAAGATATGTGCAAAAATGTATGGGGTGTACATACGTATGTGAGATACTGTAGCTTCTTTATATGCCTCAGTTTGGGAAAATCACTGCTTAACCTCTTAACCCCTTAAGGACCCAGGACGTGCTGTGACGTCCTGGCACCCTGGGCTTTAAGGACCCAGGACGTCCTGTGATGTCCTGGCGTATTCCGGTCCCTGCCGCGCGCCGGGCGGAGATCGGAAGCGGATGCCTTGCTGAAATCCTTCAGCAGGCATCCAGGGCAAACGCCGAGGGGGGCCATGTAGGCCCCCCATGTCGGCAATCGTCGCAAATCGCGAGGGAAATCGCCCCGGCGATACCGGGCTGATCGGGTCTCTGGGACCTGACCGCCCGGCAATTTTGCATGATCCCGGTTGTCACAGATAGCCAGGACCATGCTAAAGTATAGGAGCACCTCCTCCTATCCCCTGCGATCCGTCGGTTAGCTAACCTACCAATTGCAGGGGGGCGGTTACTTCCTCCCGCCCTGCCCGGCCCCTGGAAGTGCGGAGAGGACGGGAGGAAGACCGGAGGACGCGACTGGGGACGAGGGAGTGCTGGGGTCCGGCCCCGATACTTACCTCGTCCCTGAGGACCCGGATCCCGGCGGCGGCGGCGGTGGCGACAGGGGACCTTTGCAGCAGTCTGTTTCCTAACTCAGTGTTTCCCAACCCGTGTGCCTCCAGCTGTTGCAAAACTATAACTACCAGCATGCACTGATAGACTGTGCATGCTGGGAGTTGTAGTTTTGCAACAGCTGGAGGTCCCCCCCACCCTGTGAATGTACAGGGTACATTCACATGGGCAGGGGTTTACAGTGAGTATCAGGTTGCAAGTTTGCGATGCAGCAAATCCCCCGCCCTTGTGACTGTACCCTAAAAACACTACACTACACTAACACAAAATAAAATAAAAAGTAAAAAACACTACATATACACATACCCCTACACAGCCCCCCTCCCCAATAAAAATTAAAAACGTCTGGTACGCCACTGTTTCCAAAATGGAGCCTCCAGCTGTTGCAAAACAACAACTCCCAGTATTGTCGGACAGCCGTTGACTGTCCAAGCATGCTGGGAGTTTAGCAACAGCTGGAAGCACCCTGTTTGGGAATCACTGGTATAAAATACCCCTATGTCCACCCCTATGCAAATCCCTAATTCAGGCCTCAAATGCGTATGGCGCTCTCTCACTTCGGAGCCCTGTCGTATTTCAAGGCAACAGCTTTGGGCCACATATGGGGTATCGCCGTACTCGGGAGAAATTGCCTAACTAATTTTGGGGGGCTATTTCTCCTTTCACCCCTTATGAAAAGGTGAAGTTGGGGTCTACACCAGCATGTTAGTGTAAAATAATACATTTTTTACACTAACATGCTGGTCTTGCCCTATACTTTTCATTTTGACAAGAGGTAAAAGGGAAAAAAGCCCCCCAAAATTTGTAATGAAATTTCTCTCGACTACGGAGATACCCCATATGTGGGCGCAAAGTCCTCTGAGGGCGCACAACAAGGCCCAGAAGGGAGAGTGCACCATGTACATTTGAGGTGATTTGCACAGGGGTGGCTGATTGTTACAGCGGTTTTGACAAACGCAAAAAAAAAAAAAAAACACATGTGACCCCATTTTGGAAACTACACCCCTCACGGAATGTAATGAGGGGTGCAGTGAGAATTTACCCCCCACTGGTGTCTGACAGATCTTTGGAACAGTGGGCTGTGCAAATAAAAAATTTTGTACAGCCCACTGTTCCAAAGATCTGACAGACACCAGTGGGGGGTAAATGCTCACTGTACCCCTTGTTACGTTCCTCAAGGGGTCTAGTTTCCAAAATGGTATGCCATGTGGGGGTTATTTTGCTGTCCTGGCACCATAGGGGCTTCCTAAATGCGAGAGATGGGGGTTACAAATTTTGGGGGGTATTTTCTGCTATTAACCCTTGCAAAAATGTGAAATTTGGGGGGGGAAACACACATTTTAATGACCTTCTTTTTTTTTTTTTTTAATGTATGCAAAAGTCGTGAAACACCTGTGGGGTATTAAGGCTCACTTTATTCCTTGTTACGTTCCTCAAGGGGTCTAGTTTCCAAAATGGTAGGCCATGTGTTTTTTTTTTTTGCTGTCCTGGCACCATAGGGGCTTCCTAAATGCGACATGCCCCAGAGCAAAATTTGCTCTCAAAAAGCCCAATATGACTCCTTCTCTTCTGAGCATTGTAGTTCGCCTCTAGTGCACTTAAGGTCAACTAATGGGGTACCTCCATACTCAGAAGAGATGGGGTTACAACTTTTGGGGGGTATTTTCTGCTATTAACCCTTGCAAAAATGTGAAATTTGGGGGGAAACACAGATTTTAGTGACTTTTTTTTTTTTTTTTTTTACACATATGCAAAAGTCGTGAAACACCTGTGGGGTATTAAGGCTCACTTAATTCCTTATTACATACCTCAAGGGGTCTAGTTTCCAAAATGGTATGCCATGTGTTTTTTTTTTTTGCTGTTCTGGCACCATAGGGGCTTCCTAAATGCAACATGCCCCCCGAAAACCATTTCAGAAAAACGTACTCTCCAAAATCCCCTTGTCGCTCCTTCCCTTCTGAGCCCTCTACTGCGCCCGCCGAACAATTTACATAGACATATGAGGTATGTGCTTACTCGAGAGAAATTGGGCTACAAATATAAGTATACATTTTCTCCTTTTGTCCCTTGTAAAAATTAAAAAAATTGGGTCTACAAGAACATGCAAGTGTAAAAAATGAAGATTGTGAATTTTCTCCTTCACTTTGCTGCTATTCCTGTGAAACACCTAAAGGGATAAAACACTGACTGTCATTTTGAATACTTTGGGGGGGGGGGGGTGCAGTTTTTATAATGGGGTCATTTGTGGGGTATTTCTAAGAGGAAGACCCTTCAAATCCACTTCAAACCTGAACTGGTCCCTGAAAAATTGTGATTTTGAAAATTTTGTGAAAAATTGGAAAATTGCTGCTGAACTTTGAAGCCCTCTGATGTCTTCCAAAAGTAAAAACACGTAAATTTTATGATGCAAACATAAAGTAGACATATTGTGTATGTGAAAAAAAAAAGGTTTTGGAATATCCATTTTCCTTACAAGCAGAGAGCTTAAAAGTTAGAAAAATGCAAAATTTTCAAATTTTTCATCAAATTTTGGGATTTTTCATCAAGAAAGCATGCAAGTAACACCAAAAATTTACCACGGAAAAACAATCTTGGAATCAGAATGATAACTAAAAGCATTCCAGAGTTATTAATGTTTAAAGTGACAGTGGTCAGATGTGCAAAAAATGGCCGGGTCCTAAGGTGTAAAATGGCTGGGTCCTTAAGGGGTTAAGGATGCAAGGCATACAGGTACACCCTTGCGTCCTGGTCCTTAGGAACGCAGGGCATACCTGTCACCGGGCGGTGATCAGAACGGGATGCCTGCTGAAATCGTTCGGCAGGCATTTTCGGACAGTGCCTAGGGGGGTCCTGAGACCCTCCCCCCATAATGGCGATCGCTCTGATTCGCTGGTCAATTCTGAGATGGGGGCGGGGGACTTGAAGTCCTTTTCCCCTGCTCTGCTTAGGAAACATATGCACCTCCACCGCCAATCTCAGCACCTGAAACTACGGATACTGGAAGCTTGTGCTAGCATTTCTCCTGCGGTGTTGCTATCAGTGTGTGAAGAGTGGGAGAAGAGGGTTGCATTGACAATCCAACACAATGGGCAGCACATTGAATGCATTTTGTGTGGTCAGAAACTTGTAAATAACTCATGAAAGAATAAAGTTACGTTAAAACCAAGCACATCATTGTTTTTCTTGTGGAATTCCCAATAAGTTTGATGCATCACATGACCCTCTTCCTATTGAAAAAACAAAAGTTGGATTAAAAATGTCCGACGTCGAAATGGTCACCACCCATCTTGAAAAGTTTCCCCCCCCTCACATATACTAATGTGCCACAAACAGGAAGTTAATATCACCAACCATTCCCATTTTATTAAGGTGTATCCATATAAATGGCCCACCCTGTACTAAAGCTGCCTGCACCAAAGAGTATGAGCACTGCAGGGGGACGGCGCGCTTGGAGGCACATGAAGCCCCATTTGTCTGCCGACTCCTCTGCTCCAACGGAAGTTCCAGTCAAGCAAACGGGACTGCTACCACAGCTTTAATGTGACACAAAATGTTATGTTTGGCTGGGTTCACATATGTCCGGCATAGATGAACTCAGCCTAGATCTCAATGCAACTGATGCCATGACTAATGACAGCGTGTATCAGTTGTCATCAGTTGTATGGGATCAAGCCTCCATTGTTTCTGGTACTGGACAAGGGAACAGAGCAAGCTACGTTTCCATGTCCGGCATGTCCAATCATCAGGCGTCAAAACTGAGATGCCGGATGATTGTAAACTGTCCCATTCAAATGAATGGAATCAGTTCTAGCATCAGTTTCCCTCTGGTGCACGTTGGAGGAAAACTATGCCGGATGCCAGACATATGTGAACATCAGTGCTTATGAACTGCAAACGAGCACCGTTATTAATGGCGCTCATTTGCAGTATAAAAGCACCTGCTTGGCACCCTCTTCTTTCTTGGCATTCCTCTTTCTCTGGGGAACCTGGCAAGCTGTGGCCTGGGCGGCAGTGCGCAGTAGGCGGCTGCCTAATTTGCCTTGGCAGCATCGGTCCTAAAAGCATATCAATTTTGATGTAAAAAACAAACTATGGATTTAGTACAGCTTTTCCTTATTGACATGAGAATCTGCAAGAAATACACAGTTTTGTGGATTTAGCTGTAGAAACACTGCAGATGTTTAAATACATAGAATTTTTGACATTTAATTTGCCTAATCCACACTAGAAATTTGTGTAATTATGGAGTTTTTTCGTGGCTTTTATGTGCTTTTGGTTGCTATGTTAACGTCCATACTTTGAATATGTGTTTTAAATGTTACAGAAAGAGCCACCAGGAGAACATGACTGTGTATTTGATTGAATTATTTACTGAGGCAGATCAACCTGATAGTATCCATCAATGTCAGACAATAAATCAATGACTGCATGCTCTTACTTTCCTAAACAAATGTGTTTGTATGCAAAGGCATTTTATAAATGTTTTTGTGAAAGAAAATAAAATGGAGCAGATATGGTGAGATAATGGGGTACTGAAACTCTCAGGCAAACAGTTAAGACAAATAAGCATTAAAGGGAAAATAAGATAGTTGCTTTCTGTACTGCACATGTATATCTGAGTTTAGAATACCCCTTTAACATTAAAGGGGTATTCCAGGATTTTTTTTTATTTGACTATGCTACAGGGGCTGTAAAGTTAGTGTAGTTCACAATATAGTCTGTACCTGTGTGTGAAGGTTTTCTCACAATTCTTCTGTGATTTTCACCCCAATATTTATTTTTACCAGCATACAAAATGACTGTTGTCTTTTCCCAGCTTGCAATGCGGCCGAGACCTAACTCACCAGTCAGCTGGTGACAGGGAGCCTGTCTGCTTCAATGGGTGGAGCGATCGCTTGATGGGAGAGAGATCAATCTGCAACAGCTGTAGGCACCCTGATTGAAAACCACAGGTCTTTTGAATGGATGCAGCTCATTTATGTTTCAATAGGTGGGGTAGCTGATGTGTTGGAGGGAGGAAAATGGAATTATGGGACTTGTAGTCAAAAAGAGAAAAATCAAACAGGAAATACCAGTTCACAAAAAGCTAGACACAGTGTTATGGTAATCTCACAACATAGCCATTTAGCCCCAAGACAAGCGCAGATCCTTCCTAAGCATGTCCATTACTGTCTGCCAGGTACGTACTAAAATCACTTTATGGAGGATAACCCCTTTAAAGAAATAATTGGGTTTACACAGTTTTTTGTCAGTATCTTTTGCTTAAATCTGGTGTGGAACTGACAGAGAGAAAAAATATAATAAAAAAATGTGCAGCTTTTTCTTTGTTTGTTCTTTGTACTCCTGGTTTTACCTAAAATATTGACCTACCGTATTTTTCGTCCTATAGGACGCACCGGCGTATAAGACGCACCCAATTTTTAGGGGCAAAATCTAAAAAAATTAAGATTTTGAACCCAATAGTGGTCTTCAACCTGCGGACCTCCAGATGTTGCAAAACTACAACTCCCAGCATGCCCGGACAGCCGTTGGCTGTCCGGGCATGCTGTGAGTTGTAGTTTTGCAACATCTGGAGGTCCGCAGATTGAAGACCACTGCATAGGAGGTAATACTCACGTATCCCTGCCGCTCCGGACCCATCACCGCTGCCCTGGATGTCGCTCCATCGCCGGCCGGGTATCCTCGCTCTCCGTCGCCGCCATCACGTCGTTATGCACGCCGACGCACGTATGCGACGACGTGATGACGAGGAAGGAGAGCGCTGGCATACAGGGGATCCCTGATCGGAGAAGACACTGAGGAGGCATGTAAGGTCCCCCCCCGGTGTCCTGTAAGCACTAACCCGGCTATTCAGTCGGGCTGTTTGGGACCGCCGCGGTGAAATCGCGGCGGTCCCGAACAGCCCGACTGAACAGCCGAGTTAGTGTCACTTTCCCTTCAGACGCGGCGGTCAGCTTTGATCGCCGCGTCTGAAGGGTTAATACAGGGCATCACCGCGATAGTCCTGTATTAGTCCTGATGTCCTGTATTAGCCGCGGGTCCCGGCCGTTGATGGCTGCAGGGACCGCCGCGATAGGTGTATATTCGCCGTATAAGACGCAACGACTTTTTCTGCCCAGTTTTGGGGAAGAAAAAGTGCGTCTTATACGGCGAAAAATACGTTAAATACTATGTGTGAATCTAGCCTCACAATATGCAGTGTTATGCTCCTCTAGTGACAGCTGCGAATAGCAAACATATTGGGGGTAATTTATCAATGTAGTACACCTGTTCCCCTTTTTACAAAAATGTGTGACTTTTTACCTTGATGAATCCCCTACACCCCCTTAAAAAAGAGGTGGGGCTTAGCAGAGGGGTTGTAGATTTCAAAGTCTGGTGCATAGGTTGTGCTTCTTAAAGACGTTGTTTGGTGGAAAACAACTTATCCTCTATCCACAGGAAAGGGTATTAGTTTCTGATCACGGGGGGGCCTGACCTGCCGCAATATCCATAACTGGACCCGGCTCTCGGTGAGAGTACATGCTGCAGATGGCACGCTGTCCATTAATTTCTTATGGGAGTGCTAAAGAAACCCGAGTACATTGGGTATTTTCAGCGCTTTCATATAAATTAATGGGGAGTGTGCTGTCTGCAGCATGTACTTTCCCTTAGAGCTGCGTTCCATGTTGTTTTTCTCATGACAACCCCTTTAATAAATCTGACACCTCTGAAGCCAGCATTCTTTTACTTAAGACCATTGCCTTTAGATGTCTTAAATGAGCACTATTATAAAAAAAATTTTGCTATTGCACTCCTTATGGTAAATAAAAAAATCTTTCTAATGTACTTTGTAAAAAAAAAAAAGTTTTCTATGTTTTATTTGTATTTTAAAAAGCTGCCACTAGGTGTCTTCATATTTGTCCAAAGCACATTTCCCACCATCTCTTGCACAGACTTTGCAGTCTGGAGTGCTGAGGGGGGTATGTGCAGCCTTAGCCAATCATAGCTCATCTCACACTGAACGGCTCTGGGCGTGTAGCAGAGTGAGGGAGGAAGTTTTCCCCTGAATGGGTTCAGATGATGTCACGCCTGCTGGAGAAGACTGAGCAGAAAATACAGAGCAATATCAAGGTAGAAAACTAAAAAATAATAAAAATAATGGCAGGGGTGGTTTATCATGATGGGGGCAGTGAACTTGGAGGATTATAAAACTAAACAAGATCAGGACAGGTACTCTTTAACAAACTCCCCCCACCATTATCTTTTATATCAATGTTTGCTCAGATTTGTAGCTTTGTCTGAAAAGCTAAATTCTAATGGCTACAACTATAATTTAGAAAGTACATCAGTACAGAATATATATATATAAATACTAGATGTTATTTCAGGTTGGATAACCACATAACTAGGCTGTGCAAATAAAGGCTACAAGTGAAGAGAGGGATGGAAACATGCATGGGCAAAAGTGAAAAGAGCAATGAGAACCCTAATATAAGTTTCAATTACATATGGTTATATGGTTACATAAGTATACAGTTTATTGAGTTACAAAAGAGATAAGAGTCCATCAAGTTAAACCCAAAACCCTACTACATTGATTGACAAAAAAAAAAAAAACATGAGGCAGGTGTCAGTTGTCCCATATTGGGGGAAAAATCCAAATATGTTAGTGAGAATAAACTCATAGATCGACGATCCACCTCCAGAATCCAGTAACCATAGCTGATAGTATTACATTTTTCAAGAAGGCCCCTCTTAAATTTGTTCAATATGGCTGATCATAAAGTAACCTTCAGGTTAAGACCTGTGGCCAAAAAGAACATGTGGTGTTGTTCCGTTACAGGACCTGATCCTGTCCCTGTCTAAAGTCCCCTCAGCCAGAGTCCCTTCATTCCCATAGGGCTCTCCTGCAGGGCTTACCCCTGGTCGCCTTATATAAATTGGTCATGTGATCTACCCAGAGTTCACTGGGTTCAGGACTTACAGGTTTGCTGACCATTGAGCTTTGTCCAGTCCCTTATTATATAAAGGGCTGTGGCCACTAAATTCGCTCTCTTAGTTCCGGATTATCAAGCGAGAACAAATATCTCAGCACAAATCTCAAGTCATCTAGGCCAAAGCCTGAAATAACCAGCAGCCATTAAACCGGGAGTTACCAAGCTCAATCTACCAAATCCTGTATGACTACTACCAGCTAGAATATTATAATTAGTAGCACAGTGGCCTGCATCAAAGCTCATTGCTTCAAAGTCCCAGCAAAACCTGTGAGGAACCTGCATTCTGGTTGCCTCTTAAGAGACTGTTATGTATAGAGACTGTTGCATAAAATCTTCAAGTAAAGTTCTTCAGTTTATTCATAAAGTCTGCTGTGGACATTCCGTTATTTTCCCTGCCGTTTCTGGGACGGTTGGCGGTAGGACCTTTAACACTAAGGAAACTGCACCCTGGGGTCACAACATTTAAGGGTTAATACCACCAGACCCTGCACCTACATATCCGCAAACACCCCAGACACCACAACTCTCCTTGTCTACCACACACACACACAAAACATCAAAAAGTTAACAGATAATCTACATAAAATAATGAAATGGGTTTGTGATAGTATATTGTTAAGATCTGCCATCCCTTTCTGATTGATGGGAGACTGATCTCAGACCATTGTCAGTATCAAAGAGCTGTAGTGCTAGTTAAAGTGTACTTGTCAGATCCCACAAAAAAAAATGAATATGTTACTCAGTACCTAATCCTGACCATGTACATCTAATTCTTATGTCTCTATCACCTATATTTATTATAAAAAAGACCTCTTTTCATTAGCTCACAGTGTTAGAAATCCTCTCAGTGGTAGGAGGTGATTGGTGTGTCTGCTTTTGCAGCCTTTTCCATGAGTCATCTTTTGTCCACGACTCATGGACAAGCCTGTTGCTGCTCTTGGACTGGTTAGTGTCTGACAGTACCGATTTAAACACTGTGGTTCTGGCACAGATTTTCCCTGCACAATGCTTTCTGCCCATCAGCTGTGCAGGGAACTAAACCACTACCCCAATTATTAGAACTAAACCACTACCCCAATTATTAGAACAGAGACGGTTATGGTTTTACTAACAGAAGGTGGCCTTGATTCAAATCAGTGCAGGATCCAGAGGTCAACAATGAGGAAAAAAGTCATTGTGTATTTCAGCCAAAAATCATAGGTCAGCTTATATAGCTATTGCCACCATATATACGATTGACACATGTACAACTTTAGGCCAACTGAAAAACACCAATGAGGCTTAGATCTAAAACTTAACTTTTACTGAAATAATAATAATAGATGACATAAAAGGGTACACCGAAATGACAAAAAATAGTGTGGGATAGGGGAAAGGGATACAGGTGATACCCTAACCTATTGTCCCTAATACACAATAAACTACTCACTAAGTGTGAAATGGGGAAAGGGAATATTGACAAAATACACAATGTGTCAAATACAAGTGACTCAACCTCTCTTGCCAACGCGTTTCACCCCTAGAGTAACGGGCTCATCAGGGATGAGAGGGGAACACAAAGTTAGAGATGCAATTTGGTAGAGTGTACCACAAACATGTACAACTTTAAAAGATCAATAAATTTGATGCAGTCTACTGGGAAAAATGTTGCTAGGGATTATTATTATATCACTGCTGGTTGATTATAGCTATTGAGCTGCTGTTACAGTCCAAAGCAATACACTGAGATGTGTACAATCCTGTCAACCATAGCTATCCTCCAGTAGTTTACATCAATCATTAGTGCAATACAATGTTGTGTAAAAGTTAGAGGACATACAATGAGTTTCACTCTATAAGATATTCCCAGAAAGCACTTTACACTATTTCTCCTGACAGCAGTCTGTACAGTGTACAGTGTTATAGGTGACACATGTCCAGTGTTTACTTCCCTTCATTGTCTCCTGTGCTACCTGTAAATGCATTATGCTAAATCAATCAACATTATCCTGAAACCTGCATGTTTCTCAGGCCAGGAGTGTCGAATCTGTGTGATAGGACAGTGTGGGGGCCCACCTGCTGGGCCTGGCAACTTTATAAGGATCCCACATCTCAGATTTCATTTGACTATCTTTTTTTGCTAGGCAGCTCATTTTAGCTTTTTACCTGGTGTGCTCTACACAACCTTTTACCTCTTCTTATTTGTTGAGTTCTTATGCTTTGGTTAGATCTCTTCTTGTAGCACAGATTTACTCCCTTATCACAGCATATATTCTTCTTTGGGCACTCACTAGCTGTGTGGCAATTCCACCTGCTCTCACATTGTGACAATGACCGCTTTCTTTTGAGGCACAATCAGGTCTACTCCTTGCCAGTCTTTGGGAACTGTGTACTTTGGTGTTTTTTTTTTTCTTGTATCCAGTTACTAAGTGCAATCCTGATTTGCATATAACAGTTCAGAGGTAGCTTGGAGCCATCCCAAGTATATGATCACTACTGCCTCTCCTTGCAGTCATTCACTTTTGATTGCACATCAGAGTAGCTATGGCTACTCCGGGTGACATTGGTTCGTTTTCAGTATGGGACTATGTTGTTTTTGCCCTCATGCTGCTCATCTCTGCTGTCATAGGGATTTACTATGCATTTGCTGGTGGTGGGCAGAAAACCTCAAAAGACTTCCTAATGGGAGGCAGGAGCATGACTGCTGTACCGGTAGCTCTGTCCCTTACTGCCAGCTTCATGTCTGCTGTTACCGTGTTGGGTACCCCAGCAGAGGTATACAGATTTGGTTCTATGTTCAGTATATTCGCAATAACTTACACCATTGTTGTCGTGATCACATCCGAAATCTATTTGCCAGTGTTCTACAGACTGGGAATTACCAGCACCTATGAGGTAAGTGCACTTCTGTTTGTTTACAACACTGTACTGTGGAAACTAATATTAGATAGTCTGATAGGTGTATTATATATACTTTTCTATATATTTTGACATGCCGTGGACTTTCACAGGTTACAAGTTTATTCCAGTGTATAAAGGGTCTGACCTCTGGGACCCCTTGCAATCTCCAGAATGAGCCCTGACTCTTCATACTGCATGGAGTGGTGAATCGGGATGTGCTCCATGCATTGTCTATGGGAGTGCTGGAGATAACTGAGCGCTGTACTTGGGTATCGCCAGTACTCTCCTAGACAATGCATGGACAATGTGCTGACTCACTGCTTCATGTAGGTAAAAATAGTAAAAGACTGCAAGGCAGCACTCACCAGGTTAGATGTAAAAAGCTTTATTTCGAATTCCAAATATCATGCACAGCAAAGGGGTAGAGGGGGAAAAAAAATAACCGGAGCTTATGGGTATCGACGGTCCCATTTCACGGTTAATCCGCTTGGTCACATGGCATAATATTTGGAATTGGAAATAAAGCGTTTTACATCTAACCTGGTGAGTGCTGCATCACAGTTTTTTACTATTTTTACCTGTATCAAATCTTTTTGTCCATGTAAGAGCACCCCGGGCACAACGCTGACAGACACCTCTCACACATGCATCACAACCATAACCGACATCAGCAATGCAGTGCCGAGATTGTTATTTTCTCTTCCGCATTCACTGCTTCATGTAGCTGGGAGAGTCAAGGGCCCCATTCTAGAAATTGTGAGGGGTCCTAGAGGGATAAGCTTGTGATCACTGTGGGTCTGACCTCTGGTACCCCTCCAAATTTCCAAAATGGGGCTCCAACTTTCCTCGATGCATAGAGTGGTGGGTTGGCATGTGCTCCATGCATTGTGTATTGAAGTGGCGGAGATACTTTAGCACCCTATCTTCAGCACTCCCATAGACAATGCATGGGGAGTGCAAACCCACTGCTCCATGCAGCTGGAACAGTAGGGGAGGGGGGGGGGGGTAATTCTATAGATTTTGAGGTGTCCCCGAGGTTGGATCCCCTGCGATTAGATTAGATCTTGTATCCCATATCCTGAGGATGGGGCACTGAAATACCCCCTTTAAAAGAGTTCTCTGGTGTTATGTAAATAAGTTATAATATTAGTGTTTTAATTCCACCCAAGTGGATAGAAATTCTTGTTTATACAAAAAAAAAAAACTGTAAATTATAGCGATGTTCTTTGCTACAAATGTGTCCTGTCTAGGCAATCCTATGTGAGCTCACATTTGTGTTATTTTTACCCATTGCTCTGCACCATCATAGGAGCAGAACAATGAAAAACTGAGGTGCCAGAGAAGCTCCACACCAGACTGCAGCATTTTCAGTGGAATCTGAGGAACCAAACGGAACCTCTGATGTAGATGTAAACCTAGCCTCATATACTGAAATGCAAATAAAGCAAACCATATATGTATACTGCAAAGGTATTTCACTCACAAAAAATGGCCTAGACCATTGGTCTTTAACCTGCGGACCTCCAGATGTTGCAAAACTACAACTCCCAGCATGCCCGGACAGCCAACGGCTGTCCAGGCATGCTGGGAGTTGTAGTTTTGCTACATCTGGAGGTCCGCAGATTGGAGACCACTGGCCTAGACTAAATACGACTGTAGGAAAGTCTTATCTAAGAGAAGTATTATGTCTGTATGGCTTACCCCTTTTAGATGTTGACAAGACTGTCCACATTCAATGACAACAAGAAAAAAGATCTTGAAAGTGACAAAGAACTGATATTAAAAGTAGATTAGAAGGTTTTGTAAGGTTTATGTATGCCATATTACAAAAGCTTTAGTTACAGAAAAACCACTTTAGGAGTCTATTCTTGCATACAGTATCCTGCACATCTTTGATACACAGGATGTGAAGCTGCAGATTTCACTGTAAACTAAATGACTGAACACAGCTTCCAATCCAACACATCAAATATGTGCAGGATACTGTAAGTGTGAATACATCCTAAATGAATATGTACAGCTCTAAATTTGTTAACATATATTGCCCTTGCCTGGTTTGAGACTTATTTTGTTGAGCTTCATTTTCACTGAGGATATTCCTCAGTTGATTTTCTCTGCTCAAAATGGTCCATAATGGGCCCGGAATAAGCGATGTCCCATTGACGAACGCCACTTCTCTGGTGTGAATTCAGGTAGAAGAAACAGACATGGTCGCACATCTACAATCTTGTATAATGATCTAATTGCTTCTCAGCATAATATCGAAAACTAACAGGTTGTTAGTATACATTTTTTTATCAAAAAGTACAAGCCCACTCGCCACGTCAAGGCCACCTATTTAGAGTGGGTCCCTAACATCCCTAGCATAAAATGGCATAGCATTGGGCGGCGACCACCACCGCCGCGACACCAGTGCCCACAGGGGGGAAATGACCCACTGGCAGAGCGGCCCCAATGCCACTCAAACCAGTCTATGGGTCGCACCTCCCACAGACACGGCGCCACGGCAGCAACGGACGCCGCACAGCACCACACCAGTGTGAACAGGGATGTAATAGCTCACTTACCATGCTCTCCCAGTCAGACTGGGAGGCTGCTAGGAAAGAAATGGCCCTTGTGTAGCTAACTACTACTTATATAGGGTTGGGCTGAGGGGGTGGGGAAGAGTGCAGCACATGTTCAAACAAAAAAAATGGAGGGGATAGAAAACACTATGTGAATTCAGGTAGAAGAAACAGACATGGTCGCACATCTACAATCTTGTATAATGATCTAATTGCTTCTCAGCATAATATCGAAAACTAACAGGTTGTTAGTATACATTTTTGATCTGACAGAAGATTGAACATCCACAGCGCATTCTACACTGTGGTTAATTCACCATGCAGCAGGAAATATGTTGTGGATGCTGCTATGAGCAGACACATAGGGCTACCCTGCCACAGCCCTGTGTGTGCAGTAAGGTTTGACAGTTGTCCAGTGCGCCAATGTGACTCCAAGCCTTACTGCACACACAGGGCTGTGGCGGGGATAGCCTTGTGTGTCTGCTCAAAGCAGAATCTGCAGCATATTTCCCATTGCCCAGCAGATTTCCGTCAGTGTGAAATATGCTGTGGATGCACTACTTGTGACCCTACCCTTAAAGGGGTTATCTGGGCAAAAACACTGCCGCTGGGACCCCCCACGATCTCCCTGGAGCACCTACATTCTATCCGGGGCTGCGTCCCCAGGCTCGGAAACCCGGTGTAGTCTCGTGATGTCACATTTCGCCCCCTCCATTCATGTCTATGGGAGGGGGTGTGATGGCAGGGAGATCGCGGGAGGTCCCAGCGGCGGTACCCCCACGATCAGACATCTTATCCCTAGGGGATCAGATGTTTTTTGCCTGGATAACCCCCTTTAATGTGCCTCCAGTAAGCAGTGAAAGGCTCCTAAATCACTGTAACCTTTCTTACTATTTCTTTAACTAGTGCAGTATGTCAGATGTATAACAATGACTACTAATATCATGCAAATACAATCACCTCTCTGGAAAATACATGTTGATGCCCAGCTAGCCATTGTCACGGCCTGCCTGGAAACATTACTTTTATTAAGACGAATACTCGGTAGACAATAAAAAAGTATTTCTTTCTAGTTAACAGTTAAAGAAGCTTCCCAAGAAGCTGGTTAATAATTCCTTCTGGTAGCTATAAAAATTAAACATTGCTACCTGTAACTTTTGTGAGCCTCTAACTGTGCTATATAGTTCAGGTTATCCTAGTTACCATAAATGTGTGTTCTTTTGTATAGTATAACTAAAATACTGTGTGATATTTCCATCCTGTAATATTTAAATTAGAAATAATTTCATACACTGAATACTTTCCATGTAATGAGTAATCATACCTATTCGTTATTTTCACAGTACCTTGAGCTCAGATTTAACAAATGTGTACGACTTATTGGCACGGTCTTATTCATCATCCAGACGGTATGTCATGTCTAATGTGCGATTAAATTCAAGCCTGGCTTAGAACATTTCACAGTTTAAATCTGCATAAAAAATATGTAAACTTACAGATATTTAGTTTTACCTGTCTTGCTCTGATCTCGCTCTATATTACTCTTAAGCTATGTTCTTGGGCTGGTTTTATTTTTAATTTATTTTATAAATTACCATTTTATGTCAGAAAAATGCCCCCCCCAAAAGGTTGTCTCTTAGAAGTCATTTAATTTAATTGATGTGTTCACTTGTTCATACAGTACAATTAAGCCCAAGGGACTCATTTTTGGCCTTTTACATACTAAAATATTCCAGATGTTGTCACTTATTTTGGAACAGAAATGTCCTAAAAAGTCTAATCAGTTGTTTTTTTGGATTATAGCTTTAGTTGAAGCCCGAAACATGCCTGAAAAGTGGAAAAAAGAATATAAAAAACTACTTTAGTAAAAAAAAATTACTAAAAAATATGTTCCAAAAGGCAGAAAAAAGTCTGAATGTTTTTGTGTTGTTAAGATTTGATTAAAGATTTAATTATGCTGAATTACTTTTAAATGACTAATTTTGCAATTGTTGCAAATTTCTTTTTTTTTTTAGATTCTTTATACTGGAATTGTAATTTATGCCCCAGCTCTGGCACTGAATCAAGGTATGAAAGATAGATGAGAGCTAGAATATAGGAACCTCTGTTGTTTTGTTTCTGATCCCCATTGCAATTTTAGCTTTTAAGATATCTGCATGCCTAAGGCAATGGAAGGCAGGGAATCTCAGTGATCGGCTGTCACTTACAGAGCCTTCACAATCAAGTGTGTGGCCCATTAAGTACATCCCTGTCGTCCACACATCTTCTCTTTTCACCGGTGCTGTGTGGCCAATGATGATAATTTAGATGGCCACACAACAGATGAAATCTGCTGAGGAACGCTCATTCACCCAATAATCGGCCTGAGGAAAAGGGTTGAGGAGAGGAGCATGCATATTTATGAAGGGGGGTGTAGCACTGGGCAGTTGCAGGGTGTCAGAATGGTGCATCAAGGGGCTGGGGAACACCCCAAGTGCTCCAAGAAGCTAATTTCTGTATTAAGAGTTTCCACAACTCGGAAATGGTGCAAGAGATCAGAAAAATATAACCTGCGTTGGAATCATCATCACCCACACTATATACAGTTCATAGGTGGCCCACTAATAAGCCTGATAAACTATGTCTATAAAAAAAAAACAACAACAACAAAAAACTAAGAGGTACGGGGCTTTTACACAGGTCAGTTATGCTAAGGATTTTCCACAATTTATTTGATTTACACTGCCAGCAATATAAATGAGATTTTAAGAACTGTCTTTATTAAAATTTACAGCATGTCAGTTTATGTAACAAAAATGTTGTGAAGTCAAAGCTCCACAATAGAAATTCTCTCTGTGTGATTTTTAAGTTACCCTAGAAAAAAACTTGTCATGATTTGTGCTCGGCCATCTACAATTTTACTTGGTGCCACAAATAAGTATCTAAGCACAAGTTTCACCAGGGATAGCAACCCCCAATGAAAAGTCCACACTTCTTTGTAGAAGCTCATGGTAAGGAATCCGCAATCCCTTTGACACTGCCCCTGCTTTAGTCTGACACCAAATGTATTAGTCACCTAGTGGGTCCACATCATCTCTAGTAGGCAGCTTGCCAAGTTTTATCGTGTCTTAGTTATATTTAAAAAAAAAAGCACAAACGGATGCGCTCCGTAGTGTAACACCAAAGGTGAGTTGGTAACGCTAAGTGTGAATTGCGCTTACCACATGAAGTTGTACTCCAACCAAGTACAACAATGGAACAGGGCGTATCATCAAAGGGTCTCTGCAGCTTCGTCCCGCTGAAATAGAATCACGATAAAAACAAGCAATCTCCAGGTAGCAGAGCGGGATCAATGGAAGCGCTGAGACCAGATAAGAAGTTAAAAGGATTTATTTCCCATAATGCAACGCATTTACCGGTCACCCGCTTCCTCCATTGATCCCGCTCTGCTACCTGGAGATTGCTTGTTTTTATCGTTAGTTATATTTAGGAACACATCTGCATCAGTGCTTTTGTTTTTATTAGAAATTTTCTGTGGCCTCTAATTTCAATGGAATTTACTATTTGCATTTATTTCAGTCACCGGGTTTGATTTGTGGGGTGCTGTCGTAGCCACAGGAGTGGTCTGTACCTTCTATTGTACAATGGTTAGTAATACTGTCAGATTGCTTTGCAAGACACAAATATTGCAGTGGCACATATTTTTGCCTTTTTGTACTTTGACATGTGACATTTCTATTATGAAGTCAGACACCTTATTTAAATTTATTTAAAATGTGACAAAATATTCATATGTATAGGCAAATCAAAGTAGAGCTCTGCAGAAAAAAAACAACTTTTGGCTGCATTGACACTAAACATTGCAAGACATGACAAGTATCTGCTCAGATTTGCTTAATACTATCAGATAAATTACTATTTGGTACCATAGTTCTACCACATTTCAGCACGACTAGTAGCTAATGCCCATATTGGCTCAATTATCTGCTCATCTAATGTTGATTTAGTTCAGACTTGTGGCATATGTTGCATTATACAATTCAGTAAATGACGCACTTCAACTTTTGTGTTATTTGTTGTTGCAGGGTGGTCTTAAAGCAGTGGTATGGACAGATGTTTTCCAAGTTGGAATCATGGTTGCAGGATTTTCATCTGTAATTATTCGAGCTGTGGTTGTCCAAGGTGGAATTGCCCCCATTTTGAATGACTCCTTTTATGGAGATAGACTTAATTTCTGGGAGTAAGTCAATTTATTAACTGCTTGTCCCGCATGTTTTTACTTTATAATGTTGTTGAAGGGATTATCGGGACTTATTCCTGAGACCTTCTGCAATCATGAGTCATAAGCCAGAGAAGTGCACAGCAGAATGCTCCACTCCCCGTCTGCCAAATCCCTCCTTTTTGCTGCCTAGACTTATGCAGAGGAAAGGTTGGACTTGACTGACAGTCAGGGAATGAGGAGTATGCTAATTTGCACTTTTCTGGCTTCTAACTCATGATCATGGTAACACTTTAACCCCTTAAGGACACTTTAACCCCTTTTCCTCCTCGCCTTCTAAAAATCATAACTCTTTTATATTTTCATCCACAGACTAGTATGAGGGCTTGTTTTTTGCGCGACCAGTTGTCCTTTGTAATGACATCACTCATTATATCATAAAATGTATGGTGCAACCAAAAAACACTATTTTTGTGGGGAAATTAAAACGAAAAACGCAATTTTGCTAATTTTGGAAGGTTTCGTTTTCGCGCCGTACAATTTATGGTAAAAATGACGTGTGTTCTTTATTCTGAGGGTCAATACGATTAAAATGATACCCATTATTACATACTTTTATATTATTGTTGCGCTTAAAAAAATCACAAACTTTTTAACCAAATTAGTACGTTTATAATCCCTTTATTTTGATGACCTCTAACTTTTTTATTTTTCCGTATAAGCGGCGGTATGGGGGCTCATTTTTTGCGCCATGATCTGTACTTTTTTTTGATACCACATTTGCATATAAAAAACTTTTAATACATTTTTTATATATTTTTTTAAATAAAATGTATTAAAAAAGTAGGAATTTTTGACTTTTTTTTTTTTTCGTTCACGCCGTTCACCGTACGGGATCATTAACATTTTATTTTAATAGTTCGGACATTTACGCACGTGGCGATACCAAATATGTCTATAAAAAATGTTTTTTTACGCTTTTTGGGGGTAAAATAGGAAAAAACTGACGTTTTACTTTTTTATTGGGGGAGGGGATTTTTCACTTTTTTTTACTTTAACTTTTACATTTTTTTACATTTTTTTTACACTTGAATAGTCCCCATAGGGGACTATTCATAGCAATACCATGATTGCTAATACTGATCTGTTCTATGTATAGGACATAGAACAGATCAGTATTATCGGTCATCTCCTGCTCTGGTCTGCTCGATCTCAGACCAGAGCAGGAGACGCCGGGAGCCGGACGGAGGAAGGAGAGGGGACCTCCGTGCGGCGTTATGAATGATCGGATCCCCGCAGCAGCGCTGCAGGCGATCCGATCATTCATTCAAATCGCTCACTGCCGCAGATGCCGGGATCTGTATTGATCCCAGGACCTGAGGGGTTAATGGCGGACGCCCGCGAGATCGCGGGCGTCGGCCATTGCCGGCGGGTCCCTGGCTGCGATCAGCAGCCGGGATCAGCCGCGCATGACACGGGCATCGCTCCGATGCCTGCGGTTATGCACAGGACGTAAATGTACGTCCTGGTGCGTTAAGTACCACCGCACCAGGACGTACATTTACGTTCTGCGTCCTTAAGGGGTTAAAGGGGTACTCCCGTGGAAACCTTTTTTTTTTTTTTTTTTTTTTTTTTTTTAATGAACTGGTGCCAGAAAGTTAAACAGATTTGTAAATCACTTCTATTAAAAAATCTTAATCCTTCCAGTACTTTTTAGGGACTGTATACTAAAGAGAAATCCAAAAAATAAATGCATTTCCTCTGATGTCATGACCACAGTGCTCTCTGCTAACCTCTGCTGTCCATTTTAGGAACTGTCCAGAGCTGGAGAAAATCCCCATAGCAAACATATTCTGCTCTGGACAGTTCCTAAAATGATCAGCAGAGGTCAGCAGAGAGCACTGTGGTCATGGAAATTCATTTCTTTTTTGGATTTCTCTTTAGTATACAGCCCCTAAAAGGTACTGGAAGGATTAAGATTTTTTAATAGAAGTGATTTACAAATCTGTTTAACTTTCTGGCACCAGTTGATTTAAAAAAAAAAGTTTTCCACTGGAGTACCCCTTTAAAAGCTCAGAAAATTGAACTAAAAAAATACAAAGAAGTTTTAGTACATGCAGTTTTAATAATGAAAATACTTTGTTTCATAGCATTTAGGCACATGTGTGACATGAGTTTATACTAAATACTTAAATATTAATATGTCATTGTAATCCACATTTTTGATTATTTTCTCTAGTTTCAACCCCAATCCACTGCAGCGGCATTCATTTTGGACAATTGTCATTGGAGGAACCTTTACATGGACTGCAATCTACGGTGTCAATCAATCACAAGTACAGAGATATATTGCTTGTAAAACCAGATTTCATGCTAAAATGTGAGTATTAAATGATAGCAGCACTAAACAAATTCTTCATAACTTTTCTAAGGAACATAAAATAAAATCTTTCTGTGCATTATATACAATTAAATTAATTCATATGTTGATATATAAAAATATATCAACATATGAATGAATTTATGCATGCATGGGGGATTCTAAAGATTATTATGTAAAACTGCGATAGATGCTCGTAAATGTCCCGAGCATAGTCACCTTAGACTACGTTCACCACATTAAAATGAATGGCTTGGCAGGGTCCTGCTGTGTTATAAGCCTACATCCCATTCACCTGGGTTACCAATGTATAATACAAGAATTTGCATCAGATAGGTGTGAACCTAGCCTAACTTTGTGCAAACAAGCCTCTTCTGCTTTGTCAATAGGTATCAGTTAATGAATTATATGTATGATGAGTGAGGGGATCCTACATATATCTGGGGTCAAACTAAATTAAATCAGGTTTAAGATACAGGGAAAGTTTTCAACATTGACCACATCAATGGCAAACAGTAGAAGATCTGTTAGATCAAAGCTCTTCTTCCCTGCTTTCTTTTGTTGGTTCCCTTGTAGTCATTTTATTATATACAGTAATCTAAATAATAGGAAACACCACACATGCTATATAGCAATGATTGTTACCTTCCATTTGCTTATGATTTATCATTTTACCAGAAGTAGAAATGTATCATGATTCATTAAACTGGCCTTGAATATTTACTTTCTCATACTTTTTTGGTAGGTCCCTGTATGTGAATCTATTAGGACTTTGGGCTATTCTCTCTTGTGCAGTACTTAGTGGACTGGCTATG
This sequence comes from Hyla sarda, assembly GCF_029499605.1. Classification (NCBI taxonomy): domain Eukaryota; kingdom Metazoa; phylum Chordata; class Amphibia; order Anura; family Hylidae; genus Hyla; species Hyla sarda. The sequence continues at coordinate 296,448,544 of NC_079192.1, forward strand.
TATTCTATATATAAGGACTGTGACCCCTGGACTGCTAAATTTGTGTCAGCCCCTGACCAGGTAAGAAACAGTAAACCAATGGAGGCCAAATGCCTTCTTTTTTAGGTAATTAATTAGAGAAATGTCTAGTTATACCTTACTGCTATGGCTTCTAGTATTCAATGTAAATATGCTTTAGCAGCTATGTATATATATCAGTTGTGTTAGTCATCATTCTTTTGGTAGTACATTACGAATATGCATTTTTCGTTGTGCTGGACCTTAATCTATTATACAGAAGCTTCCATTACTCATATTCATTTCAATGGAGAAATGCTTAGGCACATGCAGCTACCACTTCATTAAAGTACATGCTGGGACTCATTGGCTTACCCATTTGCTATTTCAAAAATCTGAAATTTAAATCAGTGTCTTATCGATGAAATGACCACTGCTTTGTTAAATCTAATAATATATCCGTAATATACACAATACTTGATACATTCTCTTGTTTAATCTTAGCTGATGCCTTACCTATCCCTTGACATTTTGCGAGATTATCCAGGACTTCCCGGATTGTTCGTGGCATGCGCATATAGTGGAACCTTAAGGTAGAAACCAGATCTCCTTTTATCATCACATTACTTTTATATGTATTTGCACAGGACTCACCATTCATATGTTTCTTTTATCTGTAGTACAAAGATAATAGGACATTAAGATAGGACATTGAAAAGTAATTATGTGCTGTATTTAGGACTGTCCAGACAGACAGATAGAAGAAGAAGGTTATGAGTGGTTTGGTTATCTTCATGTTTCGCTCTTCCTTCCTGGCTTCCACCTTTTCCCTTCTTACAGATTCACCCAGGCTTGGAAACTCTCACTGTACCATATTAGAGATCGGCAACTGATAGTAAATTGGTTTTCATATCCAGAATCACTTGCCCTTACTGAATTGATGCCGGTTCCAAACCTGTGTCAACTTTAGGATTTCATTCTTTGGCACCATGTTATTTTCTTATTCTAATCTGAGCAGTGCTGTATGTATACAGTACATGGATAAACTTAGAACTAGGTTTTCTCAACCTGTCCAGGACCAAGGGCATACAGGTATGCCCTCAAGCCCTGGTACTTAAGGACCAAGGGTGTACATGTACGCCCTGGTCCCGTTAACAGGTTTTAAACTGTTCCCACGAGTTTAAATAAAACCCAGTGGCTCCCGGTTGCTACAGGCAGCCAAACTATATGTATACAGTACATGGATAAGCTTAGAACTAGGTTTTCTCAACCTGTCCAGGACCAAGGGCATACAGGTATGCCCTCAAGCCCTGGTACTTAAGGACCAAGGGCGTACATGTACGCCCTGGTCCCGTTAACAGGGTTTAAACTGTTCTCACAAGTTTAAATAAAACCCTGTCGCTCCCGGTTGCTACAGACAGCCAGGACCCACAGCTAATGCAGGGCACCGTGGATTGGGCATATGCAACATTAACCCTTTAGATGCTGCAATCAAAGTTGATCGCTTTGTCTAAAATGAAACCAAAACTATCCCGGCAGCTCAGTGGAGCTGATTGGGACTATCGTGACAAAATCGCAATGTCCCGATCAGCTTACTGGACAATGAGAGGGTCCTCATCTGCCTCTTTGTCGTCCATTCGGTGATCTGCCTCTCCAAGCCTGCTCAGCAGGCTAGAGCAGAAGAGCGCCGAGAACACTGATCAATGCTATGCTATGGCATAGCAATGATCAGTGTAAGCAATCAAAAAATATAATCATATGGATAAATCATATGTGGTACTGCCGCGTGCATAAATGTCCGAACTATTAAATTATAGGGTTAGCTAAACTGCACGGTCCATGGCATACATGTAAAAAAATGCCAAAGTCCAAAATTGCTCATTTTTAGTCACTTCATATACCATAAAAAACTAATAAAAAGCGATCAAAAAGTCCCATCAAAACAAAAAGGGTACCGATAAAAACTACAGACCACAGCACAAAAAAAAAAAAAGTTATAGGGGTCAGAAGTTGATAATTTTAAATATACTAGTTTTGGTGCATGTAGTTAGGATATTTTTAAAGTAGTAAAATAAAACCTACATTGGATATCCTTTTAACCACATGGACCTACAGAATAAAGATCAAGTGTAATTTGTACCGAATATAGCACAGTGTAGAAACGGAAGCCCAAAAGTTTCTAAATGGCGGTTTTTATTGTATTTCACACTACAAATATATATTTTTTTGTTTTGCAGTAGATTTTGTTATTAAATGATTGATGTCATTACAAAGTACAATTGGTGGTGAAAAAACAAGCCCTTATATGGGTTTATTGGGTATATGGGTATATTTATAAAAAATTTGTCTGATCCTCAAGATCAAAATGTGCTTGGTCCTTAAGGGGTTAATCTCTAGGCAAACTTTATTGAAATATATGTCACTGTATTTCAATCAACATATCTGTAGATGCTTGGGGGGCTATATCTTCTGTAGTAGTGTTCTATATATTAGCATATACAGTGGTCCCTCAAGTTACAATATTAATTGGTTCCAGGACGACCATTGTATGTTGGAACCATCGTATGTTGAGACCAGAACTCTATGGAAACCTGGTAATTGGTTCTGAAGCCACCAAAATGTCATCCAAAAATAGGAAAAAGTGAGGATTAAAGAAAAATAAGTAGATAACTAGTATAAATAAAGCAAGATCGTACATATAAAAGTAAGAAAGATCTGCTGGGAACTGTAAATCACTGTCAGTGTTTCCCAGCCAGGGGGCCTCCAGCTGTTGCAAAACTACAACTCCCAGCATGCCCGGACAGCCTTTGGCTGTCCAGGCATGCTGGGAGTTGTAGTTTTTCAAAAGCTGGAGGCAACCTCTTTAGGAAACACTGGTCTATGTAGAGGACAGGAGCTTCTTCAGGGTCCTGTACAGAACACGCAATGTCCTAAAAAAAGGAAAATGGAGCCGCCCTCACCTGATGCCCAAAGGAGCAGCTAACCCTGGCACAGGTAAAGAGTACAGAACATGTAATACCTCCCTGTACTGTAGGGGGCGCTACCAGACACCAGTCAGTGCATGCACTTTAGGATTACACCGGTTTTACCAGTGAAATATCCATTCTGATTGGTCGGTTCTTCCAGTCATTGACACGTTTTGCAGATTCCATAGCATTGTATGTTGAGTCTGGTTTCAAGTTACAATGGTCCAGAAAAGACCATTGCATGTTGAAACTATTGTATGTTGAGGCCATTGTAAGTTGAGGGATCACTGTAATCTGTTGTGGAGTTTTTTTTATACATAGGGACTACATTGTATGATCCATATATATTTTAGCTTTTTGCAATGACTACCTTTCTATTCTCATATACTGTGAAGAGAATAACATGTTTTTTTCAGGTGCACTGATGAATAATGTGAGTCTTTTTTTTAAAAGGGGTTATCCTGGTTCTCACCTCACAAACGCTGGCAGCTTTTTTTTTTTTTTACCACTAGAGCGCTGAGACTCTCACCCTCTGAGATGTGCTGGTGCTGAATAGAGGTGAGGGGTCTCAGTGCTCTGCTGAGAAGCAGCAGCCACCAGCATTTGTAAGGTGAGATCGGGCCCCGTTCAGGAGATTGCAGGGGGTCCCAGTTCCAGACCCCCATGAATAGACACTTATACCCTTTCCTATGGATAGGGGATATGTTTTAATTATGTGGAAATCCACTTTAAGTAGGGCTGTTTACCTTTAGATTTTAGTATGACTAAGGGCGCCATGTGCCACCAAAACGCATCACGTTTCACTATCTCTTGCAACCTGCACCTTATTATGGAATAAACTATGAGTTTTTACTGCACGATACCATGCTGGATTTACTTCATTGCTATTATAGTAGAAGATAGTCACATTATGTCAATATTACATTTCTTATTAACATTATTAAGATGGAAAAGATAACAGTACATTATTGTTTTCTAGCACAGTGTCATCTAGTATTAATGCTTTGGCAGCTGTCACAGTAGAAGACCTCGTGAAACCTTACTTCAAATCTATCAGCAACAGTGAGACCAAACTGTCATGGGTTTCCAAAGGAACAAGTAAGATCAATCTAATCTAAAATTCAATGTTCTGTGCATAAATAAATATATGATTTTCCATCTATAATAAACAGAATTAGAACCTGACCACCAGAAAGTCCAAAGCATATTTATAGATACAGAATGTATTGATTATGTATATAGCAGTTTCTGAGATATGCATTGAGCTGCCTAAAATATGTTATATTAGCAGACACCTTTAACAACATTCCTATTCTATGGAGTCTGGCAGATCCTCATTCAAAATATCTAGAACAGAAGAAAATATTGGATATGCAACATATAGCCCTTTATTGCATATTGCATATATTTAGGCATATTGCTTCAGCTCCTTATAATCAACGTTTTTATCATTTCCAGCAACTCCTACCACTGTCTCCTTAATAAACCATTCACATTATTAGTTATATGATACTTTGTTAACATTAGATTATATATTTTCCTAAAGTATCTAGATTTGAACAAATCAACAACAAAAAATATATTAGAAATGCAATGTATAGTTAAAGGGGTACTCTGGTGGATTATTATTATTATTTTTAATAAACTGGTGCCAGAAAGTTAAACAGATTAGTAAATTACTTCTATTAAAAAATCTTAATCCTTCCAGTACTTATTAGCTGCTGAATACTACAGAGGAAATTATTTTCTTTTTGGAACACAGAGCTCTCTGCTGACATCATGACCACAGTGCTCTCTGCTGACATCTCTGTCCATTTTAGGAACTGTCCAGAGCAGCATATGTTTGCTATGGGGATTTTCCTCTACTCTGAACAGTTCTTAAAATAGACAGCAGATGTCAGCAGAGAGCACTGTGGTCATGATAACAGCAGAGAGCTCTGTGTTCCAAAAAGAAAATAATTTACGCTGTAGTATTCAGCAGCTAATAAGTACTAGAAGGATTAAGATTTTTTAATAGAAGTAATTTACTAATCTGTTTATCTTTCTGGCACCAGTTTATTTAATTTAAGATTTCCCTTTATATTGCTTCAGCTCCTTTATAATAAACCTTTTTATCATTTCCCGTAATGCTGTTACTCCTACCACTGGCTCCTCCATAGACCATTCACATTATTAGTTATCTGATACTTTCTTAAAAATAGATGATATCTTTCCCTAAAGCCTAAGGGAGCGTTCACACTACACACTGACTGCAATGGGTTTAGTTCCATAACAGAAATACAGACCAGGATTCAAAACCGGCAGAAGACTGAACGTTGAATCTTCTAACAGAATCTGTCAGTAGAAGCCTATTAGTCAAAGGGACTTTGCATTTCGTTATTTCCACAACAAATTCCACTGAAAATAAGCCCTGATTTGGATTTATTTCTGCTCCATTTACCATGGAAAGAAAGGGAATTTTCCTTGCTGAATCACGTAGTGTGAACATATCCTATTTCAGGTCAGATTCTGTGTAATGTTTTGCAGATTCCGCACAGAATTTGTGCTGAATTTATGCAGAATTTCTTGCGTTCAATACACAGATGTCGGACGAAATTCGGAGGTCAGACAAAGGAGCCAGCATTATTAGAAGTCTACAAGGTAAGACGAAAAAAGACTCGGCAACTCACCGCTGCTGATCAACATGTGGACTTTAATCCATAGAACAGATCATGACACAGTCCGTGGCGGGGAAGGGAGAAGATGGAGGCAGGGGGTACAGGTGGAACAGCGCAGTTTCAGGTCGGCACAAAACTGTGCTGTTCAACCTGTACCTCTTGCCTCCATCCTCTCCCTCCCCCACACGTTGATCAGCAGTGGTGAGTTGCCGAGTCTTTTTTCATCTTACCCTGTTACCTATTGTGGTTATGCTCAGGGGTCAAGTCCTGGAACAACAGGCATACAGCTGCCTACGGAGTATAAGAGTGACACACTGTAACAAACTTCCTCCTCATCTAATCTCCTTACTACTGAGGTGACACACTGTAACAAACCTACTCCTCATATAATCTCCTTGCTACTGGGGTGACACACTGTAACAAACTTCCTCCTCATCTAATCTCCTTACTACTGAGGTGACACAATGTAACAAACCTACTCCTCATATAATCTCCTTGCTACTGGGGTGACACACTGTAACAACATCCTCCTCATGTAATCTCCTTTCTTCTGGGATGACACACTGTAATAAACCTCCTCCTCAAGTAATTTCCTTACTACTGGGGTGACACACTGTAACAAACCTCCTCCTCATGTATTCTCATTACTACTGTGGTGACACACTGTAACAAACCTCCTCCACATGTAATCTCCTTACTACTGGGGTGACACATTGTAGCAAACCTCCTCCTCATGTAATCTCATTACTACTGTGGTGACACACTGTAACAAATCCCCTTTCATGTAATTATCTTACTGGAGTGACATGTGACATGTCTCCTCCAGCTCAGCCCCGCCTCCTCCACAGCATCACACAGGTCCTTCAACCACAATCTTCTCTCTCCTCCACAGCTAAGCTCCGCCCCAAACATGTGATGGTGACATCATCACAGGTGCTACATCTCCAGCATCTAGCTGTCTGGGCCAGGGGAGGAGACGGAGGGAGGGTAACAATAATTCAGAGGTCGGTCCTGCAGGACTAGTGTAACAGGGACGGCGTTCCTCCTCTTGAAAAAGCAAAGGAACGCCGTTCCTGTGCATTCCTGCAGGACTCGAGCCCTGGTTATGCTGTCTAGTGGAGATCTGGATTGCATGCCTCTCAATCTCACCTGGTTATACAGATATAGCGGGGATAGTAGTGTCGGATTGGTTATATTATTAGAAGTCTAACTTTTATTTGTTGATTTGCTCTGCTCCAGGTACTTTTGAAGCACAATAAAAGCTACTTTTTTGTTATGTTTGTATGTATTTATTTTTAGCTAAGTCTTTATGTTAACAGGAAATCGACCTCTTTCAGGCATATTTATTTATTCTATACCTCTAATAACATTGTTTTTATCATCGGTATATGTATTTTACCAAGGTTTTCCTACTTTAAGTATCCAAACTCACGTGTACCAATCTTTGGAATGATTTGTGTCCTTTCCAGGTTTGCTGTATGGTGCTGTGTGTATTGCCATGGCGGGCTTAGCATCTCTAATGGGAGGCTTACTACAGGTAATTGATAATTTCACATTTAGATAAGTGAACATGTAGGCTGTTTGGATGCATTCAAGCCTTTTGTCAGAAACTCCTCTTCCATATAGTTCAGGAAAATCTCTGATGTTTGCCACTGTATAGGCTTAGAGTGTCATACATTGTTTTTAGGCTTTCATGTTAAAATAATGTTTATTGATTTGTATTCCTTTTCTTTTGCCTCTGCAAGGAAAGTGTAGTTGACTGTTTTTTTTTCACAGTAGAAAACACATATATCGATATATAAAAGTGTTGTTTTGGCATCTGTAACTAATGTTACGTTTAGTGTATCTGCATCTTACATCAAATCTAGAAGAAATTGATACTGGTTTACTTGTTGATCCATGCAAGTTGGTTTGTAAACTATAAAATGTAAACAATAAAATGGTAATGACATTAAATATGCTACATGGAGTAGAGTATGTTTACATCATATAAATGTTATACTTTATTATGAATCATGTGGGCATTGTGTATACAAATAGTAAAACACTCCGTCCTTCCTTAATCATAAGTCATAGACATTGATGACTTGTTTCTATACTTTTTACAGGCAGCACTCTCTATATTTGGCATGGTTGGAGGTCCATTGCTAGGGCTTTTTTCTTTAGGAATCCTCTTTCCCTTTGTGAACCCACTAGTAAGTATACAAGTATTTTTGAGATAACTGAAAATTGAAATAATAGGAGTGATCAATCTTTCTAAACAACCTACATGATGTCTCAAAAGTTCAGCAGCCATCTTGATGGTGGGCAAGGGTTTGTAGCGCTTGCTGCGCCCGTGCTACAAACCCCCCCCCAGTCTTCAGCTGCACCTGGCTGTCTGATTGATAGCACTACCCTTCCCCCTAATGTGGGGAACCTGCGACCTAATGTGGGGAACCTGCGACCTAATGTGGCAAAACTGCGACCTAATGTGGTAAAACTGCGACCTAATTTGTGGAACCTGCGACCTAATGAGGGAAAACTGCTACCTAATGGGGGAAAACTGTGACTTAATTGGGGGAAACTGCGACCTAATGTGAGGAACCTGCGACCTAATGTGGGGAACCTGCGACCTAATGTGGGGAACCTGTGACCTAATGTGGGGAACCTGCTACCTAATGTAGGGAATCTATGCTAACTAATGTGGGGAATCTATGCTACCTAATGTGGGGAATTTACGCTACCTATTGTGGGGAATCTATGCTACCTAATGTGGGGAAACCATGCTACCTAATGTGGGGATTCTATGCTACCTAATGTTGGGAATCTATGCTACCTAATGTGGGGAAACTGCTACCTATCTAATGTGAGGGAACTGCTGCCTACCTAATGCTTTTTGTCCCCCCCCCCTGGCAGTAGCACCCTCATCATCCACCAGCAACACCCCCCCAGCAGTAGCACCCCCATCAGTAGATCCTGCTGGTGGATAGTGAGGGTGCTACTGCCAGGGGGTGGGGGTAATAGCATCAGCTAATGGATGATAATGGGCGCTACTGCTGAGAGCGCAGTGTTTGGTAGTATTGTATTAAGAGGGTATGGTGTGTGGCAGGTGTTTATATTCAGAGAGTTCAGTGTGTGTGTTGGAATTATATTCAGAATCTACAGTGTGTCATATTATATTCAGAGGGTACATTGTGTGGTAGTATTATATTCAGAGGGTACAGTTTGTCATAGTATTATATTCAGAAGGTGCAGTGTGTGGTAGTATTATATTCAGTGGGTACAGTGTGTGGTAGTATTATATTCAGAGGGTATTGTGTGTGACAGTATTATATTTAGAGGGTACAGTATGTGGCAGATTTATATTCAGAGGGTACAGTGTGTGGAAGATTTATATTCAAAGAGGGCTGTGTATAGTAGTAGTATATTTAGAGGATACAGTGTCTGGCAGGTTTATAATAATAATAGTTTTCATATAGAGGATCAGAATCCGCTTACATAGTGAGTACCACTGCTTAAAGGGGTACTCTGCTGGAAAACATATTTTTTCAATCAACTGGTGCCAGAAAGTTAAACAGATTTGTAAATTACTTCTATTAAAAAATCTTAACCCTTCCAGTACTTATCACAATATTTTCTACCTTTCTACCGCACTGGGTGACACAACCCTAGCAACACCACTGGGCATGCAGGCTTGCTTTTACATGTTGTATTATAGTTCATATTATGTTGTGATATTTGCTATTGCTGTTGCCTTTTTATGGGCCTTCCAATTTACATTTGTGTAATGTATACATCATCTTGGTGGACTGTGGCAAATCACCATTGAATCCAGAAGCAAGTGAAAAATCCACAATCCAGTATTACAACATAAAATACAGGGGCTTTATTTTGACATTCCTTGTTTAGGTGTTTTAGACCACAAACAGCTCTTAATCATTAAATTGTATCATGTCTTGTTTTGTATTGCAGGGCTCTGTAGTTGGTCTCCTGGTGGGATTTGCAGTTTCATTGTGGGTTGGAATCGGGTCTCAGATTTACCCCCCTCTTCCTATTAGTAGCTTGCCCAAATACCTCTCTGTAGATGGATGTAATTTCAGCACTATTGATACCAACTGGACCTTAACAACAGCACTTCCTACCGTAACAGACTTAATGATAGAGGCTCAAGTCAGTGACAGGTATGTGATGTATCTGGTATTGTACTGTATAACATAAATGCTGATAAAAAGTCGTGATGTCACGAAACTCCTGCCCCGTAGTCGTGACCCGGCAGAATCGCAGGCTGCAGCGCTGTGTGCAGCTCCCACAGGTGGGTGCTGCATGCTAGAATGCGGGGGTCCCCAGCGGCGGGACCCCCTCAATCAGACGTCTTATCCCCTATCCTTTGGATAGGGGATAAGATGTCTTAGGGCCGGAGTACCCCTTTAAGGGAACTGAGCTGCAGTACCTCACAAAAACTTAGGACAAGCGTGGAGTGGCTTCTGGAAGAAAGCAGCTATTGTTTTCTTCTAATCTTGGATAGCCCCTTTAAGAACTCATTTGTAGCCCATGGCATTTACATTCAGATGTGACTGGATATCAATGATACATACCACATAATGCAAGTATCCACAGGTATTTTGAAGATTTTACTCTAGGGAAAAACAGACCAAAATTTTCATATAGATCTATGGGAAAATGCTTTTACACCAAAATAAGTACAAGTAATATTAATAAAGAAAGCATTCAAAGGTGTCCATAGCCTTTAGATGTTATTCTTTAAATGGGCACTCTCATTAAAACTAATTTGTGCTATTGCACTTCTTATGGTAAAGGAAAAAAATCTTTCTAATGTACATTATAAAAAAAAAAAAAAAAAATGGTTTCCATGTTTTATTTGTGCTTAAAAAAAGCGGCCACTACGTGTCTCTTTACTTGTCCAGAGCATATTTCCCCCCATCTCTTGCACATACTTTGGACTCCTGCTGGCCTGGCAGAAGTCAAAAATCAGGACATGCAGTCTGGAGTGCTGAGGGGGGTGTGTGCAGTCTTAGCCAATCATTGCTCATCTCACACTGAACTGCTCTGGGCTGTGTGTAGCAGAGTGAGGGAGGAAGTTCTCCCCTGTATGGCTTCTGATGATGTCACAGCTGCTGGGTAACGCCCCTTCCCAGTCTGTGAATCTGACTGAGACTGAGCAGAAAATACAGAGCAATATCAAGGTAGAAAACTAGCAAATAATAAAAATAAAGGTAGGAGGTGAATTATCATTATGGGGGCAGTGAATTGGGAGGATTATAACATTAAACAAGATCATGAGAGGTACTCATTTTTGGTCTCCTGCACAATATTAGGTATGTTAAGCATCTTCTACTGTATAAGTATTTCAGTTTTCTCTCCTGTATTATATAAATGTGTTCCCTCCATTCTGTCCTATCATTGTTATAAGTCACTCCTTTTTTGTTTTTTATTATTTTAACTGTTAATTACAATGACCGTATTTTTACCTCGGTTTTCATTTATTTCACAGACCTGCACTGGCTGATAGTTGGTATTCTTTGTCCTATCTATACTTCAGTACCATCGGTACAATCATTACTCTTATTGTCGGAATAATAGTCAGCCTATTATCTGGTAAGGCATACGACAAACTATGTTTTATAGAAAAAGAATAATAAAAAAAATTGCAATAATAGAAATATACTAAAGTCTAAACATTGGATATAGTGTATTACTTGGAAAGTACTAGAAATGGGAAAGCATTTCTCATTGATCGGAAAACCTAGTAGTGATATCATTGCATTTTAATCTGTATAGTGTATACAATAATAGAGAATGTATTTCTGTGATAATGATGTTATGGTTCTTCTGGCACAGAAGTATTATTGTATCAGATTCTTCAGTCACTGGTTTCCGCAATATGTTTCCACAATATATTGTCACATTTAGGATGATCAATTTAACCTTTATATAAACGGAAATACTGCTTAGAAATTCTGATGGATCAGTATCCCATTGCTGTCAATAGGAGTCTGCTGCACAGTGCACACTACCATATTTTAGCAATTTTTATTTAGAAATTCGTAGGTCGTTTGGAGTACAAAACCCAATACATATAGCCTTCAAGAAATAAAAATTGTTATATGTAGTAATTACTTCAGGCATATGACAAAGTCACAATAGAACCTATATGCATGGATATAATCACTATATCATGCAACAATGCCATAATAGTCACAAATATATATTATGAATATAGTCAAGAATATGGATGGCTATGGGGACCTACAATGTCCACACGGCCCTAGCGCTGACTGATTCAGTAAGTGTTGGCCGACCTCGGGATTTACCAAGTTTATCCAAGTGGAGATTCTGTACTGTGAATAGACCTTTCTCTTGCCTGTTGGGATGTAATTGACAACACAGACAAGCTATATCAATCATGATAGCAAATATGTGTGTATTTTTTATATTCCCATAATAAAGCATTTTTTTATAAGTAGATTTTTTTTATTTTGTTTATTTTTTCTATAATTATATTAAAGGGGTTATCTAGGAATATAAAACAATGCTAAATTATTTCAAAAACTGCTCTCAGTCTGTCTCGAGGTTGGGTGTGGTTCTGCAGCTCAGTTCCATTGAAGTGACTGGAGCCAAGTTGTAATAACACACAAAACCTGGAGACAGATGTGGAGCTGTTTTTGAAAGTATTTTAGCTCTTCTTTCTATTTCTTGATTAATATATCAACGAGAAAAAACAACAGGAGGTGCGCCCCTAGTGAGGACCGTTTATATAAAATGAAGGAGATAACGCAAAGATGGGTTCTTACCCCTAGGTGTTGCGCTCAGAGCACAACACCTACAGTAGCGTCTATATGCAGGAAATCAAATGGAACCGCTGCCACGAGGAACTTCCCGGTGTGATGTCAGTCAGTCCGGTGGATAACAGTGGAAAGAAATATGTGAACAAGTTCCTCTAAAGAAAGCGCTGGTACCCAGAGATGAAAGTAAACTTCTTTATTGGCAACGCGTTTCGATCCCGAACCAGGATCGAAACGCGTTGCCAATAAAGAAGTTTACTTTCATCTCCGGGTACCAGCGCTTTCTTTAGAGGAACTTGTTCACATATTTCTTTCCATTTCTATTCCTTGATAACCACTTTAATGTTTTAACACTTTTTTTAATCCTACTATGGGATTCAACCATGCAATAATTTGAGCACTTCTAGAATATACTGCAACAATTCTGTATTGTAATGTATTATTCATGTCAGGGAAACTGATGCCAGAAATGTTTGATAGATGCAGGTCTCACCTCTGGGGAACCCTACCTATTGCATTAATGTCTGTCTCCTAACCTCATCCCGTACTGACCAGTTGGGAGTGGTCGGAAAGGTAATACAGGTAATATAATACACTGGAATACTTCTGTATACTTATGATACTGTGTTGTCTTACAGGAGGTTTAAAACAAAATGTAAACCGGGATTTCCTTTTAACATCTCAAGACTTCGACTACCTTAAAGTATTGCTTCCTTCCAGTTGGGGAAAAGAAGTGAGTATACTGCTGCCCATATAGATGTTGTGATAATGTTGAATAATTTACAGGGATGCAGAGTTGGAAGAGAAAGTTTTTTTCTTTTAAAATTTTTTAAATTAAAGGGGTATTCCAGGCAAAAACTTTTTTATATATATCAACTGGCTCCGGAAAGTTAAACAGATTTGTATATTACTTCTATTAAAAAATCTTAATCCTTCCAATAGTTATTAGCTTCTGAAGTTGAGTTGTTGTTTTCTGTCTAACTGCTCAATGATGACTCACATCCCGGGAGCTGTGCAGTTCCTATGGGGAAATTTTCCCATCATGCACAGCTCCCGGGACGTGACATCATCATTGAGCAGTTAAACAGAAAACTTCAGAAGCTAATAACTATTGGAAGGATTAAGATTTTTTAATAGAAGTAATTTACAAATCTGTTTAACTTTCTGGAGCCAGTTGATATATATAAAAAAGTTTTTGCCTGGAATACCCCTTTAAGTTTTCGTACATAATGTAAAATACAAAACAAAGCAGGAAGAAAAATACTGTGGCAAGACCATCATAGTAAGTGAGGATGCTCATAAAAATAACAGACACATAAACTAGTAATGCAATTCTTGATGTTTACATATTAAACAAAGAGCTGTTGAACAATAAACTAGGGGGTGGGGGTTGTTCCACTTAAGTTGGCACATAGATCATATTGATGCCATAGTAAAGAGCAGGGGATTATCTTTATTCAACCGGCTTTGACTGAATTGTGGGAATTGGACAATGCACTTGGAGAGTTAAAGGAAAACTATCATCTGTTCACCCACACTAAACCCAATACACTGTTTTATAGTGTGGTTAAACAGGAGACCAATGAGGGTTTAATGGTTTAAATACATACCTGCACTCTGGATATCTGTCCCGCCGAAGTTCGGCATCCATCTTCAGTGAATTGCGCGCTGGATATTCATTGTCGCGGGTCATGTGAGCGCTGCACCTACTGAGCGTTCACGTGACCTGCGGCAATGAATATTCAAATTGAGCCGGAGGGCCCGTCTCCAGCGCGCAATTCACTTTAAATGGATGCCGTTCTTCGGAGGGACAGATCTCTGGAGTGCAGGCATGGATTTAACCCCTTAACCCCCTGGTGTGGGAGAACAGATGACCATTTTCCTTTAAGGTGTGTGTGTGTGTGTGTGTGTGGTGAGTGGGGGGGGAGGAGTTATGTCAGAAATTCCAATATTTGATCCATGATAACCAAATGCATTTAAATGTATCATGTGCTGTGTACTGGTGTTCTCAGGATGTCAGTTCTTCCAGTCTGCATATGTGGTCAGCTTTGGTTATCCATGCAGAGTTGATTTCTAGTCTTTGGAAAGTTGTATTCTGGCAGCCGACAGGCGGATAATAATTTAGATGAAATATCACTAGGAAAGACGTACAAGGGGACTGTTTCTATTTGAAAAAGTATATTGGTTTTACAAATGTGGTTGACCTTGCGATGCACAGCGGACCACATTTCCCTTGGAACTCAGAGTAAGCAGGGTCGTACTGATATTGTTTTTTGGGGGTAAGGCGGGACCTTGTATCTGTTTTCCCTCAATCTGATACACAATGAGGCAAGAACTGGGTCTATTTACAAAGAAGTGACATGAGAGGTGGTCAGAGAGAAGTGGTTTTACCATGACTTAATGGAAGGCAAATCTGCAGGAGCAGTCAACTTATGTGTCACCATCCTATTATAGAAGACAGATAGGGTCCTTTTAGGGGTCTTTCACTGTAGAGCAATTTGCTCAAATCAGGTTGGGGATTGTCTCTATCTGTTCATCTCAGGATTTGAGAGGGTGAGGAAGAGAAATCTGTTTCAGGGATATGTCTGGACTTGTCAAAGGTTTTCATTGGTCAGGGTCCAGTCACACATCGATCTGAAACAAGCTAGAAAAAGCATGTGGCTGAGCACTCTCCCAAATGACTGCTTTCCCTGCAGGAGATGGATTTTATAGTAAGTCTATGGAGCCTATCTACTGTAGTGAGCAAGCCAGGGAGATAAGTGTTCAGCTGCACGCTTCTTCCAGCTTGTTCTAACAATTGGTGGAGGTCCGAACAACCAGACACCAATACACCAACTAAAACTTATGACACATCAAAAGTTTTCTTTTTAATGATACCAACGCTTTAAGCCATAGCATTTAATAAGCTATTTGCTGTTATATTTAAAGGCGTACTCCTGTGGAATTTTTTTTTTTTAAATCAACGGTGCCAGAAAGTTAAACAGATTTGTAAATTACTTCTATTTAAAAATCGTAATCTTTCCAGTACTTATCAGCTGCTAATTGCTCCACAGGAAGTTCTTTTTTTTATTTATTTCCAGTCTGACCACAGTGCTCCCTGCTGACACATCTGTCCATATCAGGAACTGTCCAGAGCAGGATAGGTTTGCTATGGGGATTTGCTCCTGCTCTGGACAGTTCCTGACATGGCCAGAGGTGCCACCAGAGAGCACTGTGGTCAGACTGGAAAAAAATTCAAAAATAAAAGATCATCCTGTGGAGAATACAGCAACTGATAAATACTGGAAGGATTAAGATTTTATATAAAAGTAATTGACAAATCTCATGGTATCCGTGAAGAGAAATGAAAATATCGGCACTCACCAATGTGGCTGCAGGGTCTTCTTTATTGAGACATACTCACATGCGGGGTACAGAAGAGAGGGGAGTGGGGGGACAAGTGGTGGCGACCGAGCTCTAGTTTCGCACACTTGGTGTGCTTCGTCCGGCCATCTGATGGCCGGACGAAGCACACCAAGTGTGCGAAACTAGAGCTCGGTCGCCACCACTTGTCCCCCCACTCCCCTCTCTTCTGTACCCCGCATGTGAGTATGTCTCAATAAAGAAGACCCTGCAGCCACATTGGTGAGTGCCGATATTTTCATTTCTCTTCACGGATACCATGAACTTTGCTTGTATTATCTGAGCACCACCTGAGGCATTACAGCTACACCAACTCCCACCTGCCATTCCTAATCCAGCAAACTCACGCAGTGCCGCACTATCTCCTATGTTAATTGACAAATCTGTTTAACTTTCTGGCACCGGGTGATTAAAAAAAAAAAATTGTTTTCCACTGGAGTACCCCCTTTAAAGCACTATGTATTGCAATGTTATAGAGTAGTATTACATAAGGAATACAAATGGTGGAATACATTATACCACTATTATTATTTACAATGCATGATATTAATTGTGCCTATTTTTTCTGCAGAGTGAAAAAGTAGAAGTACTTAACTATAAGACTCAGGACAGTGATCCATACCCAGATAAAGGGACGGATAATCCTGCTTTCAGTCACATGGAAATGTACAGCACAGAAGGAAATGAGAAAGTTAACGGCGTTAATCCATGAAATTGTATAGGTCTGATCTAAGGTGCTTGAACAAAGGACAACAGACACTGCATGGATTTGTTGTAGTACAATGTATTTTACATATAAAATGGGGTATTTTACCTCCAGAAAACGTTTAGAAAGTGACTCAGGGTGTTATTAAAAAGAAACAATACTGCACAGCTGCCTATTCGACATTTGCTATCCCCAACGCTCACCTGTGTGTCCTGTGACACATCGCCCGACAGTAAATGATTTCTTAGCCAGTCACTGAATGAGACAGATAACCAGTACAGCTAGTGTTTGGCTGAACAGACAGTTCTTGCACATTTTGCGCGTCACAGGAAGCAGGGAGCGCTAGGGACCCGGAGAGGTCCAATCAGCAGCTTCTGAGAATCTTGAAAGGTGAGTTCCCTTTTTTGACATCACCCTGAGTCACTTTCAATTTATTTGTATTTATTTTTTGTGCATTTATGTATGTAGTTAATCTCCTAATGTAGTTAATCAGTTTTATAAAGAAAAATCTTTTGCCTGAAAAAAAATTATTTGAAAAAACGACAGCATTTTTTTCATGCTTTATATATCCATGTTTTTTTTTTTTATGCCATATCTGTGGTGATTACTACAACAAGAAAAAGAGGATACACCATGTAGCGCACACCCAATAGTTTTATTATCAAAATTCATTTTATTGCACACGCCAGACAAAACACCTAAAAACACTTAAAGGGTTACTCCGCCCCTGGCATCTTATCCCCTATCCAAAGGATAGGGGATAAGATGTCAGATCGCCGCGGTCCCGCTGCTGGGGACCCCGGGGATCGCCGCTGCGGCACCCCGCCATCATTACTGCACAGAGCGAGTTCGCTCTGTGCGTAATGACGGGCGATACAGGGGACGGAGCAGCGTGACGTCATGGCTCCACCCCTCATGACATCACGTCTCGTCCCCTTAATGCAAGTCTATGGCAGGGGGCGTGACGACCGCCACGCCCCCTCCCATAGACTTGTATTGACGGGGGCGGGCCGTGACATCACGAGGGGTGGAGCTGTGACGTAACGATGCTCCGGCCCCTGTATTGCCCGTCATTACGTGCAGAGCGATCTCGCTCTGCGCAGTAATGATAGCGGGGTGCTGCAGCAGCGATCCCCGGGGTCCCCAGCAGCGGGACCCTGGCGATCTGACATCTTATCCCCTATCCTTTGGATAGGGGATAAGATGTCTAGGGGCGGAGTACCCCTTTAAAAGGCACAAAGGCCACCACACAACAGGGGGGACCCCCAAAGAGTCCCTCCCAGGGCACCTGCTTGTCTTTACATGAATATTGCACTGTTCCTGTTAGCCTATGATACAAGAAATAAATAGATGGTATACTATACAACTTCCCTCACAGCAATAGTGAATATACAACCTGTATCAGGACAATGAGTATAATGCTGGGAAAGTTAGGCTGAGGACAGCAGATGAAGGATAAACCAGGCAGGTGCCCCCCTAGACCCACGCTTTTCGTTTCCAGTCAGCAACTTCCTCGGGTGTTTATCCAATATAGATTGTTTTAGTAAATTCATTGTTTATTGCATTTACCAAGGCATTCTTACCATTGCAAATTATTTCATTTTTTCATCATGAGACTTGAGAATTTCTAATAAAGAATGTGAAAAAATGCACCAAAAACTCAACACACATTTAGGCTGGGTTCACACACAATATTTTGGTCAGTATTTTGAGCCAAAACCAAAAGTGGTTTCTAAACATTTTCATTATGGTTTTCTCTGTATTGGCTCAACTCCTGGTTTAGGCTAATAATACTGACCAAAATACAGTGTGTGAACCCAGCCTTATATGTTTTGTGTTAGCAGGAAAAATAACAATGGAAGTCTATGAGAGAAAAATGCCACAAACTGTGTGAAAAACTCCACAACTAGAGCATGCTGTGTTGTGGACAAACTGACTGACCCAAAAATGCATCACAAGTGAGGAAAAATGCCCAGCTAACAACATTTTCATTAAATGCACAGGGTTCTTCTGAGCATTTTTATTCCTCCATGTGTCTGCCTTACAATTTTGTAAGTACTTTCTTTCATGAGAGTTTTAGTGCTTGTGTATTTATAAGCATTAAACCCCTTAGTTGTACCTGAAAATCTATTCCAGATAAGTAAAACTAGGTACATAAAATATTACTCCAAATTTGATATAGCTTTTACGTGTGCAAAGTGTTAAATCCTTATCCAAACAAATGGACCTTGTAGTTATGTACATAATAAACTGGGTAAGATTACCTGTTAGTAAGTTGTCTGTGTCTGCCTGTAATATCTGGTGTGCCCCGGGGTATGAAGATGAGGTGGATGGGGCAGATCTTTTTTTGCGAAGGGGCAGATGGTGTTAACCCCTTAAATGTTTGTGACGCCAGGGCATGGTTTTACCATGAACCACCCGAATGGTAGCACCGCTAGTCCTTGTTAGGCAGGGCAAATAAGAGTCCAAGGCCAGGTCAGAGTTAACGGTAGCTTTACTGAGGTAGACAGATTGTACAGTCTTTACAGCTAGGCCAGGATCCTAGAGAGGTGACCAGTAACACAGGGGACCTCGCAGCTTGCTGGGACTTACAGTCACTTTGACAGACTTTAGGACAGCCATGCTGTCTATAATAGACTTGACTTGACTGAAGATAGTGACAGCAGACAGAGATGACTTGACTTACTGGGTTGTGGCTGTAATTTAGGCTTGAGGCCTCCGGAGGTGCTGGACACTTGCTCTGAGACGTCTGGACTGAACTTGACCTCATGATCTAAGAGAGAGATTGTAGTACCTCCCCCTCTTATAAAGGGGGGCTGAGCAAGGAGCCCATAGGCTAGCTGCCGGTCATCTGGTCGCCTGGTGCTCTCTGGGTAAAAAAAACATGTGACTTTAACACGTGACAACCATTATCATGTGATCAATAACCATGTAACCATATCAAAGGTCCTTCACACATAATATACAACTGATTACATTATGGGGATACAATGCAGGTGAGCCCTGAGGACGTGCAGGGACTCAAGCTGATAGGACTGTGAGATGCATATCCCGTACTGGGACATCACAAATATATTAATAATACGAGGAACAAATCTTTTTGCATGCCTTCACATTGAGAGAGTACGAATATGCATTCCCCAGTCTGCACCTTTTTACAACTTTAATAGTTGAATGAGCTGATGTGCATACGGTACATTGATCCTATCTATGGATTTTTTTCAGTATATAAAATTTGAATGGTGAACATTTCACTAAAGATTATATTCAAAGGTTATGGGCAGATCTGAATTGCCCAGCGTACGATGGTAGTGGTAGTGCATAACGAGGGCAGTTGCAGTTAAAGTGCCCTGCTGAGGATCAGCGTTTGATTGGCATGTGGGTAGTGGACAAATTGAATCTCGTGGCAATGCCGAAAAGCCTCAGTAGCGATATCGATGCCTGCTCAAGCTGCTTGAAAGCCCACAGCAATCACCCCCCATCTGCTGGTAACCTGTAGAAAGAAAAAAGGAGAGACCAGAGGGAGGCGCCTCGTGTGATACCGTATGGGAGTGGAATCTTACAGCAGTTTGTGGTCAAAATGAATGACCCCTAGGTAGTGGCTGCTCACCTGAGAGCAAGTCAGAACTTGCATATCAACCCACAGTGGGGTTACAAAAATTCACGGAGTACTGGAACCGCTGCTAAGCCGGAGGTCACAGGAAAAGGAGGAAGACCAATCCTGATAGAGCTTGTGATGTGGAAGATGAGAAAAAGACCTCTAAAGGCGCTGCAGACTCCAATGGAATTAAACCGAAGCCAGAGATGTAGCAATGGTACAAAACACTGGGAGGTTTATTGCAATAGATAAAACAATAAAGTGGATTACGCGTTTCGGGGGAGCCACCCCCTTCTTCAGATCAGAATACATGCAGTGAGATATGCAGAGTTTAAATATGTACAAAATGGGCGCCAACCACTTAAGTGGGAGGAGCCAAACATGTAACAAAGATGCATAAAATCAATATGTGGTGCATGGAGGAAAATAGGTCTAGTAGCCTATTTTCCTCCATGCACCACATATTGATTTTATGCATCTTTGCACTTCCATTATTTTCACTACATTATCTTACCTTCTTCCAAATTACCTCTGACAGCTCAACATCGGTCAATTCCGTTGTCTCTGAACACCTACTTGTTCATTCCGGTCACGTGACGATCGTCTCATAGTAACGCGTCTGTGGCCCTTGTATTCGTTGGCTGTTTTTGGTCCTATGACGTCCGGCCCGATGCCCGTGACCACAGTATTTGTTTATCAACAATACTGGTGCGTGTAAGGGGGTGGCGTCTGTGAGAGCATCCGGACCGCGGCATAGTCCGGATGTTTACATCTGGTATCAGCATCGGCTCATCCAGCATGCGCCGGATGTTTACCTCTGACGGTCCGGACACTGCCAACGGAGATCTATGTTCTGTATGCTTGTTTTACATTTTTTACTGTATTATTAAGATGGCTTTTGTAATTTTATGTTTACAACGGTCTGATACAATTGTTAAATGTGTACTGGATGTTTTTCTTAGATTCATTTATTATATTTTGTTTTTTGCATCATGTGACATAAACATGTTTGGCTCCTCCCACTTAAGTGGTTGGCGCCCATTTTGTACATATTTAAACTCTGCATATCTCACTGCATGTATTCTGATCTGAAGAAGGGGGTGGCTCCCCCGAAACGCGTAATCCACTTTATTGTTTTATCTATTGCAATAAACCTCCCAGTGTTTTGTACCATTGCTACATCTCTGGCTTCGGTTTAATTCCATTGGAGTCTGCAGCGCCTTTAGAGGTCTTTTTCTCATCTTCCACATCATCTGCTGGTAAGTTAGGGGAGCTGCCTGACATTGCAGCAGGATTTAGATCTCCCACCGCCCTCAGCCTACTGTTACTGTAACTGATCTCCTTCGGGTGTTAATTCTAGATAACTTCTGCTCCATTTACTAGGGAGCAGGAAGATCACTAATCCATTAAGGGAATTTGCACAGAATTTTCTGATGGAAACTCGAAAATTCAAGCAGTGATCCTATAAAGTAAATAAATGAAAAAGAAGAAAGTGATCATGGGACTGTATGCTGGGACTGAGAGGGATGCTATTAACATTGGTTTTTATGCTGGGGCTAAATGGAGGGATTTTTTAAAAAATGTGACTGTGTTGGAGGAGGCTGGGGGTAGGGGAGGGATGTTATTTTCATGGCACTTTTTACTGGTGGAGGCTGAAGGGAGAAACTTATGTTATTTACATGTTGGAGAAGGCTGTAGGGAAAAAGGGTGATGTTATTTATATGGGACTGTATGTGATAGGGGCTGAAGGGAGGTCTTGTAGGTGGTCATGATGTGGCCTAAAACTGAACCAAGCAGCATGTTGACACACTATCAGCAATTTGCAGACATTACCAACAGGCTACATGGCATGGTTTTTGGCATCACCAGGTGCTGCTTTTTGGTGGCTTACTCTGAGACATTGAAATCCTCATTCCACCATGTTAAAACGTGTAAAAATTATTTTTTGGGGCCCAGTAAATGGAGTTTACATGTTTCAGCCATGGGGTAGTATGTGCTGTGTGGGCAAGAACCATGATTTGCCTCGTCCTCATCTGGGAGGGTGACCCATGAATTTTTTCCCCACATGCAGGAAAAGCTAGCTATGCCTCCAGCTATGTGGATGATCTACTTTCTCTATGCTTGTACACAGCCCATGTGACTATCCTCTGCAACTGCCTTGTGTGTGCTTTCCTTCTTCTCTACAACCTGTGTGAGATTCCCTTATATATGCTTTCCCAACTCTCCACACTTAGTGCTACTTTATGCAACTCACTCCCCCTCCTTGCTGCTTTTTCTGTTGCCGAGAAGGGAGAGGAGAGAAGAAAGTCCTAAACACACTGCTGTCATAGGTGTCCATAGCCTTTAAGCCATAAACTGAAGAGCTGATAAGTATCATATTTAAATTAGAGTTTTCTGTTAAATGGTCCTTACAGAAACAGCAATAGAAAGCTACCATGTATACATATCTAAAACCCTGTTGCCTATTAATAGCTTTGAAGTGTGTGCCGTAATGACAATATTTTCTTCTCCTGCACTCCTGTTCTGTGCTGTTACAGAGGTAATGTGCCAGACATTTGGATCACAGAGCATTGCCTAGACTGAACAAATGTCTTTAAATGATGAGAAACTTTTACACAAACCATATTAAAAAGTTGTACAACTCTTTTATTTACACTGAGATTGGAGCAGTTGTCTGGGCTCACAAGTTTTTTATATATATATATATATATATATATATATATATATATATATATATGGCTAAGGACAGGGTAAAATAGAAAATAAGTCATAGTAACCTACCCCAGTTACGCGCAGCTTCTGCTCCAGCACCTACTGGACCTAGCTTGCTTCTGAGACGAGTTGTCAGAAGGTCCTTCCAACTCAACCAATCACTCTCTGCAGCAGTTTCCTATCTTCAGCCCATGGGGGACTCAAATATTCTTAAACTGGAACTGGGGGAACCAGGGTAGGTAAGAATGACACTTTAATTTTTAACCTTTTCCCAGCCACAAATAAAAAATGTTTTAAATTGGTCAACCCATTAAAAATTTTAAAAACATACAATTCCTTGAAATAGTCACCCTGTAAATGTCCTCACTTTGCGTAGTCCATTTTCTTTTATTTTTATTTTCTGTAACTCCAGTCACTACTGAGATGACCTAGCACTAGGTTATTCGGCATGAATACATTCAACTGAAATGTGCATGGATTGTGTAAGAGGATTTATTTATTTAAGCCAGTGCTTTTTAATTGACTTCATAGTCATTATGTCTGATTTGTTCCACCCCACTTTATATCTCGTAACACTTATTAGACCTGCAAAAGTGTCTATTTCCCTCTGGCTATTGCGTCAAAGTTGGCACCTGCAGAGCTCTAACCCAGCCTACTTTTAATGTACAAACCTGTTCTGCTATATACGAAAAACAAACTGATTTAGGATTTAGTAGTAAGCAGTCTATGAGAAGAAGAAACCATGGCTTCATCCATGGAAATTGGCCGTTTCTCACCTTGGGATTATGTTGTGTTAGCTGCAGTGTTGTTAATCTCAGCAGGTATTGGGATCTATTATGCCTTTGCAGGACGAGGGAAGACTACTTCAAAAGAATTTCTAACAGGAGCAAAAACTATGACAGCGCTGCCAGTGGCTCTTTCCCTCACTGCCAGCTTCATGTCTGCAGTGACCATCCTTGGAACACCGGCTGATGTATACCGCTTTGGCGCAATGTACAGCATCTTTGCTATATCATACGCACTAGTAGTCATTATTTGTGCAGAAATCTTCCTCCCTGTGTTTTACAGGCTGAATATCTCCAGCACATATGAGGTATGTCTAGCCTGAATTATTTTACAGTAATAAGTATCATCACATGTTAATGCAACATTAGAAGAAAATGAGAGTGCAATAACCACAGATGGAGTATAGAATATACATTGAGGCGGCATAGATGGAATCGGTGTCTTTAAAATGAATTGGGGAAATGCATTCTGTGTGTGTGTAGTACAGCGGTCCCTCAACATACGATGGTAAACTGTTCCAAACTGACCATCGTTTGTTGAAACCATCATATGTTGAGGGATCCGTGCAATGTAAAGTATAGGACAGTGGTCTACAACCTGCAGACCTCCAGATGTTGCAAAACTACAACACCCAGCATGCCCGGACAGCCGTTGGCTGTCCGGGCATGCCTGGTGTTGTAGTTTTGCAACATCTGGAGGTCTGCAGGTTGAAGACCACTGGTATTGGAGGTTATACTCACGTGTCCCAGCCGCTCCGGACCGTCACCGCTGCCCGGGATGTCGCCGTCCATCACTTTCGCCGCGTCCCCGACGCTCCGGTAAGGCCTCTGCTTCCCCGGCATCCTCGCTCTCCGTCGCCGCCATCATATCGCTACGCACGCCGCTCCTATTGGATGACGGGACGGCGTGCGCAGCGACGTGATGATGACGACAATGGAGAGCGCCGACGATGCAGGGGATCCCGAAGAGGACGCGCCGAAGCCCCGAGGATAGGTAAGAGACATCACCGGAGCTCACGGGGCACCGTAAACGGCTATCCGGTGGCAGCTGAAGCAGTCAGCGCTGCCGGATAGCCATTTATGCGATGGCCCCGACATACAAATGCATCGTATATTGATGCTGCCTTCAACCTGCGAGAGACCATCGTATGTTGAAATGATCGTATGTCGGGACCATCGTAGTTCGAGGGGTCACTGTATAATGAAGCAGCCCCTGAAATAAGTATTTAAGTGACTAATTTTTATCACAGTAGAGGTATATTAAATAACCTGTGTAATGTATGTTACAGTAATATTAATCATGCCTTTTTTTCCCTCACGCCATTTTCATTGCTCACTTTGAAAATATGTAAGATTTCAGTTTCACAACACTTTTTTCCTTTTCGCGGCAAAATGTAACATTCTAATGCCAATTTAAAATCCGAGAACAAAATTGGGAAACATTATTATTGTATTCTTCAGAGACCTTATTAAGGTTTATGGTTCAAACATGGTTCATATTAGAAAAAAAAACTAATCAACAGTTCCTAGCAATGTACCATCTACACAAACTGCAAATGCAGATATGCGAAAAACAAAAACAAAAGAAAAATTAGTTAACCCCTTAAGGAAGCAGCCCTTTTTCACCTTAAGGACTGAGCCCTTTTTCGCAATTCTGACCACCGTCGCTTTACGCATTAATAACTCTAAATCACTTTTACCGAATATTCTGATTCTGAGAGTTTTTTTGTGTGACATATTCTACTTTATTTTGGTGGTAAGTTTTCGTCTTTACGTGCATTCTTTTTTGGTGAAAAATCCCCAAATTTCATGAAATTTTTGAAAATTTTACATTTTTCTAACTTTTGAAGCTCTCTACTTGTAAGGAAAATGGATATTGCAAATACATTTTATTTTTATTCACAAATACAATATGTCCACTTTATGTTGGCATCATAAAATGGACATATTTTAACTTTTTGAAAAAATTAGAGGGCTTCAAAGTAGAGCAGCAATTTTCAAACATTTCATGAAAATTGAAGGGACAGATTTTACAGAACTACAACTCCCAGCATGCCTGGGCAGTCTGGGCATGCTGAGAGTTGTAGTTTGGCAACATCTGGAAGGCTACCGTTTGGGCACCACTGTAACAGTGGTCTCCAAACTGTGACCCTCCAGATGTTGCAAGACTACAACTCCCAGCATGCCCAGACAGCCTTTGTCTGTCTGGGCATGCTGGGAGTTGCAGTTCTGCCTTCCTAGTGGTTGTCACAGTAAAGATCGCTTTCGTTTCCCTTTCATTCCCCCCCTCCCCCCCTCACCGTCGTTTCCCTACCCGAGCCAGGATCTCTGCAGTCTCCAGCGACGATCTGCGGTCCCCAGGCCATCTTTAGGTAAGGTACCAGTCTCCACCTTCTCCCCCCGTTCTGCCCGACATCCAGGAGTGGGCAGAACGGGGGGTTGCCATAGCAACCCACTGTCCTGTACTGCCATTGGTCAGAATCAGTTCTGACCATTGGCAGGGGATAGGAGGAGATGGCAGCACTGCGACCTTGCTCCTATCCCTCAGGATGTCACTGACAGCTCCGATCATCCCTATTTTCCAGGTGATCAGGTCACCAGAGACCCGATCAGCCCGGAATAGCAGAAAATCGTATGTCTGAATTGACATGCGATTTTCTGCGATCGCCGACATGGGGGGTCTCAGGACCCCCCTCGGCAATGTGCCGGGATGCCTGCTGAATGATTTCAGCAGGCATCCCGGTCCGGTCCAAAACCGGCTAGCGGCGGGGACCGGAATTCCCATGTGCGTATGCATAGGCCCCACGTCCTTAAGGACTTGGGATGCAGGGCGTATGCCCGGCGTCCTGAAGAGGTTAAGGAAACAAAGAGAAAAAGATTTAGAATCCAAATTCAATAATGATGCGAATGAGAACACCTCTGCTAAAATAAAATTAAAAAATTAAAAAAGTCAAAATTGATTTTAACATGCTGAAAAAGATATACATGTTAAGCAAGTAAAATATTTGCCTTTTGTTTTATTTGCAGTACTTTCTTTCTTTCACTGGTAAGAATTGCACACATTTACAGCAAAATGTGCATTTTTTAGCACAATTTCTATCACTTGCCATTAAAATGTGTTATGGTTAACAGATCTAAAATGAAGATCATTCTTCTAAGATAGTGGTTACTTCCTGTACTACTCCCTGTGTGACCACGCTGCTTGGCACAGAAAAATATGATGCAATGCTTACGTAAAGTGGTCTACTAACCAATTAGAATGCTTACACAATGTACTACGCCCTACTAAAGAATGTATGTGTGTACGCAATACAATAAACGAAAGAACTGCTTTGACCCAATGAGAGTCAGTGTGTGTTTTCTCCGTGCACGTATTACCTAATTACCTAAACAAATGCAATACCACAAAACCACATCACACAGTACCAGAGCCAAACATGCCTCCAGTTCAGAGTAAAATGGTATGTTTGTACCCCACAAAAGGGACCTTTTTTTTTTTTTTTTTACATTTTCACACCTTTACAAAAGTAGTGTAATGCGTGCACCTAGAATCTTTACCTAAACACAAATATGAGCCTTTAAAAATATGTGCTGTAATCTTTAGTAAATCTGGCACCACGTCCACATTTCCAAAACTTTAGCTTTTTTGATGTAATCACCTTTAAAAATCTAGTGTGAATGATTTGTGCCAAATGTTTGATGTGAAAAAAGTGGCACAAATTTTTTTTGATATGTCCCCCAAATATGTGTTAGGATTGTTGAGCAATTTTATTCTTTGTATGTTCTCATTTTTGCATGGTTCTCCTACAGTGCATCAGTGTCCCCAACAATTTCCAGTGTCCAGTTGGCATGTCAGGATGGAAACAAGGAATGCATGTGCATTTACACATTCTAGAAGGGAGATTTATCAAAACCTGTGCAGAGGAAAAGTTGTCCAGTTGCCCATAGCAACCAATCAGATTGGTTCTTTAATTTTTCACAGGTCTTCCTAGAAATGAAAGAAGCCAGCCGATTGGTTGCTATGGACAACTGGGCAACTTTTCCTATGCACAGGTTTTGATAAATCTCCCCCTCTGTGAACAGAACTATGGAATATGATGAGACTATAAAAGCAACAGAAAGTAAATAAATATAGTGAGAACTTAGCTGAACAATACTATGTAGGTATAGTGATGGTGGTTTAAAGCGGTATCTGAATGTTTAGAAATGTAAAGTAGCTGCAAGAAATGTTATAAAAGAGCAAACATTACTTACTCTTTAAATCTTGCACTGCTCCAGTTCTGTTGCTCCAGTAATCGCTGATGGTCTTTTAGAATATAGGGCACATCATTGCTCCAAAAAACATATAAAGACCATCAAGGACCACTGGGAAATCAGTACTGGAGTGGTGGGGAATTTAACAGAAAAGCTGTGGAAAAATAGAAGAGCTATACTTACATACCCCTGCTCCCCCGCTGGTTTCTCTGCAGCTCTTGTTTGTTGAAAGATGGTGTGCCATCTCAGCCAGTTATTGACTGAGCACGTCGTGCTCTGAGCTCTCATCTTGGAAGCAAGCTGAAGAAACAAGTGGTGGAGGAGCAGAAACAGAAGCAAGAAGTAGAAGAACAAGTATAGTTGTTTTCTAATTTTCTCACAGCCCCTACATGATTTTAAGTTTTTTTTAAGCCTTAGAATACACCTTTAAAATAAAGGCAAAAGAGACCCTTTTTCCATTTTCTGAGGCTACTTTGATTTCTTAAACTAATGGAAAGCCCATTAAAGAATACTAAGAAAAGGGGATGTGAGAAGTTGAGTATGAATTTATTTATTCACTTTTAAAAACATTTTCTGCATTGAAATACCCTTTTAAAGGGCTGTCAGCTATACTGGAAATATGTTAGTGTATAAAATCAAACTGTGAATTTCCTGGAGCTCATGCTGGTTGCCAAACTTGCCATATTATTTCTAAAATGAGGGTTAAAGAGGTGGTGCTGGGTTGTTCAAGTGCCACAGCCTGGCATGCCTCGCCATCTGCCCTTACCTTCAGCCCCTCCTTGATTGACATTCAGAGCCCTGCACATCAGTACAGGAGGGACTGGAAGGCTTTGTAGAGTCAGAAGGGGGTGGACTGTCATCTTTTCATTCCAAAATAGTTTTTGCAACTGCTTAGGTTTTGCAACTGCTTTCATTAGAAAATGTTCAGAATTTCATATTGAAAAAGCCAGTCAAACAACTGCCCCCTCCTGCCTGCTTGGACACATACTAGTCCTGCTGTGTCCATGCGTCATCACCTATGTCATGGACACACTTCCTTGATTGACAGCTGTGAGCGCAGGGCTCTCAGCTGGAGGAAAAATCCTTCCACTGTCAGCTTCTGTCCCACTACTGTCAGTGAGAACAAGCTTGGAGTTGTAGTTTTGCTTCTGCTAGGGGAGATGTAAGCAGACAGCATACTGAGGGAGGGGGCGGAGACCAGCACATTGAGGCCCCGCCCCCTCACTTTGAGAGGAATTCAGACTAGTGAGCTAAATTAAAAGTGTAATAAAAAAATAAATAAAGGTGCTAGATACATAAACAGTAGATGTACATGGTCAGGATTAGGTACTGAGTGATATATTAAAAAATATGTTTTTTTTTGTTTGATCTGACAGGTACACTTTAAACTATATGTAACATGAAAGGGTTATACAGCCGACCTAATGTTCCCCACTGCCTTTTTGTCAATTGAGTTGTTCCCATAGTGGAAAGTTCACAAATTAGAACTCTGGAAACTAGGATTTTGTTAAACAACTTTACTGAATTTTTTGGGGGCAAATCCCATACAAGTAACTTTAGCACAAGGTAGAATGTTACAGCTTTTAGTGTAACTAAAGGAGTTACCGTTCCTTTAAAGGTTGCTTTTGCAGCAGATTTATTGGATGGTTCAATTAGCACATGTAAGTGTACTGAGTAAGGTAGTTGGAGATGTAGATACTACAGTCCAATTAGCTTGTTCTCTACTGATGAGGATCTACACAGGTTGGCTCACTGTGTAAACTCTTGTTACGGCACGATACCTGGAGCGATGTTCTCAGGAAACTTTTAATGATGTGATAACCACCCAGCACTAACTTAAAAGGGTACTCCAGTGGAAACATTTTTTTTTAAAATCAACTGCCAGAAAGTTAAACAGATTTGTAAATTACTTCTATTTAAAAATCTGCATCCTTCCAGTACTTATCAGCAGCTTTATGTTCCACAGGAAGTTCTTTTCTTTTGGAATTTCTTTTATGTCTGACCACAGTGCTCTCTCCTGACAACTCCTGCTTTGGACCATTCCTGACATGAACAGAGGTGTCAGCAGAGAGCACTGTGGTCAGACAGAAAATAAATTAAAAAAGAAAAGAACTTCCTATGGAGCATACAGCAGCTGATAAGTACTGGAAAGATTAAGATTTTTAAATAGAAGTAATTTACAGATCTGTTTAGCTTTCTGGCACCAGTTGACTTTAAAAAATTGTTGCCCAACGGAGTACCCCTTTAAGCTGTAGTTCACTAAAAGGATTAGTGTATTTAGAGAGACCCTTGTTCAGCGTTATTCTCCACTTACTAATATAAAACTCCTTCTTGGAGCTGAAGACTTGAAGCACTTGATCCTCACGGCATAGATTGGAACAGGACAGTATCTTACTGTAGCAAGTTTAATATTAAACAAGATTTCACCTAAAGATAACACATTGGACTATGTATAGGTATACCTAGCAGGAGCAATGCTAGGATATGTTGCTCTTTGCTGGCCTGAGCCAGACTCTGACTAACTCGATTGACTGATTGGTCTGCCTAGTAGAAGCAGAGCTGGGAGAAATGTAGCTTCAGCAAGAGCCAGAACTAGACTGGTTTTTGGCTCCATCCTTCTAATTGGAGAGGAAGCTGGACTAGCGACTGTTCCTACAGCCATAGGCTTAGGGAGCACTTGTGACCAAGGCATCTTTTATCTGATACAATAGTAATGCTAATTTTGATCTTTCACGTATATCATCGGAGTATGTGCAATTTATTCAGTGCAATGCACAAAAATAGTTTTGCATGTAAACTCACAGCACCCAAAACCCATTTCTGTAGTTTGCAAAAAGTTTTCCTATGGCCACACAACAAATTCTTTAGGGATGGAAGCTGGAACACAGATACTGGGACACTACAAGTGCATCATTTAAAAGATCAATGACATAAAACTTATGTCCTTTAACTCCAACTATGGAGATCCAGTGAGATGCACATTTAGCCAGTTTCCTTGTGAGGGATTTCTTTTACATGTCAGCTCTTACAAGCACGAAGTGACAGGGAGTGTGAATCAGGGGAGATGTATAACTCTGCAACCAATCATATATGTATATTCTCACCTACTATATCACTGTTTTCCTGGTCTAGGAAAATAAAAAAATAAAAATAAAAAATATGAGGACCGCGGATAAAATTTTTTTATAAACAAGTGAGATCCTCAGAGGTCGACACAATAAATTGACTTGGAAGATAGGAATATTGTTCTTAAAAATAAGACTTCAACAGCAAAATATGTAAAAATAGATGTACAATTTATTAATTAAAATATAGAAATATAAAATATGATGGAATATGCAGATCAATATGAAATCAATTTACCATACTGCAGTGGGGGGAAAAGTATTTAGTCATCCACCAATTGTGCAAGTTCTCCCACTTAAAAAAAAGAGAGAGGCCTGTAATTTTCACCATAGGTATACCTCAACTACGAGAGACAGAATGGGGGGAAAGAATACAGGAAATCACATTGTAGGATTTCTAATGAATTAATTGGTAAATTCCTCTGTAAAATAAGTATTTGGTCACCTACAAACAATCTACACATAAAAAAGTAAGGGCACTAACTCCGTAGTAGACCATAGGCCACTAATACATATGCACCAAATATTGAGGCCAAAGAAAATGGTCATAAAAGTATTAATCTTTATTTCACAATACTTAAAATAGTTTTAAGTATTGTGAAATAAAGAATAATACTTTTATGACCATTTTCTTTGGCCTCAATTTTTGGTGTATATCACCTACAAACAAGCAAGATTTCTGGCTCTCACAGACCTGTAACTTCTTCTTCAAGAGTCTCCTCTGTCCTCCACTCGTTAGCTGTATTAATGGAACCTGTTTGAACTTGTTATCAGTATAAAAGACATCTGTCCACAACCTCAAACAGGCACACTCCAAACTCCACTATGACTAAAGAGCTGCCGAAAGACACCAGAAACTGTAGACCTGCACCAGGCTGGGAAGACTGAATCTGCAATAGACAAGCAGCTTGGTGTGAAGAAATCAACTGTTGGAACAATTATGAGAAAATGGAAGACATACAAGACCACTGATAATCTCCCTCGATCTGTAGCTCCATGCAATATCTCACCTTGTGGTGTCAAAATTATCACAAAAACGGTGAGCAAAAATCCCAGAACCACACAGAGCGACCTAGTGAATGAACTGCAGAGAGCTGGGACCAAAATAACAAAGGCTACCATCAGTAACACACTACGGAGCCAGGGACTCAAATCATGCAGTGTCAGACGTGTCCCCCTGCTTAAGCCAGTACATGTCCGGGCCCGTCTGAAGTTGCTAGAGAGCATTTGGATGATCCAGAAGAGTATTGGGAGAATGTCATATGGTCAGATGAAACCAAAGTTGAACTTTTTGGTAAAAACTCAACTCGTCGTGTTTCGAGGAGAAAGAATGCTGAGTTGCATCTAAAGAACACTATACCTACTGTGAAACAATGGGGTGGATACATCATACTTTGGGTCTGTTTTTCAGCAAAGGGACCAGGATGACTGATCCGTGTAAAGGAAAGAGTGAATGGGGCCATGTATCGTGAGATTTTGAGGGAAAACCTCCTTCCATCAGCAAGGGCATTGAAGATGAAACATGGCTGCGTCCTTCAGCATGACAATGATCCCAAACACACCACCCGGACAACAAAGGAGTGGCTTCGTAAGAAGCATTTCAAGGTCCTGGAGTGGCTTAGCCAGTCTCCAGATCTCAACCCCATAGAAAACCTTTGGAGGGATTTGAAAGTCTGTGTTGCCCAGCGACAGCCCCAAAACATCACTACTCTAGAGGAGATCTGCATGGAGGAAAGGGGCCAAAATACCAGCAACAGTGTGTGAAAACCTTGTGAAGACATACAGAAAACTTTTGACCTCTGTCATTGCCAACAAAGGGTATATAACCAAGTGTTGAGATGAACTTTTGTTATTGACCAAATGCAGATTTCCACCATAATTTGCAAAAAAAATTCTTTAAAAATCAGACAATGTGATTTTATGTTTTTTTTTTCTCATTATGTGTCTCATAGTTGAGGTATACCTATGATGAAAATTACAGGCCTCTCTCATCTTTTTAAGTGGGAGAACTTGCACAATTGGTGGCTGACTAAATACTTTTTTCCCCCACCGTAGTTCACAGTTTCATATTAAAGTTCTTTTATAGTTACCACAAAGTAGAAGTGCCAGTGGGTCAAGCAAGTTGGATGGGATCAGCCTGTTCACTCAGCAATCACAGAAAGATAATCTGGGATGCTCTCCAAAGAAGGAACAAAGGATGATGGATCCCCATTGCCTCACCACTACAGTTTAAACAAGGCTCCCTTATCTTGATCAGATAAAAAATTACCCAATCACGTCTCTAGAACAAAAACTTGCTGTGCCCTTGTCTCGCTCAGATGTCATTATTTCACTGACCAGAGAGGGCACTCTTGTCCATGAGTTGCAAAAATATTTTCCTAAAAATTAGCAGCCATTACCTAAGATATAGATATATCATCTCAAGTCATCTCTCCAACTAATGTCCAATAAATATAGCTAGCTGGATTTGATTTCAACATATAGCATAAACGCACAGCAGACATCTCGGGATTTCTCAAGTCTTCAACCTGAATCTGGCATTAATGGTCCCACCTGAAATTAACTAATGAATAGGCCCTTAGTAATTTATCTAAACTTACAGTTATGTAATAGATTTATAAGACATAACTGTACACTCTATTCATGGGACGAAATCAGACCATCAGATTACATACATGCTAACTTATAGATGCAGGAAAACTAAATAGGTTACAAATGGTATACTGACCACATAACATAAACATGCTACTAATAATAATCATAGTAATAATGATAGATAATGCATATCTAACTACTGTAAAGAATATAAGGAAAAGTATGTTCATATATATATATATGTATATGTGTGTGTGTGTGTGTGTGTATATATATATATATATATATATATATATATATATGGCCTTTGTGAAGTAAGGTATTTATTCAGTGTCTGTGCTGCGATGCAGACTGGCACTGTGGTCGTAGTATGGCTGAAATGACAATCCCGGACGGCTCTTACTGTGAATTGTCAAGTGTAGGGTGGGGGCCATTCCCCACAATCCAGGTCGTCTTTTGTTGGCCTTAAAGGGGTACTCCGCCCCTAGCATCTTATCCCCTATCCAAAGGATAGGGGATAAGATCTCAGGTCGCCGGGGTCCCGCTGCTTGGGACCCCCGGGATCTCCGCTGCGGCACCCTGCTATCATTACTGCACAGAGCACACTCACTCTGTCCATAATGACAGGGGCCGGAGCATCGTTACGTAACGGCTCCGCCTCTTGTGACATCACAGCCCGCCCCCTCAATACAAGTCTATGGGAGGCTGCGTGGCAGCTATCACACCCCCTCCCATAGACTTGCATTAAGGGGGCGGGCCGTGATGTCACAAGGTGCGGACCCGTGATGTCACGATGATCTTGCCCCTGTATCGCCTGTCATTACGCACAAAGCGAGTGTGCTCTGTGCAGTAATGATAGCGGGGTGCCGCAGCAGAGATCCCGGTGGTCTCCAGCAGTGGAACCCCGGCGATCTGACATCTTATCCCCTATCCTTTGGATAGGGGATAAGATGTCTAGGGACGGAGTACCCCTTTAAAGCAAGGCTGCCTCACCAGCTGAGGGGGATTTGCTAGTTGCAGCTCACACTGCCAGAGAGAGCTGAATCTGGATTTCTTCCCTGAGAGTTTGGAAGCTGGCCAGCAGAGTGCCTGGAGGCCTGGAAAAGACTTGCTTGATGCCGCATGGCATGGACTCAGGTGTAACAAACACCTAAGGAATATAGGTAGACTTTTGTTACGTTTTCCTTTGTTCTGCATTTAAAGACTGTTTGCCAAGTGTGAAATAAAACATTGAACTTTGATTTGAAAAGTACTGTTTCCTTGCCTCTCTACTGCAACCGCACCTATCTGCAGGAGCGAGTCATCACAAAATATATATATACCCAAATTTCTCCCCAATGTGTTTGTTTATATACTCCTGAGCTGAAAGTGACCTGAATTAAAATGCCTTTATCTGAGCCGTAAAAGGGTTTATATAAACAAAGACAAAGGGATGTTTCACACTTACAGACACCATGTGAAATTCTGGAATTTGAGACTAAGAATCAACTTTACACTACAGGGAGTTTTTGGTTTGAACAATTATGATGGATGTCACACAGTATGATTGTCTGAAATAATTCTGGCTCATATAGTCTGACAGACAGAAATTATCAGCAGTGCTGAATGGTGGTACATGGTGTGACAAATAGATGGACAAGGTGGGGTAGAATTAGGGGAGGGATCGGACATCTGGCATGATTTGATAGGTGTTAAAAAATGCTGTAGTTCACAAGAAGTTAGCCCCACAGGACAGACCACTTCCTGTTACATATTGAAGGGGTTATTTGGAGATGTAAAAAAAAGAAGTTATATGTTGCTGGGGGTGGGCTAAAAAAACAACACATACCCACCTGCCTCAATCCTCTGGGTCTCTCTCTGTGCTGTCACCTGGTCCCCCAAAGCTCCAGCTACTTTCTGAGACTAGCTCTTCACTGTAGTGATGGTCCACTTATCCAATCACTGATTGAGGCAGGGTGCCACTGCAGCCAATGATTGGCTGAGCAGTCTGTCTGTCACGTATGGGCAGGGAAGGAGTGCTCGCTAAGCTTACCCACGCCCCTGTCCCTGCCTACTTGTCCGCCTATCCTAAATGATAGGCCGGCAACTGGTCGACAATCCCTTCCTAAATAAGTGAGGGGAGTCAAATGTCAACACAATAAAATACAATCCTGTCCGTTGTCAGGAGCAACAGGGAAACAAGCAACTAACAAAGACAAACTAAACATACACACATAAAGTCGATGTCAGTCAAACCGAGTCAAGCCAGGAGTGGGAAGAGGTGCCGAATCGCTATAACCAAAGAGAAGTCAGATAAGAAGCCAAAAGTCAAGTTGCCGGGTATAGAAGAAAATAAGGGATTGCTAGTTACTCGGGTAATGACCGCTTTCACAGGCATCTTCCCAGTGTCTGATGCCTGGTAATATAGGGAGATGCACATGTGGTCAATCAGTAGCTAGCCACTCAGACAGCAGGGCGTAACCCGGCAACCTTGCAACAACACCTAGTCAGCACCTGTTAACCCTGCAGGTGCTGACACTGTCACTGCAGTTAAGAGCTCTTTTTGGCAGTTAGAAGTAGGTGGAGCTGGGGGGGGGGGGCAGGTGACATCACAGCAAGACCCACTTAAGGGCTAAGGTGGGTAAGGATTTTTTTTTTTTTTTTCAGCATGACTACTGCAACATATAAGGTTTGTTAGACTGCTAGAATACTGAATGTAAGTTAGCATTATATGGAAAAAAAAGCGTTTCAGAACTCAGAGTTTTTCTTTATGTAAGGAAGCAATAGAGCTAAGCAAATTTTATTAAGTTGTATTTATTTTATGATTTCATAGACACTTTATAGATTTCTTCACAAACTACCATGCAACATAAGTACAAATTGTGCAAACTATTTTGAATGTACACCCCTATTGAGTTACAAATGCGATTTAGTCATAAAGTGTTTCATAATAAACACCAAGTACTTGCTGTTCTATAGAACAAAAGGTACAGTCCTCAAGCACTTCCCCCCTATATTGGGGTAATTTGGAAACAAGATGAAGAAAGATAAAGATATAGAATATAAAAAAATGGGAGTACAGATAGATAGAGCCAACAGAAGGACTAGCAGAAAAATAGAAGAAGAGGAAAAGAAAAGGGGGAGAAAAAAAGGGGGGGGGAGGAGTGAAGTGTAAAGTAGAGGTATAAAATGTCAAAAAGAGACAAAAGAGTAAAGGAATAGTTAGACCGTAGGGCTAAAAATGCCTTTTTAATGATTAAATAAAATAAACTACAGGTCAGATACTGTATTAAAAGAGGGATACCGCAGGCCCTTGCAGATCCCCTGTTGATGGTGACACAGTAAAGACTATCACCTAGTAGAAAAAATACATATAAATTGAATACCCTTAAAACAATTAAAATGTCAATATAAAATGTGGCAAGCAGTCTGATAACTAATGTAACAGGATACAAAGTCCCTTTAGGTAATGTCCCAAAGCTGTAGATCCTATGGACAGGAATAAATATACAGTACTTAATAAGTACAGTTCAACCAGTGATACACGATCAGGCTAATATGTGGCTACACACAGGCTCATCAGCGCTATTCGCTTTATACTTCATACGCTGGAAGCTTAGATTCCTGTATGTTCACACTGGTTAAGGTGTGAGAGGAATGCTCGCTTAAAAAATCCGCTCAAAAACGCAGTTTTTTTTCCGCGCGGAATGCGTGCCGTATATGAAAGGGGATAGGACACACAGTTTATGCAGATTTTTCCGCACGGAAGCGTGGCAGACTGCCAAAATTTTTTACATTTACTTCAATGGGGTTAGGACGCGATTTCCGCATGAAGAAAGAACATGTTCATTCTTCATGCGGAATGGAATTCTGTGACAGAATTCCGCTAGCGGAATTTCTTCAGTGTGAACTGAGGAGAGGAAAGTTAACTACATACTATGGGGTGTGGCACTCCTGAATGAATTGGAGAAGAATAAGCGAGCAGAATTACTCGTGGAAATTCCTCTCCAATTCCTCAGTGTGAACATACCCTAAGGGAGAAAGTCTTTTCACTACTGTGTAGCTACAAGTTTGTATTCCTGCAAGAAAAAGATGTGTTGGTGTACACAAAGTAACACGATCCTCCTGTAGAAAAAGACTAGTATGCAAATTCTGCCGGTAATAGTGGAAGTCTATAGTACAGTTCTGTAAGGTCCTGTGAAAGGAAATATGAGGGGACTATGTCCCCACTCACCTGATGGCGATCTTTTTCTCTCCGGTCTGATTCGCCGACTTCAGTGCCTTAGCTGCCCGAGGCGACCTGTCACTAGGGCAAGCAATCTCTAGCTGCAAGCACTTGGAGATGTGCGGCGTCCTGAGATCTTCTGCGGCCGGCCGCGTATGGTAAAGGGGTCGCGTCGGGTGAGTTTGAAGTTGTATAAGCTGTCCTTGTCTGTGCTTAATAGCGTAATCACGGCAGAGTCTCTGAGAATATGCCACAATGTAAAACCAAATAATGGGGATCATATATGGGCTAGACGAGTTTCAGGAGGCTCATCCTTTCCTCAGTAGCTGAAAATTATAGGGGTTATCTCTCTTATATACTGCCCAATGGTCTAACAAAAAAGAAGGAAAAATGAACACTGGATAGGATAGCCAAGAACGGGAAAATGAATTAGACTGCATTGGAAAAGGGAAAAGGGACGAAAAAAGGTAGAAAATTCTTAGATAATTAATTGTATATATAATATACTTAAAGTAGATACTGATAATAATGGTACTCATCAGGATAGTAAAATGGTAATATTGATAAGACCTATAATAGCAGCAATTCTGGGAACAAGCGTGGAAAAAACGTGAGATAAACATAGAAAAAGGGTAGGGTGGGAATGAAATACCATATGTTGGGTCATAGTTTTTCAAGTGAATACAGTGTATGAGTTATTGATATTGAATAGTGAAATGCATATCATATCGGTGTTATAAGAATGAATTTGTAAATGTGAAAGATATGAGAGATATATAAGGTATATTACATTATGAGTGACTGGATAAGAAATAAATAAAAAATATTACTCAAAAAATAATAATAATAATTAAAATAAAAAATATAAAAATAAAAAACAAAAAAGGGCTGTCACTTTTGTTTTGTTTTTACTTGAAAATATTTTAACAAGTAATCTAGAAAATGTTCTTACTATTTTCAACCATATTAAAAAAACATGTGACTGCAGTTTCTGACACTTTTTTTAAGCCCAAACCAGAAGTGTATTAGGATTAAAATTTGTTCCTTTCATAATTCCATTTCCATTGCTGAAAATCTGCAACAAAATCTTCAGCAAAATCTGCACCCTTATTGATTTAAAAGCCCTAATTGATGGCCTATACCCTGGATAGGTCTTTAATATCAGATTAGTGGCGTGCCAACATCCAGCACAGCACCACCTGCAACTCTGGCATATATACTGTAAATGCAGCCAGAAGCCCAAGGTTGCGGAAATTGTGTAGTGACCATTCTTTGTTACTGAAGCTCCAACTAACTTTAGCAGGAGCTGCAGTAACCTAACATGGCCAATACAGCTTTATTTACTATATATACTAGCACTATGGCTGATTGGTGGGTGTATAGATGTCAGCACCTCACCAATCTGATATTGGAGACCTAGCCTGACAATAGGCCACCAATATATTGGCCCTTATTTACTAAGAGTGTTGTGTAGGTTTCTTTGTGGGTTTTAATTCCCTACAATTTATTTTCCACAGTATTTACTAAGGTTTCCCTACATTTTCCACTTTCCCTACACTTTGCCCTTTTTACACATGCTCTGATTTGTAGAGTTTTCCTCAGCTCAAATCCACAACATTTTATGTGGAAACCTTAGTAAATATGTTGGGTTTTTGTGAAAATGTCGGGAACACACCCCTTTTCGGAGACCATACCCCTTTTTCCAGCGGATACGCCCCTTTTCCGGGTTTTCTTAGCAAAATGGAGAGTTAATCAGGGTTTTTTCAATTCTGGGGCAAACAGAATTTCTGGCGCAATGTGACAGTATCTGGCGCACAACCCAACAAAACATGTCGGGTTTGCAATAGTAAATGAGGGCCATTGTCTATGGAAATCCCTTTAATTTACATCAAAGCACTATGCAATTTCTATTGTTATGCACATTTTAAATGTTTTCTTTAATATATGTATTATTCTAAGTGAATAATTCAAACTTTTTATAGTATTTAGAGCTTCGATTTAACAGAAGTGTGCGCATACTGGGAACAGTTATTTTCATCATAGAGATGGTGAGTATAAAATTATATTTTAATACACTTTAATATTGTAGTATGTAATCATGTAGTATGTAAGAACATGGCTTATTATCTTGCCTCATGTATATATAAAATTATTTTAGTGCATACATCACAGATGCACATTTGTAACAGAATCTGTCTTGTGTCCCATAACTATATACTTGTGTGAAGTTAAAAACAGGATATGAATCTCATAAAGAGGATCTGTGGTCAACTCCCCAAAAAATGAGATTACCATTTTTTATTACCATTATCATTAAATTACTTAGAGTACCCCCTGGTCAAGAACCTTTTCACAGCTTCTTGATGTGCTCTTCCGTTCCTTAAATATGAGGGTTTATATTTTGTCTGACAATAGAGGGAATCAGTCAGATGGGCGGGAACTTAATTTTAATAATGGTGATGGGTGGGATTATACAGTCACGGGATGTCTATTTTGTAACACCCCCTTCAACATACAACATTCTTTGATCAGGGCACCCTTAACTATTTGACGACAGTAAATCTTAATTTCGGGGGTGTTGGCCACAGGTTCTCTTTAATAAGCCAACTACTACAAAGTTGTATTATAAAATTAATCAGTATAGCTTGTAAACCAAAAATTGAAAGTGGTGCCAAGATAAAAATGTTTTCTTCTCAAAGAGTTTAAAAAGAAATAAACATTTTTAATGCACATTGTTCATGGTTATAATTTTGTTAGTATTTATTTTATTCTAGTCAGCCAGGTTACATGATGTCTTTTAAAAATAAGGAACACTGATGTAATTTAACATTCAATGTCTAACATTTAGCTGTTTTTTACAAATGGACAAATAAAGTTTTCTGATTGTACATTTTAACAAAGTAACATGTTGCCCTGTAAGTAAAGTGATGTGACAAGACATATACAGGCGTGGGTTAATTAAAT
Organism: Hyla sarda; assembly: GCF_029499605.1. Taxonomy (NCBI): domain Eukaryota; kingdom Metazoa; phylum Chordata; class Amphibia; order Anura; family Hylidae; genus Hyla; species Hyla sarda. The sequence continues at coordinate 296,489,291 of NC_079192.1, forward strand.
ACTGAAATACAAGTGGTAGTTCTATGGTTACAGATATAATAGCAGATCTTAAGCTGGTCATACTTATTTATCAGACAATTAGCAGCTTAGTCTGGGTTCATGCAGAAGGTGTTTAGATAGTTCACTGCAATGTAAATGCTGTAAACTTAGATCTAATGTCTTTATAAAGTGGTCCTGGCCTTTACAGCTATTAGTAATAGCAGCAGGGAATTCAGAACCGAATTTGCCAACAAATGTGATCTGACTGGGGGTTTATAACCAAATAGAAGAATTGGGAGCAAACCAGACAAATTCTGTTCCTTGGCAATTGAACCTGTCAGATTCCAGGCATTACATACAGCCCATAAACCTGACAGGTTAGAGAGCTAACAAATGAAGTTTGAATGGCGCAAGCTGTGACTAGTATCTTATCATGCTCATAGCGCCCTCATCTGCCAGTCATGCTAGAGTTAAAGGGCTACTCCGGCACTAAACATCTTATCCCCTATCAAATGGATGTTAGATTGCGGGGATCCCGCCGCTGGGGACCACAGTGATCTCTCCTGCAGCACCCTCATTTTACAGCTGCACAGAGCGAGGATCGCTCTGTGGCTGATGATGGGCTGTGCAGGGGACAGAGTATCGTGGCGTCAAGGCTCCGCTTCCTCGTGATGTCACATTCTGCCCCCTCAATGCAAGTCTATGGGAGGGGGCGTGATGACCGCTACGCCCCCTCCCATAGACTTGCATTGAGGAGGCGGGACATGACATCACGGGGGGAGGGATAAGATGCTTAGCGCCGGAGTACCCCTTTAAGGTAATCAGAGTGCTGTTCTTTTCACCTGCCATGTCTGGGGCACTGTGGGAGGCTCTGGGGATCTGACAGGTTCCCTTTAATGACAACCAGCCTCTGTAAAAGCAAGACTCTGCCTGCGCCGATTCCAAAATTTGTGTTTCTGCACTATTGGAGACATAACTAAAGGATTTAATAACATTTTTGGTGCACTTTGCATCAGATTTCGTTAATTTGGTCAAATTGGTACATGCTGTATACACAGTTTGAAATTACACTCAAATTTGTCTTTTTTGCACCATGTTTTTAATATGAAGAACAAAGAGAGATGGATCCAGCTCGGTGCAGATAAAATAATTTTAATCCATAGGACAAGGAGGATACAAGTAACGCGTTTCAAGCGCTGTACGCGCTCTTAGTCATACAATTCTTGCATGGTACATGCGGGTTTATATAGGTGGGGAACAATTCCGGTCGATCACAGGTCATGTGACCGGCAGGGATTAACCCCTTACACATAGAAACCATACGGTAGAAGCAAGTAAAAATAGATACATAGGTCACTGAAACACAATATACGTATAACTTATGATCCGAATAAAGAGAAGCATAGAAGAGAAACTTGCAGTTACAAAGTATAAGTAACAATGAAGAAATAGAAAAATGGACAAAATTGTTAACATGTTCAAGTACCGGGGATATCACAGGAATAAACCAAAGATGTATCATATATGAAGTAGTAATTATATATAAGTTGCTACTCATGATCAAGTATATAAGTAATGACGTATAGAGTGAACATATAAAAATGAATATGTCGCTACTTATAATCAAATATATAAATGTTAACGCATAGAGTGAGCATATAAAAATAAATTTATTCAATAATGAAGTTCAATTGCGACACATTGTAAGGAGGAGAAGCTGCCATGATGTAATTACATCATGGCAGCTTCTCCTCCTTACAATGTGTCGCAATTGAACGTGTTAATCTACCCAAAAGAGGAGGTGATCTAAAACAAAAACTACTCAATCGAGAAGTTTTTGGATTCTTAAATTATGTACCCGAGTCCCCCTAGGCATGAATAAACGCCAAAATGTTATCCCTCATTATTAAATAAATGTATTTTTATATGCGCACTCTATACGTTATCATTTATATATTTGATTATAAGTAGCGACATATTCATTTTTATATGTTCACTCTATACGTCATTACTTATATACTTGATCATGAGTAGCAACTTATATATAATTACTACTTTATATATGATACATCTTTGGATTATTGCTGTGATATCCCCGGTACTTGAACATATCATCAATTTTGTCCATTTTTCTATTTCTTCATTGTTACATATACTTTGTGTCAGGATTCGGCAGGCTGGAGGTGGATCCTCTGTGTCAGAGAGGGATTGGTGTGGACCGTTTCGGTGGACCGGTTCTAAGTTGCTACTGGTTTTCACCAGAGCCCGCCGCAAAGCGGGATGGACTTGCAGCGGCGGTAGCAACCAGGTCGTATCCACCTGCAACGGCTCAACCTCTCTGACTGCTGAGATATGCGCGGTACAAGGGATTAGACAAGAGCAGGGTCGGACGTAGCAGAAGGTCAGGGCAGGCAGCAAGGATCGTAGTCAGGGGCAACAGCAAGGAGGTCTGGAACACAGGCTAGGAACACACAAAGAATGCTTTCACTGGCACAATGGCAACAAGATCCGGCAAGGAAGTGCAGGGGAAGTGAGGTTATATGGACAGGGGCAGGTGGAAGCTAATCAGACTGATTGGGCCAGGCATCAATCATTGGTGCACTGGCCCTTTAAATCTTAAAGAGCCGGCACGCACGTGCCCTAGGGAGCGGGGCCGCGTGCGCCGGGACAGCACAAACGGGGAACGAGTCTGGTAAGCGGGCCGAGATGCGGATCGCATCACGGCTAGGGACATTATCGCAGCCCTCCCGGTCAGCGGGTCTGACCGGGGCGCTGCGAACAGGAGAACGCTGCGAGCGCTCCGGGGAGGAGCGGGAACCCGGAGCGCTCGGCGTAACAGTACCCCCCCCTTGGGTGTCCCCCTCTTTTTGGAACCTGAAAACCTGTGAATTAGGTCCTTGTCGAGAATGTTATCCTCGGATACCCATGACCTCTCCTCAGGGCCGCAATTCTCCCAATCTACAAGAATTTTTTTTTTCCTCTGAGCGTCTTAGACGCGAGAATTTCTTTAACCGAGAAGACATCTGAGGACCCGGAGACAGGAGTAGGAGCAACAACCTTGGGAGAGAAGCGGTTAAGGATAAGCGGTTTAAGGAGAGAGACATGAAAAGCGTTAGGAATACGGAGAAAAGGGGGAAGAAGGAGTTCGTAGGAAACAGGATTGATTTGGCACTTGATTTTAAAGGGTCCAAGATAACGTGGTCCCAGTTTAAAACTGGGGACACGGAAGCGGATATACTTGGCGGAGAGCCCCACTTTGTCTCCAGGAACAAAGACAGGAGGAGTTCTTCTTTTTTTGTCGGCATGCTTCTTCATCCGGGATGAGGCCTGTATGAGGGATTTTTGAGTCTCTTTCCAGATGGTGGAGAAGTCCCGGGAAACCTCATCAACAGCGGGCAAACCAGAAGGCATGGGAGTGGGGAGGGGGGAAAGAGGGTGAAGCTTGGCACGGGGCAGAGTGTTACCAGGACGGGGGCTATGAGGAGGAGACACAGCATAGTTCTGATAGGCCTTGGGGAGACCAGGTAAAGGAGGAGACACTGAGGTTTGACTGACGGGACTGGGAGCAGACGTGAGGCATTTTTTGTGGCAAGAAGCACCCCAGCTCTTGATCTCCCCGGTGTTCCAGTCAAGGGTAGGAGAGTGGCGTTGGAGCCATGGCAGACCGAGGAGGACTTCAGAGGTGCAGTTGGGCAAAACAAAAAGTTTAATTTTTCCGAGATGCAGTCCAATGCTCATGAGCAGGGGTTCTGTGCGATAACGCACAGTGCAGTCCAATATTACTCCGTTGATCGAGGAAATGTAAAGCGGCTTGGCGAGACGGGTCACAGGGATGTTGAACTTATTAAAAAAAGAGGCCAAAATTAAATTTCCCACAGAACCAGAGTCCAAGAAGGCCACAGCTGAGAAGAAGGAGTTGGCAGAAGGAGAAATCCGTACAGGCACAGTGAGACGTGGAGAAGCAGACTTCAGACCAAGAGACGCCACTCCCACGTGAGCTGGGTGCGTGCGTTTCCCAGACGTGGAGGACGAATAGGGCAATCCACCAAGAAATGTTCCGTACTAGCGCAGTACAGACATAAATTTTTATCTCTGCGGCGAGTCCTCTCTTCATGGGTCAGGCGAGACCGATCCACTTGCATAGCCTCCTCGGCGGGAGGCACAGGGGTAGATTGCAAAGGATACTGTGAGAGAGGTGCCCAGAGCGGTGTGGCCAATGACAGGGCCTTCCCAGACAGGAGACCACGGCAGAGTCTAGAGTCCCCATCAAATTTGTCCGGCAGGGACAAGCGGAGGTTAGGAGCGGCCGGTCGCTGCGGAGGAGGTGCAGGAGCCGGCGGAGGAGATGTTTGTTGCTGTAGCAGCTGCTGTAGCTGTGACTGAAGTTGCTGTAGCATGGTGGTCAAGTGCGACAGCTGGTGACCTTGTTGGGCGATCAGTCGGGATTGCTGGGCGACCACCGTGGATATGTCAGCGAGACTTGGCAGCGGCACCTCAGCGGGATCCATGGCCGGATCTACTGTCAGGATTCGGCAGGCTGGAGGTGGATCCTCTGTGTCAGAGAGGGATTGGCGTGGACCGTGTCGGTGGATCGGTTCTAAGTTGCTACTGGTTGTTTTCACCAGAGCCCGCCGCAAAGCGGGATGGACTTGCAGCGGCGGTAGCAACCAGGTCGTATCCACCGGCAACAGCTCAACCTTTCTGACTACTGAGATATGCGCGGTACAAGGGATTAGACAAGAGCAGGGTCGGACGTAGCAGAAGGTCAGGGCAGGCAGCAAGGATCGTAGTCAGGGGCATTGGCAAGGAAGTCTGGAACACAGGCTAGGAACACACAAAGAACGCTTTCACTGGCACAATGGCAACAAGATCCGGCAAGGAAGTGCAGGGGAAGTGAGGTTATATGGACAGGGGGCAGGTGGAAGCTAATCAGACTGATTGGGCCAGGCACCAATCATTGGTGTACTGGCCCTTTAAATCTTAAAGAGCCGGCGCGCGCCCTAGGGAGCGGGGCCGCGCGTGCCGGGAAAGCACAAACGGGGAACGAGTCTGGTAAGCGGGCCGAGATGCGAATCGCGAGCGGGCGCGTCCCGCATCGCGGATCGCATCACGGCTAGGGACATTATCGCAGCGCTCCCGGTCAGCGGGTCTGACCGGGGCGCTGCGAACAGGAGAACGCTGCGAGCGCTCCGGGGAGGAGCGGGAACCCGGAGCGCTCGGCGTAACACTTTGTAACTGAAAGTTTCTCTTCTATGCTTCTCTTTATTTGGATCATAAGTTATACGTATATTGTGTTACAGTGACCTATGCATCTATTTTTACTTGCTTCTACCGTATGGTTTCTATGTGTAAGGGGTTAATCCCTGCCGGTCACATGACCTGTGATCGACCAGAATTGTTCCCCACCTATATAAACCCGCATGTACCATGCAAGAATTGTATGACTAAGAGCGCGTACAGCGCTTGAAACGCGTTACTTGTATCCTCCTTGTCCTATGGATTAAAATTATTTTATCTGCACCGAGCTGGATCCATCTCTCTTTGTTCTTCTAATTGGCTGGTGCCGTCCAGCACCTGGATCCGTGCTCTGCTGTCCGAGGCGGGGTGAGCTGGTCTTCACTTTACTTATATTTTTAATATATAGGTCTTGGCACTCACCAATAGTATGCAGTGTTTCCAGTTTTATTCAGTTGCACATCTTTAATGAAAAGGACTGGTGTACAAAACAATAGTCCACATAATCACTAATACATTCATGGTATGCCAGAGGATGTAGGAGTTGTCAGTTACACCAGTATTTTATCTTCTGCCAAAGGTGCATAAAACTCTTATCAACCCTCCTAGAATACCAATAATGGCTTTAAAGGGGTACTCCAGCAGAAAACATTTTATCCCCTATCCAAAGGGGGCCCCCGTGATCTCCGCTGTGGCACCCCAGTGATGGAGGTGATGTGACATCAATAACACAGAAGCTGTAAGCTTCCGTGTTCCGGACGCCGCCACAGCCGGCCCAGAGATTTTGGGGGTCTCCAGTGGTTGGATCCTTTGGATAGGGGATAAGATGTTTTCTGGCAGAGTACCCCTTTAATAGATTCTATATTGAGCCCTCCTTCTATTACCCTGGTAAAAGCACTAGCTCCCCTGGTGAGGAATAATATAAGGCTAGGTTCATACTACAGAATTTCAAAGCAGAATTCCGTTTTGACATGCAGCTCAGAAATTACAGTGCAGCAGAATTCGGTTGATGTCAATGAAATTCTGCTGCAAACTGCACATAACTGAATTTTAGCAGTGTGGAATCTGCACATAATATATTGCTGTCTATGGGAGCGAAAATGTCTTCTCGGTCCCAGCACTGACTGATCCAGTTGGCATAGGCCACTCTCGGAATCTCTGGCCCAAAATATTCTGGCTAGAAATTACTCAGCCTGAAACTTTACACCTTTACACCTACTTTGCACCTACTCATACTTTCTAAATACGACAAACTTCTTAAACTGACCATGCAGTCTACCAGAGACAGCATATGTAAACACAAACTCACTATACCTGATTACTGGCTATTCCCTATTCCTTATCATGTCAAGTCCTGGGGAACAAAAGTGCAGGAACTCACCCAAGATTTCCACTCAAGGACTGGTCCTGCAGGACGCCTGCTAATGGGAACAGTGTTTCTGCACTGGAAAAAGTGCAGGAACTCAGTCCCCACGCATTCCTGCAGGACTTGAGCCCTGCAATTTCCCAACTCAGGTTCCTGGTAGTGGAACAAATTACCCCCCCCCTTCCCAACTGGACCCCCAAAAAATCTTCATGCCTTAGAGATCAGATTTTCAACGATTTACCAGAGGGAGCAGTAGTGTCCAAAGAAGGCCACAGTATTTTATAAAATAGATTGGTTGAAAAAGCGAGTTTGGCAGGTACCTCGACAGAGAATAAAGTATATGGGATATTATTCAGGAGGCAGACAACAGTAAGGAATATTCCTTCTGGGTCAAAATACATTTCTATAAGCTGAAAGGCTAAGGTGTCTTGAATGGAGATTGCTACCCCCACTTCCTGGACGGGGCACATGCTGTAAAAACATAAGCTGAGTTCAAGTGAGTTTCTTCAAGATATAAAACATTGGCCTTCGCCCTTGTAGCCTAATGACACAATTGAGAATGTTTAAAAGGTCTATTGAGGTTTTTAGAGTTAAGGGATGTAAGTCTTATATAACCATAATTACTATATCTTGGTGAATGTATAGTGACTCAGACAGGGGATATCATGCCAGGTGTGGCATTGTAGAGTAATACTGCAGATTAAGTACCAGGCAGGCATAACAATAAAACAGAACAAAAAAAGGCATAACCAAACAGTGCAGGAACACAATGAAATGGTCATGCTTTATCAGTATGCCTGGGTATAGGAGAAAGCACATAGAGGAAATAAACTTTTCATGCATGATTTGACCCAGGCTAAAGATGGTTATATCCATCCAATAAGTCATAAGGAGCAGCAACCAATAACCAGATAAGTAAATCTGATATAAAAGAACAACAAACCCCAAAGTACAGGTAGTATACACAGGACCATTGAAGACCATTGCAATGTAATAGTTTCCCTGATGAATATAGGAGATATCTTATACATATAGAAAAAAAAATGTTTTGGTTTACTTTTTTGCAACAGTCAACTGTAGTGCATAGTCAAAAAATGCAGAAGGAAAAAGGAGAGTCACAGCGACCCAGTATACCATGAAAACCATAAGAACTCAAAAAACAAAGGGTCATTTTAGCACAGCAGCATCCAGGTGGGCGATGATGAGGTGAGGGTGATGGTGAGCGAAAAGCCAATGGTTTCTTTGCAGGAACAGTAGACCATTCTTCATCCAAAGAATATAGGCCCAGATTTATCAAACTTTGTGAGGGAAAAACTGGAGTGATTTTCCCATAGCAACCAATCACAGCTCAGCTAACGACCTCTGGTAAAGTGAAAGCTGAGCTGTGATTGGCTGATTCACACTATGGAATCACTCACTACCTGGAGAAATTCCAGGTGGGGATTCCGTCTACAGCAGGTCCTGCCAAAATCCATCGTCACTATGACCACGCGGAACTTGTGCTCTCACCATTGCTGCCAATGCAGTCCACATGGAATTCCCCTGAAAGAATGAACATGTTCATTCTTTTGTCGTATCCCAGAGATTGATATTCCGATGCAGAAATTTTCAGCGGCAGAAATTCTAGAGTGTGCACGGTGCATCAGAATCTTATTGATGACAAAGGAAGGCTGCTGCATGAGAATTTCTCTCTGAAATTCTGTAGTGTGAATACGCCTTAAGGCAGCTTTGTTTTTGTTTCTTTTTATGCTGATGATATAGAACGCTCCACAAAAATATAGTGCTCCATATGTTGTAAAGTTATTTCAAGAAATGAGCAAAGAATGTTGGACCTACAAATTCTATGATATTAAAGGCTGGAGACTCACTTTACGCTCATAATCAAACCCTTTAAGTGAATGTCTATTGATCAGGCGATGATAGGCTCCAGACAATTTCCACCACTAGTTGATTTTATTTGAGCTACCACTAAATGGGCACTGTCATGAACTTTTTTTTTTTTTTATATGTTGTTGTCAGGGACCAACCAGGGGACAGGGAGAGTGAGCCCTAAACTGACACTAAAACCGCTCTTCCTGCCTACTTGCCCATCCACCCTAAACAGTGGATCGACAACTGGGCGCCGGTCCCTCCCTGAGCTAAAGTGCAGGGGCCTAAAAACACATACTAATAAATAGTCGGTCACAAACCAGAAACATAACAGGAACATAGAACTCTGTTAATAAGTTCAGAGGGAACAGATCAGAGCAGCACAGAGGACACTTATAGACCAATGGTAAAGCACAGAGGAAAACACTAGCTAAGTGATCATGTACTCTATGATCAGTGCATGTACAAAAACTCCAAAGATCTGAAATCAGAACTAATAAACAAATAGAGTTCAAAATACCAGACAGGAAAACGGAACAGACTCCAGGTACAGACAGGAATATAGCATAATCCCCTAGAAAACCTCCGGTAGACACAGGAAAAACAATACCCTCTGAGCCCAAACGGACAGGTAAACAGGATCTATTGATAAACAGGAATATACACAATCCCTAAACCTCCAGTAGACACAGGATCAATCTCCCAGAGTCCCCATGGACTGGTAACAGGGATATCTAGTTACAACTCAGAAAAACAGATACAACAGGATATAATTATAGAACACTTTTCACACTGAACATAAGACAGGAATAATCCCTCAGAAAACCTCCAGTAGACACAAAGTCCCCATGGAACGGTAATAGTGTGAACAGATACATAGCAGAAAGGACATACAAATCCTAAAACCGACTATACAAACAAAGATTAAAATCCACTAAAAGCATGCTAATTAACCATGGTAAAAAAGCCCAGAACTATCAAAGATAAATGCAAGGTACATGATAAAACAGAGATAGTAGATTAAAAGTGTTTCACCAAAAGCTCCATGCAGCATGTCCATGTGTAACAAACAGGATCTCAAGTCAAGATGTCAATCACCAGCCCAGATGCTAGACTGGACTGACTTGGCCAAAGGCTATTAACTATTCCCTGTCCAGGGAAAATAAAACTGTTCACACACAAGCAATCCAATAGCTGTGTGTAAACACAGACAAAGACAGACATGACAGTTGTAGTACTTATGTACTACAACATCTCTCTAATATACATCAATTATTTTTGTTGTTTTTAAAATATTGTATTTTCTATTATAAATCAGGCCACTAGGGGTCTCCCTCCTAGTGGCCGGCTGCAGTCTGCTGTGAGGTCACAGCTGAATTTGGACCGATCTTGGCCAGGCAAATGGTCCGAATTCAGTCAGTCTGCGCTTGCTCCCTGCCTGTCAATCAGAAAGGCGGGAGCGAGCGCTGTAAATGCCGGGGCTGCGTGTATTGGCTCACTGGCCTTGTGCACAGCCCGTCCCCGCCCCTGGCAGGGATATCTTGCACAGCAGGTTGGCGATGATCCTATACTCCTCCTCCCTGGATAGCACATGAACTGCTAAACAGGGAGGAGGAGACCCCAGAGCAGCTTGCCGTACTATTGGCCGCTCATCTATGCACGCTCCCGACAGGAGCACAGCATGGATGAGGTGAGGGCGGAAGCAGGCAACAGTGACGTGGTGCCTGCTGGGGAAGTCGGCTTCCTGCTCAGCCTCAGTGAGCAGCATAAGAGTAGCTGTTTAGAAGGTAGGAAAAAAATGTAAAAGTCAGGGAGGGGGTTAGGGATAGATTGGCAATAGGTAGGGACAGAAAAAAAATGATATACATGATGGGAGCTGCTCTTAAATAACCAGAAAAAAATGTAATAAATGTGTATGACAATTCTGTTTTTCATCATTTCAGATATTATATACAGGCATTGTGATATATGCACCTGCCCTAGCATTAAATCAAGGTCAGTATAACAAGGTTAATTTTTTTTGACAATTCTAGTACTACTGTAAGACTGCATTAAATGGGGTACTCCAGTGGAAAACATTTTTTTTTTAAATCAACTGGTGCCACAAAGTTTAACTGATTTGTAAATTGCTTCTATTTAAAAATATTAATCCTTCCAGTACTTATCAGCTGCTGTATACTACAGGGGAAGTTGTATTTCTTTGTGAAGTTCTTTTCAGTCTGACCACAGTGCTCTCTGCTGACAGGTCTATCCATATCAGCAACTGTCCAGAGCAGAAGAGGTTTGCTATGGAGATTTGCTTGTATTCTGGACAGTTCCTGACATGGACAGAGGTGTCAGCAGAGAGCACTGTGGTCAGACTGAAAAGAATTCTACAAGGAAATACAACTTCCTGTGAAGCATAGAGGAGCTGATAAGTACTAGAAGGATTAAGATTTTTACATTAAGTAATGTACAAATCTGTTTAAAGGGGTACTCCGGCGCTTAGACATCTTATCCCCTATCCAAAGGATAGGGGATAAGATGCATGAACGCGGGGGCCCCGCCGCTGGGGTCCCCCATGATCTTGCACGCCGTTAGAATCAGTCCCTGAAGCGTGTTTGCTCTGGGTCTGATTACTGTCGATCACGGGGACGGAGCATTGTGACGTCACGGCTCCGCCCCCGTGTGACGTCACGCTCCGCCCCCTCAATGCAAGCCTATGGGAGGGGGAGTGACAGCTGTTGTAGCAATAAGAGCAGCAAGAGATGTTTAGAACCTTATAGCAATAGATGAAAATAGCAGAACTGATAGGGTAATGATAGTATAACGATGAATACTAACAGTAATAGTATAAAAATATTTATATGATGCATTACTAAGATTCATTACTATTATTAATAATAGTAATTTATCTTAGTAATTCATCATATAAATATTTTTATACTATTACTGTTAGTATTCATCGTTATACTATCATTACCCTATCAGTTCTGCTGTTTTCATCTATTGCTATCAGGTTCTAAACATCCATTCTTTATTTTATATGTTGTCAATGCTCTTATTGCTACAACGAAGAAACAACGTATAATATTACTCTACAAGTACAAATAACCCCGACTATAAACAAATGTAATCTCTCTTTTGCACGTCGGAGAGGTGAACCATGCGCAAGATTAACCTAGGAGTCATGCTGAGTCGGTCTGTAAACCTAGTATAATAAGCAACAGACCAACAACAAGTACCAAATAACCCCGATTATTAAACAAATGCTACCTTTTTTTCTCGGCACGCCGGTAAGGGGAACCGTGCGCAAGATTTTCATTAACCTATAAGTCATGTTATGTTGGTCTGTAAACTTAGTATGACCAGTAACAGACCAATAACATACCTGATGAAACCAGAAGTATATCCTCCAGATTGCCAACATGATATTAATAAACTCTCAGTGCCTGATTGCTGAGACTATCCTCTGTGCATCAAATGAGACCCGTGCGCATGCTCACCGATAATCAACCAGACTCAGTGCACTATTATTATTGTTTTTCAACAAACCAGCTGGACAAAATAGGACCAGAGATATATAGCAGAAGAAGCATTACAGGGATTTGAACGGAGCTCCAACAAAAACACAAAAAAACAAAGTATTAATTGCAGTGGGCAGAAAACCAATGGCCTCCAGCGCTGCAAAACACACTAGCGCACCTCCCTAGTATCAGATTTACATATTTTACTAATATTGGTGTTATTTCTACCTTACTTATGTCCAGTCTTATTCATAATGTTGTTTTAATGATTTTTATGATGCCGAAAAAGGATCTACCACATGACCTGTGACCCGGTGGTAATCCAGCCTTTTACATTTAAAGTTGGCGCATTTTCCTTCTGTAACAGAAACTGCCTGATGAAGAATCCGGTCCGGATTCGAAACTTTTAAGTTGCACCCTATTTTATTTTAACTTTTGTTTAATTTTAATGTTTATTCTGTCCATAATAAAAATTGCCTTTTAAACTGATCGGCAATTTTTTATTTTTCTACAAAGAAAGGCGCCATTCGGACAGTTCCATTTTTTATGTTTGTTTTATCCTGCTTTAACCATACCTGGAGGTTACGGGTAAGGACGCCGAGGCTGCCATCTCTCCTGCACCGCTAATTTAGCTAGTCTACATGCACTCAAAGGTGTTGTACTCTAAGTACAACACAACACGGTAAGGTGCAACTAAGTGCAGACCTGTACCTCTCTACTCACAGGATTTCACTAGGTGCGCACCTGTTTTACCTTATCTTTAAGGTACAAACTTGGCCCAGCCACAAACATACTTATATTTACGAAGGAAGAACTATCATGGAACAATTATTCTTTTTAGAGCATGGCCATAAAAATAAGTTTCCAATAAGGCGCAAGTACAAAAAAACACAACTAAACTATACAGAAATGTGGCACATACAACATAATAAATCTGCCCATATGTTTCCCCAGATTGCAATGGGTACAGTAGGATGTGGCACCTGCCTAGGCTTAGCTAGTGATGACACCAGTATAAATAACTGGATATATAGCTAGTTAATAGAACAGTAAATGCTGAGGATTAAAGCGATATGCCACTGCTTAGTGTTTGGAACAAACTGGTCCGAACGCTGGAGCCAGGGCCGGGAGCTTGGGACATCACGCCCCGCCCCCTCAATTCAAGTCTATGGGAGGGGGCATGATAGCTGTTTGTTCAAAACGCTGAGCAGCGGAGTACCCCTTTAACCCCTTGGGGACTCAGGGTTCTTCAGTTTTTTACACTTTAGTTTTTTCCTCCTTACCTTTTAAAAATCATAACCCTTTCAATTTTGCACCTAAAAACCATATGATGGCTTATTTTTGCGCCACCAATTCTACTTTGTAATGATAGTTATTTTACCCAAAAATCTAAGACGAAACGGAAAAAAAAATCATTGTGCGCCAAAATTTAAGAAAAAAACGCCATTTTTTAACTTTTGGGAGCTTCGGTTTCTACACAGTAAATTTTTCGGTAAAAATGACACCTATATTCTGTAGGTCCATATGGTTAAAATGATACCCTACTTATATATTTGATTTTGTCGTTCTTCTGGAAAATATCATAACTACATGCAGGAAAATTTAAATGTTTAAAATTGTCATCTTCTAACCCCTATAACTTTTTTATTTTTCCATGTACGGGGCGATATGAGGGCAAATTTTTTGCTCCGTGATCTAAAGTTTTCTTTAGTATTTCTACATTTCTAATGTATTGATCGGACTTTTTGATTGCTTTTTATTCATTTTTTCATGATGTAAAAAGTGACCAAAAATACACTATTTTGGTCTTTGGAATTTTTTTGCACGTACTCCATTGACCATGTGGTTTAAGTAACGATATATTTTTTATAATTCGGACATTTTTGCACGCGGCGATATCGCTTCTTTTTAATGGGAAAAGGGGGGTGATTCAAACTTTTATTAGGGAAGGGGTTAAATGATCTTTATTAACTTTTTTTTTTCACTTTTTTTTGCAATGTTATAGCTCCCATAGGGACCTATAACACTGCACACACAATGATTTTATATATTGATCAATGGTTTCTCATTGGAAACCATTGATCAATGATTCTGCCGCTTTACTGCTTATCCCTGGATCTCAGGCACTGAGCAGACATTCGACGATCGGACAGCGAGGAGAAAGATAGGGACCCTCCTGCTGTCCTACAGCTGTTCGGGATGCCGCGATTTCATTGCGGCGGTCCCGAACAGCCCCCTGAGCTAACCGGCATTAGTGTACTTTCACTTTACATGTGGCGTTCAACTTTGAACACCGCGTCTAAAGGGTTAATAGCGTGCGGCATCGCCATCAGTGCCGCGCGCTATTAGCCACAGGTCCAGGAGTAGGTGGAGGGTGTACAGGTACGCACTCCGTCTCCAAAAGGTTAAAGGGGTATTCCAGAATTTATTTTTTATTGACTATGCTACAGGAGCTGTAAAGATAGTGTAGTTCATAATATAGTGTCTGTACCTGTGTGTTATGGTTTTCTCACAATTCTTCTGTGATTTTAACCCCAATATTTATTTTAAACAGCATACAAAATGACTGTTGTCTCAGATTTTTCCCAGGTTGCAATGCTGCCGAGACCTGACTAACTAGTCAGCTGATGACAGGGAGCCTGTCTGCTTCAATGGGTGGAGCGATCGCTTAGTGGGAGAGAGATCAATCTGCAACTAATGCAACAGCTGTAGGAACCCTGATTGGAAACCACAGGTCTTTTGAATGGATGCAGCTCATTTATGTTTCAATGGGTGTAGTGGCTGATGTGTGGAAGGGAGGAAAATGGAATTCTGGGATTTGTAGGCAAAGGAAGAAAACTCAAACAGGAAATACAAGTTCACAAAAAGCTAGCCACAGTATTATGGTGATCTCACAACACAGCCATTTAGACCCAAGACAAGCACAGATCCTTCCAGAGCATGTCCATTACTGTCTGCCAGGTACGTACTAAAATCACCTTATGGTGGATAAACCCTTTAACTTGTATTTTTCTTTTCCAGTTTCAGGGTTTAATCTTTGGGGAGCAATGATTACTACAGGATTGGTGTGCACATTCTACTGCTCACTGGTATGAATGACATTATTACTGATCATAATTATCATTAATATGTATTGAGCTGCACAGTGCAAATGCTTCACGGCAAGAGCCCAGGGTAAGCCATCCCTTCTCGTCTTATTCACTGCCTCCATGCTTGCTGTCAGTCAAAGGGCTATCAGTATGCAAAGTGAGCATAAAGGCAATACATAAGAGTAGACTGGCTTGCTAAGCAATGGCTCTAGCCATGCTGTCTCATTTACTTTTTAACAAAAAAGATACCCCTTTTGACTGAGGCTATCCAGTCATGGGGCTTTTTTTTAACCAATGTTATACTTCTGACAGGTCCATTTTGAAGTATATCTGGGTGCAGCAAAATATGAAACCTAGGGTTGGTTTTACATGGCATAATATACATCCGATACATTTTTGCATCTGTATTAGATCATAAGACCCCATGACTCCTGTCAGTTTGGTCATCAGACCAGTAGTCGGGCCAGGACTTGAGGGTGTAAGGCCGGGTTAACACTGCAGAATCTCTGGATGGAATTTCCACCAGAGATACCAGGGGCGGCGCTAGAACCGAGCACTGCATTGCTGTCCCCATAGATGGCAATGCATTTCCGAGTGGATTAGCGGAAAGATCTGCTTAGAAAGGCATTGCCGTCTATGGGGACGGCAATGCATTTTTTGCATTCCTAGCACCACCCACATGATTTCCGTCGAAAATTGTGTCTGGAGATTCTGCATTGTGAACCCGGCCTAATAAAGATACAAAAAGGTGTTTGTATTACACTCATGTGAAACTGGCATTAAAGGGGTACTCCGGTGCTTAGACATCTTATCCCCTATCCTTTGGATGCCTGATAAGATGCCTGATCGTGGGAGTCCCACCGCTGGGGCCCCCCGGGATCTTGCACGCGGCACCCTGTTTGTAATCAGTTCCCGGAGTGAACTCCGGGTCTGATTACCGGTGACCAAACGGCCGGCGGCGTGTGACGTCACGCCTCCGCCCCCGTGGGACGTCACGCTCCACCCCTCAATGCAAGCCTACGGGAGGGGGCGTGATAGCTGTCACGCCCCCTACCGTAGGCTTGCATTGAGGGGCGGAGCTGGACGTCACACGGGGGCGGAGGCATGAGGTCACACGCCGCCGGCCTGTGGTCCCCGGTAATCAGACCCTGAGCGAACACGCTCCGGGGACTGATTACAAACGGGGTGCCGCGTGCAAGATCCCGGGGTCCCCAGCGGCGGGACTCCCACGATCAGGCATCTTATCCCCTATCCTTTGGATAGGGGATAAGATGTCTAAGCACCGGAGTACCCCTTTAAGCTGGTGTTCCACATAACATTTTCTGGACGTTTTTCCCTGCATTTTGTTTTCCAGAAAAATGCTACAATTTTGTTTGTGGAGTTTTTATCATTTGTGCTGCATTTTTTGGGTCAGTGCCAAGTTTAAAAATGCAGTTTGCTCTAGGGGTGAAATTTTTATCCAGTTTTCTCCCATAGACCACATTGTTTTCTTTCTGGCTTAAAAACATGTGTTAATGTTTTTTTTTTTTTTTTTTTTTTTTACAAAGATGCATCAAAACTGCATAAAAAATAAGCATGAAGCACAATGACATAAAAAGTGTGTGTGAAGGAGGGCTTAAGAGCGCTATGGTTTCTGGCATTGCATATCAGCCCTAGTCTCTTCAATAGTGTGGTGTATCTGACAAAAAACAAACATTTTTTGCTAATCTCCTATACTGCTCTTCATGTTGAAATACTTTATTAGGGCTTTTCAATGAAATAAAGGGTATTAATTCAAAAACTCCTCTGTTAAAGGGGTTTTCAAGAGAATTTTTTTTTAAATCATTTTTTGCCAGAAAGTTATACAGATTTTTACTGTATAATTTACTTATATTTACAAAAGCCTTCTAGTTGCAAATAGCTGTTGTACGCTCTGGAAGAAGTCATGTACTCTTCCCAGTCAGATACAGTGCTCCCTGCTCTTACCTTTGTCCGTGTCAGGAACTGTCTGAAGCAGGAGAGGTTGGATTTGGGGATTTGCTCAGGCTCTGGACAGTTCCTGCATGGACAGAGGTGGGATCAGAGAGCACCATGTCTGGCTGGAAAGACTACATGACTTTCTGCAGAACAAACAACTACTCATAAGTACTGGAAGGCTTAAGTTCTAGATTCCAAATTCTAAATCTGTAAAAATTTCTGGCATTACAGTATTATTATAATTTTTTTTACACTGTATCTCTTTAAGGCCTTCTTACATGGGCCAGTTATTAAACAAATAAGCGTTCCTAGGAACGCTCGTTCGTCTACTGATTGAATCTTTTGTGCGTCCATTTAAATTGTCACTAACGTCCGCACATTACCCTGTGTAGATAGGGACTGAATGGCCAACAATAATGAATTTAAAGGGCCGCACAAACGAACCAGTGATCATTCATGTGGCCCGGCCGCACGATTGTTCTAGCATTGTAAAGTCTCACTGAGATCGGCACTTGTTATCTTCAGCCCGTCGGCCTGCGTGGAAGGGCTCTAAGGCTTCATTCACACATACAACTTATGATATAAAACAGTAAAAGAAGTGGAGTGGCTCTTGTTCTTACTACAACCAAATAGACCTGGGCTGCCCAAACTGGACACCTCTACCCACGGTGTACCAATAATAAAATATTAAGCAGAAAAGATTATTGGGGCTCAAGGTCAAGGATTTGAGGACACAGGTGTATATATAAGAATTAGTTGATTTATTCTAATATAATAAAAGCTAAACAGTGATACCAATAATACACAGGGCCCTTGTGTAATTAAGGTGATAACTGTAAATTATTAGGAAAACAATATGTATATAAAAAATTTATAATAATAATAAGACCACCTAAAATATGAATAAATAAGAATTAGTCTATAGCAGCAAATGGCAAAAAGTCCAATATTCGGTTAATCCTGCAATGAAAACGTCCCAAAAAAATTGTCCAACAGTCATTAATGTAATCACTGGCAACTGTGCTGCTGTCACCTATAGCAGCAGTGAGAAATACCACTCACAGCGTTCTGTGTGGTCATTTAACACTTATATGAGCCCACACAGAACGCTGTGAGTGGTATCTCTCACTGCTGCTATAGGTGACAGCAGCACAGTTGCCAGTGATTACATTAATGACTGTTGGACAATTTTTTTGGGACGTTTTCATTGCAGGATTAACCGAATATTGGACTTATTGCCATTTGCTGCTATAGACTATTTCTTATTTATTCATATTTTAGGTGGTCTTATTATTATTATGAATTTTTTATATACATATTGTTTGCCTAATAATTTACAGTTATCACCTTAATTACACAAGGGCCCTGTGTATTCTTGGTATCACTGTTTAGCTTTTATTATATTACAATAAATCAACTAATTCTTATATATACACCTGTGTGCTCAAATCCTTGACCTTGAGCCCCAATAATCTTTAATATGATATAAAACAAACCTAAAATGAATGAAACCTGTGGTGAAGATCTGTGATATTTCTGGGGCCTGCTCCAGATTGGAAAATTTGCTGCATGTCTAGTATTCACAGCAGATTTTGTTTCTGCTGAGAGTAAATCGGGTTTATTAAAACCCCATTAACTAGCTTTGTCGTCTTCTTTGTTGAGGAATTTTGGTGCATATTCCATTACTGAAATTTAACATAAAGCACACAATGTGTAAATCCACAAGGCTGATGGAGTAAAGTGTTAGTAAACCTTACCTTATCATGTTTTGTGTTGTAGGGTGGTCTAAAGGCTGTCATCTGGACAGATGCCTTCCAGATTATAATTATGTTGGCCGGCTTTATCGCTGTCATCATAAGAGGTGTTGTGGTGCAAGGTGGAATCCGGACTATCATCAGTGACTCCTACTATGGTGGGAGGCTGAACTTCTGGGAGTAAGTATCGGTGTTACACATATTACTTGTAATATTTTTTTGAGGATTTCTTTTCTTAGCCAATTTTCACACAAATCAGTGTGATGCAATTTTGATGCCCTACTGTACAGAGGCATAGAAAGTATCTGCTATATCAGTAAGTAAAATTTGTGCAATGTTTTATTGGATTGTATACTAGGGACATGGTCTCATGGTGTCCTATACATTGCTGATTATTTTTGGATTTCCCTGATTTCAGTTCAGTTGTGGTTTTACAATGAAGACATAGAAACATAGAATGTGTCAGCAGATAAGAACCATTTGGCCCATCTAGTTTTCCCAATATTCTGAATACTATGAATAGTCCTTTGGCCCTATTTTATATGAAGGATAGCCTTATACCTATATCCTATGCATTCTTAAACTCCTTCACTGTATTTGCAGCGACCACTTCTGCAGGAAGACTATTCCATGCATCCACTACTCTCTCAGTAAAGTAATACTTCCTGATTTTACTTCAGAAACTTTTGCCCCTTTAATATAAAACTATGTCCTCTTGTGGTAGTTTTTCTTTACTATGTTGATTCTCCTTAAAAGTTTGGTAAACAAGTGGTGAAAATGATTTTGTAGACACGTAAACACAGTCATCGATTCTTGCTTCAGTTGCCAGTTTTACAAATCATATTGAAACCATATAAATATAAGTGACTCCCCAGATCAGCTCCTATTACAATAAAGTTATTATAGTGGTATTTCAAACACCTATTCCCTATCCACAGGAGGGTGGGGGTCTGATTGTTGGAAGCTGCCACTCTATTCATTGTCTATGGAGCTGCCAGAGATAGCTGATATTCTGTGGATAGGGGATAAGTGTTGTACCTTGGAATCCCCCTTTAATATTCACATTAGTAGATATGTCATTTGGCTACTGAAGAAGAGATGGGGTAAGATTTTACACTTTATTTTTTAAAGCCTTACAAAACCATTTATGCCTTCTTTTCTGTTTTGAACAGCTTTGATCCACATCCACTTCGGAGGCACACGTTTTGGACAATTGTGATTGGTGGGACATTTTTGTGGACTGGAATCTATGGGGTTAATCAATCTCAAGTGCAAAGATACATTGCTTGTAAGAGCAGATTTCAAGCAAAATTGTGAGTTACTTAATCTTTAGCTTCTGGATTATGCACATGGACAATACAATGATTCACTGTGTGCACTACACTTGTTCCCTTCATACCATGCCAAGAACAACTTATTTGCTAAGTTAAACAGACACAACATCTTTATTATTTTTAAGAGTTACTTCCTTAATAAGTACAGATTGTGTAAAGATCATAGTTCATGATAACTAGTCTTAAACTTTAGGATAATTTCATGTGTTGCTCCAAGGTGTTGATATCCTTGACAATATACACTCACACAGTGACAGTCTTACAATATTCCAAGGTGCATAGTCCTTTATTATAGATCTGTCATTGCTTGGAGCCAAATAATCTATCAATGTGACCAAACCATGTGGAAATGTTACTATGAAAAATTGAGTGTTTTGACATATATTTTAATCTTTTCTCTCAACCCTATTGCTATTCTGGCATGTGTCCATATTTATTATTGTTTTCAATTTTCTAGATCTCTCTACCTTAACCTGATAGGATTGTGGGCCATTCTTGCGTGTGCAGTGCTCTCAGGCCTCATTCTCTTCTCAATTTACAAGGACTGTGACCCATGGACCTCAAAGCTTGTGTCTGCCCCTGACCAGGTATTTCTTAGGCTGCATTCACACCACGTTTTGTACATACGGGTGCCGGATCCGGCGAGGGGAGGGGCAAACCGGGTGATCCCGTACCCCGTCCGGATCAGCCCTTGACTCCATTTACTTTAATTTACCCGACTGGAGTCAAACGGTGAACTACGTAAACTACGGTTTTAGGTCCGATCAGGAAACCGCATACGGGTCAAAACTGAGCCGACCGAAGTCACTGTTTGACTCCGGTTGGGTCATTAAGTAAATGGAGTCACGGGCTGATCCGGCCGGGGTGCGGGAGCGCCCGGTTTGCCCCTCCCCCCGGATCCGGCACCCGTATGTACAAAACGTGGTGTGAATGCAGCCTTAGTCCTGCTGTTATGATTTTTCATATGGCTTCTACACAGAGGTATGACACACCAAAACAGGGTGGTAGCAAACACGGACAATAGATAATCATGTCACCTGGTAATATGAATGTCAAAAGGTGCAAGAAGGTGGCAGACAGACAGTTACCTTTTACAAGGAAATGCTCTAGCATTTGGACAGTCCAAATGAAATGTAGACTTTATTCCAATGATTCATAAACGTTACTAGCACAGTAAGGAAGCTAGAGCTGAAATGATATTAATAGACTGTACTCTGATAAAATAAGTGAGGCTAAGTCGAGTGGAGAAAAAAATAGGACATGCATTTTTTCCACTCAATTCCCATTGTTCCAATGGACTAGCCGGTGGAGCTCCCTTTACCACAGCACAACAGCAGTGTGAACGAGCCCTTAGAGGTAGAAGAGGATGCCTGTAAGGGTAGGGGGCCTGTATAGTGGTGTACGGATGCCATTAATGCAGAGCCAAAGGCTAGAATATTAAAGGGGTACTCTCTCCCTAGACCTCTTATCCCCTATCCAAAGGATAGGGGATAAGATGTCTGATCGCGGGGTCCCACTGCTGGGGACCCCACGATCTCTCCTGCAGCACCCTGTGTCATCTGCTGCACGGAGCGAACTTTGCTCCGTGCCTAATGACGGGCGATACAATGGCTGGAGTATTGTGACATCATGGCACCGCCCCCTCGTGATGTCATGGCCCGCCTCCTCAATGCAAGTCTATGGGAGGGGCGTGGTGACCGTCAAGCCCACTCCCATAGACTTGTATTGAGGGGGCGGGGCCGTGACATCACAATACTCCGTCCCCTGTATTGCCTGTCATCAGGCATGGAGCGAAGTTCGCTCCATGCAGCAGATGACACAGGGTGCTGCCGGAGAGATCGTCGGGGTCCCCAGTGGCGTGACCCCCGCTATCAGACATCTTATCCCCTATCCTTTGGATAGGGGATAAAATGTCTAGGGGTGGTGTACCTGTTTAACAACCCCGAAAATAAAGTTTGCTTTCCTTAGGCCACATTTAGATGGGTGCAATGTGCATCACCCCAGCCCTGTACATTTGTACTGTATTGGACATATATCCCTATAGATGCCTAAAGGCATCATAATTGGTTTCAGTGGAACCATTTCAGGGGTTACAACCATAATATGAACAGTCAAAGGGGTATTCCAGTTTCAGAAAATTGTATTTAAATGGGCAATCTCATTAAAACTAATTTTTGCTATTGCACTCCTTATGGTAAATAAAAAAATATTTCTAATAAACTTTGTTTAGAAAAAAATGAAGTTTTCTATGTTTTATTTGTGCTCAAAAAAGCTCAAGAGCAGATTTTCCCCAATCTTATACACAGACTTAGGACCGAGGTCCAAACACAGAAAGTGCAGCCTGGAGTGCTGAGGTGGGTGTGTCCAACCAACAGCATATGGCAGTTAAGTGTGAGAGGAGCTATGATTGGATGAGTCTGGACACCCCCCCCTCAGCACTCCAGACTACACTTCCTGTGTTTGGACCTCGGTCCTAAGTCTGTGTATGAGATGGGAAAATGTGCTCTTGAGCTTTTTTAAGCACAAATAAAACATAGAAAACAAGGTAGAAAACATAGAAAACAAAGTATATTATAAATGTTTTTTATTTACCATAAGGAGTGCAATAGCAAAAATTTATTTTAATGAGAGTTATCCTTTAAATAAGACTATCACACCTAAGATATGTAACTTACTAATATAGTTATCACAAATTGTACTGGCTTCAACATAACATTACATTGATCTATGTAAGCCATCTAACGATCTAGTGGGGTGGAGAAATAAATGTGTAAAGAAAATTTATTTTTTTAAAGTTTTGAAAAATCACCCCCTATTTTTTGGTGTTTTACTTGAAAAATGGGTAAAGGGGGTTGATTTAAAATTTTATTGGGGGGGGGGGGGGGGAATAAAATTTAAAATCAACTCCCTTTACCCATTTTTCAAATAAAACACCCAAAAAAAAATATTCTAATAATAATTAATACACATATTTGGTATCCCCCTGAACTATTACATTGTTAAATTCCTGATCCACATCACATCCCAGAAACAATAGAATAAAAAGTGATCAAGAAGCCAGCACTCCACAACCGTGACACCATGAAAACCTCACGGAGAAAAAAATAAACCATAACACAACTCCATAGCTGGAAAAATAAAGCAAATGATAGGAGTCAGAACATGGCAATGAAAACTTTTTCAAGTTTTTGTTTTTTTTTACCATAAAACAAAACAGAAGTTATGACAAGTTTGGCATCATTGGAATTGTAATGACCCATTAAATAATCTTTGCATGTCAGTTTTACCATATTGGGAACTCCCCAAAAAATATTGCCCCAAAAACTTCTCAGTTTTATATTTTTTTCAATTTTACCCTTCCTATAATTTTTTTTCTGGCTTTGCAATTTATTATATAATGAAATAAAGTGAGCCAATGTAAAGTACGAAAAATTGTGCAAAAATAAGCCCTAATTCAACTTTGTCAGTGAAAAACAGAAATAAGTTATGGGTCTCCGAAGGTGAGGTGGAAAACAACGTAAGCCACAAATCAGTATTTGCTGGGTCATAAGGGATTAATAAGTGGTTCTAGTACTGAACCTTGGGGTACACCACTAATATGGATGTCCTACTGTACCTCAAGAACAGCACTAAAGAGTCTATATACAGAAGAAACTTAAATTGTTCATTTTATCCGCCTTGGATTGATGAAAGATTACACAATAGCCAGCTTTAACATGAACTTTGGCATCCATACAGCATATTCTGTCCAACAGAAGTGCTAAAGGTATTTTACGGTTAGGACTTGAGGGGAGGAGACTTGTGTGACTCATGTAATTAGACAGTTTGCTACATTATTCCCATAGGAAACTTGTTGGTTCACTTTTTAAATAAGGTGGTGAGAATTGTGTAAAACTCTTTTCAGACTCATCTTCCATTGTCATTCAGTTTGTTTTATTATTGCAGCTCATGCCATATTTGGTGCTTGATATTCTTCGAGACTATCCTGGAGTGCCTGGACTTTTTGTGGCCTGTGCATATAGTGGCACTTTGAGGTGAGTAAGTCAAAGTTTCTCTTATAATATATTTTCATTCATGTATTGTATTATCTACTTTAGGATAATGAGATTGGGAACTAAAAAGACATTATATCATGGCTATGCAGAAGCATAGCCATGATGTAATGTGACTACTATGAACCAATCAGCCATTAACTAGAGACACCCTATGGTATCCTGCACCATGATGTCGGAAGTAGATCCTTTAAGTCCTATAAGGTGCAGCATGTTGCCTTCATGACTCGCTATTCTAGCACATTCCACAGATGTTTGATGGGAGTGAGAGCTAAGGTATATGGAGGTCAAGTCAAGGCCGCATTACCATGTTTCTCAAACTGGTGTGGTAGGGTACATTATCCAGCTGAGAGAGGCCATTGCCATTAGGGAATCCTGCTGCCATGAGGGGGTGTACTTCATTTCTAACTATGTTTAGGTAGGTGGTACGTGTGTAAGTCACATTTATATGAATGCCACGACACAAGTTTTCTCAGCAGAACATTGCCAAGAGCATCATACTGTGTTTGCTGCCTTGTGTTCTTCCCATATGACATCTTGGTGCCATCCCTTCCCCAGGTAAGAAATACTTACACACCATCCACTTAATATACATGAAAATGTGTTATGACAAGGCCATCTTCTGTACAGAAGAGAGTCCAACTGGAGTTGGTAAAAAAGAACCAGCCTTCTGATCGCACTGTCCACCAAAATGAATCCAAACACATACGTTGTAATATTAAACCAATATGTATTTATTGCTAAGGCAAATCATAGATGCCTTTCAATACATCAGAGTATCTTTCTCAATGTGACTACAATCAACAACAACAACAACATGCTTGTATTCACATTAAGAAAGATACTCTGATGTATCGAAACGTATCTATGGTTTGGCTTAGCAATAAATACATATTGGTTTAATATTACCACGTATGTGTTTTGAGTTGTGGTGTCGGGGTGTGAGGTGCAGGGCAGATGTTATGGCCCAAGGGGCAGATGATATTAGCCCCTTCTTGTCGTGATGCCAGGGCGTGGTTTAGCCTTAACCACCCGAAGGTAATACCGCTGATCCTGGGTTAGGCAGGGGCAATGAAGACACCAACGCCAGATTAAGGATAACGGCAGCTTTACTGAGGCAAGACAGGTGATATAGTCTTTGAACTACAGCCAAATATCCCAGGGAGGTGGCCAGTGACACAGGGGGACCTCGCTTGCAGTAGTTAGACTGACTTTAGTGCAGGCCACGGTGACCACAGATGGACTTGACTTGACAGAGATGGTGATTGACAATAAGATGACTTGAGTTACTGAGAGACTGACTTGTGGCTGCAGGACTTTAGGCTTGAGGCCTCCAATGCTCTGGACACAGACACTGGAACAACCTGACTGCACTGGACCTCAGCAGAAGAGAGAGATTGCAGCCCCTCCCCTGGTTATATAGAGGGACCTGTGCAAGGAGCCCATAGGTCACTTGGGGGGTCACCTGGTCACTGGAGCCCTCTGGGTAACAATCATGTGGTACAAACATTAAAGCACCAGTATATTAAATGAAGCAAACCTATATACATAATGGGGGTATGCTTCAGGGGAGCCCTGGGGACATGCAGGCACTCTGCCTGACTGGGCAGGAGGACAGTATGGGGCCACATCATCCTGTACTGTGACATCACAAACTCACCCACTTGAATAAAGTCGCCCCCAACGTCCAGTCCGGGAGGGCGGAGGAGCAAAATGGCCACAGGGGCCACATGCAGTCCTGGAGCATTGCACTTAACATCTATTTGCAGGCTGAACCTTAGTATGACCAATGAAAATAAAGAGTTCTTGTATAATGTCCATACATGCTCTGAAGACTTATAAACTTTTATAACTATTTTAGGAACAGGACTTGATAACATTACACTTGACTATAACACACTTTATGAAACTGTTGACATAATATAAGACGGATTGGGCTGCCGGAGGCTTTTTACCCAATGCCTTGGCTACTGGGGTCCCTTGGCATAACACACTTCTCCCCAGAACACTAGATATATAATTTAGACTAGACATTTCTAGACACCCAGTAAAAACACATGTCTACAACATTGATTTCTAAGTAGCAATGCGACCAGATAACATTTATTGGTGTTGTGGTAACAGGGTGTGATGAGGGCAGATGTTGTTAACATAGGGGCAGATGGAATTAACCCCTTGTTGAACAGATTTGTAAATTACTTCTGTTAAGAAATCTTAATCCTTCCTGTACTTATTAGCTGCTGAATACTACAGCGGAAATTCTTTTCTTTTTGAAACACAGAGCTGTCTGCTGACATCATGAGCACAATGCTCTCTGCTGACATCTCTGTCCATTTTAGGAACTGTCCAGAACAGCATATGTTTGCTATGGGGATTTCCTTTTACTCTGGACAGTTCCTAAAATGGTCAGAGATGTCAGCAGAGAGCACTGTGCTCGTGATGTCAGCAGACAACTCTGTGTTTCAAACGGAAAATAATTTCCACTGTAGTATTCAGCAGCTAATAAGTACAGGAAGAATTAAGATTTTTTAATAGAAGTAATTTACAAATCTGTTTAACTTTCTGGCACCAGTTGATTTAAAAAAAAAAGTTTTTCACCGGAGTACCCCTTTAAATTTTCATGTCATTGTTAGTACAAACCACATTTATATTACTATCCGGAACATCGCCTATTGAAGAATGTCCACATGTGGAAGATTATTCAGATACAAGTTTACCATGGATTTTTGCCATGAAAGAGTACATTCTTAGGTACGTTCGCATGTACAGGATCTGCTGCATATTTTTGCTGCATATTTTTTGCAGCTGATTTTGCTTCCCATTAACTTCAATGGTAGCAAAATCAGCTGCACAAAATATGCAGCAGATCCTGTACATGTGAATATACCCTTATACTATGAAGGTTGAAATCTGCAATGCAGATCTGTAAAGCTTGGTTCACATTTGTCCAGAGTCCAGCTCAGCCTAAATTCGCCTCAACTGATGCCACAACTGATGTCAAAAGTGAATCAGTTGGCATCAGTTGTGTAGGATCTAGTGTTCATTAATTGTGCAGGCCGGACGGTAGAATGCAGCAAGATACGTTCCCCTGTCCACCTTGAGACACCAGATGAATGTGAAGTGTCCCATTCAAATAATTAGGATCAGTTCTACAATCAGTTTGCCTCAGGTGATTTTCCGACAGCGCCGGAGCAAAAATTCAGCCGGATGACGCACATATGTAAATGGAGCCTTACAAACATTAATTTGCTACAGATATTTCTGTGTGGAAAGATTCTGTAGCACGTAGATGAGATTTATATTATCTCTAGAGATGAGCGAACTTACAGTAAATTTGATTCGTCACGAACTTCTCGGCTCGGCAGTTGATGACTTATCCTGCTTAAATTAGTTCAGCCTTCAGGTGCTCCGGTGGGCTGGAAAAGGTGAATACAGTCCTAGGAAAGAGTCTCCTAGGACTGTATCCACCTTTTCCAGCCCACGGGAGCACCTGAAGGCTGAACTAATTTAGGCAGGAAAAGTCATCAACTGCCGAGCCGAGAAGTTCATGACGAATCGAATTTACTGTAAGTTCGCTCATCTCTAATTATCTCATCCACATACTTGGTATTATAATGTATTGGCCATGCCCGAAAATGTTCCCAAAGATGGGTATGGTCACAACTACCAGAGCTGTTGTGAAATGTTGCTTGTTGAATTGCCCAGTACTAAACATGTCCATTTGTTTTCATAAGACCTATAACATTTGACTTTCTTTAGCACGGTGTCATCAAGTATCAATGCACTGGCTGCAGTAACTATCGAAGACCTGATCAAACCATACACAAATCTGTCCGAAAAAAAGCTGTCATGGCTGTCAAAAGGAATGAGTAAGTCTCTTTATACTGTTTTTTGCGTAGTGGACTTTTTCATATTTATAGTTTGCATCTTGAGATAACCAAATCCTTTTACTATAGCACCTCACTTTGTAAGAGGATCTGCATAATAAGAAATCTATAGTGAGTTATTAGGTCAACGTTTGCCAACCAGAGTGCCTCCAGCTATTGCAAAACTACAACTACCAGCATGCCCGGACAGCCAAAGGCTGTCCGGGCATGCTGGGAGTTGTAGTTTTACAACAGGTGGAGGCATCCTGGTTAGAAAACACAGCATTAGGTTATATGATGCTCAGTGTCCCTTTTTGTTAACTGGCCCTTATATTAATATAGGATTGTGTTCTAATATACAATGAATAGTACATCTTTTTACCTAAGGATTTTTATAAGGTTATAAGATTTTAAAGTGTTACTCCGCTGGAAAACTTTTTTATTTTTTTTAAATCAACTGATGCCAAAAAGTTAAACAGATTTGTAAATTACTTCTATTAAAAAATTTTTTATCTTACTTTCTGTCTGATCACAGTGCTCTCTGCTGACACCTCTGTCCATGTCAGGAACTGTCCAAGGCAGAATAGGTTTGCTATGGAGATTTGCTCCTACTCTGGACAGTTCCTAAAATGGACAGAGGTGTCAGCAGAGAGCACTGTGGTCAGACAGAAAGGAAATTCAAAAAGAAAAGAACTTCCTGTGGAGCATATAACAGCAGATAAATACTGGAAGGATTAAGATTTTTTAATAGAAGTAAATTACAAATCTGTTTAACTTTCTGGCACCAGTTGATTTAAAAATAAATAAATCAAATGTTTTCCTGCGGAGTACTCCTTTAACCCCCTGCATTGATATGTATATGATAAGATTTTGGATAACTATAGTCACCACTAATGGGAGCGTAGGAGCTTACTATACACTGTTTATACATTTAACTCAATAATAACAGAGACTTTCTCATATCTTTTGTTGCAATTTTTGTTTCAATAAACTTGAAAGACATTATGCAGTTGGCTCCCGAACTCTCCTCAGTGACCCCCCCCCCCAACCACCCCGACCCCCTATCTTTTATGGAACAGTAACCTACTTCTTGAATTCCTGAACTTGCTTAGGTTTGTTCCTATGTTTTGTCTAGGTGCGTTTTATGGAGTAGTGTGTATAGCAATGTCGGTGATTGCGTCCTATATGGGAAGTGTGATCCAGGTAAAATAACCTTATACTTGAGTATTAAATAATTGTTCTTATATATGTTTTGTAATATAGAAAACACTGTTAAGCAGTATATATATTGCACAGTAGCAATTTTCTTCATCTGAACTTACCTAAAAGTGCACATTGGAGCAGAGGGTTACTGCCACTAAAGGGTATGTCACTCATGTAATTGTGAGGGCACCAATTGTACCGGAGGAAAAAAACATGAAAAAACTTTGTAACCTCAAGCAGCACTTTTAAATATTTCCTCTTTTTTTCCAACAGCACATTTAGAGCCAGTCACATCG
Organism: Hyla sarda; assembly: GCF_029499605.1. Classification (NCBI taxonomy): domain Eukaryota; kingdom Metazoa; phylum Chordata; class Amphibia; order Anura; family Hylidae; genus Hyla; species Hyla sarda. Next base: position 296,518,796 of record NC_079192.1, read on the forward strand.
CTGTGTCACATACAAGGTTAATTATTGCCAGGTATAATTACTGAACTAGTTATTCATTTTAAAAAAATAGACAGTAATAATAATAATAATAATAATAATTGTGGTGAGATGCAGGGCAGATGGAATTACCCTAGGGGCAGATGGAATTAACCCCTTGTATTCGTGACACCAGGGTGTGGTTTATCCTCAATACCACCCGAAGGTATGCCGCTGGATCCTGGGCTAGGCACGGGGGCAATAATGACTCCGACGCCAAGTTACGGATAACGGTAGCTTTACTGAGTGACAGATGGAACAGTCTATACAGCTTAGCCAGGTCCACGGAGGTGACCAGTGAAATCAGAGACCTCAGGGCTTGGTGGGACTTGTAGTGGACTGGGACAATATTGCTGCAGGCCACGCTGACTGAAGACAGAGGACTTTGACTTGACTGACTATACCCGTTTGTAGCTTACCAGCTGTGACTTGGACCTGGGGGTAGTGGACTTGTAGACTTGTGGCCTTCACAGACTTTAGGCCTCCTCTGGACACACACCTAGGACTTGACTGTACTCTGGTTCAACAAAGATTAAGAGCCGAGCTCAAAGAGAAAGAGAGAGTGAAGAGACTCCTCAGGGCTTATATAGGAGAAACTCCGGTGGGGTCCCATAGGTCACCCTTAGGTTACGTGGTCACTGACACCTCACTGGGTTACACTCACATGACAACAGATTAACCACATGACAAATATTCTTAAAAGGTACAACACTCATATACAATACATAGCATAAAACCAATTGTACAGAGGGAACAGGTGAAGGGGCCCAGGGGACACTGCAGGGAGGCTGCCTTATACGGCAGCGAGGGTACAGGGGTACAACTCCTGTACTGGGCCACCACATAATAATTACAGTTTGAGCAACATAGTGTAGGTTTTTTTTAGTGATAGTGATAGGGAAGGTGAACTCTATTCATTATTAAAAGGGTACTACCGTGGAAAACTTTTTTTTTTTAATCAACTGGTGCCAGAAAGTTAAGCAGATTTGTAAATGACTTCTATTTAAAAATCTTAATCCTTCCAGTACTTTTTAGGGGCTAGATACTACAGAGGAAATGCTTATCTTTTTGGATTTCTCTGATGTCATGACCACAGTGCTCTCTGCTGACCTCTGCTGTCCATTTTAGGAACTGCCCAGAACAGGAGAAAATCCTCATAGCAAACATATGCTGCTCCTGACAGTACCTAAAATAGACAGCAGAGGTCAGCAGAGAGCACTGTGGTCATGACATCAGAGAAATCAAAACATATAAGCATTTCCTCTATAGTATATAGCCCCTAAAAAGTACTGGAAGAATTAAGATTTTTAAATAGAAGTAATTTACAAATCTGTTTAACTTTCTGGCACCAGTTGATTTAAAAAAAAAAAAAAGTTTTCCACGGTAGTACCCCTTTAATGTAATTAAACAGCTTCCCTGTTAGGGTGTATAGAGCCCCATGTTATTAGCCAGAGTAAATGCTTGTGCATGTAGTAAAACATAGCTGCATTACAGCTGATTTTCTAGATGAATTGCTGGAGGTCTTGCAGCTGAAAACCTATTGCTGTGCCATTTTGGACCTAGAGCACATCACTGAGGGTAAGAGCAAAGGGACAGGACCTGATGGGTTAACAGAAGGTAAGAGCAAAAGGGACAGCAACTGAAGGGTTACCAGGGGAGAAAAGAGAGGGGAGAGCATGTGAAGGGTTAACAAAGCATAAGAGTGGAGGGACAGCAAATGAAGGGTTAAGAGGGGTGAAAAGAGATGAGACAGCACCTGAAGGGTTAACCCTACAGCCTGGTTGCTGGGGAGAAGGAGCAGTTCACAGACCTTAGATCTTACTGATGCAGGAAGGATGGCCATCTCTATGTGGTGGTGGGGGTGTGAGGTGCAGAGCAGATGTTGTTACTCTAGGGGCAGATGGCATTAACCCCTTGTATTCGTGACGCCAGGGTGTGGTTTAGCCTATAACCACCCGAAGGTATACCGCTGGATCCTGAGCCAGGCACGGACAACGGTAGCTTTACTGAGGGTAGACAGATGGTAAAATCTATACAGTTCAAGGGCCCAAGGAGGTGATCAGTGACACAGAGACCTTAAGGGATGGCTAGGACTTGTAGTAGGACTAGGCAATTTAGTGTAGGCCACGTTACTTGACAATTTGACAGAGAATGACTTGACTTGACTGATGACGTACAATGCTGCAGGTTTAGCTTACTTGAACTGACTGTGGCTGCAGGACTTGACTTGAGGCCTCCAGTACTCTGGACACACACACTAGGCACGACTGACCTCAGCAAAGACTTGGTGCAAAAGAGAGAGAGAGAGCTAGCTCCACCAAAGGCTTATATGGGGGAGACTAGCAGGGAGCCCATAGGTCACACACACAAAAAAAAAAAAAATAAAATAGCCAGCACAACTACCTAATATACGGGTGCACACGGATGGAAAATACAAGGTATACAAAAAAAGAAGGTTGCAGCAGCACCTCTTGGTCAAAAAATTGAGGCTCTTAGCGCACTTTTTGATCAAAGCGTGTCCTCCCACCCACCACGCCGAGGTGGCCTAATTTTGGATGGGACCCTAACACACATTCTGAGCCTAACACTCATAACACTCACCTCTGTTGGGCATATAGCCTCTGACTGGGTAACATGCTGGATCCATTATCAATTTAAAATACCTCCTGTGAAAAAAGGGGAGGGGTGCACGGCTACAGAGGGTGCCATTCCCCCTAAGTGGCACAAAAAAAACTAAAAGAAAAATAGCCAGCACAACTACCTAATACACGGGTGCACGCGGCTGTGGCAAATACAGAGTATACAAAAAAAGAAGGTTGCAGCAGCACCCTTGGTCAAAAAATGGAGGCTCTTAGCGCACTTTTTGATCAAAACGTGTCCCCCCCCCATCCACCACACGGAGGTGGCCTCATTTCGGATGGGACCCTAACACACATTCTGAGGTAGGAGGTATTTTAAATTGATAATGGATCCAGCATGTCACCCAGTAAGAGGCTATATGCCCAACAGAGGTGAGTGTTACGAGTTTTAGGCTCAGAATGTGTGTTAGGGTCCAATCCGAAATGAGGCCACCTCCGCGTGGTGGATGGGGGGACACGTTTTGATCAAAAAGTGCACTAATGGCCTCCATTTTTTGACTAAGAGTGCTGCTGCAGCCCTCTGGTCACTGGTACCTCCTGGGTATATCACATGGTATAACTCTTAAAGTGATAACGCATTTAACATATTTACAATGGGGAAACTAATGCAGGGGGCCCTGGGGACACTGAAGGAGGCTGCCTAACAGGGCAGCAGAAATACAGGGTAACATCTCCAGTACTGGGCCACCACATCTATCACTTCACAAGAGCTTCTGGCCACACAAGGGGGCTCCCGCCCCCACCGGCTTCTAGACTGCACTCAGTGGTCTCAGTGCTGGAGGTAGGCCACAAATGTTGCAGGCAAGTAGCATCCTAAAAAAGGCCCCCAGAGGTGACGGAAGGTAAGGGGAGACAGAGGGAGACACTTAAAGGAGATATGCAGCACTGATATTTATAATAAAAAAAAAAAAAAAAAACATTACCTCATCTTAGAGATCTTGTAAAGACCTATCCCCTGTCCATTTTAGCAACCATGCATAGCAGATGCATAGCAGATGTATAGCAGATGTATTCTAAGGGAAGCATGGTGGCTCAGTGGTTGGCACTGCTGCCTTGCAGTGCTGGGGACTTGGGTTCAAATCCCACTAAGGACAACAATAAATAAAGTGTTATTATTATTATTATAATAACGTCAGCAGAGAGAACTGTGGTCGTGATGTCATCAGAGAGCATTCCAAAAAGAAAAGAATTTCCTCTGTAGTATTCAGCAGCTAATAAGTACAGGAAGGATTAAGATTTTTTAATAGAAGTAATTCACACATATGTTTAACTTTCAGCCACCAGTTGATTTAAAAGAAAAAAGGTTTTCACCGGAGTACCCTTTAAAGACTACATTTCCTACAATCCTCCTCTCCTACTTCCTGTAAGCTGCTGCCCTGCCCCCTGCTCTCAACGCTGAGGAAATTATAATAAAGTAAGGCCCCACTCCCTCCCATAAGCATATCCCCTCCCATCCTGGTGTTAGGATTGAAGGAGTAAATTAGAGGCAATTTTGCTTTATTACGCAAAAAACCTGTTTAGATTTTTTTTTTTACCAGATAACTGCTTTAATATGTAACTCTTAAGCAGAGCAGCAGAATATCATAACAGATGTATTTTAAAGCACTAATGTTCCTTAAAATTCAGTAATTTAAACTTCATGCAATGCATGTATAACTAAGTCTCTAGTATCAGCTCCAAGGGAAACAACACCTGTATTCAGACATTGAATTACTTGGCAGCTCTGTAAGGTCTGAACAAAGTTTTTAGTTTAGGATGCGATCCAACAAGGAAGTAAAAGAAGGCTTAAAGTCTTTCTGTACTTAAAGGGGTACTTCACTGCCCCAGCATTCGGGACATTTTGTTCCGAACGCTTGGAGCGGACCGCACGATGTCACGCCACGCCCCCTCAATACAAGCCTAAGGGAGGGGGCATGGTAGCAGCCATGCCCCCTCCCATAGACTTGCATTGAGGGGGCATGGCGTAACGTGACGTCAAGAGGGGTGTGGCCATGATGCCACGACCTCTGCCGCCCGCACCCAGCTTTGTAAACGAATGCCGGGTGCTGCCCAGAGATCATGGGGGTCCCAGCTGCAGGACACCTTTGGATAGTGGATAAGATGTCAGATGGCAGAGTACCCCTTTTAAATATTTTTCATCCATCTACTGAAGCTGCATCTAAAGTTGTCTGCGCTATGTTGACATCGTATTTTACACAGTGTGCAAATTTTATTAATTAAAGAGACTACCTTAAAACACACAAGAGAAAAGGCAGCACAGGAAACCATCCACTCTGCAAGCGACCACCCAGGTTGCCAATCTGGAGATAAATCCAAAAAGTGATAGCACGGTCACAGCAGAGATACAGTGGGGCAAAAAAGTATTTAGTCAGCCACCAATTGTGCAAGTTCTCCCACTTAAAAAGATGAGACAGGCCTGTCATTTTAACCCCTTAAAGGACCAGGCCAATTTTCACTGTAGGACCAGAGCATTTTTTGCACATCTGACCACTGTCACTTTAAGCATTAATAACTCTGGGATGCTTTTACCTTTCATTCTGATTCCGAGACTGTTTTTTCGTGACATATTCTACTTTATGTTTAGTAAAATTTAGTCGATACTTGCATCATTTCTTGGTAAAAAATTCAAAAAATTAGATGAAATAATAGAATATTTTGCATTTTTCTAACTTTGAAGCTCTCTGTTTGTAAGGAAAATAGACATTCCAAATAAATTATGTTTTGATTCACAAATACAATATGTCTACTTTATGTTTGCATCATAAAGTTGACATGTTTTTACTTTTGGAAGACATCAGAGGGCTTCAAAGTTCAGCAGCAATTTTCAAATTTTTCACCAAATTTTCAAAATCGGAATTTTTCATGGACCAGTTCAGGTTTGAAGTGGTATTAGAAATACCCCACAAATGACCCCATTATAAAAACTGCACCCCTCAAAGTATTCCAAATGACATTCAGTAAGTGTATTAGGTGTTTCACAGGAATAACAGCAAAATAAAGGAGAAAATTCAAAATCTTCATTTTTTACACTCGCATTTTCTTGAAGACCCAGTTTTTGAATTTGTAACTCAATCTTTCTTTTGAGTAAGGAAATACCTCATATGTGTATGTCAAGTGTTCGGCAGGCGCTGTAGAGGGCTCAGAAGGGAAGGAGCGACAATGGGATTTTGGAGAGTGAGTTTTTCTTAAATGGTTTTTGGGGGGCATATCACATTTAGGAAGCCCCTATGGTGCCAGAACAGCAGAAAAAACCCCAATTGGCACACCCTTTTGGAAACTAAACCCCTCAAGGCACGTAACAAGGGGTCCAGTGAGCCTCAACACCCCACAGGTGTTTGATGACTTTTCGTTAAAGTCAGATGTGTAAATGAAAAAAAGAAATTTCACTAAAGTGCAGTTTTTCCCCAAAATTTACCATTTTTATAATGGGTAATGGGAGAAAATGCCCCCCAAAATGTGGAACCCCATCTCTTCTGAGTATGGAAATATCCCATGTTAGGACGTAAAATGCTCTGCGGGTGAACTACAATGCTCAGAAGAGAAGGAGTCACATTTGGCTTTTTGAAAACAAATTTTGCTGAAATGGTTTTTGGGGGGGCATGTCACATTTAGGAAGCCCCTATGATGCCAGAACAGCAAAAAAAATAAAAAACACATGGCATACTATTTTGGAAGCTACACCCCTCAAGGAACGTAACAAGGGATACAGTGAGCCTTAACACCTCACAGGTATTTCATGACTTTTTGTTAAATTTGGATGTGTATATGAAAAAAATAATTTCACAAAAATGCATTTTTTTCCCCAATTTTTACATTTTTACAAGGGGTAAAAGGAGAAAATGACCCCCACAATTTGTAACCCCATTTCTTCTGAGTATGGAAATACCCCATGTGTGGACATCAAGTGTTCTGCTGGCGCACAACAATACTCAGAAGAGGAGGAGCACCATTGAGCTTTTGGAAAGGGAATTTGTTTGGAATGGAAGTCAGGGGCCAAGTGCGTTTACAAAGCCCCCGTGGTGCCAGAACAGTGGACCCCCCACATGTGACCCCATTTTAGAAACTACACCACTCACAGAATTTAATGAGGGGTGCAGTGAGTATTTACACTCCACTGGTGTTTGACAGATCTTTGGAACAGTGGGCTGAGCAAATGAAAAATAAAATTTTTCATTTTCACAGACCACTGTTCCAAAAATCTGTCAAACACTTGTGGGGCATAAATGCTCACTGTACCCCTTATTACATTACGTGAGGGGTGTAGTTTCCAAAATGGGGTCACATGTGGGAGGGGTCCATTGTTCTGGCACTATGGGGGCTTTGTATACACACGTGGCCTTCAATTTCGGACAAATTTTCTCTTCAAAATCCCAATGGCGCTCCTTCTCTTCTGAGCATTGTAGTTTGCCCGCAGAGCACTTTACATCCACATATGGGGTATTTATATACTCAGAAGAAATGGGCAACACCAGCATGTTAGTGTAAATAATTTTTTTTTGCACTAACAGGCTGGTGTAGACCCCAACTTTTCCTTTTCATAAGGAGTAAAAGGAGAAAAAGCCCCCCAAAGTTTGTAGTGCAATTTTCCCCGAGTACGGAAATACCCCATATGTGGCACTAAACTGTTTCCTTCAAATACGACAGGGCTTCGAAGTGAGAGAGCGCCATGCGCATTTGAGGACTAAATTAGGGATTGCATAGGGGTGGACATAGGGGTATTCTACGCCAATGATTCCAAAACAGGGTGCCTCCAGCTGTTGCTAAACTCCCAGCATGCCTGGACAGTCAGTGGCTGTCCAGAAATGCTGGGAGTTGTTGTTTTGCAACAGCTGGAGGCTCCATTTTGGAAACACTGCTGTACAATACATTTTTTTTATTGGGGGGGGGGCAGTGTAAGGGTGTATATGTAGTGTTTTACCCTTTATTATGTGTTAGTGTAGTGTAGTGTAGTGTTTTTAGGGTACATTCGCACTGGCGGAGGTTTACAGTGAGCTTACCGCTAGGAGTTTGCGCTGCGGCGAAAAATTTGCCGCAGCTCATACTTGAAGCAGGAAACTTACTGTAAACCTGCCTGTGTGAATGTACCTGTACATTCACATGGGGGGGGGGGGCAAGCATCCAGCTGTTTAAAAACTACAACTCCCAGCATGCACTGACAGGCCGTGCATGCTGGGAGTTGTAGTTTTGCAACAGCTGGAGGCACACTGGTTGGAAAACTTTCAGTTAGGTTCTGTTACCTAACTGAGTATTTTCCAACCAGTGTGCCTCCAGCTGTTGCAAAACTACAACTCCCAGCATGTACTGATCACCGAAGTGCATGCTGAGAGATGTAGTTATGCAACAGCTGGAGGTACGCAACTACAACTTCCAGCATGCCGAGACAGCTGTTTGCTGTCTGGGCATGCCGGGATTTGCAGTTTTGCAACATCTGGAGGGCCACAGTTTAGAAACCACTGCACAGTGATCTCCAAACTGTGGACCTCCAGATGTTGCAAAACTACAAATCCCAGCATGCCCAGTTTTGTAACATCTAGAGGGCCACAGTTGACTGCAGAGTGATCTCCAAACTGTAGCCCTCCAGCTGTTGCAAAACTACAAATCCCAGCATGACAGCTGTCTGGGCATGCTGGGAGTTGTAGTTTTGCAACATCTGGAGGGCAACACTGTAGAGACCACTGTACAGTGGTCTCAAACTGTAGCACTCTAGATGTTGCTAGACAACTTAAGAACTTCCGTCGGATCCAAGGAGCCAGCCGCACAACATGCCGCCTGCTGTTCTCCGACACCGATCGTCGCACGCAGCCTTGCCCGTAGGGTAAGTGGGCTTAGTCGCCGATCCTCTTCAGTTTCCCCGTCTTGCCCCGCCTATTGTGGGTGGGCAGAACGGGGAAAACGAAAGTTAACCCCCCCTCCCCCAATCTGCTATTGGACGTCACTTCTAGATGCCCAATAGCAGTGATAGGAGGGGTGGCACCCCTGCCACCTCACTCCTACCCCTTCAGGGGATCGTGGGTGTCTTGGACAACCGCGATCCCCTTATTTTCCGGGTCACCATAGACCCGTATGACCCGGAATAGCCGCAAATCGAAAGTGTGAATTCACTTGTGATTTGCGCCGATCGCCGATGTGGGGGGGTCTGATGACCCCCTGGGCATTTGCGCGGGGTGCCTGCTGATCAATATCAGCAGTCACCCCGGTCCGGTCCCTGCCCGGCGCGTGCCGGGGACCGAAATTCCCATGGGCGTACAGGTACGCCCTTGGTCCTTAAGTACCAGGGAGCAAAGACGTACCTGTACGCTCTTGGTCCTTAACAGGTTCATCTTAGGCATTCCTCAACTATGAGAGACATAATGAGAAAAAAAATCCATAAACTCACATTGTTTGATTTTTAAAGAATTTTTTTGCAAATTATGGTGGAAAATAAATATTTGGTCACCTAAAAACAAGCAAGTTTTCTGGCTCTCACAGACCTGTAACTTCTTCTTTAAGAGTCTCCTCTGTTCTCCACTCGTTACCTGTATTAATAGCACCTGTTTGAACTCGTTATCAGTATAAATGACACCTGTCCACAACCTCAAAAAGTCACACTCCAAACTCCACTATGGCCAAGACCAAAAAGCTGTCGAAGGACGCCAGAAACAAAATTGTAGACCTGCACCAGTTTGGGAAGACTGAATCTGCAATAGGCAAGCAGCTTGGTGTGAAGAAATAGAGTATGGGAGCAATTATTAGAAAATGGAAGACATACAAGACCACAGATAATCTCCCTCGATATGGGGCTCCACACAAGATCTCACCCCGTAGTGTCAAAATGATCACAAGAACAGTGAGCAAAAATCCCAGAACCACACGGGGGGATAATGAATGACCTGCAGAAAGCTGAGATAAAAGTAACAAAGGCTACCATCAGTAACACACCACAGCGCCAAGGACTCAAATCATGCAGTGCCAGACGTGTCCCTCTGCTTAACCCCTTAAGGACGCAGGGCCTATATATTCACCCCCGTTTCCAAATTCTTAAGGACTCAGGGCGTATGGGTACGCCCTTCATTCTTCTGGTCCCCGCCGCTCACCGGGCAGGGACCGGACCGGGATGCCTGCTGATATTGTTCAGGGGGGACCTGAGGTCCCCTCATATCGGCGATCGGCGCAAATTGCTGGTCAATTCAGACAAGCGATCTGCGCTGCGGCAATTCCGGGTCATACGGGTCTCCGGTGACCCGGTAAATAAGGGGGACCGGGAGTGTCCAACGATCCCCCTGAAGGGATAGGAGTGAGGTGGTAGGGGTGCCACCCCTCCTATCCCTGCTATTGGTTGTCAGAAGCGACGACCAATAGCAGATCGGGCGTGGGGGGGTTAAAGTTCGATTCCCCCGTTCTGCCCACCCACAGTAGTGTGGGCAAAATGGGGGAACCGTCCTGTGACCGGCACCAGAGGTCACTTACCATTGACGGCAGCGGTGATCGGTGGGCGGCTATGACATGTGGTTGGCTCCCTGGTGCAGACTACGGAAGCCGGTGAGTTGCCTAGCAACATCTGGAGGGCTACAGTTTGAGACCAATATACAGTGGTCTCTAAACTGTAACCCTCCAGATGTTGCCAAACTACAACTCTCAGCATGCCCAGACAGCTGGAGGGCTACAGTTTGGAGATCACTGTGCGGTGGTTTCTAAACCGTGGCTCTCTAAATCTTACCACAACTTCCAGCATGCACGAACAGCAAACGGCTTTCTCGCCATGCTGTCGTAGTTGCGTACCTCCAGCTGTGGCATAACTACATCTCCCAGAATGCCCTTTGGCGATCAGTACATGCTGTTAGTTTTGCAACAGCTGGAGGCACACTGGTTGGAAAACACCGAGTTAGATATCAGAACTTAACTGAAGGTTTTCCAACCAGTGTGCCTCCAGCTGTTGCAAAAGTACAACTCCCAGCATGCACGGCATGTTGGGAGTTGTAGTTTTGTAACAGCTGGAGGCTTGCCCCCCCATGTGAATGTACAGGGTACATTCACACGGGCGGGTTTACAGTGAGTTTCCTGCTTCAAGTTTGAGCTGCGACAAATTTTCCGCCGCAGCGCAAACTCCTAGCGGGAAACTCACCGTAAACCCCCGCCCGTGTGAATGTACACTAAAAACACTATGCTACACTACACTACCACATAATAAAGGGTAAAACACTACATATACATCCCCCCCCCAATAAAAATTAAAAACGTATCCAAAATGGAGCCTCTAACTGTTGCAAAACAACAACTCCCAGCATTTCTGGACAGCCACTGACTGTCCAGGCATGCTGGGAGTTTAGCAACAGCTGGAGACACCCTGTTTGGGAATCACTGGCGTAGAATACCCCTATGTCCACCCCTATGCAATCCCTAATTTAGTCCTCAAATGTGCATGGCACTCTCTCACTTCGGAGCCCTGTCTTATTTCAAGGAAACCGTTTAGGGCCACATATGGGGTATTTCCGTTCTCAGGAAAAATTGTGTTACAAATTTTGAGGGGCTTTTTCTCCTTTTACCCCTTATGAAAAGGAAAAGTTGGGGTCTACACCAGCCTGTTAGTATAAAATTTTTTAAATTTTTACACTAACATGCTGGTGTTGCCGCATACTTTTTTTATATTTTACAAGAGGTAAAAGGAAAAAAAGACCCCCAAAATTTGTAACGCAATTTCTCCTGAGTACGGAAATACCCCATATGTGGGCGTAAAAATGCTCTTTGGGTGCACAACAAGACTCAGGAGTGAGAGCGCACCATGTACATTTGAGGCCAAAATTGGTGATTTGCACTGGGGTGGCTGATTTTACAGCGGTTCTGACATAAATGCAAAAAAATAAATACCCACATGTGACCCCATTTTGGAAACTACACCCCTCATGGAACGGAACAAGGGGTATAGTGAGCCTTAACACCCCACAGGTGTTTGCCGAATTTTCGTTAAAGTTGAATGGAAAAACGAAAAAAAAAAAAATTCACTAAAATGCTGGTGTTACCCTAAATTTTTCATTTTCACAAGAGAAAATAGGAAAAAAGCTCCCAAAATTTGTAACCCCATTTCTTCTGAGTAAGAACATACCCCATATGTGGATGTAAAGTGCTTTGCGGGCGAACTACAATGCTCAGAAGAGAGGGAGCGCCATTGGGCTTTGGAGAGAAAATTTGTCCGGAATTTAAGGCCACATGTGTTTACAAAGCCCCCCATAGTGCCAGAACAATGGACACCCCCCACATGTGACCCCATTTTGGAAACTACACCCCTCACAGAATGTTATAAGGGGTACAGTGAGCATTTACGCCACTCAGGTGTCTGACATTTTTGGAACAGTGGTCCGTGAAAACTGAAACATTTTTCATTTGCTCAGCCCACTGTTCCAAAGACCTGTCAAACGCCAGTGGGGTGTAAATGCTCACTGCACCCCTTATTAAATTCTTTGAAGGGTGAAGTCACATGTGGGGCTGTCCACTGTTTTGGCACCATGGGGGGGGGGGCTTTGTAAATGCACAAGGCCCCCGACTTCTATTCCAACCAAATTCTCTCTCCAAAAGCTCAATGGTGCTCCTTCCCTTCTGGGCATTGTAGTGCTCCAGCAGAGCACTTGATGTCCACACATGGTGTATTTCCATACTCAGAAGAAATGGGGTTACCCCTTGTAAAAATTTTACATTTGGGGAAAAATCAGCATTGTAGTGAAATTTTTTTTTTTCATTTACACATCCAACTTTAACGAAAAGTTGTCAAACACCTTGTTACATCCCTTGTTACATTCCTTGAGGAGTGTTGTTTCCAAAATAGTATGACGTGTTTTTTTTTGTTGTTTTTTTTTTTTGCTGTTCTGGCACCATAGGGGCTTCCTAAATGTGACATTCCCCCAAAAACCATTTCAGCAAAATTTGCTTTCCAAAAGCCAACTGTGACTCCTTCTCTTCTGAGCATTATAGTACGCCCACAGTGCTCTTGACATCCACACATGGGGTATTTCCATACTCAGAAGAGATGGGGTTACAAATTTTGGGGGACATAGTTTCCTATTACTTCTTGTAAAAATTTAAAATTTGGGAAAAACCTGCATTTTAGTGAATTTTTTTTTTAATTTAGACATCCAACTTTAACGAAAAGTCGTCAAACACCTGTGGGGTTTTAAGGCTCACTGGACCCCTTGTTATGTTCCCTTAGGGGTGTAGTTTCCAAAATAGTATGCCATGTGTTTTTTTTTCTGTTCTGGCACCATAGGGGCTTCCTAAATGTGACATGCCCCCCAAAAACCATTTCAGAAAAACTCCCTCTCCAAAATCCCATTGTCGCTCCTTCCCTTCTGAGCCCTCTAGTGCACCCACAGAGCACTTGACATACACATATGAGATATTTCCTTACTCGAGAGATATTGGGTTACAAATTTTAGGGTGAAAACTGGGTCTACAAGAACATGCGAGTGTAAATAATGAAGATTTGGAATTTTATCCTTCACTTTGCTGCTATTCCTGTAAAACACCTAAAGGGGTAACACACTTACTGAATGTCATTTTGAATACTCTGAGGGGTGCAGTTTTTATAATGGTGTCATTTATAAGGTATTTCTAATATGAAGGCCCCTCAAATCCCCTTCAAAACTGAACTGGTCCCTGAAAAATTCAGATTTTGAAAAATTTTTGAAAAATTGGAAAATTGCTGCTGAACTTTGAAGCCCTCTAATGTCTTCCAAAAGTAACAACATGACAACTTTATGATGCCAACATAAAGTAGACATATTGTAAATGTGAATCAACATAAAAATTGTTGGGATGTCCATTTTCCTTATAATCAGAGCGTTTCAAAGTAAAAAAAAAAAAAAATTCACATCAAATTTTGGAATTTTGCACCAAGAAATGATGCAAGTATCGACAAAATTTTACCACTAACATAAAGTAGAATATGTCACGAAAAAACAAATCTCAGAATCAGAATGAAAAGTAAAAGAATCCCAGAGTTAATAATGCTTAAAGTGACAGTGGTCAGATGTGCAAAAAAGGGCTGAGTCCTTAAGGTGAAAAAGGGCCTTAACGACAATGGACGTAAATGTACGTCATGGTGATGTGGTACTTAATGCACCATGACGTACCATGACCTTCACGATCGCGAGCACCAGAGCGGTGCTCGCAACATGCGCGGCAGGTCCTGGCTGCTATCAGCAGCCAGGGACCCGCTGGTAATGGCGGACATCCGCGATCACGCAGATGTCCACCATTATCCCCTCAGATGCCGAGGTCAATACAGATCACGGCATCTGCCGCAGTGCGGTACTTTGAATGGATGATCGAATCGCCCGCATCGCTGCCGTGGGGATCCGATCATCCAGCATGGCAGCCGATCACTAATAATACTGATCAGTGCTATGTCCTATACATAGCACTGAACAGTATTAGCAATCAAATTATTGCTATGAATAGTACACTATGGGGACATAAAAAGTGTAAAAAAAAAAAAAAGAAGTAAAAAAAAAAGTCAAATAAAAAAGTTAAAAAATTTGAAAAATCGCCTCCCCCAATAAAAAAAAGTTAATCGTCCGTTTTTCCCATTTTACCCCCAGAATAAAACATAAGTTATTAGATATTCTGGGCCCTCTGTCTCTGCTGTGACCGTACTATCTCTTTTTGACTACAGAACAGAACGTGGGAAAATGATAAAATATATAGCACAGCATTGTGGTGGCTGCTGTGTGTCCGTGCACTACAGCCATAACACTGCTCATAGAGCTGTGTCAGTGATCAGTGATGCATATACATCGCTGATCACTTACACAAAAGTTTCACTGATGCCCAACCTAAACAGCAAAGAGTAACAGAGAAATGTTGTAAGTCTGAGAGGAGTCCCCTGCTCCACTCACTGAACAATAAGACAATGATGCTGTATGTATCACTGTATGTATTACTGTTAATAGATCAGCTGGAAAGGGGATGGTACCCCACATTCTGGCCCACCTTCTGCTGCTTAGCAGGAAACCTTTTGCTAGCTGCTGTATACTACAGAGGAAATTATTTTATTTTTTAATTTATTTTCTGTATGACCACAGTGCTCTCTGCTGACACCTCTGTCTATGCCAGGAACTGTCCAGAGCAGGAGAGGTTTGCTATGGGGATTTGCTCCTACTCTGGACAGTTCCTGACATGGTCAGAGATGTCAGTAGAGAGCACTGTGGTCAGACTGAAAAGAAATTCAAAAAGAAAAGAACTTCCTGTGGAGCATACAGCAGCTGATGAGTACTGGAAGGATTGAGATTTTTTTTAACAGAAGTAATTTACAAATCTGCTTAACTTTCTGGCACCAGTTGATTAAAAAAAAAATCCCATTTTTTCCCACCTTTAAAGCTTCAGGAAAGTCATATTAACTTAGGGGATTTAAATTTCCTGCTATATTTTTTTATACATATTTTATTAGTTTATAGCCATAGCTCAGTAATGTCTATATAATTAACATTTTTCCTTGTAACCCCTAGGCAGCCCTGTCTATATTTGCTATGGTTGGGGGACCCCTTCTTGGCTTGTTTTCCTTAGGAATGTTTTTACCATTCTGCAATCCTTTGGTGAGTATTAATTCAAGAAAATCTGTCTTAAAAGTGTCAAAGGTAGCAAATGTTATTTATAAATAATATAAATAAAATAAATATTGCCTTTTATACAGTTTCCTATACACTCGTCAACATTTAAATTGCAACAACAAGAAGGACAAGCTATAAGGTTATTTCAATCGATCGTTAAGATCTACAAATGATCACATTTTACAGCACAAAGCTCTGTTCTGTGCCATGTGGGAGGGGTTTCAATGGTAAAGCAAATTTTTTCAGCCACGTGAAACCTCAAATCAGTACAGTAGGATTGTTTAATGCCTTCTGTTCATCAATGTGCCAGCTATTACCACTTGTAACAAACTGAGAGGAACAGAATACTCAAAAAGAGAGACCGTGGTTTATTACTCCAGCAAATTTCTTATAGGCCAAGATGTCAGCACTGTTTAACACTGCGTGTCACAGTGATTGGGAGACCAATGAAGAACTGTAATAAAAGCAAGAGGTACACAGAGATGAACCTCTGCACAGACGAATCAGATTAGAAGAATAGAGCATAGTGATTCATTCTGTATTGCAAGTAAAATAAGATGTCACATATCAAGCCTAGGGTGTCGAACAGTGTTTACACATACAGTATCATGAAAATGCTCTTGCACAATACAACTACAGATCAGTGGCATAGATAGGGTTAGTGTAACCCGATGTGGTAGAAAATGGTGTAACTACACCCCGACACAAATTATTTTTTTTACCCGTCTCAAAGAAGGTGGCTGTAGATCACACTCTATTCCCTAAAAGCAACAGCTCCATACAATGCACCACTGAATACAATACTGCCATACACTGTTTTGCTGAATACTGCAACATACTGTGCCCCTTATTATAATACGGCCACACACAGGAGTGTATAGCTCCTGAATATAATACTGCTACACACTGTTCTCTTCAATATTATACAGCTACACACTGTTCCACTGAATACTGCCATATACTATGCCTCTAAATACAATACTGCCACACACTGTGTCCCTTAAAATAACAATGCTGCCACACACTATCCTCCTGAATATAATACTGCTTCACATTGTGTTCCTGAATATAATACCACAGCACACTGTTCCGCTGAATACTGCCACATGCTGTGCCCCTAAATACAATACTGGCACATACTGTTCTGCTGAATACTGCCACACACTTTGTCCCTCAATATATTCGTGTCATATACTGTGCCTTAAAAACGGTCATACACTGTACCTGAAAATTATCCTGATACACATTATACCCCTGCTGCATACAATACTTACTTTTTCTCTGAATACTTCCACACACTCTGCCCTTCAATATAATACTGCTACACACTGTACCCCTGTACATAAAACTGCTACACACTGTGAATATAACCTGAATATAACCCTGGCACAAACTGTACACCTGAATGTGGTGTCGGGTGATGGCATGTGCAAATTAACCTTTTTGTGATGCCAGGGCACGGATAGCCTATACACTGTCCGAGGTTGACCCAGCTTCTCCTGGGCCAGGCACAGGGCAATAAATACTCTGACGCAAGGTTACGGATAAACTGACTTTACTGAGGAAGAATAGATGGTAAAACCTGTTACAGCTCAGATTGGTACAAAGGGAGGTGCAGGGTAAACCTTGGAAGCTTATCAGCTTGCTGGGATTTGTAGTTGATTGTGCTGTATATGACTGACTTGCTGTATGGCAACCCACGAGGACTTTAGTAACTTGATTGACTTACTTGTATGACTGATTTAGACTGACTTGGATCCCTGGGAATTTAGTGCTTACCGGCCGCTAGGCTTTGACGTTCACCTGGCGCAGGGGATTTGCTTTAGAAGATGCATGGTTTCAGGATTACTCTTGAGGCCTCCTCATAACACTTCACAATCTCTCTTCAGACTGTCTCCAAACTGTACCTCAGCTAACACTGAACTCTGAACTCCTACCACACTATATAAGGGGCAAATTTGGAGGATCTCCATTGGGCTGACAAGTCACCTGGTTTACCACATGCACACTCCCCTAACAACAGGTTTTAACAGGCTTAAAGCAACAGGTACATATGCCAATACATGAAAATGCCAATACATTAACCATAGTGTGGTGTCGGGAGAGTAACGGTGACTGGGGTGTTGCAGTGGTAGTGTAGGGTCTGGTGGTATTAACCCTTGAATGTAATGACGCCAGGGTGCGGTTTCCTCAATAGTAATGTTCCTACCACCAACCATCCCACAAATGGCAGGAAAAATAATGGAATGTCCACAGCAGATTTTAGGAATAAACTGAAGAAACTTTACTTGCGGAATTTATGAAACAGTCTTTAACATAACAGTCTCTTAAGAGTGAACTGGGATACAGGTTCCTCACAGGTTTGCTGGGACTTTGAAGTAATGAGCTTTTATGCAGGCCACTGTGCTACTAATTTAGAAGATTTGAGCTGGAAGTAGTCACACAGGATTTGATAGATGGAGCTTTGAGTAACTCATGTTTCGTGGCTGCAGGTTCTTAGGCTTTGGGCCTAGTTGAATTGAATTGATGCTGATGAGATGCTTGTGCTTCTGTAGTGCAGGAACAAGAGAGTGAATCTACAGACTACAGCCCTTTATATAATAAGGGGCTGGACTAAGCTCATTGGTCAGCAAACCTGTAAGTTATGAACCCAGTGAACTCTGGGTACATCACATGACCTCTAAGGTCCTTGAACATTTTACACATCACAACCGTACATCATGTAACCACTAAGGTCCTGTACATATATTTTCTACACACACATTAAATATAAACAGACTTTACATGAGGCGACCGAGGGTAAGCCCTGCAGGAGAGCCCTATATGAATGGAGGGACTCTAGCTGAGGGGACTTTAGACAAGGGACAGGACATGGTCCTGTACCGGGACACCACAATGGCATAACATTAAAAGGGTCTTCCACTGGCCAGTGTTCCTGCTGCATTCGGAACATTTACTTCCAAATGCTGTGCGTGTTCTGCGGGGGTCAGCCATGCCCCCACGTGACATCAGGCCATGCCCCTCAATGCAAGTGTATGGGAGGGGGTGTGACAGACACCACACCCCTCCCATAGACTTACATTGATGGGGCATGGCCTAACGGCATGAGGGGGCATGGCAGACCCCCGCAGAACGCGTACGGCATTCGGAACTAAATGTTCCGAATGCAACAGGAACACTGGCCAGTGGAAGACCCCTTTAAGGCATATTGAGTCCTGAGTAATGTGGACCCAAGATGGACACTGAAGGCAACATCTGCCACACAGGATGGGCAGAATACTATATTCTATACTGGGTGACCACACACTCACACACACACACACACACACACACACACACACACACACACACACACTGTATCCTCTGACTATAACCCTGCCACACACTGCCCCTGAATATAAAACTGCCACACACTGTGCACCTGAACATAACCCTGATACACACTGTGCACCTGAATTTAACTCTGACACTCACTATGCCCCTGAACATAACCCTGACACACTGTGCACCTGAAAATAACCTTGACACACACTGTGCACCTGAATATAACCCTGACACACACTGTGCACCTGAATATAACCTTGACACACACTGTGCACCTGAAAATAACCCTGACACACACTGTGCACCTGAATATAACCCTGACACACACTGTGCACCTGAATATAACCCTGACACACACTGTGTACCTGAATATAACCTTGACACACACTGTGCACCTGAAAATAACCCTGACAAACACTGTGCACCTGAATATAACCCTGACACACACTGTGCACCTGAAAATAACCCTGACACACACTGTGCACCTGAATATAACCCTGACACACACTGTGCACCTGAATATAACCCTGACACACACTGTGTACCTGAATATAACCTTGACACACACTGTGCACCTGAAAATAACCCTGACACACACTGTGCACCTGAATATAACCCTGACACACACTGTGCACCTGAAAATAACCCTGACACACACTGTGCACCTGAATATAACCCTGACACACACTGTGCACCTGAAAATAACCTTGACACACACTGTGCACCTGAATATAACCTTGACACACACTGTGCACCTGAATATAACCCTGACACACACTGTGCACCTGAATATAACCCTGACACACACTGTGCACCTGAATATAACCCTGACACACACTGTGCACCTGAAAATAACCCTGACACACACTGTGCACCTGAATATAACCCTGACACACACTGTGCACCTGAAAATAACCTTGACGCACACTGTGCACCTGAATATAACCCTGACACACACTGTGCACCTGAATATAACCCTGACACACACTGTGCACCTGAATATAACCCTGACACACACTGTGCACCTGAATATAACCCTGACACACACTGTGCACCTGAAAATAACCTTGACACACACTGTGCACCTGAATATAAAACTGGCACACACTTCTGTTTTGTCTAAATCCTACTCCTGTATTGTAACCCCCCCCCCCCCAACAGAACCCTCCATCCTCCCCCAGACCCCTTTTTCCACCTACACTTCTCTGCTCCCCACCCCTCTGTCTCCACATTACAGACCGAACTGTCCCAACCAGACCCCTCTGTCAATCTTCCACACACCCCTGTCTCCCCTTACACCCCCTCTGTTTTCCACTTACAGACCCAATGCCTCCCCAGATCCCTCTGTCTTCCACCTGCACCCCCTTTGTCCAACCCTCCACACCCATCTGTCTCCCCTGTACAGACTCTTCTGCCCCCTCCAGACCCTTTGGTCTCCACTTACAGACTTGTCTCCCCCTTACAGACCCCTCTGTTTCTCTTTTTTATAGACTCCTCAGTTACCCTCTTAGACTCTTATGTATGCTCATGCCACATCCTTAGCCTTCAGTCTCTTCACCCAATCTGCTCACACCACCCAACCCTGTATTGCAGCCCGGCCACAGTGACAGCAGCTTGTGAGGAAAGAACATCGCTTTTACACAGGGCAGGTGGCACAGCCAGGCAGCCACCCAGCTGATCTTGCCCCTGGTGGTATCACCCGGTGCAATCCATTGACCTCTTGCCTCTTCTCTCAAAGCCTATCATGGTGCAGAACAAGACAGCAATGGAGGCTGAAATGGAGGTCTATCCTTTTCAGTAATAAATTCTGGTTTTGTCTCAGATTTAGTCATAGCCAAAGATTGGTCTGGAGACCACATTGGCAACACATGAGAACCTCACACAGATCCTAATTATAGTGTGTGGTGCAGAGGGGGAACTTGTAGCTTCTGGGCCCCCATGCCAAATCTGCCAATTATAATACTGGTCTCTTATGTGGCAGATGTGCTATGGGGCCCCTTTAGACATCAGGGCCTTGCTGTGACTGCTACCTCTGAATCAGCTCAGCATTAAATTGATTTGGTCGTGGAACCAGTGGTATGTGGCCCAAGGCTGTTTTTCAACATGACAAAACAATGCAGCATTTTGCTCGTGCTACTGTGAGCAGCCTGTGTGACCTAAACGTGCTATAATGGCCAGCAGCATCTCCGGACCTGTCTCCCATCAAGCACATCTGCGTGACCTAAACGTGCTATAATGGCCAGCAGCATCTCCGGACCTGTCTCCCATCAAGCACATCTGCAGCATCATAAGTTGGTTATTTCAAGAGAGCAACCAGCAGTGGATCAAGATGATTGTGTGCCCAAGGGCATTCAGCGTGGCAGAACATTAGTCAGACCATTAATAACCACATTTAGCATGCCAAAACTTGTCGTGGTGCTCATACGCAATCAATAAATTGAGATGTTTTGAATATTTAGTTCCCAATTTTATCATTTGCATATCATTAACATGTCTACCGATCCTGTGATTTCCGTAAATCCATGACTTTTCCTTTTAGGTATTACAATTTCAATGTATGCAGGAGCAGCTCCAAAATTATAGCTGCTGTTTTATACAAATACTATGCACATTATTTAGGTAGAACTGGGTCTGTGCTGGCTGATATGTTACATCAGTTTTCCCGACCAGGGTGCCACCAGCTATTGCAAAACTACAACTCCCAGCAGGCCCGGACAGCCAAAGGCAGCTGGAGGCACCTTGGTTGGGAAACACTTGGTTATATTTAGGAGCTTACTACTCAGGAACAAGCTCGTCATTCTAATCTGGTTTATCCCTAAATTGTCATTTTCAGGGAGCGATTGTGGGGCTTCTTGTAGGATTTGCTGTGTCCTTATGGGCTGGAATAGGGGCTCAGATCTACCCCCCATTGCCTGAGAGAAGTAGACCCCTGCCGCTTTCCACTGCCTATTGTAATTCCAGTGATTCAGTGAACATCACATCTGTTACAGAAATGGCAATAACCATGATAGTCTCAGCAGCACAAGCTGAAGCCAGTGAGAGGTGAGATAATACCATTAGTTACATTTAGTTTTGCTTTTATGTTTGTAATTCCATTTATTACTAATGGCTTTGCGTCTGTCTAACAAATTGCAGTAGAATTATTCAATCGGGGATACAATTGTCCGTTGAGTTTGATTCTACATTCTTTACATTCCATTTACATTATACTTTCTTCTATTTTGTCAGGCCACAGCTTGCCGATTATTGGTATTCTTTATCGTACTTATACTTCAGCATTTTGGGGACCCTCGTGACTCTAGTTGTTGGTATAATTGTTAGTCTTCTGTCAGGTATGTATTCAACTGATAAATCCTTCATTCAGATATAGAATGCAAAGTAAAACACAATATCAGCTAAAGAACAGTATGAAGTAACCATATGCATAGGATAACTTGCCAGCCAATTGACCATTCCCAGTTATCCCAATATACCATTTTATTTATACAAAAAATAAATAAATAAAAAGGGTAGAGGTAAGAATCTATCTATGTATAGATTTCAGGAGTGGATGCAGGATTTTGCAAAAAGGAGCACACTAGTATAGTGCGCACACACATTATATATATATATATATATATATATATATATATATATATATAATGTGTTTATATACAGTGGGGCAAAAAAGGATTTAGTCAGCCACCAATTGTGCAAGTTCTTCCACTTAAAAAGATGAGAGAGGCCTGTAATTTTCATTATACCTCAACTATGAGATACCTCAACTATGAGAGACATAATGAGAAAAAAAAAACATAAAATCACATTGTCTGATTTTTAAAGAATTTATTTGCAAATTTTGGTATAAAATAAGTATTTGGTCACCTACAAACAAGTAAGATTTCTGGCTCCCACAGACCTGTAACTTCTTCTTTAAGAGTCTCCTCTGTTATCCACTCGTTACCTGTATTAATGGCACCTGTTTGTACTTGTTATCAGTATAAAAGACACCTGTCCACAACCTCAAACAGTCACACTGCAAACTCCACTATGGCCAAGACCAAAGAGCTGTCATAGGACACCAGAAACAAAATTGTAAATCACCACCAGGCTGAGAAAACTGAATCTGCAATAGGCAAGCAACTTGGTGTGAAGAAATCAACTGTGGTAGCAATTATTAGAAAATGGAAGACATACAAGGCCACTGATATTCTCCCTCAATCTGGGGCTCCACGCAAGATCTCCCCCCCGTGGTGTCAAAATGATCACAAGAACAGTGAGCAAAAATCCCAGAACCACATGGGGGGACCTAGTGAATGACCTGCAGAGTGCTGGGACCAAAGTAACAAAGGCTACCATCAGTAACACACTACACCACCAGGGACTCAAATCATGCAGTGCCAGACGTGTCCCCCTGCTTAAGCCAGTACATGTCCGGGCCCGTCTGAAGTTTGCTAGAGAGCATTTGGATGATCCAGAAGAGTATTGAGAGAATGTCATATGGTCAGATTAAACCAAAGTAGAACTTTTTGATAAAAACTCAACTCCTCGTGTTTGGAGGAGAAAGAATGCTGAGTTGCATCCAAAGAACACCATACCTACTGTTACGCATGAGGGTGGAAACATCAAGCTTTGGGGCTGTTTATCTGCTAAGGGACCAGGACGACTGATAAAGGAAAGAAGGAATGGGGCCATGTATCATGAGATTTTGAGAGAAAACCTCTTCCATCAGCAAGGGCATTGAAGATGGAACGTGGCTGGGTCTTTCAGCATGACAATGGGCAACATTTCAAGGTCCTGGAGTGGCCTAGCCAGTCTCCAGATCTCAAAGTCAGTTGTCGGCGTCCAGTTTTTAATGCAGTGTAAACCTGTGGTATACGCATCTTGATAGTAAATCAGTAATTCTTCTAACAAAGTAAATTTGGTTGAAAACCGTTGGTTGAAATCCTGCCGTTGCACTCTGTCCAGAAGGGCCATTAAGCTCTCTTTTTGGATCCCAGTCAATGGGGTCAATAGTCAATGGGGTCTGTCGGGCGGGCATTGTTTTGTAACAGGAGTAGCGGGAGAAAAAGACGGTGCTTGCAGTGTTTTTTTCTCCCGCTATTCTCCCCAGGCTCCCTAACGGCTATCACACTACCGTGTCATAATGGCAGTGTGAAAGTTGCCTTGCTATGAAAAGCAAATGAAAGTGTTACCTAGAGCAGTATATACTGTAGCATTGTGTGGTACATCAGTGACACCTAGTGGTCAAAACATTATCCTTAATCGCTGTGTATGTAGCAAAACTGTAACAATGGCATGATACTGAATGCAAAAACTAAATTAAAATCCTAATGATGTTTCTATAGGTGGGCTTCTTTTCTCCTATTTCTGGTTCCTCGAGATTTTGGGGATAATTTAACCCTATTTTCTTTAGTAGATTGTGTACATAGTGTTTTACCTATTCTGAGAACTGTATGGCACATTAGTTATAGTTTTTAACGTGAATATTCAAAATGCTAATTTTTACCGCGAATATCAGCACTTCACGATTCCGTGAATATTTAGAATATGGCCGTCAAACCATATGGTTGAAGGACATCAAACAAGTAGGAATTTACATCATAGTGTAACCATACACGGCTATTTGTACGTCTGTATCTTTAATGGTTTAAAAAAGACATGTCTTGGCATATAGTACTAAATATTGTCACCTGAAACAAGATGGCTGCCAGCTCATGTGACCTATGACCTTTATGTTAAAAAAAATTCTTAAGCACAATAGAGTACTCTACCCTGTTGCAAAGAAACAAATTTTTAATTAACAGTGTAGATATTACACACATTTAAAAAATATTGCGCGTTAATATTAATGCTATCTAAATATAATTATACATCATTCTAACAAACAGTTTTTGAGAAGATGTTTGTAGAATATTGTGCAATCCAATATAGCGGCCACACCATGTGACCAAAAGTCTTAAAATGAACAAATCTGACTCTACACAACAGTGTAATCCCATACAGTGATTTATATTTCTGTAGCTTTAGCGGTTCCCAAGAAGATTTTTGAATATTGTCAAAAATTGCCACAACAACCAAGATTCATATATGGGTCAAAAATGAGCCGCCCGGAGTCACTGTTTGACTCTGGTCGGCTCATTAAAGTGAATGGAGTTAAGCGCTGGTCCGGCTGGGGGAGGGGCAAACCGGGCTCTCCCGTACCCCAGCCGGATCCGGCACCGTAATGTAAAAATGAAGTGTGAATGCAGCCTAAGTCTCCCTAGTCTCATATACCATAGACAAGTACTGTCTGTATACAGTATATGACTCTACATTAACCATTTATAGAGAATACAGAGAGCCTGAGAGTAGAGAGTTTAGCAGTACACAAGTTTAGAACACTGTTTTACTGATAATCTAGCCGGCCCAATTACACTCTCTAAATGGCCTCCTGAGCAGAAAATATCTCAAATAAGTACCGTATTTATCGGGGTATACCACGCACCGGCCTATAACACGCACCCTCATTTTACCAAGGATATTTGGGTAAAAAAAGTTTTTTACCCAAATATCCATGGTAAAATGAGGGTGCGTGTGTGCGCGTGTATAACCCGATACATCCCCAGGAAAGGCAGGGGGAGAGAGGCCGTCACTGCCCGCTTCTCTCCCCCTGCCTTCCCTGGGGTCTAGAGCCCTACTGCCGGCCCTTCTCACCCCCTGGCTATCGGCGCCGCTGCCCGTTCTGTCCGATAGCCAGGGGGAGAGAAGGGGCAGCGGCACCCATTGCCGGCGCCGCTGCCCCGTTGCCTCCCCCCATCCCCGGTGGCATAATTACCTGAGTTGGGTCCGTGCTGCTGCAGGCCTCCGGCGTGCGTCCCCTGCGTCGTTGCTATGCACGGCGCGGTGCACTGACGTCATGCGCCGCGCCGTTCAGCACATAGCAACGACGCCGGGGACGCACGCCGGAGGCCTGCAGCAGCGCGGACCCGACAGCCAGGGGGTGAGAAGGGCCGGCAGTAGGGCTCTAGACCCCAGGGAAGGCAGGGGGAGAGAAGCGGGCAGTGACGGCCTCTCTCCCCCTGCCTTTCCTGGGGCGGTATCGGCGTATAACACGCACATAGACTTTAGGCAAAAAATTTTAGCCTAAAAAGTGCGTGTTATACGCCGATAAATACGGTATCTATTTCTGAAGAAGCTCTTACTATGTGTGTAAGCATTTTATATAATAAACCAGGCCAGAAGAAGGGAATTTGATTTAGCAGAGCAGAGATTCTGTTACAATGTGTCATGTCCATCAATAAGAAAACATGGTATGTGCATTATTATAACTAGATAGCACCATGTTATCATTTCTCTGTATAAAGGTTCTAGTTCTTGTTTTCCACAAGTTTAAACCACATTAAGAATATGGGTAAATAATAACAGAAAGTATCACTTCACATAAGGTGTAAAGAGGTTCTTCTATTAAGTAGGTTATGGTTTATGTGTTTTATGCAGAGATGTATATTGGGTGATGTGTAATAGCACAAACCTCGTTGATCTTCAATGTATATTATGCAGCTTAGCTATATAGAACATACTATGAATTATTGTAGGCACCTGCCCTAAAACACGTTCTTCTATCTCACAGGGGGATGGAAACAAAATATAAACCGTGACTTTCTCTTTGGAGGACAAGATTGTGTACTTGACATGTTCTGCTGTTTTAAAGCCAATAAGGTAAAATCTATCTATCTATCTATCTATCTATCTATCTATCTATCTATCTATCTATCTATCTATCATCTAAAACTCAAAGTGTGTGTGTGTGAGTGTGTTCCAGCACGGCTAAAGATATTAACATGAAACTTGGCACACATGTTACTTATATGTCAACAACAAACATAGGATAGGTAATTTAACCCTTACCCACCCCCATTTGCCAGGGTCGGGGTTTTTGTTTAAAGTCCCATACAAGTCTATGGGAAATGTATGTTGCTGCATAACTTCCAAACGGCTGGAGATATTTCGATAATACTTCGTCACATGTTACTTATATGTCCACTTAAAATATAGGATAGTTAATTTAACCCTTAACTACCCCCATTTGTGAGGGTCAGGGTGTTTGTTTAAAGTCCCATCCAAATCAATGGGAAATGTATGTTCCCACATAACTTCCGTGGCTGGAGATAATTGAATACCTGGTGCACATATTACGGGTCGGGATATGACGATGGGATATGAGGTCGGGATAGGAGGTCGGGATAGAAGGATGGGTTATGAGGTCAGGATAGGGGTCAGGATAGGAGGTCGAGATATGAGGACAGGAAAGGAGGTCAGGATAGGAGGACGCGATAGGAGGACAGGATACGAGGATGGGATATGTGGACGGGATACGAGGACGGGATAGGGGGGTTGGGATAGGAGGTCGAGATAGGAGGACGGGATAGGAGGACAGGATATGACGATGGGATATGAGGTCGGGATAGGAGGATGGGATATGAGGTCAGGATAGGAGGTCAAGATAGGAGGTAGAGATATGAGGACAGGAAAGGAGGTCGGGATAGGAGGACGGGATACGAGGACGGGATACGAGGATGGGATAGGGGGTCGGGATAGGAGGTCGAGATAGGAGGGCGGGATAGGAGGTCGAGATGGGAGGACAGGATAGGAGGACGGGATAGGAGGACAGAATAGGAGGACGGGATACGAGGATGGGATAGGGGGTCGGGATAGGAGGTTGAAATAGGAGGACGGGATAGGAGGTCGAGATAGGAAGGCGGGATAAGAGGTTGAGATGGGAGGATGGGATAGGAGGACAGAATAGGAGGACGGGATAGGAGGACGGGATAGGAGGTCGGGATAGGAGGACAGGATAGGAGGTCGGGATATGAGGACGAGATATGGGGTTGGGAAATGACAACCATATATGAGGACGGGATATGAAGTCAAAAGCTTCCTGTGTTGATTTTCCTCCACAACAAGGATTAGGAAGGAAAAACCAGGAAACGTCGGATACTCAGCTAGTATATATATATATATATATATATAAAACTCAATGTGTGTGTGTATGTTCCACAATCACGTCCAAACGGTTAAAGATATTAACAGGAAACTTGGCACACGTTACAACAAGGATTAGGAAGGAAAAACTGGGCAACGCCGGGTACTCAGCTAGTATAAAATCACTATTATTATTTTTTAAGAAAGAACTGGAGTAAATGCACAATAGCTGCTGAAATAATGTAGCATACCTAACCAAAGTGCTAAAAAACAATCTTTATTTTCTATCAAAAATTTTTTTTTTTTCCCTGGAAATGTTATTCAAAGTGTACCTGTCGTTAACAAAAACTTGATATAATGTAGATAATACTATTATATGTATATTTGTAATATATATTTGTTAACATTTTTTTATATTTTGGGGTGAAAAAATATTTTCCCTGCAACTATTGCCTGTGTGTCTCTATGAGTAGACGGAATGCAGGAAGTGAGGGCAGGACAAGGAGGGATCTGTGCAAGCTGCAGGCTTGTCAGTCATCCTTATGTATGAGCTGGGAGTGTGTCACATAGCCTCACTGCACAGAGCCCTGCTTGTCCTCAGTGTACAGAGCTCTGCTTGTCCTCACTGCACAGAGCCCTGCTTGTCCTCAGTGTACAGAGCCCTGCTTGTCCTCACTGCACAGAGCCCTGCTTGTCCTCACTGCACAGAGCCCTGCTTGTCCTCACTGCACAGAGCCCTGTTTGTCCTCACTGCACAGAGCCCTGCTTGTCCTCACAGCACAGAGCCCTGCTTGTCCTCAGTGCACAGAGTCCTGCTTGTCCTCAGTGCACAGAGCCCTGCTTGTCCTCAGTGCACAGAGCCCTGCTTGTCCTCAGTGTACAGAGCCCTGCTTGTCCTCACTGCACAGAGCCCTGCTTGTCCTCACTGCACAGAGCTCTGCTTGTCCTCACTGCACAGAGCCCTGCTTGTCCTCAGTGCACAGAGCCCTGCTTGTCCTCAGTGCACAGAGCCCTGCTTGTCCTCAGTGTACAGAGCCCTGCTTGTCCTCTGTCCACAGAGCCCTGCTTGTCCTCAGTGTACAGAGCCCTGCTTGTCCTCTGTCCACAGAGCCCTGCTTGTCCTCAGTGTACAGAGCCCTGCTTGTCCTCAGTGCACAGAGCCCTGCTTGTCCTTCGTCCACAGAGCCCTGCTTGTCCTCACTGTACAGAGCCCTGCTTGTCCTCACTGTACAGAGCCCTGCTTGTCCTCGGTGCACAGAGCCCTGCTTGTCCTCACTGTACAGAGCCCTGCTTGTCCTCACTGTACAGAGCCCTGATTGTCCTCACTGTACAGAGCCCTGATTGTCCTCACTGTACAGAGTCCTGATTGTCCTCATTGCACAGAGCCTTGCTTGTCCTCAGTGCACAGAGCCCTGCTTGTCCTCAGTGTACAGGGCCCTGCTTGTCCTCAGTGTACAGGGCCCTGCTTGTCCTCAGTGTACAGAGCCCTGCTTGTCCTCAGTGTACAGAGCCCTGCTTGTCCTCAGTGTACAGGGCCCTGCTTGTCCTCACTGCACAGGGCCCTGCTTGTCCTCACTGCACAGAGCCCTGATTGTCCTCACTGCACAGAGCCCCGCTTGTCCTCACTGCACAGAGCCCCGCTTGTCCTCGCTGCACAGAGCCCCAATTGTCCTCGCTGCACAGAGCCCCGCTTGTCCTCACTGCACAGAGCCCCGCTTGTCCTCACTGCACAGAGCCCCGCTTGTCCTCAGTGCACAGAGCCCCGCTTGTCCTCAGTGCACAGAGCCCTGCTTGTCCTCAGTGCACAGAGCCCTGCTTGTCCTCACTGCACAGAGCCCCGCTTGTCCTCACTGCACAGAGCCCCGCTTGTCCTCAGTGCACAGAGCCCCGCTTGTCCTCAGTGCACAGATCCCTGCTTGTCCTCAGTGCACGGAGCCCTGTTTGTCCTCACTGCACAGAGCCCCGCGTGATCTCACTGCACAGCGCCCTGCTTGTCCTCACTGCACAGAGCCCTGCTTGTCCTCACTGCACAGAGCACTGCTTGTCCTCACTGCACAGAGCACTGCTTGTCCTCACTGCACAGAGCCCTGCTTGTCCTCAGTGTACAGAGCCCTGCTTGTCCAACCTCACTTCCTGTATTTGGACTCCTCACAGAGACACACAGACAATAGCTGTAGGGACAAAAATATACACATGTTTAACTAATGTATATTACAAATATACATATAATGATATTGTCTACATTATGTAAAACGTTTTAGTTAACAACCGGTACACTTTAAAAATCTGTCAGCTCAATGTGGCGAGATGGAGCTGCAGACCCCAAGCAGATTGGTCCTAGTGAAACTAACTTCACCTGTATTTGCTCTGATGATGTTTTGTAAAGTTATAAAGCCATTGTTTTCCTGTAAAGCTGTAAAGTGTCATAGAGGAGTAGCTGAGTTGCAGCAGCACACCTCCTCTCTTTGCCCTGCTCTGCATAGGTAATGTGCAGGGTTCTACTTTCAGCATCTACTTCCAGAGTCGTGCATGTCAATCAGTGAAAGCAGTTTAAGGAGGGGGAGGGAGGAGGGGTGCATGCTGCTGCCTGGCACCACTGCTATGACATTTTTTCTTTACAGAAAAGCAATAGTTATAGAACTTTACTAACTGCTGTCAGAACAAATACAGGTACAGTTAGTTTTATATCACTATGACCATATAGAGGTATGGAGCTGACAGATTCCTTTTAAATAACATTCCAGGGTCTAAAACAAATGTATGCATGAGTGCAGATTGCATTGTTTTATATTAGTTAAATGAACTGTTTATTTTAGATGAAAATTTTATGTATTTGCTTCGCAGGCATCTTGTTCATGGGCATATAATGTATTTATCCTATTTAAATAGAGACTTTAATGGAGATCCTCATTTCAGCCTAAACTGTCATCTATTATGTAAATAAGCTACATAGTAAAAAAAAAAAAATTATTTGCTCATCCCTAATATGTTATTTTATTTGGTGATAATATATAATTATAGTTGTTTCTTCTGTATTGCATAGGCTGAAAAAATTGAAGATGTAAGCTGGAAACCATATCCCAAGGAAGGACACGACAACCCCACTTTTTCACAAGACGATATTAGTTTATATCAAAGGTCATGAGGACCATTATCTGGGGGACTGCCATGTTGTGTACATTACTTCTTTGCACTACAAACTCTCAAGGGGTAATAATCATTGACATTTGAACTTGTGTAATATTAAATTAGATTTTAATTTTTTTATTTTTTGCATTGCTTAAGAACTTGAAAAGGTTAAGTCTAGTATAAATGACTATGACAAAAGCAGCAACCTAAGGTGGTATTCTAGTGTGGAAAATTGCACTAGGAATGCAACATATTCAGTTCTTTAGCTGCCAATGATATATAAGTTTTTGCACAATAACTAATTGTTGGAATTTTACATCATAGTAGTGCCAGTTACTGATGATTTTTTTTTTTTTTTTTTACAAATCAACTGGTGCCAGAAAGTTAGACAGACTTGTAAATTACTTCCATATAAAAATCTTAATCCTTCCAGAACTTATCAGCTGCTGTATACTACAGAGGGAGTTGTGTAGTTCTTTTCAGTCTGACCACAGTGCTCTCTGCTGACACCTCCCCAGCTCAGGACAGGACAGTTCCTGTCATCGACAGAGGCGGCGGCAACAGAGAAATATGTGGTCAGACTGGAGAGAACTACACAACTTCCTGGGGAGCATACAGCAGCTTATAAGTACTGTAAGGATTAAGATTTTTATATAGAAGTAATTTACAAATCTGTAAACAAGAATTTCCAGCCTGGCTGCTTCTTTTGTGAACTTCCAGCTTCATTGCAATATAAATAATCCAACACACAGGACAGGAGAATGATGACGTGTTTCGGTCTGATCTCCAGACCTTGGTATGACTAAGGTCTGGTGGTGGAAATTCTTGTTTACAGTTTGCTGGGTGCATCCACACCTTTCCTTGCATTGGCCGGATGTGGAAGTGAGCTGGCTGACTACACCTGCTGCATAATTTACAAATCGGTATAACTTTTTGGCACCAGTTGGTATGAACACATTTTCTTCCTCAACTTTAAAGGTGTTATCCACCATAAGGTGATTTTAGTAACTGCCAGACAGTAATGGACATGCTTAGGAAGAATTCATGCTTGTCTTGGTGCTAATGGCTGTGCTGTGAGTCCACCATAATGCTGCTGATTTCTTTTTGTGGAATGGCTATTACCTGTTGGAGTTCCCTTTCTCCAAGTACAAGTCCCAGGATCCCTTGTTTGTAAGTGTAAGGTCATGTTTCCCAAGACAATTCCCTGCAGCCCTGTGAAGAATGATCCCCCCCCTCCCAGCGGTCGCTCTACCATTGAAGTTGGTAAGCTCCCTCTGAACGCCTGACTAGTAATGTAATGTCTCAAACCGTACTGCAACCTGGGAAAACCTGAGATGACATTAAATTTGTATGCTGTTAAAAATAAACCAGCCATTAAACACAGGTACAGATACTATATTAATAAAGGGGTACTCCGGCCCTAATACATCATATCCCCTATCCACCGCTGGGGACCCCCGCAATCTGTCATTCAGCACCCACCTTTGCGAGCTCTCCACAGCGCTGGAGACCACAGGGCCGGAGTATCGTGAAGTCCCGACTCCTCCCTCATGTGATGTCATGCCCAGCCCCCTCAATGCAAGTCTATGGGAGGGGGCTCCTCCCATAGACTTGCATTGATGGGGTGGGGTGTGACGTCACACAGGGGCAGAGTCGTGACGTCACGATACTTCGGCCCCTTGGTCGTCACGCTGCACACTCGGAGCCTCCAACGCTGTGGAGAGCTCGCAAAAGTGAGTGCTGAATGACAGATTGCGGGGGTCCCACGGTGGGACACCTGCGATCAGACATCTTTTCCCCTATCCTTTGGATAGGGGATAAGATGTATTAGGGCCAGAGTACCCCTTTAAATTTACACCCCTGTAGCATAGTCAAATAAAAAAAGTTGAGCTACCCCTTAAAGGCATCATCTAAATTTAATATCGACATCCGCTGACATCCTGAGCTGAAGGAACCTTGGTACTTGTTGTCCTACTGCACTTGTCTTTTATGGCAAAGTGGGGTGATTATTGGGTTGGGTATTTCCAGTGATCGAGTAATTTAGGCAAAAGCTACTATAAAGTGTATATGTAGTATAGTATTCTCTTTAATTTGATAACCAGTCATGGTTTGCTCTCTTGGTCCCCCACTAATGCCATACTGGGAAATATTACTGTGCCTACACAGAAAATGCTATTAGGTTATGTTTCCATTTAAGATGCTTGGATTAAAATAAATAAATACATTTCACATTTAATTCCTTCATACAATTTGATCAAAATGTTTGCTAAAAACCTCATATTTATAAGTATAGTAAATATAGCAGTAGTGCAATTTAAAATAAACCTTATATTCAGAGCTTAGTGCCCCCAGGGGACTGCTGTTATTGTTTTAATGTTTTTGCTTTTGTATTACAACCACAGTAAAAGGAAGTTTGGCATTTATTAGAATGCTTTAATTATTAAGTTATCCTTTATTATTGCGGATTCTCTTTACCAATGTTATTTTATTTAACAACAATAAAACCGAGAATGAAAGAAAAATGCCACTTGTATGACTTTGTCTAAATGTGTGTCACAGTGAATAAACAATCTACGGTATGTGTGATACATCCTTGCATCTAAAGTGTTGCTGTCACTTAAATGAACTTTTGACATGTCACACAGACTTGCAAAAATTACGATTGGTTGGGATCTCAGTGCTGAGACCCTCTCAGACCATTATAAGTCTATAGAGCCTGCCTGGCTCCTGTAGTCAGTCGGACAGTGTGCCAAGCTGTGCAGTAAAGTGTGCGCAGCTACCCTTCACCTGGTTATTTAATCCTTCCTTTAGAACTAAGCATTTTCCAAATATACTTCATTAAAAAAATTGATTCCTAAAGATGTGAAAAAAATGGTTTAAAAATGGCCCCTGTCTCAGTGCAGTGTATCAGCCAGTTTCCACCAGTATGAGCGGAACACCTGTGAGATCCAGACAGATTACAGTCTTCTCAAAAAGTAGCATGTTCAGACACACTGACAAGCAATACAAGGTGCTAAATTATTATTTATATATTCTCTTTGGCAATTTTATTAACTTATTTCTTATGTATTTACACCATATATGTTCCAAATGGCTGCTTTAGGGTTATAAAAAGCATGCACTTTGGGGCTTGGGCACAAAGCTGTGAAAATGTAAAAATGTTTGTTTTCTGGCACAAAATGCAGGTTTTTGTTGTGTACTTACACCATACAGTTTCACATGGTTGCATTAGAGTTATATAGAGCATGAATTTAGGTAGAAAACTTTGCAAATGTAAAAATGTTTGTACAGACCTCATGACAGGGGAGGGGGGAGGAAAGGAGCTCATCATGCTCTTAGAGGAACACCCCCAGCCTCTTAGAGAAATGAAGAAAGTCTGAGCACAGGAATACATAGATCATACGGTATTTTACATATTAATATATGCATAGTGTGATACATACAGGTCTTAAGGCACATTACTACACAGACTTAACCTTTTTTTTTTCTTACGAATGACAGTAACACTAAAACCCCAACCAATTTTATCTTTTGACATGTTGGTTAATTGAAATTACAGTAAATCTTTATGTTAGGA
Organism: Hyla sarda; assembly: GCF_029499605.1. NCBI lineage: Eukaryota > Metazoa > Chordata > Amphibia > Anura > Hylidae > Hyla > Hyla sarda. The sequence goes on from NC_079192.1 coordinate 296,553,019, forward strand.
TACTATAATAGGGTATTTAAAAATCGTTTATTACACCAAAGAACTCTTCTAAAGTGGCAGCCACTGATTGGCTGTGATACATCAACTGTTGCATGGCCATTACACACCAGCTACGGATTGGCCGGGACACACAGGCAGCTGATTGGCTAATGCTCCCATGCAGGACGGAAATTCAGGGAAAGGGATGGGGAACGAGAGAGAGGAATTAATGTTAGCAAACTAATGAACATCTCCAGACACTAAGACAACAGCAAACACAGAATGCAGACCAATAGACTGCAAAATTGGGTATATATTTTAGAAATTTACATAGTTCATTGCCTTTGGGGCATATTTGCAGAATTTAAAACTAATGACTATGATGCTTTAACCCCTTAAGGATCCGGGTTTTTCCATTTTTGCATTTTCGTTTTTCCTCCTCCCCTTTAAAAAAAATCATAACTCATAACTCTAACTAATTTTGCACCTAAAAATCCATATGATGGCTTCTTTTTTGCGCCACCAATTCTACATTGTAATTACATTAGTCATTTTACCCCAAAATTTACGGCGAAACGGAAAAAAAATCATTGTGAGACCAAATTTTTTTTTTAAACGCTGTTTTGTAACTTTTGGGGGCTTCCATTTCTACACAGTACATGATACCCTACTTAGGCTGGGTTCACACTACGTTTTCTCCCATACGGGAGCGCATACGGCAGGGGGGAGCTAAAACCTTGCGCTCCCGTATGCCTTCGTATGCGCTCCCGTATGTCATTCATTTAAATGAGCCGGCCGGAGTGAAACGTTCGCTCCGGTCGGCTTATTTTTGCGCTGTATGCGCTTTTACAACCGGACCTCAAACCGTGGTTGACCACAGTTTTAGGTCCGGTTGTAAAAGCGCATACGGCGCAAAAATGAGCCGACCGGACCGAACGCTTCACTCCGGCCGTCTCATTGAAATTAATGACATACGGGAGCGCATACGAAGGCATACGGGAGCGCGAGGTTTTAGCTACCCCCTGCCGTATGCGCTCCCGTATGGGAGAAAACGTAGTGTGAACCCAGCCTTATATAGGTTTGATGTTGTTGTACTTCTGGAAAAAATCATAACTACATGTAGGGAAATTTATACATTTAAAATTGTCATCTTCTGACCCCTATAACTTTTTTATTTTGCTGCGTATGGTGTGGTATGAGGGCTCATTTTTTTTGCGCCGTGATCTGAAGTTTTTAGTGGTACCATTTTTGCATTCATAGGACTTATTGATCGCTTTTTATTCATTTTTTCATGATATAAAAAGAGACCAAAAATACACTATTTTGGACTTTGGAATTTTTTTTGCGTACGCAAACACTGTGCGGTTTAATTAATGATATATTTTTATAACTCGGACATTTCCGCATGCGGTGATACCACATATGTTTATTTTTATTTACACAGTTTTTTTTTTAATGGGAAAAGGGGGGTGATTCAAACTTTTATTAGGGGAGGGGTTAAATGATCTTTATTCACTTTTTTTTTTTTTATGTTATAGCTCCCATAGGGGGCTATAACACTGCACACACTGATCTTTTACATTGTTCAATGGTTTCTCATAGGAAACCATTCATCAATGATTCTGCAGCTTGACTGCTCATACCTGGATCTCAGGCAGTCATTCGGCAATCGGACAGCAAGGAGGCAGGTAGGGACCCTCCGGCTGTCCTGTAAGCTGTTCTGGATGCCATGATTTCGCCGCGGCTATCCCAAACAGCTCCCTGAGCTAACCGGCATTGTTTTACTTCAACTTTAAACACAGCTTTCAACTTTGAATGCCGTGTCTAAAGGGTTAATAGCACATGGCACCTTGATCAGTGCCACACGCTACTAGCCACGGGTCCCAGCAGATAGCCACCAGGACAACCCAGCTATGACCTGCGCTCAGCTCCTGAGCGGTGTCATAGAAGAGGAGTGGGATGCTCTCATCCACAAGAGGTTAAAGGTTGAATTGTGGAAGGTAGAAGTGATTCTCATGCCTACTGGTAGGTGGTGTAGCTTTGTGCCTAAAAAAGTACATTTGCGCACAAAATATCGACTTTTGACAAAAGTCCCGAATGATAAATACGTGACCACTGCATGGTCAAAAACAAAAAGTTCTCTGGGTAGGCAAAAAGAGTGAAACTGTCTATATCAAAAGACGCATAAAAGTCTCAAAATATGCTACTTGCGCCTGAACTGCGCCAAAACATAGACAAAAAAAAATGCTTTAAAAGCAATGATAAATCTCACCCACAGTGTTTACAATAGTCTTGACATATAAAACTGTCAATAAATAGTGTATATAGCAACCAGATAAATCAGAGGCTCCCTGTCAAGAAACAAGTATTTTCTTCCTGGTTATTTTAGGTGAAAAAAGCTACAATAAAATATATTTGAGTCTAAGGCAATAATGATTACAACCTTCGTCTAGGAAAGGAGTTTATAGAAAAATCCTTGGGGTTGTGGGCAGTGAAGAGGCTAATTGCTACATCCAGTATGTTAAGAGTTAAAGCATTCCTATTATTTCCTGGGAATATATACTTGAGTATTTCTGAATATTATGCAGAGGACATACCTACATTCCTGGATTACACACCTGCCTAATAAGGGACATACCTTTCTACTAGGGGAACTACCTATCAAATAGGAGACATTCCTGCCTACTGGGAAAACTGCATACCCAGTATGGGAAAAACATATATGCTTGGGAAACTACCTAATAGGTGACATACCTGCCTTCTGGGGGGACTTTCTGACTAATAGGCGACATATCTGCCTCCTAGAGGAACTACTTACATAATAGGAGACATAGCTGCCTACTGAGGGACAGGGGTGGACTGACCGGTCGGTCCATTCAGATGGCCTGGCCGGGTAAAGTGCTCTCCGCTTCTACTGGGGATACAGGACACTCGTCCCGGATACCCAGGGCCTGCATTAGGGGGGCAGTTATGGAACTGCAGACCATCACTCTCAGCTGTATGTGTGGCTTTCCTTACATACAGCTGAAATTAATGACAGGCTAACTATACAGACCGTAGCTCTATGCTGCGGCCTATAGGAAGCCAAGGGCAGTGCAGGACGTCAGGGTCATAGCGTTGGCGCGTGATGATGTCACTCGTCGCCGCACGCCCCCATTATATTACAGGATGCTGAAGACCCTGCTGCGATGCAGAAGATGTAAGTGTGTGTTATTTTTTTTGTTTTAAAAATGTGAGGACTGTTTACTGACTACTTACTTAACCCCTTAAGGACCGAGGGTTTTTCTGTTTTTGCATTTTCGTTTTTTCCTCCTTGCCTTTAAAAAATCACAACTCTTTAAATTTTGCACCTAAAAATCCATATGATGGCTTATTTTTTGCGCCACGAATTCTACTTTGTAATGACATCAGTCATTTTGCCCAAAAATCTACGGCGAAACGGAAAAAAAAATCATTGTGAGACAAAATTGAAAAAAAAACCCTGCTGTTTTGTAACTTTTGGGGGATTCCGTTTCTACGTAGTACATGTTTCGGTAAAAATTACACCTTATCTTTATTCTGTAGGTCCATACGATTAAAATGATATCCCACTTATAGGTTTGATTTTGTCGTACTTCTGGAAAAAATCATAACTACATGCAGGAAAATGTATACGTTTAAAATTGTCATCTTCTGACCCCTATAACTTTTTAATTTTTCCGCGTATGGGGCGGTTTGAGGGCTAATTTTTTGCGCCATGATCTGCAGTTTTTAGCGGTACCATTTTTGCATTGATAGGATTTATTGATCGCTTTTTATAAATTTTTTCATGATATAAAAAGTGACCAAAAATGTACTATTTTGGACTTTGGAATTTTTTTGTGCTTACGCCATTGACCGTGCGGTTTAATTAACAATATATTTTTATAATTCGGACATTTCCGCACGCGGAGATACCATATATGTTTATTTTTATTTACATTGTGTTTTTTTTTTTTATGGGAAAAGGGGGGTGATTCAAACTTTTATTAGGGGAGGGGGTTAAATGATCTTTATTCACTTTTTTTTTTTTTTTTTTTGTAGTGTTATAGCTCCCATAGGGGGCTATAACACTGCACACACTGATCTTTTACATTAATCACTGGTTTCTCATAGGAAACCGGTGATCGATGATTCTGCCGCTTGAATTTTTTTTTCCATCCTGGTGAGGGGGATGGACTCTGCTGCCTGTACCTACTGTGGAGGTACTCCGCTGCCTGTACCTACTGGGGGGGGAACTCTGCTGCCTGAACCTACTGTGGGGGAACTCTGCTGCCTATACCTACTGTGGGGGAACTCTGCTGCCTATACCTACTGTGGGGGAACTCTGCTGCCTATACCTACTGTGGGGGAACTCTGCTGCCTATACCTACTGTGGGAGAACTCCGCTGCCTATACATACTGTGGGGGAATTCTGCTGCCCGTACCTTCTGTGGGGGAACTCTGCTACCTACACCTACTGAGGGGGGACTCTGCTGCCTATACCTACTGTGCGGGCACTCTGCTGCCTACACCTAATGTGGAGGACTCTGCTGCCTACACCTACTGTGTGGGAACACTGCTGCCTACACTTACTGTGGAGGGACTCAGTTGTCTACACCTACTGTGGGGGGACTCTGCTGCTCACACCTAATGTGGGGTGACTTCTGCTGCCTACACTTAATATGGGGGACTTCTGCTGCTTACACTTAATGTGGGGGACTTCTGCTGCCTACACTTAATGTGGGGGACTATCTACTATGTTCCTGCCTAGTTAATATGGGGACAAACTACCAAACTAATTAGTAGTTTGGTATATTGGTAAGATATATCTATATATATATATATATATATATATATATATATATATATATATATATACACACACACACACACACACAGTCATAGCCGTAATTGTTGGCACCCCTGAAATTTTTCAAGAAAATTAAGTATTTCTCACAGAAAAGGATTGCAGTAACACATGTTTTGCTATGTTTTGGAATTAAACCAAAAAAGGGAGTATAAAGGCAAATGGTACATAATGTCACACCAAACTCCAAAAATGGGCTGGACAAAATTATTGGCACCCGTAACTTAATATTTGGTTGCACACCCTTTGGAAAAAATAACTGAAATCAGTCGCTTCCTATAACCATCAATAGAACAAATAAAGAGACACAAAAGCACTCCTATGCGCAGAACCAGTTAATAAACAAGATGAAGAGAGTTGGTGCTCATATACGCCAACCTTCTCAGGTTGTGCAGAGTAAGGCACAACACTCATAAGCGCAGATCACAGAAGATGTTCAAGGCTGCCGCATACTTCCCACGTTGGCTTAGCGTGCAACAGGTAACATGGAGAACACACAGGAAAATCTTGGAATTTGGCATCCACGCTGCCAGTGGAAGGATGATTGAGGACTTGATCATGAAGATAAGATGAAGTATTTTTATTATAAACACAACGCATTTCTGGACCATGTCGGCCCTTTCATCAGGCGTGCATTCAAAACAATGGAATATTCGGTATTTAAAAGAAACAATAGTGCTCGTCATGCACCGGAAATGGCATCTCCATAGAAGCGCCCATCAATGTCCAAACTTTATACATATATCACATAAAGTGCAAAAAAAAGGTTAAAAAGAGGTGTATCCAGTAAATCCTTATATCGATCACAGAGGTAATTTGCACAGATACATCGCATGAGAAGATATCATTATACAGTAGTTCCTTCAATGGTTTTGTCCTTTTGCAGAGAAAGTCACATACCGAAAGGTCCTTTGAGTCCCCCTGCATGACATAGAGAAATATGTCTAAAGACACTATGAAGCATGACGCATGCCAAATTCCAAGATTTTCCTGTGTGTTCTCCATATAACCATTGTCAGGCCCAAGGCCTGATCATGGAATCATACATGTGTATTATAATTGTATTTGTGCATAATGTATAATCTAAGGCATGGGTGAGGGTTCATTCAGACTGTGTATTTGTTTTTGTGTATTCCAGTTTTATTGGGGGGGGGGGGGGCTGTCTGCCTGTGTTATACTCCTTTTGAAGTCAAAAGCCTTCGTAGCGGCAGGATATGAGATGTCTCTGCTCCCATCATAAAATCAAAATCAGATAAGGGACCCGGAAGAGAGATGCCCCCCACCTGGTGGGATCCCTCCTAAAAAGCCACTATAAAAATGAGATGCTGGACAAACCTTGGGTCAAGCCTGTGGCCAAAAGCTGGACAAAGACCTTAAGCAACAGCTCGAGATTCACTCACAAGGACTGCAATACCATTATGCTGTAAGGACTTTCTTTTTGTTTTCTGAACTTGTCTTGCTGAACTCTTTTATATATTTTTGTACCTCTATGTCATTTGTTTATTTTATACGTAGCACTGTGATACCTATTTTAAGATGAAATGTTTAATTAATCAGCTCTGGTCTTTGATCTCTAAATATAGGAGCTCACCTTTCTGAAGGAAGCTCTGGTGAAATACGTTTATCAAAGGGTTATTTTTGGTAACTTGCTGGGACTAATAGTGGATACCCAGAGGTCTGGTGGCTTTAACCCTTGCACCATCACACTCTCTCTAGCGTCTTGGCTGGACCGATAGGGTGTGACAACCATCAATAAGCTTCTTACACCTCTCAGCCAGAATGTTGGACCACTCTTCCTTTGCAAAAGGCTCCAGGTCTCTCTTATGGAAAGGGCGCCTTTTCCCAACAGCAATTTTAAGATCTCTCCACAGGTGTTCAATGGGATTTAGATCTGGACTCATTGCTGACCACTTCAGAACTCTTCAGCACTTTGTTGCCATCCATTTCTTGTTGCTTTTTGATGTATGTTTGGGGTCATTGTCCTGCTGGAAGACCCAAGATCTCGGACGCAACACAGCTTTCTGACACTGGGCTGTACAGTGCGGCCCCAAATCCATTGGTGATCCTCAGATTTCATGATGCCTTGCACACATTAATGGCACACAGGGCCAGAGGCAGCAAAACAACCCCAAAACATCATTGAACCATCCACCATATTTAATTGTAGGTACTGTGTTCTTTTCTTTTCAGGCCTAATTCCATTTTCAGTAAACAGTAGAATGATGTGCTTTACCAAAAAGCTCTATCTTGGTCTCATCTGTCCACAAGATGTTTTCCCAGAAGGATTTTGGTTTACTCAAGTTCATTTTAGCAAAATGTAGTCTTGCTTTTTTTATGTCTATGTGTCAGCAGTGGGGTCCTCCTGGGTCTCCTGCCATAGTGTCTCATTTCATTTAAATGTCGACGGATAAATTGTGCTGACACTGATGCTCCCTGAGCCTGCAGGACAGCTTGAATATATTTGGAACTTGTTTGGGGCTGCTTATCCACCATCCAGACTATGCTGCATTGACACCTTTTATCAATTTTTCTCTTCCGCCCATGCCCAAGGAGATTAGCTACAGTGCCATGGGTTGCAAACTTCTTGATAATGATGCGCACTGTTGACATAGGCAAATCTAGATCTCTGGAGATGGACTTGTAACCTTGAGATTGTTGCTATTTTTCCACAATTTTGGTTTTCAAGTCCTCAGACAGTCCTCTTCTCCTCTTTCTGTTGTCCATGCTTAGTGTGGCACACGCAGACACACAATGCAAAGACTAAGTGAACTTCTCTTCTTTTTATCTGCTTTCAGGTGTGATTTTTATATTGCCCACACCTGTTACTTGCCCCAGGTGAGTTTAAAGGAGCATCACATGCTTGAAACAATCTTTTTTTCCACAATTTTGAAACGGTGCCAATAATTTTGTTCTGACCATTTTTGGAGTTTGGTGTGACATTATGTCCAATTTGCTTTTTTACCCTACCTTTTTTGGTTTAGTTCCAATACACACAAAGGGAATTAAACGTGTGTATAGCAAAACATGTGTTACTGCAATCCTATTCTGTGAGAAATACTTAATTTTCTTGAAAAATGTCATGGGTGCCAACATATACGGCCATTACTGCATATATACACACACACATAAATATCGGTATGCGTGTGTGTGTATATATATATATACATACATACATAGCCACATAAAGCCTTTGGCTGTCCGGGCATGCTGGGAGTTGTAGTTTTGCAACAGCTGGAGGCACTCTCATTGGGAAACACTGGTCTATGTAGAGGACAGGAGCTTCTTCAGGGTCCTGTACAGTACACGCAATGTCCTAAAAAAGCAAAATGGAGCCGCCCTCACCTGGTGTCCAAAGGAGCAGCTAACCCTGGCACAGGTTAAAAGCAGTACAGAACATGTAATACCTCCCTGTACTGTAGGGGGCGCTACCAGAAACCAGTCAGTGCGTGCACTTTAGGAATACAAGGTTTTTACCAGTGAATTCCCATTCTGATTGGTCGTTTCTTCCAGCCATTGACATGTTTAGCAGATTCCATAGCATTGTATGTTGAGTCTGGTTTCAAGTTACAATGGTCCAGAAAAGACCATTGTATGTTGAAACTATTGTATGTTGAGGCCATTGTAAGTTGAGGGATCACTGTACATGAGAAATGGACTGGCAAACAAAACTAGTTAGTACATGTGGGACAGAAAATACTATAAACCATAAGCTGTTTAGGTGCATATTCCAGTTTATTGCATCACATTGTACAAGCATAAAATGTAGTTTTGTCCCCTAAGAACCTTCATTTAAAGATTGAAAATTGAACATTCTGTGTAGTTTTGGCTATGTACAAATAATGACGCTCTTTGAACTATATACACTTATTTACATTTACATAGGATGTACAATAATATAGAAACTTTCCTCAGAAAGATCTGAAGTACAAAAAAGTGTTGCGCTGTAAACAAGTTTGCAGTTCCAGGTTTGGTGATCCAATGGAAGATAACCTAAAAGTTACATTTTGGAAGAGTTAATTCACTTCTGATTAACAAAAATGAAGCTAAGAAGAAAATGATGGTAAAAAAAAGGAATAAGACTGTCTGTATCCATTTTATAGGTGGACTTTAAAAAGCTGATGATGTCTTCCAGTGACCACATGCTCGCTGTGGAATTAGCAATTTCACATTGCAAAATGGTTTCACAGTAGATCTGTTGCTGGGCACCTATGCTGAGCTGCAGCCTTCTATCTTGTTTCCATGCAATAGGATGTAAAATAGTGCAACTGTACCGAAAATCCTTCTCTGTAAGAAAAAGCAAGGGATACCAGTTAGTAAAAGTAAAGTTCCAAAGTGTTCAAAATGGAATTGTAAATATCTCATATTATGCCTCTTGTTATGTAATTATGTCTGATGGTGTCAGTAGTATTGATTTGTGTATCTACAAATCTGTAAGTAGGTGGAACATCCCTATATATATTTCCATAAATATAATATCATTAATCTATACGTTCAAGTATTCCCTGACCTGCAAAAAGACGGGGGTCCCCAAAGCACAAGAAAAAACACAATACTCCTCATCTCTGCTCCATTGGTCTTAAGGACTCTGCTCTTGCCTGGTTTTCTTCCTACCTCTCTGTCAGCTTCCTCAGTGTCTTATTTTCCAGCTCCTCAGGGATCAGTCTTGAGCCCTCTCCTCTTTTCTCCTTATACAGCTCCCATTGGAAAAAATGATCAGCAGATTTGGTTTCCAGTACCATCTCTACATGGAGGATACACAACTCTATACCTCTTCCCGTGACATCACCCCTGCACTACTATCAAAAAAATACCAGTGACTGTTTCTCTGTTGTCTTTATTTCTATATCTGTAACTAAAACTGAACTTATTTTCTTTATCTTCTTTACGTATTTTCTTTATCTACTAATCTACCTAAACCAGACATTTCCATCTTCGTGTATGGTACTACCATAACGCTCAGGCAGTAAGCCCACTGTCTTGGAGTCATGCTAGGTATCTAGCTTTCAGTCCTTTAATGTCCTTGTCACCCGCACCTCAAGAACATCTCCAAAATACGCTCTGTGTCAGTCACATTACTGGTTCCCCCATTCAGTCCGGAATCCATTCTAAAATCCTCACTCTCAACCTCAAAGCTTTCCACAGTGCCGCACCTCCCTTACATCTCCTCTTCTCAGTCTGCCATCACTTCACGTTCTCTCCGCTCTGCTTATGATCTGAAATAAACATCTTCCATAAGCCGAACCTCTCACTCCCGTCTCCAAGACTTTGCTTCTCTAAAAGGTGATGCCCAACCCTCAGACTTATACCCAACATCCACAGTTTTAAATGTATCCTAAAGAGCATCTCTCTAAGAAGGACTATAACATCCCTTAATAGGTCTCCCCTACCATCACTTTGACCCCCTTTTGAGACCTCTAGGTCTTGAAGATATCAGGGGTCCTCAAACTTTTTAAACGGGGGGCCAGTTCATGGTCCCTCAGACCGTTGGAGGGCCGGACTATAGATATCAAAACATGAACAAATTCCTATGCACACTTATATATCTTATTAGTGGACTACCACTTTAAGTACGCAGCACAGTTCCCCCCACATTAGGTTGGCAGTATAGATCCCCCCACATTAGGTTGTAGTTCCCCCACATTAGGTTTGGCAGTACAGTTCCCCCACATTAGGGTTGGCAGTACAGTTCCCCCACATTAGGTGCAGTACAATTCCCCCACATTAGGTGCAGTACAATTCCCCCACATTAGGTGCAGTACAATTCCCCACATTAGGTGCAGTACAATTCCCCCACATTAGGTGCAGTACAATTCCCCCACATTAGGTGCAATATAGTCCCCCCACATTAGGTGCAGTATAGTCCCCCCACATTAGGTGCAGTACATTTCCCTCACATTAGGTGCAGTACAGTTTCCCCACATTAGGGGCAGTACAGTTCCCCCACATTAGGGGCAGTACAGTTCCCCCACATTAGGTGCAGTACAGTTCCCCCACATTAGGTGCAATATAGCTCCCCACATTAGGTGCAGTATAATGTTCCCCCACATTAGGTGCAGTATAGCTCCCCACATTAGGTGCAGTATAATGTTTCCCCACATTAGGTGCAGTATAGCTCCCCACATTAGGTGCAGTACAATGTTCCCCCACATTAGGTGCGGTATAATGTTCCCCCACATTAGGTGCAGTATAGTCCCCACATTAGGTGCAGTATAATGTTCCCCCACATTAGGTGCAGTATAGCTCCCCACATTAGGTGCAGTATAATGTTCCCCCACATTAGGTGTAGTATAATGTTCCCCCACATTAGGTGCAGTATAATGTTCCCCCACATTAGGTGCAGTATAATGTTCCCCCACATTAGGTGCAGTATAATGTTCCCCCACATTAGGTGCAGTATAATGTTCCCCCACATTAGGTGCAGTATAATGTTCCCCACATTAGGTGCAGTATAATGTTCCCCCACATTAGGTGCAGTATAATGTTCCCCCACATTGGGTGCAGTATAATGTTACCCCACATTAGGTGCAGTATAGCTCCCCACATTAGGTGCAGCATGTTCCCCCACATTAGGTGCAGTATAGATCTCCTACATTAGGTGCAGTATAGTTCCCCAAATTAGGTGCAGTATAGCTCCCCACATTAGGTGCAGTATAGTTCCTCCACATTAGGTGCAGTATAGTTCCCCCACATTAGGTGCAGTATAGTTCCTCACATTAGGTGCAGCATGTTCCCCCACATTAGGTGCAGTATAGCTCCCCACATTAGGTGCAGTATAGCTCCCCCACATTAGGTGCAGTATAGCTCCCCCACATTAGGTGCAGTATAGCTCCCCACATTAGGTGCAGTATAGCTCCCCACATTAGGTGCAGTATAGTTCCCCCATATTGGGTGCAGTATAGATCCCCCAAATTAAGTGCAGTATAGGTCCCCCAAATTAAGTGCAGTATAGATCCCCCAAATTAGGTGCAGTATGTTCCCCCACAGACATACAGCCTCCAGCCATACAGTGTATGGTTGGAGGCTGTATGCCTGTGTTCTGCCTCACTTCAGTGCTCCGACCACCACTCCTCCGGGCCGGACATAGCAGTAAGTCCCGGGACCGAAGGAGCGGTGGTCGGAGCACCGAAGCTGACGTGCCGCTGGTAACACTTACCTAGCTGGCCAGCGCACGTCCTCATCGCTGCCCCACTCCTCCGCGCTCCATTGCTATGGGCGCACGCACGGCGTCAGTGACGTCCCTGAGTGCGCCACCTTCCCGGCAGCCCCTGTGTTTTTAAAGTAAACGCAGGGTCTCCGAGAGCGCATCCCTGTGTCCCGAAAACATCTTTCGGGACACAGGGATGTCCCAGGCAGCGGCGGGCCAGATAAATGTCCTCGGCGGGCCGCATGTGGCCTGCGGGCCATAGGTTGAGGACCCCTGCTTTAGACAGTCAAACATTTTGAATGTCTAAAGTGCATAGAGCATGGTTAATGCACTTTATAAACCCTATTTATAAAACATGGCTAAACCCTGTATTAATAAATCACTTTTTGCCTTTTGTCCCAACTCCATTCCTCATAGTCTGTAAGCTCTCGTTTACAGGGCCCTCACTTCTTCCTTGTTTCAATATTTAGTGTGTAATATTTTAATGTCTGATACTTGTTTTTATTTGTACCCCCAAAATTGTAAAGTGGTACAGAATCTGCTGGTGCTACATAAAAAAATATTAATATTATTACTACCTTATAATAAAATACTTTATTCATGAAACATAGCATTAAAACATAAAAAAAGAAGATGGCAAATGCACAATGAAATGGTTGGTAGCTGGGTGCGTATCAGGAACAATCATTTATATATTGTCAGGCTTTATAGGCAAGAAGGCAGCTTCCAGACAGATATCCCTCAGTACAAAAATATGCATTACATATGTAAACAAGCGCAACCTCATACAAACCAGATCCTGCAACAAAACCCTTGACAAGATCTTCTTCTTCTTCCCAGCTGCCAATCTGTTTTCCTTTCACTGTCGCCATCTCCTTTATATGATGTTTTAAAGCAATTTTTTCTGAACAAAGTCTTTCTGGTTATATAGTGTTGCATACTTTCTTGTGTTTTGGGGCCCTTGTCTTTTTGTAGGTTTGGTTGTACAATAATTATGGGACTCAGTGAGAGTCAGGGCCCTATTACAGATAGCGATTGTCAGCTGATCACTGCTACTATCACACATTGTGATAGCGGCCTGTTTGGCTGACAAACAAGCAAACGCTAGTGCGTCAGCTGATTGCTTTATTCTGAAATGCTAGAAGAAAAACACCTTCCATCAATTGCACATCTCCCTGTGTAATAGTGAATGTGCAGCTGATAAATGATGGAAGCAAAATAATGCATAAATGATCCAGCAGTCGTTCGTCCGTCCCTCCCCATGCGATGATCAAACCTTGCAATAGATAAGGTAAACGAGCACTGATCTATACGATCGTCGATCAGTAACACTGCACTTCGGGGGCATTATTAGGCCTTTATTGTGGCTGTCAAAAATTATTCTAAACTGAAGGGGGAAGAAATTTCACCACAAACACATTCATGCTTTCATTTTTGTTTGCTGGTATTTATAAACATTAGTTCATTTCTATGTCAGACTTGCATGGTGCAATAACATTTTTTATAGCATCTAAAGTTGACCATGTATGCAAAGCTTCTCACTTTGAATGTATGAAAGGTGTGGGCCTGTAAATCAGCTATATCAATCATGAGACTCTGGTTTTCCTAAAGGTGAGACCAACACCTTTTACATATTGATGGCATATCTGTCATGTTGGGCAGAAATATGTGCAGCCCTGAGCTTTTCCACAGCCACTTTCCCTGCCTATATGAATATCCACCCTAAATGACAGATCCTTAACTGGGTGGCAGTCCCTGCTCTGGGTAAGATGCAGGGTGTAGCGATGTCAAAATGATAAAGCAAACACAGTATAGAGGTCAGCGAACAGTTTGGGACACAACAGGTTAAACCAAAGCACGAATCAGGGAGCATAAAACAGATAACAGTAAACTGACAAAACAGACAAACAAAGTAGAGTCAATGGGCCAGAGTCAAAACCAGAAAGTTTGCAGTACCAAAACACTAAGCAAAGGGACAGTCTAAGAACAAGCCAAAGGTAAGGAAAACCAGAGTTCAGAATAATAAATGCAGGTGAGGAGTTAGTGGATAGTAGGAGAAATATTTCTATCACAGACAACATACAGAGAACAACTGAGATATATATAGCCCAACTCTACAGGGTGTGGATGCCAAGGCAGTATACCATTGGTTAGTAGTCCATGCCTCCTGATTGAGCTGGGTATTGTCATGGCAATAAGTGTTGCAGCAGCTGAAGACAGGAGGAATTGGAACTACAAACAGAACCACAGCCAGAAACATCCATTACAAAAATGATGGGAACATCACTTGATCACGTCTATATGAAATAATAGTATAGGCATCAATATAGAGCTGGTCTCAGGAACTGTATATTCACTATACTACCAGATAGTGAAGTGAGATTAACCACAAGGAAACATTTTCACTTTCCTGAGTTACCAAAAAGAGAATACAGTGGAGGGACATAGTAAGTTGACAATTGCCTATATACTGTATTAAACTACAAAGGTAATATCAAACCACTGGCTCCAGTCAGAAAATAATGAACTATGCTACTAATTTATTGAGGTAGGATGAACTGCGTTGTTAAGGGATAAGGTACATTTGGATTATGGCTATAGGATCCATCATTGGACATTCGCCACTGATCATCAGCAGGACAATACTAAGTGGTTACTAGAATTTGGTAAGTAGGTAACCAGTGGCTGTGCAGCACTCCAGTAATTCTGCCTTTATGATCTACTAGCTAAATATGTTGTCTTATACCAGGGGATGACCAGGGTGCTCTAGTGAGGTGACACACAATGTTGTAGTGTTAAAGAGGACATCATAGTCACAGTCATGGTCATTTTTGAAAAATAAAATAAAATTTGTTGCCTCTACTGCTCTAGCTCCAAAGCTGCTTTTATTATGTTGCTAGGATCTCGGGTTCCAAAATATATACATTTTTACTATTAAGTTGAATGTCTGCACTTTTTCTTGACTAGTCAGAGAGGAGATATGAATGCTAGGTTCAAGGGGGTGTGAACATAAAGCTGAGGGGGGGTATGAATTATGCTTGGGGGTGTGAATGTGAGGCTCAGGGAGCGCGAATCAGGCTCAGGGATATGAATGCCATGCTGAGGGGACATGAATTATACTCAGAAGGTGTAGATGTGAGGCTGAGGGGGATGTGATCTATGCTCAGGGGTGTGAATGTGAGGCTGAGGAAGCGTGAATCAGGCTCAGGGGTGTGAATGTGAGGCTGAAGGGGACGTGAATCAGGCTCAGGGGTGTGAATGTGAGGCTGAAGGGGACGTGAATCATACTCAGGGGGCGTAAATGTGAGGCTGAGGGGGATGTGAACTATGCTCAGGGGTGTGTGAATGTGAGGCTGAGGGAGCGTGAATCGGGCTCAGGGGTGTGAATGTGAGGCTGAAGGGGATGTGAATTATACTCAGGGGGCGTAAATGTGAGGCTGAGGGGGATGTGAACTATGCTCAGGGGTGTGAATGTGAGGCTGAGGGAGCGTGAATCAGGCTCAGGGGTGTGAATGTGAGGCTGAAGGGGACGTGATTTATGCTCAGGTGGTGTGAATGTGGGGCTAAGAGCGTGAGAATGTAAGGTTGAGGGGGATGTCAATAATGCTCAAGGGGTGTAAATGTGGGGCTAAAGGGGGAGGGAATTAGGTTCAGTGTGATGTGAAAGATAATGACTTAAAGATACATTAAAAAGGAGTTCCTAAAAGCAATCACCGCTAATGTTTGGCAGATTCTAATACAACTCCCTACCCCAAGTATGTCATAGTAGTTTTTATGGACCATCCATCTATAACATTTTTTCACCTTTTTCAAAATTAGGGCCACTCATTATGTTGACATTTTCCATTTTTCTCCCTTTCTTTCTTTTCTTTCTGCACTCTTTCAAGTTCCGCTTCATACATCATTTCTTGTATAAGATATTTTTCTCTCCGCATTCGATCCCGCAAGTCTTTTGGAAGGTCTGGTATCAGGTAGGAAATCAAATTCTTTATGCAAAAGACAAGATGCTGCAATACATAAAATATGTGGTATGACTTATATAGTATCCAATACATACTTTAATATTGTCTATTAAATCTTTTTTTTACTATCTGAGAAATGCCTTTTTGTCTACCTGGTAGTGTGCTCACTTACCAGGTAGACAGGCAGGCTCTCAGTCCCCCCCGAACCCTGCTCTCAGTCCCTGTCCCCCTCCCTGAACCCCGCTCTCAGTCCCCGTCCCCCTCCCTGAACCCCGCTCTCAGTCCCCGTCCCCCTCCCCGAACCCCGCTCTCGGTCCCTGTCCCCCCCGAACCCCGCTCTCAGTCCCTGTCCCCCCCCAAACCCCGCTCTCAGTCCCCATCCCCACCCCAAACCCCGCTCTCAGTCCCCCCCCGAACCCTGCTCTCAGTCTCCCCTCTGAACCCCGCTCTCAGTCTCCCCTCTGAACCCCGCTCTCAGTCCCCCGAACCAGGCTAGAGAGCCAATGCGCACATCCTCTGTTCTCAGCGCTCGCTCCCACCTGTCTGATTGACAGGCAGGGAGCGAGCACAGGCTGGCTGAATTTGGACCGATTGCCCGATCGGCATCGGTCCTAATTCACTAGTGACGTCATGTCAGGCTGCAGGCGGCCAGGAGGAGGGAGACCCCTAGTGGCCGGTTTTTAAATGTAAATTACACTATTTTAATGATAAAAAAAATTATGAAAGTATATTAGAGATATGCTGTAGTACATAAGTACTACAACATATTTAAAAAAGGGTACTACGGTGGAAAACTTTATTTTATTTTATTTATTTTTTTTATCAACTGGTGCCCGAAAGTTAAACAGATTTGTAAATTACTTCTACTAACAAAATCTTAATCCTTCCAGTACTTATTAGCTGCTGAATACTACAGATGAAATTATTTTCTTTTTGGAACACAGAGCTCTCTGCTGAATCACGAGCACAGTGCTCTCTGCTGACATCTCTGTCCATTTTAGAAACTGTCCAGAGCAGCATATGTTTGCTATGGGGATTTTCTCCTACTCTGGACAGTTCTTAAAATGGACAGATATGTCAGCAGAGATCACTGTGCTCGTGATGTCAGCAGAGAGCTCTGTGTTCCTAAAAGAAAATAATTTCCAGTGTAGTTTCTTTTTTTTTTTTTTTTTTTAATGGCCCCTTAATTTTTTCTAAAGACAGCTTAGAATTTTTTAAAGAAATACAAGTATAAAAATTCACATTACATCACATTTCAGGGCAATGTCTGAAGTACATGCTGGGATACTGACACATAGGTTTTCTAATGCTGTATATCCTGTGGCCATTTACTTGAATTAACCATAGATAATCTACTAGTGAGTATGCTCGCTCTACTTCCCAAACAGACATTTTTTTCAGACTCAAAAGTGTAATCTATGGCATAGTCTTAAGTGAATGCGGCTCTAAATCTGAATTATCTGTCCAAATACTTGGGAAAATGAAGAGGCAGGGAAGTAGGACAACTAGTGGGGACAGGACCATATAACTTTACAGTCATGCTTGAAATTACCTTTTAGTTAACAAAATGATACACCAAATGGTGTAAACAAAAGTATGATCAGTCCCAAAAATGGTGATAATAGGGAAAATAAAAGGTTAGGAGTCATGGGTTAAAGTGTCTTACCTCAAATACAATGATAAAAGCTAAGCGTGCAGCTAATACATGCCAAAACTGTAGAGTATAAGCATAGGGCTCAGTAGCATGTGGTGGATCTCTGTAGTCCCGGTACCTTCAAAATACAGAATATTGCTTACTATTTAAGAATAGAGTTAAACACAAACAACTACAAGGGAAAAAAGGAATAGGAAAATTTTGTCCAGATATGTTTTGCAAAAAAATCCATTAGCCTTACCGGCAATATCTTACAGGAGATCCATTAAATCGTCTTACATAAAATTCAGAATCTGATCTATTTTCAAAATCAGTGACTTGGAAGACAGAAAGGCTGGCATTTACATAGCCAACCATACACCTTAGCAGAAGAAAAAGAAAAGGATAAGTTTATAATTCTTTACAGTTGGCATAATGTGTACTGCTGACGTTATACGTTTTGTATGCTTATTCATTTTTGATCACCTTAATAATAACAAAAACATTGAAACAGAAAACGAAAAGGATAACCAATGTGTACATTGTTTTTGGTAACCTACAACTTGAATCATTTTACCAGGAAGTGAGGAAGGATAAAATCTCTTCTATCTGGACAACCCCTTTAGGTACATTCACACATACTATGTTTGCTACAGATTTGATGCTGTGTGAGTCAATGTAGCTAAATGGGTGAAGACTGCATCAGATCTGCTGTAAGGTCTGTTTTCTGTGTTTTTGTATTTTTCTGTTTTGGGGTCTGTTCAGACACTAGATTGTGTTTGAACAGTTTTCTGTGCTATTCTCCCTAGCTAGGGATGAGTTAATGCTCTTAGTCTATGACAGCCTGGTAGGGGTTATGTAAACCCGAGCTCTGCTGGAACTGGTGGCCAGTGATTAGTGCTTTACTATGACCATAACTGGTTTATTATGCACCTTGCTTTTGTCTGTTTTAGTGTCTTCTGTACTTTAACACTGATCTGTTTCCTCTGAACTTGTATCTGTTTGTGTAGAGTGTTCTTTGTTCTGTGTCCATTGTGAACTGTGTTCTATATTTCCTGACCCATTTAGTTCTATATTTCCTGACCCATATTTCCTGACCCATCTCCTGGTTTGTCTGCTGTATATTTATTCCATATCTAGTTCATTTATTAATATCTGCCATTTATCTTGATTCCGGTTTCTGAACTGTATGTTAGTATGCTATATCCTTTGTTAGTATTTATTTCCTTCCTGGTTTATCTGGTTGTTGGTTTTATTCCTGTTAAGTTTCTGACCTGTCCCCGACTATGTACAGTATAGTTTATTTTGTTGACCTTGACGCCATTGCACTTTAGCGCAGGAAGAGACCGGCGCCCAGTTGTCAATCCATCATTTAGGGTGGATGGGCAAGTAGGCAGGGTGAGTGTTTTTAGGGACAGCTTAGGGTTCACTTCTCCCTGCCCCCAGTCATGATTTCTGCGGCATGAAATCCGAAGCATTAAATCTGCAGCATCAGATTTGCAACAAACATGGTACGTGTGAATGTAACCTTAAGGTATTGTCACACAAAATGTATGAGCTGTAAATACTGCTTTGGCTGCAACTCTCATCCATCAATCTATGATTCTGCTACCTCTAAGTGTTTCTACATTCCCTAAAAGCATACCACAGGGTACAATATAACTCCACTTCAAATAAAACTGTTATAACAGCTTGTCTATTATTACAGCAATGTAAGTCAGTATGGTATGCTGGTTAAGAGGAGACATAATGATGCTGAGAGACACTATTCCAAGGTGAAATGACATGTTAGAATGTAATTTGCATGGCTCTTCAATACATTGATATACAAAATATGAGAAAACATGACTATACTTTTGTCCAGCTTGTCCTTGACCAGCACAAGGTCCATACTTATAGGCGTATACCAGTCGAGGGATGAAGTCTGAGGTAACAGCTATGACAAATGCATTGGTGATAACAGATAGAATCCCGATACCTTCTAGAATCCCATACCAGATACCTAAGAAAATAAGAATTGATTCACAGAGATTATATTTAATGGTCCTCAATAGAGAGAGAAATTTAGATACTAGGTTGTTACGCCGAGCGCTCCGGGTCCCCGCTCCTCCCCGGAGCGCTCGCTACACTCTCTCCGCTGCAGCGCTCCGGTCAGATCCACTGACCCGGGGCGCTGCGATTCTGCTGTCAGCCGGGATGCGATTCGCGATGCGGGTAGCGCCCGCTCGCGATGCGCACCCCGGCTCCCGTACCTGACTCGCTCTCCCTCGGTCCTGTCCCGGCGCGCGCGGCCCCGCTCCCTAGGGCGCGCGCGCGCCGGGTCTTTGCGATTTAAAGGGCCACTGCGCCGCTGATTGGCGCAGTGATTCCAATTAGTGTCTGCACCTGTGCACTTCCCTATATCACCTCACTTCCCCTGCACTTCCCTGCCGGATCTTGTTGCCATTGTGCCAGTGAAAGCGTTCCTTGTGTGTTCCTAGCCTGTGTTCCAGACCTTCTGCCGTTGCCCCTGACTACGATCCTTGCTGCCTGCCCCGACCTTCTGCTACGTCCGACCTTGCTTCTGCCTACTCCCTTGTACCGCGCCTATCTTCAGCAGCCAGAGAGGTGAGCCGTTGCTAGTGGATACGACCTGGTCACTACCGCCGCAGCAAGACCATCCCGCTTTGCGGCGGGCTCTGGTGAAAACCAGTAGTGGCTTAGAACCGGTCCACTAGCACGGTCCACGCCAATCCCTCTCTGGCACAGAGGATCCACTACCTGCCAGCCGGCATCGTGACAGTAGATCCGGCCATGGATCCCGCTGAAGTTCCTCTGCCAGTTGTCGCTGACCTCACCACGGTGGTCGCCCAGCAGTCACAACAGATAGCGCAACAAGGCCAACAGCTGTCTCAACTGACCGTTATGCTACAACAGTTACTACCACAGCTTCAGCAGTCATCTCCTCCGCCAGCTCCTGCACCTCCTCCGCAGCGAGTGGTCGCTCCTGGGTTACGCCTATCCTTGCCGGATAAATTTGATGGGGACTCTAAGTTTTGCCGTGGCTTTCTTTCCCAATGTTCCCTGCATCTGGAGATGATGTCGGACCTGTTTCCCACTGAAAGGTCTAAGGTGGCTTTCGTAGTCAGCCTTCTGTCCGGAAAAGCCCTGTCATGGGCCACACCGCTCTGGGACCGCAATGACCCCGTCACTGCCTCTGTACACTCCTTCTTCTCGGAAATCCGAAGTGTCTTTGAGGAACCTGCCCGAGCCTCTTCTGCTGAGACTGCCCTGTTGAACCTGGTCCAGGGTAATTCTTCCGTTGGCGAGTATGCCGTACAATTCCGTACTCTTGCTTCTGAATTGTCCTGGAATAATGAGGCCCTCTGCGCGACCTTCAAAAAAGGCCTATCCAGCAACATTAAAGATGTTCTGGCCGCACGAGAAATTCCTGCTAATCTACATGAACTTATTCACCTAGCCACTCGCATTGACATGCGTTTTTCCGAAAGGCGTCAGGAACTCCGCCAAGATATGGACTCTGTTCGCACGAGGCGTTTCTTCTCCTCGGCTCCTCTCTCCTCTGGTCCCCTGCAATCTGTTCCTGTGCCTTCCGCCGTGGAGGCTATGCAGGTCGACCGGTCTCGCCTGACACCTCAAGAGAGGACACGACGCCATATGGAGAACCTCTGCCTGTACTGTGCTAGTACCGAACACTTCCTGAGGGATTGTCCTATCCGTCCTCCCCGCCTGGAAAGACGTACGCTGACTCCGCACAAAGGTGAGACAGTCCTTGATGTCTACTCTGCTTCTCCACGTCTTACAGTGCCTGTGCGGATGTCTGCCTCTGCCTTCTCCTTCCCTGCTGTGGCCTTCTTGGACTCTGGATCTGCAGGAAATTTTATTTTGGCCTCTCTCGTCAACAGGTTCAACATCCCGGTGACCAGTCTCGCCAGACCCCTCTACATCAATTGTGTAAATAATGAAAGATTGGACTGTACCATACGTTTCCGCACGGAGCCCCTTCTTATGAGCATCGGATCTCATCACGAGAGGATTGAACTTTTGGTCCTCCCCAATTGCACCTCGGAAATTCTCCTTGGACTTCCCTGGCTTCAACTTCATTCCCCAACCCTGGATTGGTCCACTGGGGAGATCAAGAGTTGGGGGTCCTCTTGTTCCAAGAACTGTCTAAAACCGGTTCCCAGTAACCCTTGCCGTAACTCTGTGGTTCCTCCAGTAACCGGTCTCCCTAAGGCCTATATGGACTTCGCGGATGTTTTCTGCAAAAAACAAGCTGAGACTCTACCTCCTCACAGGCCTTATGATTGTCCTATCGACCTCCTCCCGGGCACTACTCCACCCCGGGGCAGAATTTATCCTCTCTCTGCCCCAGAGACTCTTGCCATGTCTGAATACGTCCAGGAGAATCTAAAAAAGGGCTTTATCCGTAAATCCTCCTCTCCTGCCGGAGCCGGATTTTTCTTTGTGTCCAAAAAAGATGGCTCCCTACGTCCTTGCATTGACTACCGCGGTCTTAATAAAATCACGGTTAAGAACCGCTACCCCTTACCCCTCATCTCTGAACTCTTTGATCGCCTCCAAGGTGCCCACATCTTTACTAAATTGGACTTAAGAGGCGCCTATAACCTCATCCGCATCAGAGAGGGGGATGAGTGGAAAACGGCATTTAACACCAGAGATGGACACTTTGAGTATCTGGTCATGCCCTTTGGCCTGTGCAACGCCCCTGCCGTCTTCCAAGACTTTGTCAATGAAATTTTTCGTGATCTGTTATACTCCTGTGTTGTTGTATATCTGGACGATATCCTAATTTTTTCTGCCAATCTAGAAGAACACCGCCAGCATGTCCGTATGGTTCTTCAGAGACTTCGTGACAATCAACTCTATGCCAAAATTGAGAAATGTCTGTTTGAATGCCAATCTCTTCCTTTTCTAGGATATTTGGTCTCTGGCCAGGGACTACAGATGGATCCAGACAAACTCTCTGCCGTCTTAGGTTGGCCACGCCCCTCCGGACTCCGTGCTATCCAACGCTTTTTGGGGTTCGCCAATTATTACAGGCAATTTATTCCACATTTTTCTACCATTGTGGCTCCTATCGTGGCTTTAACCAAAAAAAATGCTGATCCCAAGTCCTGGCCTCCTCAAGCAGAAGACGCCTTTAAACGACTCAAGTCTGCCTTTTCTTCGGCTCCCGTGCTCTCCAGACCTGACCCTTCCAAACCCTTCCTATTGGAGGTTGATGCCTCCTCAGTGGGAGCTGGAGCTGTTCTTCTACAAAAAAATTCTTCCGGGCATGCTGTCACTTGTGGTTTTTTCTCTAGGACCTTCTCTCCAGCGGAGAGGAACTACTCCATCGGGGATCGAGAGCTTCTAGCCATTAAATTAGCACTTGAGGAATGGAGGCATCTGCTGGAGGGATCAAGTTTTCCTGTTATTATCTACACCGACCACAAGAACCTCTCCTACCTCCAGTCTGCCCAACGGCTGAATCCTCGCCAGGCCCGGTGGTCTCTGTTCTTTGCCCGATTTAATTTTGAGATTCACTTTCGTCCTGCCGATAAGAACATTAGGGCCGATGCTCTCTCTCGTTCCTCGGATGCCTCAGAAGTTGAACTCTCTCCGCAACACATCATTCCACCTGACTGCCTGATCTCCACTTCTCCTGCCTCCATCAGGCAGACTCCTCCAGGAAAGACCTTTGTTTCTATACGCCAACGCCTCGGAATCCTCAAATGGGGTCACTCCTCCCATCTCGCAGGTCATGCGGGCATCAAGAAATCTGTGCAACTCATCTCCCGCTTCTATTGGTGGCCGACTCTGGAGACGGATGTTGTGGACTTTGTGCGAGCCTGCACTATCTGTGCCCGGGATAAGACTCCTCGCCAGAAGCCCGCTGGTTTTCTTCATCCTCTGCCTGTCCCCGAACAGCCTTGGTCTCTGATTGGTATGGATTTTATTACTGATTTACCCCCTTCCCGTGGCAACACTGTTATTTGGGTGGTCGTTGATCGATTCTCCAAAATGGCACATTTCATCCCTCTTCCTGGTCTTCCTTCTGCGCCTCAGTTGGCTAAACAATTTTTTGTACACATTTTTCGTCTTCACGGGTTGCCTACGCAGATTGTCTCGGATAGAGGTGTCCAATTCGTGTCTAAATTCTGGAGGGCTCTCTGTAAACAACTCAAGATTAAATTAAATTTTTCTTCTGCATATCATCCCCAGTCCAATGGACAAGTAGAAAGAATTAACCAGATCTTGGGTGATTATTTGCGACATTTTGTTTCCTCCCGCCAGGATGACCGGGCAGATCTCCTTCCATGGGCCGAATTCTCGTATAACTTCAGGGTCTCTGAATCTTCCTCCAAATCCCCATTTTTCGTGGTGTACGGCCGTCACCCTCTTCCCCCCCTCCCTACCCCCTTGCCCTCTGGTCTGCCCGCTGTGGATGAAATTTCTCGTGACCTTTCCATTATATGGAGAGAGACCCAAAATTCTCTCTTACAGGCTTCTTCACGCATGAAGAGGTTCGCGGATAAGAAAAGAAGAGCTCCTCCCGTTTTTTCCCCTGGAGACAAGGTATGGCTCTCCGCTAAATATGTCCGCTTCCGTGTCCCTAGCTACAAATTGGGACCACGCTATCTTGGTCCTTTCAAAATTTTGTGTCAAATTAATCCTGTCTCTTACAAACTTCTTCTTCCTCCTTCTCTTCGTATCCCTAATGCCTTTCACGTCTCTCTTCTTAAACCACTCATCCTCAACCGTTTTTCTCCCAAATCTGTTCCTCCCACTCCTGTTTCCGGCTCCTCGGACATCTTCTCTGTCAAAGAGATCTTAGCCTCTAAAAAGGTCAGAGGGAAAACTTTTTTTTTAGTGGACTGGGAGGGTTGTGGTCCTGAAGAGAGATCCTGGGAACCTGAGGACAACATCCTAGATAAAAGTCTGCTCCTCAGGTTCTCAGGCCCTAAGAAGAGGGGGAGACCCAAGGGGGGGGGGGTACTGTTACGCCGAGCGCTCCGGGTCCCCGCTCCTCCCCGGAGCGCTCGCTACACTCTCTCCGCTGCAGCGCTCCGGTCAGATCCACTGACCCGGGGCGCTGCGATTCTGCTGTCAGCCGGGATGCGATTCGCGATGCGGGTAGCGCCCGCTCGCGATGCGCACCCCGGCTCCCGTACCTGACTCGCTCTCCCTCGGTCCTGTCCCGGCGCGCGCGGCCCCGCTCCCTAGGGCGCGCGCGCGCCGGGTCTTTGCGATTTAAAGGGCCACTGCGCCGCTGATTGGCGCAGTGATTCCAATTAGTGTCTGCACCTGTGCACTTCCCTATATCACCTCACTTCCCCTGCACTTCCCTGCCGGATCTTGTTGCCATTGTGCCAGTGAAAGCGTTCCTTGTGTGTTCCTAGCCTGTGTTCCAGACCTTCTGCCGTTGCCCCTGACTACGATCCTTGCTGCCTGCCCCGACCTTCTGCTACGTCCGACCTTGCTTCTGCCTACTCCCTTGTACCGCGCCTATCTTCAGCAGCCAGAGAGGTGAGCCGTTGCTAGTGGATACGACCTGGTCACTACCGCCGCAGCAAGACCATCCCGCTTTGCGGCGGGCTCTGGTGAAAACCAGTAGTGGCTTAGAACCGGTCCACTAGCACGGTCCACGCCAATCCCTCTCTGGCACAGAGGATCCACTACCTGCCAGCCGGCATCGTGACATAGGTTTTACATTCGCTCTTACTGACACTTTAAGTAGAAAGGAGCAAACTATAAACCGCCATATATCTACCCAATTCCAAATTGCTTTCACTAAAATATAAAAGACTATGAAAATTACTATAAAAGAAGTATGGTTGTCTACAGTACATCAACGGCGGCAATTATAGTGTAGAAACAAGCAGCAGATGGCCATAAATTGCAAAGCTATTAAGTAAACGGCCACATAGCAAATCTGGAGGCTACATATCTTAACAAGTCAATGCAAAACACGGCTGACAAATTTCCATTTACAACGCCAATTTCCCTGACACAGCATCTTCTCTGTGTAAGTATTAAATACGACTACTTCCCATTCCTATTTACCATAATCATACTAGATAACACATTGATGATACAGTCAATCACACTCACCTATGTCCTTGGCTCGTGAAGCTAATGGCCTCCTCCACTGACTGATAAATTTGTAAGCATCAAGACGGATTTCGATAATATTGTTAAGTAAGGCAAGGAGTGGTGCGAGGGGGAAAGCAGCCACAAAGATGGTTGTGAAGCCGAACTGAAGAACTGAGGAAAAAAGCAAGTTAACAATATTAATATAGATATATATCATTTGTTGTCAAGAACTTATTTTGTAAAAATCTGTTGAACAAAGCCTTGTACACACACAGCCATATTACGGATCCATGAGGTTTGCATCTGTGATTTCCTGGGCACCACATTTATACAGATACAGAGAGGGATTTTGCTTACAGGTTCCAGAAGAATCAACAAGTAAAAAATGTTTAATGGTCTATTGCATGCTGTATTATGGAAATGTTTTTCCCTAGAAAGCTTGGCATTATTGGAAAATATGTTACCTCAAGGTGGCAGCATAAATGTGCACGAGCCTTATGCTTTCCTGACTGCAACTTTTTTAGGTTTACCCAAGAACAATACAACTAGTTTGCACTCTTGACAATCTAGTTTTAATCCAAATTTGGTAAATCCGGTGCATCTTTAAACTGTCTTGTCATATTCGTTGGCTTATGCATGAAGTTGCATGCAAGCCATGCCCCTTGTCTCTAATTCACATCCCTTTCTGCAAAGCCACGTCTCTTTTTTGCCTTACAAGGCTCAAAAAAGTGTAAACAGTGCCTAAAAACATAACACTGATGGCATGAGTTATGAAAGTCAATATTTAGACACAAATTGCACCAGAATTCTGTCATTTTTGCAATAGTAAATGTTCCACATTATGCATCTGAATTCCATCATACACCCCTGGCTAATTCCTCATTGAGGAATATTTGAGTTAGACTTTTTTTTTCAATTTCTCTACGCTTTACTTTCAGGTCAATATTAAGAAAAGGTTCTATTAAAAGGTACAGTTTAAACATTTTCCGAATGATCTGTTAAAAAAATTCATTTATTACATTACACATTAAAATAATTGAACAGTTACTAATTTTCCTATGTTAAGGTGGCCATATACCTTCAATAGTGCTGGCTGCCAGTTTCTTGTTTGAGCAACAACTATCTCTCCCAATCTCTCCATACACATACATGGCCCTCACAGAAGATTGTTCATGTTTTCTCAGTTAAAAGAGCTTTTCCCCCTAAGAACACAGGGGGTTATTCATCAATAATGGTCTTGGCTAGATCATTTTTGTTGTTTGTCTGGATGTGTTTTTGTTGTTAGTGCTGCGCCAAATTTGTCATATTGTCGCAGTGACCATGATAAATTTTGCACAGTTCTGCACCCAGATCTTTTTCTTCCACTCCTTTCAGATCATGTTTACCCTGCTTCTGAGGAGCTTGTTTGTCTGTGTGTTTGGCTTTATTTCTTTTAGTTTTAATTTTAAGGCAAATTAATATCTAAAAGAAGGTCTGCAAAGAGAGTCCCCCTCACATATGAGTAGTGGTTAACCTTGCCGCAGGCCAGGGAAAAAAAAACTTTTGTGACCGAGAGATGGAGGTTTTAGTTGAACAAGTAAATTTTTTTTTTTACCTTTCCCCTTTTATTATTTTTATTTTGTTATCATCACTTTGTTGGAACATGAAATTGTGAGATGTTGGCCATTGTTAACAATCTTATTGTTTCTTACATCTTTACCATTCCTTTTTTTTACCTTAAAAAATATATCTGATTGTTTCATATGGACAACTGCTTTACTTTTCCTTTGCACGTTTTTTCAATTTTTCACTTTTTATATCTTTAAACATTCTTATTCTCTACCTTATTCTCTCTCTCTCTCCCTCTCCCTCTCTCTCTCCCTCTCCCTCTCTCTCTCTCTCTCTCTCTCCCTCTCTCTCTCCCTCTCCCTCTCTCTCTCTCCCTCTCTCTCTCTCCCTCTCTCTCTCTCCCTCTCTCTCTCTCCCTCTCTCTCTCCCTCTCTTTTGCTCTGGGTGATTATTATTTTTTTTTGGCAAACAGACAGGAGTAGTATTCTTTTTTAGACCTGGTCAGGAAGTGGTCAAGATTTGCAGATTTTTTTGTGTCAGTTAAGGCAAAACTTTCGCAAAAATAAAATACATGCAGTTCATAAATTCGTAACCACTGCATCCATAACTTCAGATAATTGTCTAGCAACACCCATAGTTCAAAAAGACGGATTTTAGAACTAAGCAAAAAAAAAAAAAGACTAAAAAAAACCTGCAAATTGTGCAAACAAACTCCAAATGCGAAAAATGTAGAACAAAAAAAGCACAAGAACACAATATTAAACAACCCCCACAGTCTGGCTTTTGAAATCCAACATGCCTGACTCTTCTCTTGCTCAACATCATCTGCCTCGGTAGAATCAGAAGGCCTCATAAACTTTAAAAAATCAGTTGGTCACATCAAAGTCGTGAGGTTTGGCCAACTTTGGACTGAGGTGTGTAGTGACCTTATAAAACAGAATGGAGTAAGTTAAAGGGTTATCCAGAAATAGAAAAATGGAGCTTATTTTTTCTACAAACAGCACCATACTTGTCTATGGTACTGCAGCTCAGTATCATAGAAGTGAATGGAGCCAAGTTGTACTATCACACATAAGGACTGGTTTGAGGTTGTTTTATGAAGAAATCAGCTCTGTTTTTCTAATCCCGAATAATGCCTTTAATAAGTGGCTGTGCAACAATATAACGGAACCAAGCCAGCTGTACCACTGAGCATGGAATAGGTCCTTTGTATAACAATCCTTGTTCTTTTATCCCCCACACTTAACCCACAGAGAAAAAGTTGACCAGTTGGCCATAGCAACCAATGAAAGAAGAGCTCTGATTGGTTGCTATGAGTAGCTGGTCAACCTTTCCTCTGCACTGGTTTTAATAAATCTTCCCCATAGTGTGGATGAAACCAGATTATAGTGAGGTAATACTTTCCTGAATATGTGGTCTGGTTCCAGAGATAGACCTATTGTTAGCCCCCCCTTGCTTATATGTTAATCGCTGGCTTTGAACAATGGAGGCACGACCTGGCATACTCCGCATCCCCTCTACTCCAATTTGCATGCTCACCTCATCAATACTTTGGGAGAACCCTATGTTCATGTGAGCACAAGAAGGACAGGGGATTGCTGGGTATGCCAGGTCCCACCTCCATTGTGCAAAGCTGGTGATTAACATATTAGCAATGATGGCTAATATTGGGTCTATTTCCAAAACCAAAACACAGATCTGGTTAAGTTATTTCTTATTTTAATCCGGTTCACCTGCACTATAACTCTTTGTATTGGTTTTAGTGCTGGTGAACGGCTGTTAGCTATGATTGGATAGTGTCCCAAAAATTGGGAGACACAGATCTATAAGAAAAGTTGTTCCAGAATTGATATTTTATAGGCAATACAAGTATTAAAAACAGATAGATCAGGAGACAACACGGGGGCCTCTTTAAATTGCCATCTCTACAGATGCCACTATGAATCAACTAACTTTTCAACAATTCAAATACAGCCAAACAGGCTCTACCAAATCTATTACTTGCCACACAAGACAACCATGAGGACACAAAGGGGAATTCAACATTCTTTTCCATTACACCATGCAGCTCTCTAAAAGCATACCCGTCAGATCCAACAAAAAAAATATTTTTTTTAATACATCACTCAGCACCTCCTGACCATGTACATCAAATTTTTATGTTTCTAGCACATTTATTTATTTTTTTATTACACCTTTAATTTAGCTAACTAGTCTAAATTCCTCTCAAAGGGAGGGGGCGTGGCTTCACTGTGCAGGTCTCCGCCCCCTCCCTCAGTATGCTGTCTGCTCACATCTCCCCTAGCATTAGCAAAACTACAACTCTCAGCTTGTCCTCACTGACAGTAGCGGGACACAAGCTGACAGTGGGAGGATTTTTCCTCCAGCTGTGAGCCCTGCACTCACAGCTGTCAATCAAGGAAGTGTGTCCATGACACATGGACACAGCAGGTCTAGTATGTGTTGAAGCAGGCAGGGGGGGCAGTTGTTTGACTGTTTTTTTCGGTATGAAATACTGAAAATGTTCTAATGAATGCAATTATAAAACCTATTGGTTTTGCATGCTTTACAACATATCAAAAGTTTTTGTATCTGACAGTGCCCATTTAAGACCGGACCTATGTGCATTTTTTATTATTCCAACCTCCAACAACAAAGTAACAGATCTTACTCATTTCAAGGTATTCTTCAAATAATCCATAAGCATTAATAGGCTGCAAATTATAGTCTTTCTCCCACTGGGGCAAACTAGCTGTCCCATGCACACCATGTTCTTGCCTTAATCTTCTATGTGTCCACCAATTTTGGATTAGCCTAAACAGTAAGCAAGGGAAAGAAAATGTGAGTTTTTTTTTTCCATGAAGCATTTTCCTATGAACATGCAAATACATCAGCTTGACTAATATATTTTGAATAATTGGAATTTTCTTTACTTAAATTTAACATGATGCACAATGAGCATAAAGACTATTGTTCATGTAAAAAAAATACATGATTAAAGAACCTAAAAGCTGAAACATTTAGCCAAGCAGTTGTTGCAATAAATGCTACATATGAAGGCATAGCTGTGTCTATGCAATGTTTGCATGTGTTAACAGTGACTTACGGGTAACCAAGCTCCATGAAGTTGTTCAATGTTTGCTTCAATACCATTATTATGCCCATCTGCAGGCATAAGTCAATAAGGCATCCACTGGGGTGACACTGTGAATTATTATGACAAATAAATCACTTTAAATTATGCAAAAACATGATTATTTTTATAGAAAGAGAAGCTCTGGCTTGGTGTCATTGTGTCACTAAATACTGTGATCCCTCAACTTACAATGGTTTCAACATACAATGGTCTTTTCTGGACCATCATAAGTTGAAACTAGACTCAACATACAATGTACGGACAATCCAGATCTGTGAAACATGTCAATGGCCGGAAGAACCGACCAAGCAAAATGAGCATTCACTGGTAAAATCCCTGTATTACTGAAGCGTATGCACTGACTGATGTCTGGTAGCGCCCCCTACAGTATAGGGAGGTATTACATGTTCTGTACACTTTACTTGTACCAGGGTTACCTGCTCCTTTGGACACCAGGTGAAGGCGACTCCATTACTTTTTTTTTAGGACATTTCGTGTACTGTACAGGACCCTGAAGAAGCTCCTGTCCTCTACATAGACCAGTGTTTCCCAAGCAGGGTGCCCCCAGCTGTTGCAAAACTACAACTCCCAGCATGCCCGGACAGCCTTTGGCTGTCCGGGCATGCTGAGAGTTGTAGTTTTGCAACTGCTGGAGTTCTCCCTGCTTGGGAAACACTGACATAAACAGCGATTACAGCTCCCAGCAGATCTTTCTTACTTTTATATGGAAGGATTTGCTTTGTCTATATTAGTTATCTACTTATTTTTCTTTATTTCTCCCTTTTTCCTATTTTTGGATGACATTTTGGTGCCTTTAGAACCAATTACCAGGTTTCCATAGAGTTCTGGTCTCAACATACAATGGTTTCAACATACAATGGCCGTCCTGGAACCAATTAATATTGTAACTTGAGGGACCACTGTAAATAGAAATTTCCATTTACAAATTTTTTTTTATTATTGTTTCCTATACAAGGGATACTCCAAATGCCTGTAATGCAAACATAGGACAGTCTTTCAAGTGACCCCAAATAGCACTTTAATATATGTATTTAAAACTACACGGTTTATGTAACTTGCATTGTTCATTAAAAAGCTATATGCATGATGTATACACTAACCTCTTCCAGCCGCCATCTGTTTATAAGCCTTAAATAAGCACCCGGTCTTCCGGTAAACCTTTAATGATAAAGGTTAAAGATAAACCCATAAAACTGAATCTATAAATTGTGCTTGACTAATTCTAATAAATAGCTAAACCCACACAAGAACAACCTGCCAAAAATGCTGGCCGTATATAGCAGAAAACTGTTTGACAGCTTGCAATGACTTATAACGATGTCTCCCATCACCAAGCTGCACCCAAACAATATACATGCCAAGTTATATAAAAAGGGGCCTCCTTGTATAGGTATTCCATCTCTAGATGTTATCCCCTATACATAGGATAGAGTATTACAAGCTGATCAGTAGGGGTCAAAACACTGACACCCCGACCAATCCCAAGAAGGTGGTCATGATGGACTTTTTTTTTTTTTAAATAATGTATTAGGACCCATTCACATAATGGGGATTCCACACAGATTCCACTTGCAGCAGCATCTAATTGATTTTAATAAAATTCTGCTGTTCAGTTCGCACTATTGAGAAGTCCTAGCACTGCTCTATAGTGAACGGGATGGTGTTTACTATCTGCAGCAGATATTAAGCGCCGATTTCAGAGGGGGGAAATTTCCTCATGGAAATTTTGGTCTGGAATTCTGTAGTGTTAACAAGACCTGAAAGGAAGCAGGAAACGAGACAAGACCGCCCATTGTATATACTGATATTTTACATAATCAAGCTTCTCCATGTGGGCAAGAAAGCAAAATGAAATGCACCACATCACTGTGCACATGGCATTACCATCACATAACTGCTTCTTAGTAAATCCAGCAAGCCGAAAACGGGCGGAGCTTTAGTTGCATAGCCCACCAAAACGCTGAACATAGGTACATAGCTAGTCTACACTGCTCTTAGGGAAGCAGAAAAAGCAACAGGTTTGCCTAACCTAAAATAAGCTAAAAAAAAATACCGTATTTTTCGTCATATAAGACGCTCCGGCATATAAGACGCACCGAATCTTATAGGATAAAAATCTAGAAAATAAAGATTCTGAACCAAATACAATGTAAAGTATAGGACAGTGATCTTCAACCAGCGGACCTCCAGATGTTGCAAAACTACAACTCCCAGCATGCCCGGACAGCCAACGGCTGTCCGGGCATGCTGGGAGTTGTAGTTTTGCAACATCTGGAGGTCCGCAGGTTGAAGACCACTGGTATAGGAGGTTGTACTCCCCTGTCCCCGCCCCTCTGAACCCGTCACCGCTGCCCTGGATGTCGCCCTCCATCGCTGTCGCCGTGCGCACGTGCGCGGCGGTGTGATGACGACGAAGGAGAGCGCCGGCCATGCAGGGGATCCCGGCACCGAGCAAACACTGAGGAGGCAGGTAAGTTCCCTCCCGGTGTCCTGTAAGCTGTTCGGGACGCCGCGATTTCACCGCAGCGGTCCCGAACAGCCCGACTGAACAGCCGGGTTAGTGTTATTTTCGCTTCAGACGCCGCATCTGAAGGGTTAATACAGGGCATCCCCGCAATCGGTGATGTCCTGTCTTAGCCGCAGGTCCCGGCTGTTGATGGCCACGGGGACCGCCGCGATAGGACAGGTATTCGCCGTATAAGACGCACCAACTTTTCCCCCCCAGTTTTGGGGAAGAAAAAGTGCGTCTTATACGGCGAAAAATACGGTATGCAAAATATGCATAAATCTTCTTTTTTATGCAAGGCTACAATTTATAGATGATTGATGACCTAAAAAATAATTAAAACATCCCTATTGACTGGTCTGTCTATTACAGACATGTAGTCCTACACCTAACATTTGCCATGTGACACATTCCCCAAACACAGATCCATAGAGGAATATATAATGAAACATTTCTGAAGCCTTAAAGTGTATTCCTACCAAAAAAGACATAACTAAGAGGATGCTGTAAGTATGGTACATGTATACATATATTGGACCATTGATCACCAATTTTTAAAATGTTCTCTAATTCCTAAAGTAAAAAAACAAAAAAAAAACTAAAAAGAAAAACACCTACCTGCCAAGAAAGAATGCTATATAAAAGGTCGAACTGTTCAGATTGACAAACTGAAAAAGAAACATTTTCAAAGTGAAGCTGTTCTCCCACTCTGATTCAGTACGTGGCTGTTCTGTGGGTAGAAACATGCACAACTGTAGATGTTAAAAGCATATTGTAGACACAAATTGTAAATATATGACAAATATTTATACTACTATAGGAAACATTTAAACATCTATTATTACTATAAAAAAAACCGTATACATCAATTCTACTTTCACAACATATAATTTGTTCTCTGTTCTCACTCCTACAGGTTATTTATTTTTTATTACCTAAAAGAGGAAGTCCAGTATCAAAAAATCGGGGATAAGTAAGATCGTGGGGGGGGGGGGGGGGGGGTTGTTTCGACCAATGGGATAGCCCCGGAATATCCGCCCGGCACCCCAACTCTATGCATTTATTGCAGTGTGGCAACCATTACGCCCCCTTCATGCATCTCTTTGGGAGAGCTGGAGATACAGGGTTCATATATCTCTGGCTCTCCCAAAGAAATGCATGAAGGGGGCGTAATGGACACAGCTTCGTGCCATGGTTGACACACTGCATTCATGCAGAGATCGGGGCATTGGGCGGTAGATTGCGGTCATCCCATCGGTTGAACCCCTCTCGATCTGACACTTAACCTCTATCCTGCGGGTAGGGGATACGTTTTTTTGATACTGTGATACTGCACCTACACATACAGAATATTGTAGTCTAGTATGTAGTATACTGCAATATTCCTTACAGTAAAAACTGAAACCTCATGGATCGATGGAACCAATTAGGAGAAGAGAATAGCGAATTTGTTATATCCATCATGGCTCCTGTTAAATGGACACAAAAGAACCAGTGTGAACAGAGTGTAAGGAAGCTTTATTCTTTCTTCTGCATTTCCCATTACATTTATGGTTTATCCATTGGTGAATGTTATCATTAGAATGCAAATCTTCCTATATCAGGAAATATGCCAGCCGTAAGTCAATTACTGCTCCCTAAACAGATGCCGCAGTCATGTGATAACTAAACTCCGCCAATGAGAGGAAAGATTTTAAAATGGCGATTGGAAATGTTGCATGTTGCAATAAAAAAAAAAAAAACACCCAGATTTACTAATGACTATTTAATAGTAATGGCAAAGAAAGACTTCTGGAGGTGATGGGATTCAATGGCGCTGGTCAGGAGCAGACACGTCAGGTAGGTAAGAGAATGACTTTATTCAAACAGTGCAACACGTTTCACTGCCTGATGAAGCCGCACCTGCGGTGAAACGCACTGCATTGTTTGAATAAAGTCATTCTCTTACCTACCTGACGTGTCTGCTCCTGACCAGCGCCATTGAATCCCATCACCTCCAGAAGTCTTTCTTTGCCATTGTCTTGTTCGGATGGGAAGGTTGCAGACTGGACCTTGTCTCTCACCCACACTGACCACTGTTGTGTGTGAGCTTACACATCCGCACTCGGTAAGGGTATTTCCGATTTTACCTTCTCGACCCTGCACCTGCGGTATTACGCTATGGAGTGCTCTCCCTTGTCTTTATATTTAATAGTAAGACAGCATCTACTTAGACTAGACAGTCTAAAAACATACCATATGTATAATCTGCACTATAAATAAAAGTCGCACTTATCATTTAATAACATGGAATTCTTACCGAGGTTAGTGAGAAAAAGTGCAACTTTTTCATAGAGCTGCAAAATAAAACAAATGTGGCTTAATATATGCATTTTACCATTGATACATTTTACAATTAAAATTTTTGCTGCCATATACATAGATATTTTATTTTAGTTTAAAGCACATTTCCATAATTTTACAATTTATAATGCATTTACAAACATACTATTATACTGTAGTGGCAAATTCATAGTTTTACACATCTTCGGGGAATTTATCAAGGGGGGTGTAGGTGAACAATTTTCCTACACCTTTTATTTTTGAGGTGGTAATGTGTATGTGCGCCAAATATATTAAATGGTTGCATGGCATTTGATAAATATGGTGCTATTACACATTTTTCTATACACATACTCGTCTCAGCAAAGATGCCCGGTGTCCCAGTTGGTGATTGGCTGAGTGGGCCGTCATTACCGAGATGAGTGCGTCTCAGAAGGTGGGGGCCGGAGGGATCACTGGGTAGAATCAGGCCCTGTCCTGATGGTACGGGATACGTTTTTAATATCTGAATGACCCCTTTAAATCAATGAGGGAATCACCTTGGGCTCTTTCCCATGTATTTTATGTGTAGGTGTAATATAAACAAGGAAAATAGTCTGATGATCATAAAGACATAGAATAGTGGGTGCTGAGATCTGCCAGCATGAAGAGATAGGGCTGCATTTCCTTGGGTTTCTCTACTTTTCTCTACTTGATGTTGAGATTTTAATGTCATATGACAGACACACCAAGATTGCACTGTGTTTAGTTCTCCAGATCACTGCCTGGCAATAATCTTGGCATTGTAATAGAAATATTCTCACAATTTTACACATTAGGGTATCTTAAATTAATCTGTGGATAGGATTAAGCATGGCTGCTATCTTCCAAAATCGGCACCACATTTGTCTACGGGATGTGCGTGGTATTGTAGCACAGCCCCATGGAAGAAAATGGATGTGGTAATGTACACAACTTATGCACAGGTCTAGTGATGTTGTTGGGAAATCCCTAAAGGGGTACTCCGTCCATAGACACCTTATCCCCTATCTAAAGGATAGGGGATATGATGTCTGATCGCGGGGGTGCCACTGCTGGGGACCACCGCAATCTCTCCTGCAGCACCCGCTTTTCATCAGCTGCACGGAGCAAAGACTTACATTGAGGGGGCAGGGCGCGACATCATGAGGGGACGGGGCCATGACATCACGATCCTCTGGCCCCTGTATTGTGAGTCATCAGCACAGAGCGATCTTGCAGCTGATGACAAGTGGGTGCTGCAGGAGAGATTGCGGGGGTCCACAGTGGCGGCACCAACACGATCAGACATCTTATCCCCTATCCTTTGGATAGGGGATAAGATGTCTATGGGCGGAGTACCCCTTTAATCTAGTCTTGCTTGCAACTCACCGGGTATTATTACAAACAATAAAAAACTACATGCAAAGAATACTGAATTATTATATTAGTGGTTGATTCCTATGCAATGAAATAATAAAACCCATAAGTGGCTCTAAAAATAGAGCTGCACTTTTAAGGAAATGCATATTTATCCATTTCCCAGTGTAACCTAATTGTTTTGTGACAGGCTCATACATTTTAGAGAGGAACAAAGCAAATGTTGAGTATGTGAACATCGCATCTTACCACATTCAGAAGCATTATGATACAGAAGTTGATGCACACTGCAGTCCCTGTGGTAGCAACCTGAGAATTATTCCTGATTAAGGCCCATTTAAAGGCAGCAAATGTACTGACAGTCACAACACGATATATAACAATGCCGAAAACAGCAGCAATAACCACACATATCTAAAGAAGGAAAGAAGAAAAGCTTGTGTCAGTACAAGCCCTACTATATGTGTATATTACTTTTCATGAGACATGAAAACATATCCCATGTGACTTAAAAAGAACCTCAAAAATCCCTTCTGCCTGGAAAAGTGCAGAATTTGATCTTTCGGTGGTATACACGTTATGATATTGTTGGGAGGTGAAACTACTACCAAAATTACTACTTAAACCTGAAGGAGAGGGGGTGCTTTGTACCAGGTGCCCCTTATTCCCCTGTTCACTGATCTGCTATATTGCATGCAATGGATAATGAAACCTAAACCGCAGTGGGCTTATTTACACCCCTCTTTCTTGCTGACTGGTTTGCTTAGAATTTCCCTAAACAGACAATAATAAATAAAAGAATTAAAGGGGTTTTACCATCTTACAAGTTATCCCCAATCCACAAGAGAGGGAATAACTAGCTAATGGGGACCATTGTCTACCATGGAGCCTCCCCAAATGTTCCATTAGAACCCATGGCTCCTGCGGAGATTCAGCTTTCTTCGGCAGCTCACAGAGAATTAATGGAGTGATGGTGGGCTTGCACGACCCACTACCTAATTCTAATGGGAGACACGGATCCCTGTTTTTGACATTGCGGGGATCCCAGTGATTGGACACCCTGGTGATCAGATAGTATCCGCTAAGCCGTGGAGATGGAAAAACTCCTTTTACATTACTAATGCACAAAGCTGTTATGTGGCTTTACTACTATGTATTACCATATGTACATGTATGGAAAAATAACACACCATAAAAAATATCCCAGAAGCAGATACTACAAGTCTGCTGCATTTATCTGTAAAGGCTTGGTAAGGCTCCGGCTTTCCTGATATTGGGTTCAGCCGTTCTTTTTTTGAGTATTTGGCTTCAAATTGAGGACGGATTTCTTCCTAATTAAAAAAAAATATATATGTTTAAAATCTTGTTCAGATTACTAAAACATTTCATATTGTAGACAAAATGATGTCAAACTGACTACACAATACAGTCAGTCTAACAAGGAGGGTAGTGCTTTAGAATAAGCTAACAAACTAAATAGACACTTCCTTAAGTTGTTGACAAGACAGTGTACAAGTGGAGTACCCCTTTAATGAAAACAACCAACGGGCTTTGCTGCACAGGTTCATGGAGTCCTTCTTTTAGCTTATGATTAACTGCTAAAGGGCAGGGCTCTATTTGCCATAAGGCACATGTGGGCCTGTGCCTTGGGTAGCAGTGTTAAGGCACTTCATTGAGTAAAGAAAAAAAATGTATTAATTCCTATTTTCCCTGCAGATTTTAAGCCGCAGCCGCTCATTATATTATGGATTTGTGACTATTTGTTTCACATACAGGGTGATATTCAATCTGAATCTACAAGAAAATTTGCATTTAAAGGGGTACTCCGGTGGAAAACTTTTCTTTTTAAATCAACTGGTGACAGAAAGTTAAACATATTTGTTAATGACTTCTATTAAAAAATCTTAATCCTTCCAGGACTTAGCTGCTGAATACTACAGAGGAAATTATTTTCTTTTTGGAACACAGTGGTTTCTGATGACATCATGACCATTTTTGGAACTGTCCAGAGTAGCATAGGTTTGCTATGGGGATTTTCTCCTACTCTGGACAGTTCTTAAAATGGACAGAGATGTCAGCAGAGAGCACTGTGGTCATGATGTCAGCAGAGAGCTCTGTGTTCCATAAAGAAAACAATTTCCTCTTTAGTATTCAGCAGCTAAGAAGTACTGGAAGGATTAAGATTTTTTAATAGAAGGAATTTACAAATGTGTTTAACTTTCTGGCACCAGTTGATTAAAAAAACAAAAGTTTTCCACCGGAGTACCCCTTATTATACACGGCCTGACGTAATGCCAGTGGACGTGATACAGTCCGTGGCCAGCGTCTGATACTCTACCCCCACCCCCCCACCCCCCGTACCATCCACCGCCTCCCTACTATGGAAGACCGGGATTGAAACCGACTCTCCTGCCTCAGGACACAGGTCTATTATGTGAGTGCTCCGTTACTTTCTGTTTCTTCTTGTTGCTATATTGAATACAGGAAATAGTTAACATCCCTGGCAAGAGCTTGCAAGGAAATTTGGTAAATCCTCTCACCGGGCCTGGATTTTAATCGAATGAAAGGCAGGTTTGGTAATGGGGTCTTTTATCCCCTGCCTATGCCAGACCAGATTTTTTTAGGCTGAGGCCAAATAATACTGGGGTTATAAAAGGAGTAACCAAGTCTGCACTGGGAGGTTGTAAGGAACCTTTCATGTAAGCTGGAGTCCTGAGGTTGGCAGCCTTAAAAAGGGGACATTTACCTTGTGTGAGTATCATATTTTGGTGACTGTTTTGTTGGGCGGCTGGTAGTAAGCCACCTGTAAAGATTTTGTGTAGTTAGCCATGGACGAGCAGGATTAGTTTTGTATTTGTTTGTGTCTGAAAAGGTTGCATTTGTGTAGTTACTGGAGAAAAAAAAAAAAACAGGTGAAGCTCTTTTGAAAGGTTACGTCCATGTCCCTGTCTCTTACTGCTATTTTTCTGCTATTGGACTGGTTCCTCTCCTAATAAATATATAATTTAATACAACTTGCAGCGTTGAAACTCTTATACCCAAAAATCTTAGTTAAGTGTTAGAACAATTAAAGTACATGCTCTGTGTTACTCTTACCTCCTCTTCTTCCCAGTCTATTAAATCCCAGTCATAGGCAATGACCGCTCTTCTTCGTTTCCAAAACTCCAGAAAAACAGTAGCTAAAATATTTGAAATATTTGTTTAGTTTATAAGGTGAATGTTACATTTATATTCCCTGCATATTACTCAGGAGGACATTAAGAATGTAGTGAAATGCAGGTGGAGTATAATAAAAGTTGGAAATT
The DNA here is from genome assembly GCF_029499605.1 of Hyla sarda. Classification (NCBI taxonomy): domain Eukaryota; kingdom Metazoa; phylum Chordata; class Amphibia; order Anura; family Hylidae; genus Hyla; species Hyla sarda. The sequence continues at coordinate 296,592,919 of NC_079192.1, forward strand.
CTTACCCCAAACTGCCATGAAAACTGCAAAGAATACAGTTGCTCCATTGTCAAAAAGATGGGTAACCTGAAGAAGAAAGGAACCATCTAGAATATCAATAATAATTTAATTATGCACATTTATGGTTCATTCATTTTGTAGTACATGTACTACAAATTCTTTACAGCTGTCTGTCTATGCTTTATGTGTTATCTTTCTACCTGTACATGTGCTGGTATATGCTTGAATTGTACATGTACTTTATTAATATCTACTTGTACTACATGTACTGTACAGCTTTTTGCCTGTATCATATGTACGGTGCTTTTTACCAGTACTATACTCTCTACCTGTAATACATATATTACACTTCTCTCTGTATTACATGTTGTGTACAGCTTTCTACCTATACTATATTTATTGTACTTTCTGGTACTACTTCCTGTCCTACACTGCTTTCTATCCTACCTACTCAGTGTTGTATTTACTATTAGGAACCTATGGGCCTGTGCCTAGGGCAGCACTGTTGAGGGAGGCAGCTTTTGATGCATGTTTCCAATGTAACTGCTGTCGCTATGCTGCAGCTCGGGAAAGAAAAACATTTTTCTCCCTTGGGATGAATCCAGCTTAAAAATTTACCTGCAGATTTTCAGCCACAGTCAATCATTATGTGTCAAGTGAGGAAGGTAGCTACCAGCACAGCCTAATGAGTAACCTTTAGTGTGTCATAAATAATCAGCCAAAAATCACCTTGCTTCATGTGGTGCTAAACCTCAGAATAGACAGCAGTCATCGACCAACCAAAAGTAGAACGATGGAGGATTTCTTTTTAAAGAAAAACACAGGTATAGCATAAAGGAACGACTCTACGGATGCCCGGAGTCACGGATTACTTAACAGGGGATAACTTAACGAATAAAGTCCGCTTCATTAGACCTCCTTACTGTTTGACATCACTGAGGTTTTATATGCCTCCCCCACAGTGACGTAGAGCGGGCAATTGGCAAATTTGTTTCTCACAGTCCTTGAGAAAAGCTTGGAATTTAGGTCTTACCTAAATAGTAACGACATGAACATGTCTTATTTTGCCACACACACCCTATTGTTTGGACTTTTTTGGATATGACTGTTAGTGTAGAGAACGGCATTTTGGCCACAAAGGGTTCTAGGAAGACAATTGCCATCAACATTTTGTTGCACGTTGATAGTTAGCATTTTTCTCAGATAACATGAGCTGTCCCTTTTGGCCAGTTCCTTCGTCGGAGGAGAATTAAAGGGGTAGTCCAGTGGTGAAAAACGTGTCCCCTATCCTAAGGATAGGGGATAAGTTTGAGATCGCGGGGGGTCCGACCACTGGGGCCCCCTGCGATCTCTCTGTACGGGGGCCAGGCTCTCCGGCCAGATAGCGGGTGTCGACCCCCGCACAAAGCAGCGGCCGACACGCCCCCTCATTACATCTCTATGGCAGAGCCAGAGATTGCCGAAGGAAGCGCTTTGGCTCTGCCATAGAGTTGTATTGAGGGGGCGTGTCGGCCGCCGCTTCGTGCGGAGGTCGACATGCCCCCTTCCCGCGGGCTGTCGGGGCTCCGTACAGGAGATCACAGGGGGCCCCAGCGGTCGGACCCCCGCAATATCAAACTTATCCCCTATCCTTAGGATAGGGGATAAGTTGTTCACCACTGGGTCACCACTGGACTACTCCTTTAATAGTAATGATCAGGTTTTTGAGAAACAGACCTGAAAAGAGATTTGTGTCTCAGAGGATACCCTGAGTATTTACTTAACCAGTCTCTGGAGAGAGATAGAAATCAAAAAGAAGGAATCATAAAACTAAGCAAGATCAGGGAGTGAGGTTTTGCTTCTCATTTAAGTATTGTGCTATGTCCTAAGAAATAAAAAAATAACTGAATTGAAATACTGGTCCCTTTTGGAGAACAATATAGATCCAAAAAGCTTGAGAGTATCTAAATCACAATAGCATTTTGTACTTAGAAATCTCAGAGACCAATTGGTCCAGAGCAGATTGTTTCAACCAATGAAGCCAGAAAGATGGCTTGGCTCAAGCACATCGTTGGGCAACCACAAGTTTGGATCTTGTAGCTGGTGTAAGTTTATGTTAGTTGGGAACAGTTTAACTATTAATGGTAGAACTTTCAAAACAAGATAGCTTATTTCTAGCAAAATTTGTTACATAGTGTACGCTTATCTGTGTCTGATTCTATATAGAGAGATTATCCACCCGCTAACTACAAGAATTAGGGAACATTTTCATTTAATCACTATTGGAAAGAGATCCACTTGTCTTATTGTCATATTAAAGAAGTACTCAATGGTGATAACAAAGTCCTGAGATTTGCTGGTATTGAACATGCATTCAATGAGGTAGGGGTTGCTAAAAATAAGCATCTTCTACAGTTAAAAGTTTGTTTAATAATCCAAACAGGAGCACAAGATAATGTGGGTCTGAACAACCGCACTGATTTGAGTATGTTTTTTTTTTATTTATTATGTGTCTGTTTGGTATTTATTATTAGTTTTTTGTACATTGTTATCAAACTACTATCTATTGTAAATGCCAGCTCTACGTCAGTGTAGAAGAGAAATATAAAACCTCAGTGGTGAGGTGGAATAGCAGGGAGGTCTAATACGTGACTCCCAGTGTCCGTCAGAGTAAAGTCATTCCTGTATGCTGTACCTGTACAGTCCATCATTATGTTGTGTATTTGCGATTGATTTCACCGCATTTTGTGTATAGGGGTGAGATCCACAGTGAATCTGCAAAAAAAATCTGCAAGTAACTCATACAGTTTTTGATGCGTATTCATGACAGATCTGCATGAAACATTTCAAACCCTTGTGGAATCACCCTAATATGGTGTATTTAGTCCAAGTACCTATTGCAGCAAATAGAAAAATAGTAAATACGCTCCTGTCCCGTAATGTCCTCTACCTATAATCTACATGTTTCATACTGCTTTCTACCTGTAGTACATGTACTCACTGATGGATTACGTGTACCATAGGCCCCCAGGCTGTTCACAAAACTTGTGAGCCCAACCCCCCCCCCCCCTTTATAACTATAGCAACACTAAAGTGGCATTCACTGTGCATGATAAATAACATTCGTTCTGACATCTCCACATGTAGCCATACCAATTGTGTTTAATTCTTTTTAAGGTTTTCTATACCTGGGAACAAGAAGTTTAGATTTTTTAAAAAGGAGATTTTTGGTACTCACCGCAAAATCTCTTTCTCGTAGCCTTCATTGGGGGACACAGAGACCATGGGTATATATATTCTCTTGCCACTAGGAAGCGCTGACACTAGGAAAAAAAAGTCGGCTCCTCCCTGGCAGGATATACCCTCCAACTGGAAGTGAGGTAATCAGTTTTGTCACAAAGCAGTAGGAGAAGCCAACCAAGAGATAAGTCCGAAGGACCCTAGTAAGGAATCCCGGAGAAACACCCAAGAACCGTATAAGGCTATGCGGACAAGAATTAAGAAATGGGTATAGAAACAGGAGGAGAGCCAGGCTGCAATAGTGAGCAGTAAGCACACAAGCAGAGCCGGCGGAAAGCAATTCTGATTGTTCCCAGCAAAAAAACAAAGGCCCAGCCAGGTACCCCACCCATGTAGGGGGAAGCTCAAAAGTGCTCAGAGAAATAGCCCCCTAGTGGAGGGGAAAACAAGGGGAGGTGGAGATGAAACTCAGGCACTGACTGTGCCAAGCTTCCTGATCCCTGTACCCCTTGTGGAAGGGTATTTCCCAAGAGCGCAGTGTACTGTAGGAGCAAGGAAATGCCACCCTACCATAACGGGTCAAAGTACTGGGTGAACGTAGCCCCCAGGAACCTTGAGAAAACACAGAGGTACAGAGGAGCCATGTTGTCCCCAGAGGGATCTGAATCTTGGACACTGGAGTTGGGAAGATATAAAGACATGACTAAGAATGCAAGTAAGAAGAACATGCAGTAACCTACAGCGTTGGGAGGAAATACCTCATTGGGGCAAAACCTTGGACTCTGCGAAAAAAAAACAGGGGGCAGATGGTGCGGCCACGGAGACATCCTTGCCAATGACTAAGGTAACAGAACAGGCACCTGAGCCCCACCCCCTCCATACAGGAACCCAGAAACATACCTGGAGGAATGGGGGGGCTGCAGAACTGGCTGTCGCCCCAGCAGACCCCATGCCAGAACAGAGGTGGTCAACCGCCGCAGACTTCACCGAAAAGGAGGGGAGGAAGGCTCTACATGAGCAGGATGTCCAGAACATATGTAGGGACAAAGACATGGGTACCTCATGATAATAGAGGGGTACCAAGATTGCCACCACAAAGGGAACCACAGACATCCAAAATGTCCGGAAGCATGGAAACCCTGAGAAGACTAACGTTACGCTGTTAGAAGGGTAACCGAGAGTGCTGCTGCGAGGTCCATAGAACCTGCAGGAAACGCCCACACCCCATCTCTTAATGGCGCTACACACCAGAACTGCAGTCGCAGACTTAAGCGATGAAGGACGAATAAGGTGCAGGAAATATGCAGACACAGCCTGATTTACCGGTAGAAAGGTCCAATGAATCCACTTGAGTCATTTCTTCTGAATGTGAGTCACCAGACGTCTGTTGCTGGAGCGGCAGGAATGGGGAAGGTGACCTGGTGGATGAGGAAACCATGCAGACAGTATGACTAATTGGTATAGGGACTGTGGACACACTGGTCCTGTCTTTAGAACCACTCACAAAGTGGCTTACCAGCCCTTATTTGTGAAAGCAGCAGGCCTGTGGAGAGGGACCTGGGAAAGTAGGGAACCCTATGAACCACTACGTGGTGCATTGTGGTGCATTGTGACCAACATGGGGTCCCTTACTCAGAACTACACCTCGGCAGTGGGTTACCTGAACTTTTGCCAAGGTGTGGGAAGTGTATGGTAGGTGACCCAACGTAGTAGTAAACCATGCAGACCACCGCCTGGCTGACTAAGGTGAGCTCAGGGTGGACAGAAACCTCCCGTGATGCAGAACGGACAGACAGAATTACTTCTGCGAACCCTCCCACTGAAAGTGAAGTAGTGGAGAGCGAACCATCTTATGGGCAACTCCCAAGGAGAAGAAAGTCTGACTGACTGACAGTCCCGTGTACCTGCAAGGGACCCTCTTCCAGATTCCTCCCACCAGCAGTGAGGTACGGGAAACCCCAGCCATGCACACGGCAGCCCAGGGATGGGAGACCAACTGCATCGGAAACCGTGCAGAAAACAGTCTGGCTGAACGAGTTCATCTCCAGGCACTGACGAAAAGGGAACAACAGTCATGTAGCCGATCACTGTGCCCCCTTTGTCGCAGGTGGAAGTACGGAGAGGCCTAGGAGACATGGATAGAATCCCCGCCACCCTGGGAGATGGGAGGGGGAGAGGCTCTGGAGCCATGGATGGTATCCCTGGTGCCCTGTATAGGGTCCATAGGACACGTACTGGTAGTGGGGAACCGGAACTCCAGCCGCAGAGACATAAGGCATGTGAGAAATGACAGGCGGCGGAGCAACCATGCAGTCTCTGGCTTACTGGAATGGGTCCATAGTATGCAATAGGTCACTCTGTTTGACACCTCGCACTAGCAGAGGGGTATAAGAATGTTGACCGCGGTTGCGGCAGCTATGAGATCGGTGACCTGTGGAGGAGGGAATCATAGTGTATGCACACACCAAGAACCCTCCCCTGATGAATGACAGTCAGAGGGAGAACTCCGAAAAGGCCCTAGGCGTCCGCCAGGAATGCTAAAAGAACCCTGTAAGGACACCAGACCAGAGCCGTGCCGATAGCGATATCTGGAAAAAAAAGACAGACCCCATATACAGTCCCAGAAAAGGACCCAGCAGATATTAATCTGATAAAAACAGATATTACAGGCAAAAAACTAACAACTATGAGCTGCCACAAGAGGGAACCTTTCCGCAAAGCATGCCAGTGCCTAAGCAGTTAATCGTGCGCTCCGACAACTCACTGCACAGCTGCACTAAGCCAGCAGTGAGCTGTAGGAGCGCTTGCCGCTCCGAGGCCGGGGGGGTTACAGCAGTGGCTGACTAGACAGGCTTCTGCTGAGCTGGAGGAGAACATGGCCCTGAACCAGGGAGTCAGAGGAGGGAGACAGCCTCTGACATCCCTGGTAGCGTTAACAACTTCGGCAGTGCCCTAAGTCTGGGGGGCTTGCTGCAGAAGGAGGGGCGGAGCTAAGCTGTGTTCATGAGAGGCGCAGAAAGGCACTGAGCTTTTTCTGTCCGGCACTACCAAGAAAGTGAGGGGAGAGTCCTCCCTCAGCTAGTCTCCAGATTCCCACACCATGCACGGGGAGAAGGGAGGTGGAGCTACCTGCCACCATTATGGGTCCTGCTGGCCAGCATGTGCTGGAGGAGATCCGACCAGCTGAAGTAGATAAAATCAGCAACCACAGAAAGCCGGCGGCTGCCCTGAGACGGAAACGGCTGCAGAAACGGCTGCTGAGTCCACTGGCAGGCGGGCGGGCGGCGGGGGGAGGGGATGATATACTCACTTTCGGTCTTCATATACTTACCTGCTGTCTTCTTATACTCACCCAGATGGCTTCAGCCAGCTTATGGCCACGCTGCATCATACCAGGCTAAGATAGCGGGGCAAGCAGGCAGTGGCCGTTGGCGAGAAGGGGTTAACAGTACATACTCTGTCTGTGCCGCTTTGTCGCATATGGGGGAACAGGTAGCGCCATGCTCCTGAACCCCCACCTGAAAATGAGAAACAAAAGGGAGGAAAAAAGCTAACCAAACAGCACCAGACCTGTGTCTTGCCTCCTACTGACACTAGCTATAACTGATTACCTCACTTCCAGTGGGCGGGTATATCCTGCCAGGGAGGAGAAGACTTTTTTTTCCTAGTGTCAGCGCCTCCTAGTGGCAAGAGACCCATGGTCTCTGTGTCCCCCAATGAAGAGTGACAGAGAAAGGGAAATTATTCATTTGTAAACCATTTTTTTTTAAGCAAGAATGAGGAGGAGACTTGCAAAGGGCACCAAAATAGAGATGTTTGCAGCATTGTTTCCAGCACCAGCAGTTGTCATTAGATAGAAGGGAGGAGGACGGAGGCTATCAGAGAAGGGTCTGTGTCATGTTGCCCTGGGGAGAGGAATCATGCTGGGGAATGAAAGTATGAGCCATTCTAGGGTTCAGGAATGCAGTTCGGGAGCTGTGCTAGGGACCAGAAAGAGAGTGTAAAATTGGGATCCATGTTGGGAAATAGGAATAATTGTTTAAATATTATATAGTATAATATTATACAATTATTTTAGTTTCTTGTTACTATATTCTCTTAAAATATCATTATGGCTCACATTTACATCACAGGTTTAGATTTAAGGCAAACAGCATTGCTGTTCTCACAGAGGGAATTGGATTACCTTGGCATAGACGCAGCTGTCTGATAACCTCATATAGGGGCAGTATTTATCACACAGCGGACACATGGTTACATTTGTGGCTTGGCAGATTTCTTTACTATAAGACAGAAAGATAAATCACATTTAGGTAGTGGCATGTTTCTCCCATTGGACTAAAGCAATTATGGCCCTAACGTGCTCTAAGTGGAAGAGGCCACACTGTACAGCATTGTCACAGCGATCCCGGCAGCATCACGTCGTTGAGCCACTTGGTGTATAATGAATGTCCTACTTCTCTTCATATTACATCAAGTTACATGAAAAGAAAGGGGAGCGCTGTGAGCGCTGGAAACCTAAAGAGAACATTGCGGCTCACATTTGCCCTGACAGGAAGCTAAGTATATGAAAGAATACAGGTTTGGTTTAGTGTTGAGCGGCATAGGCCATATTCGAATTTGCGAATATTCGCGAATATATGGACAAATATTCGTCATATGTTCGCTAAATTCGCATATTTGTAATATTCTCCTTTTATTTTCGCATATGCGAAAATTTGCGTATGTGAAAATTAACAAATGCGAAAATTAGCATATACAAAAATTTGCATAAGCGAAAATTCGCACGCCAGTCTCACACAGTACTATTAGAGCCTTCTTTACACCACACAAGCTGGAAGCAGAGAGGGATGATCACTGTGATGTGTACTGTGAAAAAAAAAAAAAAGAATATTCTTAATTACGAATATATAGTGCTATATTCGCGAATATTCGCGAATTCACGAATATGCGATATTCGCGAATAAAATTCGCATTCCGAATATTCGCGAGC